>NC_082663.1:168895400-169536025 GCF_025265405.1 Mesoplodon densirostris | reverse complement strand
GCCCTCTTCCTTGTCCATAGCCAGCACCGTTATGCAGTGTCTTTACATGGTGGAAGGTCTAGGGATCTCTGTGGGATCTTTTCTATAAAAACACTAATCTCATTCATGACGATTCTGCTCTCATGACCTAAGTACTTCCCTAATGCTCCACATCCTAATACCATAATCTTAGGCGCTTAGGATTTCAACATAGGAATTTTGGGGGTCACACCATATTTAGACCATAGCAGCTGATGTACACATGTCATACTTTTAAGAATTTTGTTCTAGATCAAATTCCTCCAAAGATGGGGCCCTCACCTCCAAACAAGAAGATTATTCTAACAACTCTGAGAAGTTATAAATGCTAGAAATTCTATCATCATATGGATCCAGTAAAGTTATTTATTCTAACTTTCACCCACTAGTCCTATGTCAGCCAAAGGAGGCAGACACAGAACAAGTGCTTTTAATATTTCATTATTCTCTAATGCACAACATGTGGGTTACCAAATTATTTGTATGGTTAAAACAGTTATCACCCTCATCTAAGCAGAAATTGCTTTCATGTATTTCCAAAATAATTGTCTAATAGAGTTTAAATGATATCTAGTATTAAATGACAATTTGTTCACAAACTCTGTTTCATCACCTAATTCACAAGTACAGAAATTCTGTAATTCTCCACAATAGTTCTTCTGAACTGACCCACAGATATTCTGAAACTTACATCTCTTTAGCTCTTTTGATTCAGTTGGAAAGAACTTACTTCCTCTCTGTACAGATAGTGCTCTTACTAAAAATTGTTCCTTCATTTCCATGGAATGAACTGATGCTGTCATTGAGGTGAAGGTTTGCTCTTGTGCCATTTTAATGTTAAACTGATATCAGGGAAGAAGCTCTGCTGGAAGATTTCATTATGAATGCCATACCAAAGGCGATAACTCAACATATCATCTAGAAAATTCCCCAAAGTGGCCTCAGTGTAATGACAGACACAATCTGACAAGAGACTGTCACTTCTGGTGGTGTGATTTTAGCCTCTGAACTATAAATATGAGAACAGTGAAAGGTGCACAGTCAAAAATCCCACACACTCCCCAAATGTAATTCTAGAGTTAGCTGTGTTAGAGATGGTCCTGATTTGTTTGTGCCTTATAGTCTTCAAAGTAAAGATTATTTATCTTAAGAGGTTTTTGTTTGTTTGTTTGTTTTTGTTTTTATTTTGTTTCCTTTCTTGATGACAAATTCTCAGAACATGGACTCTTAGCCAGTGGCCTGATAGTGAATTCACTGGTGGGATTTCAACTGCCGTTAAACAAAGAGTCTGTTTACATTTCACAGCAAGGTCACATAAACAGTTTCTTCTAGCTGTGATCATACATCTTTTGCCCATTAACATAAAATTAGATGACCTTATAAAATACCCCCAAATTGGACACTATTAAGAGTAAAAGTGTATGCTGATAACAATCATGGTAGGACAAGAGGCATAGACTGGGACCATCCCAGGAAAACCTGGCTATCTGATCATTCTGTGTAAAATGTGCGATGGCCACCAAGACACAGCCAGTGAACCCCAGGCTTTCCACAGAAGTGTTTCCCTAATCTGACTACATCAGAATCCCAGGGCTGGTTATTAAAAATGTCGATGCCCTGTCCTTACTTCCTAGATGGTTGGATTACCCATATTTTTAGGTCCCTGGGTAATTCTGATGATGACAATAATCAACTCCAAACTATTATAAGCTTCTTCCCTCTGAAATTTCTCTACATTGTATCTCACAGTGGAATTGCCATATACACACAGCCTGTTTATCTTCTGCATATATATTTTTAAATCTAAGATACATATTTTCCACATTTTAACATCTTGAAAATATGGATATACCCTACAGTTGTTGGCAGGGGAAATTTTTCCCCTAAACCTCTTGGTTCTTTTGACTGATCTAATAATTAAATTGATACAAGATAGATTAATAGGGAAAAAATTTAATTTAATGTGTACAGAGGTCTCACAGATTTAGGACTCAAGAAGCAACAAAAGCAGGTTGTTTATATACCTGTTACACAAAAACAGTAAGTTTGTGAGCACTGACAAAACAAAGAAACTTAGGCTTGGGTACTAGTTAGTGAACAAAATATGCAGAGTTTATTTACACAGCCTTCTTGACCCTGAACTCCCTATATCTGGTGATAAGAATGTCTCTCTACCTCCTAGTACAGGGATGGTACCTGAGAGATTTATTTCCTGCTTTCAGGGTGACAGAGTGGAGGGTCAGCGTGTCCTTCTTGCACTGGCTGTTCCCTAAGTAATTTTAATTCAAAATAATCAATATGCCACTTCGGCATATTTTGGGGCAGCCTACCCTTAACCCCATCGTGATCAATTATATCTTAAAATCAGGATATAATTTTTATTGCCTGTGCGTTCGTGGACTTTGCTTATTTTTCCTGGAGGCATGACTGGACAACTGTTGACGTTTCAGTGAATAAACCATTTGAGGATAAAATGAAGAAATAATTTAAGACCTAGTTGTTATCTGAGAATTTTCTGTTGACACCTTCAGGTACAAGTAAGAAAACAGAAGCATCAAATTTTACATAATAGGTGTCAGCAAATTTGGAAAAAATTCCTGGAGGCAATACTCGTGGGGAGTGGGGGGCACTTTTAAGAAAATATTTCATTACCAGTGAATTTGCTGGCACAGGATGATACCCTGTAAGAAAATTCAGCCACTGATGACTCAGAGTTGAAGAATGATTCAGAATAATTGGATACGGGGTGAAGAAGTTTTAAGAATTTCTTAAAACGATTGTTTACATTAAATTTTCCTTTTTGTGTATAAGAATGCTATGATAAAAATCTAAGTGCAGATTAATCTAAAAGAGTTCTTTCAATTAAAAGTGACAAATTCGGGCCTCCCTGGTGGCGCAGTGGTTGAGAGTCCGCCTGCCGATGCAGGGGATACGGGTTCGTGCCCCGATCTGGGAGGATCCCATGTGCCGCGGAGCGGCTGGGCCCGTGAGCCATGGCCTCTGGGCCTGCGCATCCGGAGCCTGTGCTCCGCAACGGGAGAGGCCACAGCAGTGAGAGGCCCGCATACCGCAAAAAGAAAAAGAAAAAAAAAAAAAAAAAAGTGACAAATTCAACGTGATAAAAAACACGATATTATTTATGTGGCAGAATTTTTAACTTCTCAGTGGTACATAAGAAACATTGTATTATAATTGACAGTGTCTGAGACTTGATGATAACGTGGTTTATGCACTAGTCAAAAAGAAAAAAAAAATAAGTTAAATCCTTTGGGAATTTTGCTGACTATTTCACTGAGGCAGCACGTGCCTCAGAGTGAGTCTATATCAAGGAACATTAATATCAGTTAATCTCAGTTCCTCCGTACCTCTAATAATATGAACATTTCCTCACAAAGTGTGTGAATTCAGTGTTGAAGCTTTTTAAAATATGTTGCTCTAAAAGTAATTATCTGAAGCTCTATCTGGAAAGTTCTATGTTATAAAAATTTAGCTGGGTGAGTTAATGAATTTTCAAGGGCAGTATCTAGTCTGCATAATGACAAAAACAAGCCAAAACCTGTTTAAGATACGACTCCACTATACAGACAGACAGACAGACAGACAGACACACACACACACACACACACACACACAAGAAATAACAGCACTCCCTGCCAGACTTAATAGGATGCTTGCAAAGTTGTTAAAACACCCAGAGCAGTCAGGAAGAGGAGACTCAGGCCTACATAAGTAGGGTGTTTGGTCCTGGCCCCCATATTCCACAACTTTCCCCTCCAGTTATGTTTCTTTTCAGCCTATATAGGGAAGCCCAGCTGCCAGCAGACAACAGGCTGAACGGTAGCCAGCTGCTTTATAACTGTGTTAGCCAGAAGCCCTCATGAGAAATATTTTTCCTGGAAAATAAATTATAACATGTCTAAGTGGTGCCTGACAAAGCTAAACAGGAGGCATGCTGCTCTCTTGCAAATTCATCTGCAGTCTCTGGGTAGAGAGACAAATAAAAGCACTTCATCAAAATCAGTCACAGAAATCCAGGAATACCCAGAGGAGACCACTAAACTCTAAATACCAATCAATTTCTCCAACTTTTTTTGTCAAACTTGCAAGTCCTTTTAAGCACTGTCTTCTTGAATTGCCTGGCAGAAGCTGGCTGGTATGGAGGAAGATCAGTTTGGGGCCTTCTGTGACACAGTGGCTTATCTAGCTGAGGACCCTTATTGCTGAAGGGGTTTTTCAGCCTTAGAACATCAATTAAGTAAGGTTAAAGCTAAAAGTCTGCTTTCACTTCTATATATTCACAATGTCTCTACTCAAAGAGGTTTGCCTAAATATACTAGGAAATAATATAAATAGAAAGTGCATTAAGAAGCTGCCCCTGTGATTGCAAGTTTAAAACTGCACCTGGGAAAGCAACTCAAAATGTAGCCTGTAGATATTTTAATATTTGCTGATCTCATAATAACCACAATATCACTAGGGCAAGGCATTGATGATTTAATAAGATGCTAGTCTCAGTCTTGACCTTGATTTAATCAAGGTCTTATGATGGTATTTAATCAAAGTATTTATGATGAACCTATTATGCTTAAGATACTTTGCTAGTTTCTGCGGTGATGCATCATAATATATACCTTTCATAAGTTTATATTTTCATTCAGGAATCTAATAGTCAGAAGAGATGGGTTTTTTCCAGGCTATGCATTTGACTAGTTGTGTGACCATGAGAAAGTCACTTAGCTTTTATTGAGGAGGGTTTTGGCATGTGATTTACATATAAAAAGCTCATTTTTTAAAACTTATGAATGGAAGAAGGAAGACCAACTTTGTGCCTGTTGAAGTATGGAGAACATCAGTCAAGGTGACAATAGAGATGGAGAGGAGTGGATGGGTCCATGAAATATTTGGAGAAAAACTCAACAGTTCTACCAAACTCTACTTGCCAGGCTAAGGATGCCATATTAAATTTACATTGATTCTGTGGAGCTGGTGAGGTTTTCATTTGGAGAACTGAAAGATAGGGCTCTAGATGTGGGACCTTCAAATATCATTTAATCTCACTGGAGATCAATCTTCTCTATAATGAGATAGAGGTAGTACCCTCGTGACCCATCTCTCTTTCAAGAATATACAAAGTATAAACAAATGATAGGTGTGAAAATAGTTACAAAGCAAAATTCTTTTTGGATGTGCAAGGCAGTATTATTATTTGCAGAAATGTTTTAAGTACTAAGGATTCAAGTAAGTGGGCCATTCAGCTTTTAAATTGTCTCCTCTAATAGCTGCAGCCATATGTAATTTACATAATATAAAATTAAAGACACTAAAACAGTTAGAAAAATATGACTATTTTCTTAAACGCATCCCATTCAAATTAGAGAAATCTAAGGCCCAGTATCACGAGGTCAAAGTAATCTTACTCAAGCCTGACTTCAAATTGCCTTAATTTATGAAATAGATTCATCCATGAGGACATTTCCAAATGAGATAATGCTAGAGCAATTCCAGCCATGAAATTAGTGTCTACATGTTGATAAACTCTAATTTTGTGCAGATTGCACTGGATTTATTGATTTTTCCCCCATGGCTAATAACAAAACATAATTATGTTTATATTATAGAGTAATCTGATTTTAAAAAAGGACAAAATATAAGTTCACAGCACGAACATGTGAACCACTGGGCCAATATCCAACATGACTTGGGATAGACAGAGGAGTCCTTGTTATATGAGTATAATTGGTTAACAACAACAAATAAAAGCAAAGGTGATTTCACACTTCAGGAAATGTTTTGATTAAAGTTACTTCTTGAAAAATAAAATTAAAAGTCATGAAAAAAGTTGCTGTCATATTTTTAAAATGTAGGTCATAAAAGCAACTATGGTCTGGTTTTTTGAAGACCAACTCAACTGCAGATTTCTTAATTGTACAAAGTTATACATAATTCCATAAAATGGTTTGTTTGTTAGAAAGTAAAATTTATGAACTCTCCCAATATTTAACACATATTTTATGACTCATGCAGCTGTTTCATTCTGAAACTTACCTAATTAATTCTAGTCATATGCTATATGTCTCCATATACATTGCTTTAAAGATCTCAGTTAAAAACTGACTTGGAAATAGGAAGCCTATCAAAAGTTTTATCATTTAAGTGAAGTTTAAGAAAGTTGTTTAAGGCATGCTTCATAGACGTTGGTTCTATGAGCAACCCTCGAGCCTACATATTCTTTTCTTTTTTGTTGTACATTTATCTCTCAGTGGCAAAATATAATATTGTAAAAGCACTAGAATTATATAAAAATATGATGGCAATTATGACAAAGGATGGATTTGACACAGCCCAGTTGGTTAATGTTAATAAAACTAATTTGTTTTGTAAATACAGAAATATTTCACTGTACCTAAATATAAGCATAGTTTAGACTGAGAAGGATTGGAACCAGGAACCAGAGTCATTAGTAACCTTGGCATACTCCAAATCTCTGGTTCACTCTCTCTCTGCCTGTTCCTGCCCCCATCCCCCATAGAGTGGCTTTCTCTAATTTTTTGTTTTGTTTTGATTTTTGTTTTTCTTGCATAAAATTGTTCAGAACTGGAATTTTGTTGTTGCTAAAACCAACAAAGTGACTTGAACCCCAGTGACCCAACTCAAAAAATATATTTAAAGAAAACTTGATTAGTCTACTATAGGGGAGGTATCTACTCAATTGATTTTGGTCAGGGAGATGAGCTCACGTAGTCCAAATGTGTCGAGGTGAGGGGGAGGGGTAGAAATTTCCTAAAAGTTGTAATTGGGCTGGGTCAGGTGCCCAGAAATTTTCTACTCCATTGTTAATTCACCAGTGCTCATTTTCATGGGATGTGAATATTAAAATGCTGGAGGCACAGTGCCATTGCTATTTCTTGGTCTGTTTTAACTTCTCTGTGGTAAGTGTATTGTACATATGAAAATGTACACTTCAAAGAATGAGAGGCACATTCTTTCTATTTGGGACCACGTTTGAAAATGTGGCCAGTCAATAATTAATTAGAGTTAGTTCCTATACATTGACTTTAGTTAGTTTCTGGGAAATTAATTAAAAATAGCATTTCAGTTGTAGTAAATCTCTAGAAAAAAGAAATTCTATAAAAGAGGATTGTCTGAGACCAAGAGGAGGGGGAAGAACTAGACTTTTTGTTAGATATTTCAAATATCAGCCTAAATGGTTAAATGCAAATTAAGAACTTCAGTTCAGGTCTAAATATTTATAAATCATCCCCCCAATCTGAAATATCTATTATAGTTAGCAAAGCTAACGTTTATTGAAATTACACAAATGTGTGAAGCAGGATACTTCCTCTTTACACACATTGCTTCATGAAATTCTAAGAGGTAAGTATATTTTATATGCACATTTGAACATCAGAACGTTTAAGAGTTGCTTGTGAAAGGCCATAAAACTAGGAAATAGAAGAACCAGAATTCTAACCCTATTATATCTGAAACTAAAGTGTAGTTCTTTGTCCTGTGTTATATATCCCCCAGGTATTTTTCAGTGCTTACTGACATTAAAAATATCTTTCAGACACATATAAGAGGGGTTTATCACACCTACTCTTTTTTCTACATAAGATTTTTTTTTCTGTTCATTGCTTCCAAGTGTGGCATTTAATTTCTAACATTTTGTCATGTTAAAAATTATACAAATAGTTTTTTACTTATTATTTGCAGATGTTTCTCCTATGAGTCTAAATACTATTTTAACTAAGGATCATGTAAATCAAGATTTGTGAAATTAGTAAAACTAGAGCTACAAAGGCTAATACAATGTGGTAGTATAACAGAAATGTAAAAGAAAATATTAAAACATTTTAAAAATAGAGGTATAAGGTTACAGAAGCAGATTATACCATTTTACCAAATGTCTTTCATCTCTGTTATATTTAGGTGTCTTTTCTATACACTACAAATTTTGATTGATATGGTTAGTACCTAAAACTCGAACAGTTGCCTTGTCAATTTTTGCTTCCGATATTTGAGATTTGTTCCTTTCCCAGTCATGCCTCACTATGTCCTATCACCTGACTTAATTCAGCAGCAGTCCTCTAAAATACTCTACCCCAGGATTAAAAAGACCACTAACTTCAGATTCCCTCTTACCCAAATGGTGATGAAGGTTAAACAAAATGATACCTGTGCAGAGTGGAGAAGTTGTTCCCAGGTATTCCAAGATGAATCCTTGGAACACATTTCCTTACATGAACAGTGTGATAAACCAGAATATAATTAGTAGTATTCAGGATCAGGCACTTAATGTTTGATAAAGGTGAGTTGCTCTGAGAAGCTAAGTAATGCTAGAACCCTCCTGCAAACAGGTGAATCACATACATACTTTTGGAACACAGCCCAGTTGTAAGGTAGTATCATTACCTTGCAGTGCACCCTAGCCAGCAGCAGATATGGAATATACAATGTCTGTAAGCACTGTGCCAATGTAACATTAGTTATGGGTCCTGCCTTGAGAATTTTACAGCATAGTAAGGAGTTGCAATGATTTTTAAGTAACACTCAAATTACTGAGACACTTAAAAATAAGTGATACTAAAGTTGATAAAATTAGTTCAGAATAAATATGTTCTTAAAGCAGCATAAATAGTTCATTTATTTACAAAGAACGTGAAGTACAGATGTTTATTTTTAGCATTTTATATGAATTTATATTACGCAGAAGCACACATAATAAGTGAAGATGTGAAACACCTGTATTCAGCAGTAAGAACAACTATTTAAAAGCAAAAGGGGAAGTAGATTAAGAATGGATGCTGAAAGGTAAAAATCTAAAGCTACCAGAAAGGAGTGCTACCACTTCAAATTGGATAAGAAATAATATTTTTTGCCAATAGATGAATATTTAAAGGACATTAACTTCATCTCTTGGAAATAGATATGAACCTACTTGAACTAGAGGGTGACATGATGTGTATGTTTAGTCTAGAAGACTTTCCGTTAATATTTCTCAACAGTTTTAATCACATACTTGGTGAGTCATCTAAATTATGATCTACTCAATTGCCAGATGTACCTTTTATACTGTTTATTATATAATCATAATTGGCTGGATTATACCAAACTCACAAAATTATGAGTAATGACTTTGAAAGAATTTAAATTGGCCGATCGCAAAGAAGAATGCATTCCTTAACTAATATTTATTTTAATAAAAATCACCTACTTCAGAGAATTTGCTTCAAGGAATAATATTTCCTACAAATCCTTTTTGACATTTTCACTTCCTGAATATGCCTAGGAGAGATTGAAAAAAAACAATTAGCACAATATAACACTATGCAGTTTGGGGCTCCATAGTAATAATTTTCTAAATTGGTGATGGAAATTATAAGCCTATTTAATAAAGACCTGTATATGCATATAACTTTATAAGTCTGTAGCTATGATTCATGTATAATCCAGGAAGCTATTCTTTCAACTGCCAACTAAAAGATAAAAACCAATATTTCTTTTTCTGTGAATATCAATATTTTAACTAATTTTCAGAATCATTAGATCTGATATTAATACATAATGGCTATACTATTTTTCTTTCGTGAACATTATTGATTGAAGGTTAGGAAAAACTACTTTCTCATTGATAAGTACTAAATTAATTAATGAGTTACTTCTGTAAGGTATGTGAGTGAGTAAAATAGATTTTCAAAAGATAGATATTCCTCAATATATTTTTAACAAATTATTTTTATTTTCTAAACATTGATGAAAATCATTCATCACACCCCAGTATCCCATATCTGTTAGTAAAAATGTTTTGAAAGCCCAAATGCTACTGATTTTGGTTCACCACCACTTCTACCTTCATCTGAGATGTGATATCCACAGCAAAGTTCCTCTAATATTACACTCTGAGGGCATGATCTGGATATTGGTTCCTTAGGACAAAGCAACTTCACACCTTCCTTCTGCCCAAGATAGTTAACAAAATGCCATCTATGTCACATGTTTTCTCTCACTGGGGGATCTTTTCCTCTATTTTTAAATAAATGCATTACAAGTAACATAAATGAAAAATTTCTCATGACTCAGAATGTGATATAAAATATTTTGCTCTTGTTCTCTCCTCATTGTGACATAAATGTGAAAATAATCTCTCAGAAGTAAGATGGTCGAAATCTTGTAATACTGTGCTCTTCTAAAGACAGTTTACTTAGTTCACCCTTTTCCAGATGAAGCAAAGAATGTGATTCACCAAATTGCCAAGAAATTCCCATTGCCCATGAGACAGAGCTTCCCAAGTATGTTTAGCAGAGGGACAAAAAAATAACATCCAAATGATTGGCTATCATTAAAAGAGTAAGTAGTGTGGAGATGCTAATACTCAATATGATTACCTCTACTTTACTCATGAGGACACTGAAACTTAGAGGAAGGGATTTCTATCTAGAAATCTGGTCACCAGCTCAAGCTCCATTGTCACTTTACTTGACCAATCAGACATAATAGGCTAATATTTCTTTAGAAAATATTGTCTATCAAAGCCCAAGTCTAAAATGAATAAAGAAAGGTAACAGGAAAACTTATTGACCTGAAAATATAATAGTAGCAATATTAAGAAAATTAAGGATAATGGCAAATGTTCACTGGAGACAATATCTATCAAGTTGTGTATCCATTATCTCATTAGATCCTCACAATAAGTCCATGAGTTAAGTACTGTTGTCTTTTATTTTCCAAGCTTCCACAGAAAGTGGCAAAGATAAGATTTAGATAAAAAAAGGCAGACTCTTGGTTCTGGGATAGTAACATGACGCCATCCCACATTCTACACAACGTGCTATGGTTTTCAAAGCCTTTACCATGCTTTAAAACACGTCAACCTTGTGTGTGTGTGTGTGTGTGTGTGTGTGTGTGTGTGTGCCTGTATGTGGTGTCCATGTATTTTCATCTGTTGTGGTGTTTTAGAATAAAAGTACCCGGAACATGGGAGGCCTCACATATTTTTGGTACTGATCACTGTTTTTCTCCTGTTATGCCTCATACTTCTAAAAAAGAATATACTCAAGAATATACTCTGCAGGGTCTTCTGCCATGCCATACCATAGGACTGATTATATGCCTATCTTCCCCACCCTAATACAAGCTTCTTGAGGTGTGGACTACACATTGTTTATTTTAGAATGCCCATAATGTTTTTCACAGTGAATCCTCAGCAATATGTTTAACAAATGCTATAAGCATGGTGAATAGTATCAATACATGTAACTGTTTAGCTCTATTCCAATAGGCACAGAACTACCTAAATATATCAAAACGGAATTCTCCTATATGGGCTTCATACAAAATCTACTTGCCTTCAGTGAACAACCATCTACAAAACTAAATTAGGACAAGCTTATTACCTTACATAATTATTCTTGAATGTGTAAAATCAAGTAGTTCTCAGAGCCATTTTATATAATACTTCTTGTTTAACATTTCTAAAACAATCAACATGGTTCTATGCAAAGAATATTTCAATTAGTTTTTCTCAATGAATGGTGTTTCAGAATATTAGAGAATACAATACTTGAAGATGTGCTTTGCAAAACAAAAGCAAGCTTTGAATTTATGGTCCGTCCTTTTAACCTTTGTTCACGTCAGGGATAACAATATATTTTAGCACTTTGGTTACCCTCCCTGATAAGTAGTAACTGTCATATGAATCATTAAAACATGTTAAGGCATTAAATTTCATTATAGCTGTTCTTATTACAGTTGCATTAGTTTGGTAACAGACTTTTTGCATCAGAAATAAAAGATCAATTCTCAATAACTCTTTTTAAAATTGCCTGATGATCCCTTATCTACAATATGACAAATAAATTAAATAATATTTTCAGTGAGTAATTTCTCATTTTGGACTATATTATGAAGACCAAAAAAGAGCAATGAAAGCTTTTCCTCAAACAGTTCCGTGGTAGGCAGATAGGCATGGTGCACACTGCTTTAATAAATGAAGCACCATCCTGATGGTTTGGAGGAGTGCTAGCTATATTTAACATACCCATCCATCTTAGCATTCTTACATTTATTCTGTTTAGAAGATGGCTAAATCTCAGTGGAGAAAGCTTTAATTCCTTTCAAATGTCATTGGCTTGGAATGCTTTGATCATACTGAAATTTGTCCAACCCCTGTCATGGCAATTCTCTGATGATTTCAGGCTGATTTGCTTTGTACATCAAAGGCATGAAAGGACCATTCTACAACACATGCTTTTGGCTCAACATTTTGAAGTCTCTTGAATACTCATGAGTTCTATTGTTACAAGAAGTGGCTCACTGTTAGACACTTAGAAAATATGGTGACTAGTAGCCCCCAGCCTTTATTTACTTCTTCTCAAAAGGATTCTTATGTGGCTATTCCTCAATTACTTTATTATTGTGTTCAAATAAGTAGTTACTTTAAACATATAAAAGATGATTCTAAGTTATGTTCTAATGCTAACATGTCAAACTTTAATTGTGTCAGATATAAAACTCTTTAAGTAATGGAAAAATTAAAAGTCAAGAACTAAAATCAATAGGTATTTGAAAAGAGTGATGATCACAGTGGTTTATAATCCACCAGTTTCTGAACTTACATTTCAGATACTGTAATAGCAAATATTCTAGAGAAATAGATATAACTTTTGTTTATCTATTTACATCAGGATGCAAGTCTTCTGTAGATCTTTGTTCCTTTTTGCTATTTGTCTTTTGGTCTTGTGTGTGTGTGTGTGTGTGTGTATGTGTGTGTGTGTGGTGGGTGGGGGGGGGTGTTAGGCAATGAGATAATAAACAGAAAAAAATTGAAATGTGAATTAAATTTAAATTGCCCAGTTAATATTTATACAATAGGTTGTTAAATTCAAAGAGAGTTTTGTCTATTGATTCTTATAACAAACTAGAAGGCTGGAGCATGTGCTGTTTCCACTCATCATTGTCATCATCACTGAACAAAGATAAGTAATGTTAGTACTAGTAATGCTAGAATTTAGATGTGAAGGATTCATTATCAAGATAATAACAATGGCTGGCATTTATTAGTCATTTACAATGTATCTGGCACTTTGCTAATGTACAGTTTTCAGAAGTGTCCTATGAGTTAGATTCTATTATTACCATGGTTTTACAGATAAGGAAACTGGAAGGTAGATGAATAAACTGTACAAAGTCCAAAGGCAGATGATCATCAGAGCCCTTGTTTCTAGCCTTTGTGCTCTACTATCTCCCATATAGAATATTTTACTTTCTCTGGTATTAAGATATTTTATGATAATTTTAGATTTCAAAAGTTTCCCCAATGATAATTTACTTTTTCACGCCAAAACATCTGTTCCAGTTTGCAGCAATCTAGTCAATAATTCAAAATTTTCATTATTGAATCTTGGGCTAGAGGGTATACGCTTGTTTTACGAAGATTTTTAAATGGCTATAATGAAACAATGGTTCCATTACTTAAAAATTACAGAAATATTTACTTTCTATTTGCTAATTATTTAATGGAAACATTTAGCAAATGTTTCTCTCTTAAACCTTTTTTATTGTTTGCAAATCAGAAATATATATATAAACATACACACACATATATGTTAGAGAACATGCACAACTAATAGATTTTATAAACCTGAATGTTCAAAAATCTCTGATAATCATAGCGTATTCCCAATTCAATATAATAGCCACCATTAAATCTTATATATGTTCTAATTACTGCTTAAAGCTTGTAAACATTATAATTATATGTTAGGATTCTTCAGTAACTCATTAAAAGTAAAAGTATTAAAAAAATCTTTGATGAAATGCCTGTCACGTCATGTCAGTTAATATTTAACACCTACAGCTATCTATGCAGTGAATTATTTTCAGACCTTATAACTTAGCAAACTACAGATACATCAATTAAATTAATTTTGGGTTGGTTTAACTAAGGTATAAGCCCTGAAAAAACTAAAAGAGATCAGATATATCTAAATATGTTGGAAATATGAAAATATAATGCAATGTATTTTTCAATATATATTAGGAAATGAGTAGAGTGTTTTAAATAAAGATAATTGAGTGTAAAGAAGTAATATTTTAATCCTAAATTCTATTCAGAACAATTACTTTAATTCTTCTTAAGCCTTGTAAAATATGAATTGTTAAAGCTGTATTTTAAGCTTTTATTTCATAACTTGTTTTATTATTAATAATTCCATTTTGTATTCATAGTGCGCTTTAAAAATAATTTAATAAAATTATAATTCACCTATTAAAGTATATGATAAGAATGACCTGAACGCTAAATAATTAAACTCGTCAGACATTGTTGATGAGAATTTACTGCTGTGAGCAACTTGAATACCAACTCTGAGACTATGAATGTAAGTAGTGATAGAAAATCCAACCCCCAGAGGCGATTGTCAACTCTGTTTCTAGTTTTCAGAAACATTAAAATATGGGGAAATGTTCATCTGAAAGCCAGGAACATAAAATATATTCCCCCCAATGCAAATCTGAGCCCAGATGTTTGGTTGTGGGTTTGCGGAAGGAGTATATTCATGTAATAATTCTTGGTTTCCACTGCTTCTTTAAAATGAATCAATTTACTACATTCTACAAAATGCCAATGATCCCCACGAGTTCTGAGCATTATCAAAGCTAAGAATATTATCAAGTAGAAAGTATATAATTTGGACTAATTTTGAAATTGAATCATGTATCTAAACCGTGTATGCTGCACATTTCCTACATTGTTACCAACAATTTTTATAACAATTATTCTGTTTCTCTAACTATTTACAAGGAAACAGCCCCTCTTATTTCATTCTTGGCTCTATGGAAACAGCCTTTGTGAGAAATCTGGATTCCATTCTCAGTATAAATCCAAGCTGACTGGCACCAAGTCTATGAAGTAGAACATTTATATTCTCAGCCAAAACAACTCACTTATATGGGAAAAACAATCATTTGGATCTGTGAATTTGTTTCCCATGTTGATTTTAGTCACATTAAATAGAAACAGCCTCTGTCGCCATGTTTAATTGTTCTCTAGTTCTCTCCTGATAATAAGTGGAGATTATAACAAACCTCATTCAAATAGCAAGAAAATAAATGAGAGTAGAACTAAAGTACAATTTTTATAACATGGAGAGCATAAAAAAGCCTTTTTAGAAATTATTACATAAGGAGTCTGAAGTGTCTCCAGTCTATACAACAAAAGAAACCAAAGAAGCTGAAAAAGGTCTATATTTAGATTGCTATATGACCTTATTTCTTCATCTAAATGGTGATCAATACACACATATAAATTTATACTTCAAGATAACATTCATGGCAAGTATACCACTTAATGGCCCAAAACAAATCCTCTTTTCTTAAGAAACCATGTAATATATTTTTGTATGCCTTTTTTACAATAATACCATTTAATGAACATCTATTATGTGCCTATTATATTTTTCTTTGCAGTATGTACACTTCCATTAATTCATACAGCAGCATATACATTATCGCTCCCATTTAACAGAACTGAAGAAAACCAAAGATCAGAGAGATTCTATATACATTCATTATTTTAGCAAATGCACACTGAGCACTATTCTGCTAATATAATTTGCTAGTAAATAAATTAAGGATATAAAAGCAAATAAGTTTGTTGTAATTCCTGATCTCTCTGAGCCTAAGTCCTATTGACAGTTGGCTAAACAATATGCTCAATAAGAAGCTAGTAAGTACTTGAACTCAGCTTACAAATACTGTACTTTTGTACTATAGCTTGTAGATGAATAGAACATACTGAGTTGTTAAAGGAATTACCCAGAAAAGTCTATGTAGTATCATTATTTTTATTCTTGCCATTTCTGCCTTCAGACAATTTAAATACACATTCATTTCATTTGATTTGGGGTATATGTTATTTCCAATCATGTCTATGAGTGAGATGTTCACAAAGATGCAATGAATTGGTATTTGATTTGACCCTTGAACTGATCGTGGATTATAAAGAGTGAAAAAAAAAGCATCTATTGCTTTAACACGTAGCGGCAATTTTATTAGTATGCTGAGAAGCTATGTACAATGTGTAAATTGAAATCTCTCATTGTAATATTCTTTCATAGTTCTAAATGGTGCCACGACTGAGGTCATGCCATGATGTTTAGCTTGGTTTGTGAAACTGTAATAGCTTGGCTTTTTTGACAGATTTTTCATTTAAATATTTGGCTCCACTTACATAGGCAGTTGCCATCATTTGTAAGCTTTCCTCTTTTCATCTTGTAATCTCTGCAGGATGAAAAATGTTCTGATGCTATGGAAATTATTCCAGCACAGATGCATTTAGATTGCAGAAATTGCTTTGGGTTGTTTAAGGCAAGACATTTTTCGATTATTTCCATGATGATTGGATGCTTCATTAACCCCTTTATTGTTGACATCCTATGGAGACTCGATATGTAGTCTTAATTATTTTAAAAGACATTTCTTTGTTGTTTAGCTGGTGATTAAAAACACATTAAAAGATGGCACAGAAAGACTGTTTTTGTTCATTACCAGATCTGAAAATCTAATCATGTAGTAAGAGACTAATTTTCACATAATTCTTAAAACAATAAGTACACTACTGTAGAAATTACTTGTGCTGCCTATATCAGTTAATTAACAAAACTGCACGAGAGAGAGTGAGATAATTATTTTCTATTAATCAAATGGAAAAGTCAAGAGTAGGCACTTTTATCAATGCTTTTAAGAAAATACCTCAGAGTGGATTCATGAGATGAACCTAAAATATTTGAATGCAAGTAGAACCAATGCAAGGAAAGAAAAGTTACTGAAAGTATATGAAGTCAGTTTCAAAGAAAGAAAACAAAAAGCCTGTGATGGAATTACAGGTTTTAGGGGAAAAATCTTGGGGACATAGGTACCATATCTGTTACTGAATGTATGTTAATACATTCCGAAGTAAAATAATCACGCCTAATTCTTTCATAAATACAACCCATTTACCTTCATGCTTAGAGTGACATGTAAACATTTATTTCACTGTGTTCACATACTAGAATCTGCCATTTCAAATAATCATTGCAACTTTAACAATAAAGGAAAAAATGATCACAGTGAACATATTTCAGAAGAAAAGGGCATATTCCACCTAGAATATGAGATTATTTCCATTATGTATCAGTTGCTATAGTTGCTAAATCTTTTAGGAGAAATAAATCTTTTTTTTTGTTTTTAATTTCAATTCCCCACCTACCCTGACCTCTCATCAAAAGCTTTTATTTAAGAATAAGCAAATGTTCTGTGATCAGTTTTTTCAGCTTAAAAGCCCCCTCCAGTGTTTACTATGTGCCAGGCAATGATATAAGTAGCTTTACATACACATTTTAACCTTTAGCTGAAAATTTACCAGATAGATATTATGAACGTAATATAGATGAAGAAAGAGACTTAGATTAAGGTTAATAGCTAATAGATGACAGTTATTCTACTCAGGTTCTCTTGAATTCTAAAGCTGTTGAAGTAACTAGTGTGCAGTAGTGCTTGCCTACCAATCCTCCATGGGTTTTTTTTCCAGTCTGTAAGAGACAGTTTCTAAAAATAAGATTTATTTCTTATCAAATGCACATTATTCACAAAATGTTAACTGTAATCTCAAAAGGCATATATAATCTTTATTTTTTGAAAAATATTGCCATGTTCCATTGACTCTCTTATTCATTTAACCAACATTTATCATATTGTTGTTATGCTTAGTGACCAAGCCTTTGTGGTAGGGCCTGGCATTGGCTACTGTGTAGTTAGTTAAATGATATTGGGCTGTGTTAATATGACTTAATTTCCTCCATTCTCCAAAGTGACACGTGATCTTGACTTCTCCTAGGGAAAGGGTACAATTTGACTTAACAAAAGTGAAGCTCACCCTTCTATTTTACTATATTCTGGTTATGCATATGGGGACAATTTAAATACTCCCTACAACTGAGATTTTGCTTTTCATTGTTTCACCATCTAAAGGGAGCTAGAACAGTTTTTTTTTAATTTCTCACACCTGAATGGTATCTAATTTTAATTTTAATTGAAGACATGTAAAACAACTGGCTTCTGTTAAGCATCAATTGGATTTCATATAAAAACAACAATCTCCATCAATAAGCTGACCAGATGGCAACTTAGGTAAGGGAAGGAGATAGATGGCTTTCTAAAATGAGGAATGCCACATGTAGTGAGGTAATGAGGGTCAGTTGAGAGGTATGAGTGTGCTTTGTTTTGCTGAATAATAAATTCATGTAAGTTACACAATAACTGTGATGCATGAGTTTTCACTATAAATTCCTGTAGGTTCAGTCTTACATTATGGAACATAACCTCCCTTTCAGAGCAGATACTTTAATCCATTATACTGGAAGGCAGAGTGGTTTAAAGGAATAGGTAAGGCTTAGGGTGGGGAGAGAGAGCATATTGTTCAAAGCTTTAAGTTTTGACATTTTTTTTAGAATACAACTTTATAAACACAAACTAGACACACTACCACAAAGAACAGAAACCCCCCACCTCTCTCCCAGGACTTGAAAACAGTCTCTTCTGCAAGGTAAAGGCAGAGCAGAGCAGACCAAGGCAACATTCATTTATATCTTTGATGACCAGCTATACGAATGACTTACAGCCCTACGTCACTCCTGTGCTAAATATAAACATGAACATAGACCATATAAATACATGCTCTATGGCTTCAGCCTTATTTTAGAAATTATTTCTAAAAACCATTTTTAATGAATAATGTAACATTTTAGAACAAAAATTGGAAAATATAATGAATATTAAAAAGGAGCTTAGTGTTTGAAATCATATGAATTATGAGACTATATAAAGCTATTTTCTGTGAGGAAAAAAAGAAAATTTTCAAATGTGTTAAGTCAGAGTTGAAACAAATAATGAGCTGAGAGATAGAATTAGCAACCAAATAAAGACATTATTTGCCCTACAGAAAATTCAGGAATGTGTTTGCCCTTCTGATAATTAAAAATGTAAACATTGGCAATTACCTATTTTGGCAACTTCATTCTTCTCTTTTTATTAAAAATATAGAAGGAAAAATATGTCATAAAATGGAAAAAAAATTCCCAGCTCTGAGAATTAAGTCAGAAGAGGGTCAGCCCTTCATAACAGGAAATGAAATGGACAACTGGCAATCATCCAATGAGTTGGATGGTACCAATCCAAATAATTTAATATAAATAAAATGCTGTAATCTTAGTGATTCAAGGAACAACCCACTGAAACAACCCACTATCATCAAAGCACCATCTCATTAACCTTCTAAACTGACATTCATTAAATTTTTAATTCTTCAATCCCACTTGAATATCACTGTAATAGCAGAAGCCTGTGGTTCATGCCAACTCCACTGCACAATAAGAGAAATGACACAGTGCAGCTCCAGGGCAAGTAGATGTGAAGGACGCAGTAATTTTCCAATGTTACTTCAAGTCTTAAAGAGGAAAATAATAGCTTATGCCTAGATGGTATTTATATGTTTAAGATATTTTCTTTTCAGTTGTAATATTTTTCTTTGGACATAGAAATTTTAAAATGAGTATTATAGTCTGCATTGTAAAACTGCAACTTCTACATTTTCACTTACCTTTATTTGCACTTAATTTTTATAAAATGGCAATACTTAATTTTCATATGGTTATATAAATTGAATTATTATAAGGCAAACATCTGTGTCAAGAACTAGAACTTTGCCAACCATCTCAGAAGTTCCTCCTGTGTCTCCTTAACAAAAGCAATTGCTATCCTGAGTTTTATGTTAATTATTTATTATTTTATCATCCAAGTATACATCTCTAGATACTAATAGTCTTGCTTATTTTTTAAAAACTGAAATTAAAAAAAAAATCTACAGGTTCCACCTTAATCCTCTTTTTCTCCCATATAATTTACCTGCTGAAGAAACCAACCACTGGGATTACAAAACTGATATTACAATACTAATATTGTAACCATCAATAAGATGAATGAAAATTGTTTATATTTCTTATGCATATTCTTTCCTCACATCTGCATTGTTAGAGCATATGACCGTTATATATTATACACACTTGAGTTAAAGTGTCATTTAGTTTTGGCTTCAGAAGTAATTATATATTAATGCTCACTATTAGTGTTTATATTGATGGCTTTCTAGTCATGGTGGTTGTCTGAAGCTCATTTTCTACTAAATTCCTAAGGACACAGTCCTAAAACCAAAATTCCCTGAGTTTTTGCATGATGTTAACAGTTTAGCTGTGCCTTTTGTACTTGAAAGTGAGTTTTGCTGAAAAAAAATCCTTTGCTCACTTTTTCTTTCCTAAAGTATCTTTAATATACAGCACCATTTTCTTCTGTCATAAAAAATGTCACTGTCAAAAGTCTTGTGATAATTTAATTTCATTTGCCTGATACTCTAAAACTTAAAAAATTATTTTTCTTTAAAGTTAACTAATTTTACAAGAATATATATTGGTGTTTATTGCTATGGGTAAAAATTAACAAGCACATGGCATGTCCTTTCCATGTGTAGTTTCACTGGGGTTTTTTTTTCTGGATTTTTTTTTCTTGAATTACAGTTTTTAGTATGTATTCTATTCACTGGCTTTGGTTTTATTCCTCAAGGATTTCTGTTATCTATGTGTTGGAACTTTTGTGTGTGTGTCTTTTTTTCAGTATTTGTCATTTTTCTAAAAAAATTTTATCTCAATTAATTTCATTTCAATTTTTTACAATTCTCCTGTTTTTGATTTGTTTGTGCCTGTCCGCTGGTTTTGTCTTTATTTCTGAAATGAGATTTTTCTTTTATCTGTAATTCTTTTCTGAGATTTGTCACATGATTTTTCAAATCATGATTTATATGGTTATTTCATGTTTTAAAACATTTTCTTAAGCCTTTAGTGTATTTTGAAATAGGTTAGAGTTGTCCTTTCTCTTATGGGCAATTTTTTCTGGTTATTTTCTGTATGGGTGTTAGTCTACTCAACATTCTCTTTTTCCTTATAGTAACTCCATACTGAATGTGACCTTGATACTTTGTTGTACCTCCTTTTGAATTAAAATTATTTTTCCTGAAATTTTATAACGTATGAATCAGTTTAGCTTTCTTACTTCACAGAGCTCCCTCCTGTTGAATTTTGATGGTTCTATCAGATGTTTGCCCTTAGTGTCCTGGAAGGAAGCCTTGGCTCATGAGATTGCAGAATTATTTATTAAATACCCCTTTCACCCTGGTTTATCAGATTAGCCCATGGTCAGTTCTAGGGAAAACCTATGGCTATTCTGGTTTATCTCATTCTCAGGCTTCTCAGAAGCCCCCTTGTTCTCCTCTGCTTTCTTCAGCAGTCCTGGGTATTATTCAGATTCTCTTGTGGCTTTTCCTATCTGCTTGTAGTTGGTTTCCTAGTATACTGTAAATGTTGTCCATGGATTTTGGATTTACTATTAGTAGCTCTGTCTGCTTTTAAATGGAAATTCAAAGAGATTCAGAATCCACCATTGTCTCAGAATCCCCTAGGTAACATTAGTAGTAATAGTAAAAATAGCTCCTCTTTGTGTCTTTATATATGAAAGCCATTGTGATAGGCAGTTTATGTTAGATTTCCTCATTTAATTCTCACAGTAATATTCTTAGGCATTGTTATTACCTTTATATACAGATGCTTTTAAGAAGAGGTAAATAATACACCCAATATTTTACATGTAGTAAATATGAAAACAAGATTCAATATACCAGTCTAATTAATTCTTAAGTTCTTTATAACTCTGACATTAATAACATGTTTTAGAGTCCCATTTTTTGTAGTGTGTGACAAGATTTCTTTAAATACAGGGTAACTTAATTTTTTTCATATTTTTGGTTTAAACAAAAATAATTCATTTTCTCACCAAAGTCAAGGGTAGTGCTAATAGTCAAATTTACTGTTATCAAGATAATTGTTTAATTTTCCTCTGTGATACCACTCTTTTTTTCAGATTTATTTATTTTTTAAAAATTTATTTTATTGAAGTATAGTTGATTTACAATGTTTTAATTTCTGCTGTACAACAAAGTGATTCAGTTAAACATATAAATACATTTTTTTCATATTCTTTTCTATTATGGTTTATCACAGGATATTGAATATAGTTCCCTTAGGAACTTGTTTATCTATTCTGTATGTAATAGTTTGCATCTGCTATTACCACTCTTGTTGTATGTGCAATTGTTATAATGAAGTTCAAGAGAGCTTTTCTTTTAACTTCACAAAGTTCCCTGTTCTGTTTTGAATATTTTTGTGAAATATTCAGAAATATAATGTCTTACTTTATGAGAGCTTTGGTCATTTACATATGATGACTTTAAAAGTGAGGTAGAAAAGGTATGAAGTACTGTAGTATATAGTCAGTCAGAATACTCACAATTTTAGTTGCTGTAGCTCCATAAGACTGAGAGACAGATATGGGGAAAAAGTAGCTGTTAGTCAAAATGCTAAAATATTCTTCTCTAGTAATTTTTGGTAATGACTTCAGTTCCTGATAAAAAGGGCTATATACCTTGTCTGGTGTCCTTATCCTTTGGCATTTATGGGTTTCACTACCACCGTGCAAGCCATAGCCAGATATCTTAAGAACCATCAAATGTCCTCTTACATAATGATTTTATTTCATACATAAGGGAAAACAATTTTCCCCATCTTTTCTTACCTTTATCATCCAAAATGGTTATAAATGGATCAAAGCCAAAAATTCTCTAGAACTTTACAAAAAAATGATTATCTGAGAACCAAAGAAATGACAGAAAATCCTTATGAAAATATTGAAACATTTGGTTTGGAGAGAAAGTATCATTTCTAGAGTCAACATATTGGAATAAAGGCACATTCAATATTTTCTGTGTGTTTTTATTTTATTCTCATTCTATTTGAGTATTGCCTCTCCATTAGATTGATGTGCATCTTATAGCAACAAGCTAGTAGTTCTGTCTATTCATTCATCCATTCTCATTTCTTCTACAAATATTTTTTTTTTTTTTTTTTTTTTTGCGGTATGTGGGCCTCTCACTGTTGTGGCCTCTCCCGTTGCGGAGCACAGGCTCCGGATGCGCAGGCCCAGCGGCCATGGCTCACGGGCCCAGCCGCTCCGCGGCATATGGGATCCTCCCAGACCGGGGCACGAACCCGTATCCCCTGCATCGGCAGGCGGACTCTTAACCACTGCGCCACCAGGGAGGCCCCTACAAATATTTTTGAGTATTTCTCCCTGGTCCAGTTCTAGGCTGGACACAATACAATGGTGAGCACCTGTAGACACAGTTTCTGTCCCCTTGGTATTGACACTGAAGTGGTAGAGACCAATGTTACATTTCTTAGTGTGTAGTTATTTCACTTAAATTATAACTTTGATAGAGCATCTGCAGGGGAAGATCTGAGTCCAATGAGAGTTTAAGAGATTTTGGTCTTGTTAGGAAGATCTAGAAACTAATGAGATTAAAGAATGTGTAGGAAATAACTAGGGAAAGATGGCAGGAGAGAGAATTCCAGGAGGAAAATACAGCATTTATTAAAGATCTTTTGGAGCCCATGGGCTCAATTGGGCCTAGTTTTGGACATATTGGACTTGAGACACAATTATAATATTTAAAAAAGATTTCAAGTAATCAGGGTATTATGAATCTAAAGCTCTGGGGAGATGTGTGTAGAGAATAATTGGAAGACGTGTATGCATGAAATTATTAGGGAGCAAGTACAGAGTGAAAAGAAGAAATGGATTAGGATAGAGCCTTGAGAAATTATGACAGCAGTACCTTGGCAGAAGCAGTTCAACTTGTGAAGGAGAGAAAGAAGAGATAGAAAGGCAGGAGGACTACGAGGTAAGTGCTTTGAAAAGGAGAAAAGAACTCTTCCTCTCCAAAATAATGGCATCGCCAAAGCTCTGCTTCCTGTGTCATTCCATAGTTTTTGTTGTAGAATCAGATAATTTTGAAGTGTCATTAAATTATTTGCAAGATTGCTAGAAAGATCCTCAGGCTTCAGAACCCACTATTGCAGAGATTCAATGGGTGTGCCAATGTAATTAGCAGAATTTGTTACTGCAGGTCTCAATACAGCTCCTTTTGAAAACACTAGATCCTAAGATTAGAAGTTAGTGTGGCTTTCCCGTTACCAAATAGCATGCTCCTAACACCCTTTTCTATTCTGTGCCTATCATGGGGGTCACCGGGCTTACTTGCTGGTACTTGTTATTGCATTTCTTTTGATCTGGATTGTCCAGATTCCACATAAGATGACAGACAGCTGAATAATTGAAAGCACATAAAACTTGTATACTGTCAGGTCTTCTTTTTAGCATCCAGTCTGACAAGGTGACTCAAAAAAAATAGGATGATAAATCCTTAGGAAGGTAAGAGGAAAGTTCTCATGACTGAGGCTTAGAGATGGAGAGAAACTCGTACACAGGTCTGTAAATTATAGAAATCTTCCTTGATGTGATGAGCCCTTTACTATGAGATGGCAACAAGCAGAATTCAGCATAGAATCTCTGAATCCGTAAAATGTTAATATATGTTTAGAATATTAAAATGTTTTTATTAATTCCTCATAGATGATAACATTTGCCTGGATACCTAAGATTTATGTATTAGATGAACGTGAAGTAGTCTTTACTTTTCTATTTAATGGACATCAGAAACTAAGGTCAAGTAATATTTGCTATTAATAAAAATGTTGTTATGATTTTTGCTTTCTTGGTTTTAGCTTTAGTTAATCGTGGCTTGAGAAAATTTAGTTTATGATGTTGGGCTAACAAGTTTCATCCATAGTAAATCATTTCCTTGTAAGAACTGACCTTTGCAGAAATACATGCAGAAAGTTAGGAGGGTTTGGAACTAAGCCAAATGACAACTTATGAAGAATTTTTTCTATTTATTTGAATTTAAGGATAAAGGCTATATCATTACATTATAAACTTTTATATATAGTATCAAAGTTTTCAGTTTTTCCAATTCATATGACAGGCACAAAATCTTTTCCTCAAGCAAAATAAGAATAAGGGTAAAACTAATCCCACACTACAAATTTAGAAATTTTAGTATTGGAAAACTTTCTAGAAGAAAAATGATTTTTCGTAAGACTATTCATTCTATTACCTCGAATGCTGCTATTTCTAAAACATTGATTTAACTGAAATGAACAGTCTTCAAAAAATAGAAAAGCAGTCTCAATTATTTTGAAAAATAAATAATTTTTATCTGTAGTACATAGGCCAATTAATTATATATTATTTCTCAAAATATGTTTCATTATTGAGAAATATGAAATATTGGTTATGGGGATGGTAGCTCTTCAGAAAACCATTCCCATTGATGGAGAACATCTTTTACAAACTCAAAGCATGTGGCCTACATTCGTTTAAGATATAAATGACATCTCTTTGTTATTATATATTTTTCTTTTTCTGGCACTCAGCACTGTGCCTGGTACATTGTCAGAGTTTATAAATGCTTGGTGAATAGGTAAAAATAAAAGCACAGTGCATTGACAGTTTCTAGTTAGAAACTATGCAAGTTTTAGAAAAATGGAATATTTAGTTTTAACCAAAGCAATCATTTGGGCTAAGTGATTAGCTTAATGCAAAGAAACTGCATTGTCATTTCTTTACCTTTACAAGAATGGGACATAAAGCCAACCCCTGACTGGGACATGAGCAGGGAGAGATTAGAAGTTAAGGTGCTCTGGGGTCTTTTTGAAGATGGTTACTAGTGGGGAAGAGAGCGATCATATTGTGAAAGGGTGACGAGATGAAAGAAGCTTCTCTTCACAATCAAGATCAGAAAGAACACTGAAAAAGCAAAGGAGAAAGAGTATCACAAAATGTTAGCCTTATGTTAAGGAAAAGGGCATAAGAAAGAGCTTTGGGGTAGAAAGTAGCCCTTACCTAAGACCCTCAAGAATTGAACTTGCTTACTGAGAATACACACACAGACACACACACACACATGTAATTACATACACATACATTCCGTGAATAGAAGTGAAAACAATTCACAAGCACTAGCTAACATTACATTATATGATGTAAGATTTAAATACAGTGATAGAAGTGGCACCAGCCATGCCTTAATCAATTCAATATCCTGGCATCTTGCTTCTCTCATAAAATATGGGCATAGCATCTCCATTCAACTACACAGAGGTCTCATGTAACTTTCATGTATTGCTAGTCAGGTTAGGGATAGAAATCAAAGTAAAGGGAAGCAATGTGAGGGCTGCAAAACAAACGACAAGATCAATCTTGACTTTCTTTTTATGTCTAGAAAGAAAAAGAAGCCTTGATCAATCAACACGTATTTATTGAGTGAAAAATCTCATTAAAATCTTAAATGTTAATTTTGACCCGAGAATACTTTACATTCTTTTAATTAGACCTTTAAGCAAATATATTCTATTTTTGTGCTCTTACGAGCTAGTATAACATTAATCACCAAGTGTCTTGGTATATGATCTTATGGAATACTTTTCTTTTTAATTTGGATAGACGAGGCTACTATCTTTTATGTCTATTATGGGTAATTAAGTATTTGGCTTTTCTAAAAAAACTTTTCAGTGTTGAAGTCAAGGGTAATAAATGAGCTCTACAAACCCCAGAAGAACTTGAGAAGGAAATTACACAATCTATTTTTCTTCTTTTTGTAGTCCAGTTACAACTTATTTATTTTAAGTTATTTTAGAAGTTAATTTTTCTGTTGTAAGCACTAGCACTGTGATGAGACAGACATTTATAAATAAA
This sequence comes from Mesoplodon densirostris, assembly GCF_025265405.1. Taxonomy (NCBI): domain Eukaryota; kingdom Metazoa; phylum Chordata; class Mammalia; order Artiodactyla; family Ziphiidae; genus Mesoplodon; species Mesoplodon densirostris. The sequence goes on along the minus strand of NC_082663.1, from coordinate 169,509,214 downwards.
TAGCCTTTTTTGTGGCTTGAGGCAGTTCATGAAATTACCAAAGATGTTTAAATGATTAAACATGTAGGAAATTATTTAGCCATTGAATGACCTGGCTTATTCTGTTTGATCTATATTATAGATCTATAATATTGTGAATACATATTGTATACATTGTGTATATATGTTATATATTACATGTAATATTAAATATATAAGGATGAAGACATATTATAAGAACTTTCTAATCATATCATTTTGCTTGACAAAATATAATCAACATTTTCCAAAATACTTAGGAACTCCTCAGAGAACAGGATAAGATATACCATAAATTTAGTCTCTTTTAAAACTTGAGTTTCTAGGGTGATTCAATTCAGACTTTAAAACTTATTGTAGTAGATTTAAAAAAATTCACAACCAATATGGAAGAAAATTTGTGATAAAAGCAAGGGAAAATTAGCTGGGAGTGGAGAGGGGAGCAACAACCATCCAAAAGAAGTGATCATCAAAAGACAGAACATTACTTGGTGATATGAGGGGTATACTGAACTTCTAAAAACAGTATAGAAGTGCTGGGTTCCAGCTAACAAGTTAAAATCCTTTCAGAATGTCAGACAATCTAATGAGGCTTCTCCATTTCTAATTCTACACACTAACAAGGTTAATCAAACCATGAAGTAACAGCGAAGACTTTCACAATTAATGTTGTAAAATACATAAAACAACAGCTAATTAATCAGCCCTAAGGTCACTATATCACTTGTGGAAAATTAGTAATAGCAAAGATTCATGACAGAGAGAGAGAGAGATGACAGGTCATGCTCTGTGAGTTTCAATTTTAACTAGCAAAGACTGTCAGAGTTATATCTAAAGCTGCAGTAGTCTTTTTTTCCTTTTTTTTAAAACAGCAGTAGAAGCTTGACTAGCATTAGAAATAATTATATTTTGAACATATTTATAAAGTTCAAGTAACTATATCTTTTGTAGTTTTTAACAGTGAAAGGAGACAAGAAAAAAATCATTACATTTATGTTTCAGATTTCTCCACCAAATAGCATTTCATCAACTTATTAGTGAAAGAAAAGTTGGGTTAAGTACATGAAACAAGTTTGCTAGATGATATATTTAACCTTTTAAACTTATAGCATAAACATGTCTTACTTGCTTTTTTTAAATGCATGCCAACCTATAATTAACATACTGCTCAAGAAAGAGAAAGATGAGAATTAGAGAGATTAATCATAATAAATTAACTATATGAAAACATTTAAGTAAGTCCTCTTATTTTAGATATAGAAACTGAAATTATCAATTACAAACCTTATTTCCTTGGGGAGACCACATATGACATTCTAAATAAAAGGTAATAAAGGTAATATTTCAAGTATATTACTATGGTCTATTTTTCAGTGGTGTTACAATTTAAAAATTATAGAAATCACAAGCATAGCTCCCTCTCCCTCTAAAAAGAGAAACAGACAAGCCAACAATATAACCAAGCTCCATATTTTAAATAAAGTTGAATATAAAGCATTGGCAGTGTGAGTAGAGACTCTTGACATTGGGTCTTGGTATATAGAAGATGATTAGTCAAAAGTATATAGTATGGATCTGAATTGAGAAAGAGGTTACAAGACTGAGATAAAAATGATTGGGAAATTAAGGTACAGCCATACTTTGGAATAGTTGGTGACCGTCTAAAAGAACTGGGCAGCCATATGTGCACATATATGGAAAATGTTGATTATATTTTGTCAAGCAAAATGATATGATTAAAAAAGTTCTTATAGGAGTCTTCATCCATATATATTTAATATTACCTGTAATATATAACATATATACACAATGTATACAATATGTATTCACAATATTATAGATCTATAATGCACAATATTACACATACAATATTATATATAATTTTGTATATAATATTATTTATATATATTATTTCATGCGCAAATATTTGTGCATTCATGGGAGAATACCTACCAAACTGTCAATACCGATAGCATCTAAGAAAAGGAGTGCATGAAACATAGGATGAGTAAGGGGTTTTCCTTTTAATTGTAAATATCTTGGTATGGTTTTTGTCTTTTGCATATAATACAAAGTGTGCTGATCACTTGAGATGATTAGTCTATGAAATATATATTTTATATGGGAAATATATAAATGGTAGGTGTTCAATAAGTGCATCTCAGAAAGAAAATATTTTTAGGTACTATTATTTTTAGGAATGATGAGCTTTATCAGTTCACGTGGTTAGATGATCATAAAGTACCACGGATTATGATGCTGCTGTATGGCATGGTCAGAGAAAGTGAAATAGCGGGAGCATGTTTAAATCTAATAGTGGTTTAGCTGAGAACGAATATGAATTAATACAGAAAAAGGCTCTCAAAGAAATTTTTGAATCTCATTAAAAGTTAAGGAAAATAGAAAGAATAACTGTAAATAAAACAGTGATGCATATGAGACTGTTAAAGGAAAAAGTAGAGAAATTAGTGATTCTATGGAGAAGAGTTGTGGATCAACAGAAAAAATGAAGAATCTAAGTCACTGTGGTATTTGTGGGTTATGTGACATGTTCAAAGAAAGAAAAGGAAAAATAGGTATATAAAATGTACATTTAAGTTTTAGTTTAGAGAGTGATTTTTGTTTTTTTGTTAAGTGATGGATTTAGTTAGAACCTAGTTGTATTTTACCATAAAAATTAAGTATAGTTTTCTAATTGTTTGCAATTCAAAAGTTTTTTCATATATCTCTATAAGACTTTAAAAATATTTTAATATGAAGAAGTATGAGGAAAAAAGAACAAATGGCTCATAGGCCCAGATAATTCTTGATTATAAGTAAAACAAAACAAAATTTAAAGTAAAATGACAACATTACAGAACAATATTGAAGAAATATAAAAGCATCCTGAGAAGCTGGTTTTAAAATGTTATGGAAATGCAGACACAAGATGTTCTTGAGGCAGAAAAGTTTGAAGCTCCTAGTTTATTAAATAACAAAGCTTATTATAATGTTTAATAATTAGAATAATTGGTGCAAAAGTAAATAGTACAATGGAAAAATGATAGAGAGTTCAGAAACAGATACACACATATAGGGACCCCTGATATTTGATTTAGGAGGCACTACAGATTTTTGCTTTTTTTTTTTCTCTCTATTTTTTGTTTTGATTTGTTTACTTGTTTGTTGGGAGAGAGGAAGAAAGGGAGAAAAGAGAAAGAGGCAAAGGGGGAGGAAGAAGGAGAGGGAGAGGGAAGTCAGGTAATACCAAGTATTGGTGAGGATGTTGATCAGTGGGAACTCTCATATTTTGCTGGTGATAGTGTAAATTACTACAGCTTTGGAAAATGTACGAGTTATCTGGTAAAGTTAAATAAATGTGTATCTCGATAATTTACATCCCTATAGATATAAGAGAAATACATAGACTAGAGAAAAACATGGGTGTGTTCATATACAAGGATATTTAATGTGGCTTTATTCTTAATACCCCAAAACTTGACAAAAATGTCCCTCAACAGTAGAATGAATAAATAAATTGTGCAATATTTGTACAAGATGCATAGAAATTACAGTGAATGAACATTATGCAAACAGTGTGCCTTAATCTTATAAACACAATTTTGAGTAAAAGAAGCAAGACAAAATAATACATTTCAGAGTTGCTAAAATTATAAAGAAAAGTAAAGGAGTTGATGTCAGGCTAGCAGTTCTTTTTTTTCTTTTTTTTTTCATGAGCAAACAAATGTTTATTTGTTTTAAGCCATTGAGTTTTGGGGTAGTTTGTTACACAGCAGTTGATAATACACCTCTTTCAAAGACTGCTCAAATGTCAACTTTTTTTTTTCAGCTTGTTATTTTAAAATTTTTGTTGGAGTATAGGTGCTTTACAATGTTGTGTTAGTTTCCACTGTACAGCAAAGTGAGTCAGCTATACGTATACATATATCCCCTTTTTTGGATTTCCTTCCCGTTTAGGTCACCATAGAGCACTGAGTAGAGTTCCCTGTGCTATACAGCAGGTTCTCATTAGTTATCTCTTTTATACATAGTATCAGTAATGTATATATGTCAATCCCAATCTCCCAATTCATCCCACCCCCCTTTTCCCCCTTGGTATTCATATGTTTGTCCTCTACTGTGTCTCTATTTCTGCTTTGCAAGTAAGATCATCTATAGCATTTTTCTAGATTCCACATATATGCATTAATATGTGATATTTGTTTTTCTCTTTCTGACTTAACTTCATTCTGTATGACAGTCTAAGTCCATCCACATCTCTACAAATGACCCAATTTTGTGCCTTGTAATGGTGAGTAATATTCCATTGTATATATGTACCACATCTTCTTTATCCATTCCTCTATTGATGGACATTTAGGTTGCTTCCATGTATAGTGCTTCAGTGGACATTGGGGTTCATGTGTCTTTTTGAATTATGGTTTTCTCTGGGTATATGCCCAATAGTGGGATTGCTGGGTCATATGGTAATGAGAATAAAACAAAAATAAACAATGGGACCTAATTAAACTGAAAAGCTTTTGCAAAGCAAAGAAAACCATAAATGAGACGAAAAAACAATTCTCAGATTGGGAGAAAATATTTACAAATGAAGCAACTGGCAAAGGGTTAGTATCTAAAATATACAAACAGCTCATGCAGCTCAACATCAAAAAAACAAACAACCCAATCCAAAAATGGGTGGAAGACCTAAATAGACATTTCTCCAAAGAAGACATACAGATTGCCAACAAACATGAAAAGTTGCTCAACATAACTAATTATTAGAGAAATGGAAATCAAAACTACAATGAGGTATCACCTCACACTGATCAGAATGGCCATCATCAAAAAATCTACAAACAGTAAATGCTGGAGAGGGTGTGGAGAAAAGGGAACCCTCTTGCACTGTTGGTGGGATTGTAAATTGATACAGCCACTATGGAGAACCTTATGGAGCTTCCGCAAAAAACTAAAAATAGAACTATCATATGACCCAGGCTAGCATTTACATCTAAGGAGGGAAGTAGAGGGTTGAATCAAGAAAGATGAGATGGGAACTTCTGAGTTGCTAGTATCTTAATTTTTAAAAAAATCTGTGTGATGAAGACATTGTTATTCATTTTATAGTATTTATTTTAACTTTTAAGTACTTTTCTGTACATATATTACATTTTTGAAAAGAAAGAAAGTGTTAAAATTAGAAAGGAAAACTTCCATCTGCTGCTTTTCCTAGACCTTCAAGTTAACTGTTAAATTTCATTGTGATCCCCTCAAGGTGGAAAATAATTATTAAAATACATTATTGTATGTTTCTTTCTCTCTTCACGTGTCTTTCTGAATACAAACGCACATTTTATTTACGAAAGATATATCAAACTCTCCACACTGTCCTGTACCTTGATTTTTCCCACTTATGTATCTCTTGGGGCACATTCCACATATGTGCATTCAGACCTGTCTACTTTTTGAAAAACAAAATTATATTATTTTCCATATGGATGTAGTACAATTTATGTAACCACTTCTGCATATATGAGCATTTGGTTGTACTCAGGTTTTTTGTTTTGTTTCTGTCACATAGGTGACCATTAGTACAGTTTGATATAAAATTTGATCTCCAAATGTATTCTTAGGGTTTGCCCTGGGATCACTGGGACAAAGTATTATAATTTTATGCTGTGTCAAATATTGCCAAATTATTTTCTAAAAAGGTGCTATGTTTTGGCACCAATTTACTTTTCTAACAAGAAAAGTATGAAAGTGAGCTATGAGACTTCTGGAAGGTTTTCTTGAAACCCTTAATCTTGATAGAGTTTAAAGACCTTTGAAACTTCCATTATATAAATAAATATCAGTCATTTTAGGTTTTCAAAGTAATTGATGTATTTTAAAATAAAAATGACTCCTCTTGAAAATTGTTTTTGCATTAAATATTAAAGCAATACAAAAAGCACAATTAAAAAAATAATACAGGGGCTTCCATGGTGGCGCAGTGGTTGAGAGTCCGCCTGCCGATGCAGGGGACACGGGTTCGTGCCCCGATCCCGGAAGATCCCACATGCCGCAGAGCGGCTGGGCCCGCGAGCCATGGCCGCGGAGCCTGTGTGTCCGGAGCCTGTGCTCCGCAACGGGAGAGGCCACAGCAGTGAGAGGCCCGCGTACAGCAAAAAAAAAAAAAAAAAAAAAAATAATACAAGAAGAAAGAAAATGTCCCACAGTATCCAATCACAGAGAACCACTGTCAAGGTTAGGAGAATATCATTTGCAGAATCTCTCCCAGAATATACATAGCTAAAGGAGAGATTGCTAAGGAAGAATAATTTTAGTAAAACAGGATGATGCTACATATTTAATGTTATTGTACTTGAATCAAAGAGAAGTTATAAAATTTGAGAAGAAATTGAAGGAATTGTTATGGAGCAGATATGTTATTTTTTCCCTGATATGAGATACTTAAAGTATAATTCTCAGGTTAGAAATATAAAAAAATATTAAAAGAATTAAGAATGTTTAACAGCAGTTCTCAACATGGACAACATTTATGATTCCCTAAAGTGAAAGATGAGAATAATGGCACTTATTCCTAGTTCTCCTCCATCCATAACCTACTCTTTTTTAAATTATATTAACAATTGACAAGGTTTAAACCATTTTTGTTCTATTTTGTAATTACGATAAACATTTGGAGGTGCTTAATCATCTGATTAAATCATCCCATATTTACCACCAATCCTTTTATCATAGCACCTTTGTTCTTCAGGCCGTTGTTCAAATTCACCATTTTGATACCTGTTTTTTATTCTTAAGTAGTGTTTTATAATACTGTACTATAAATAATACTACTTACATTTAGAGGAAACCCAAAAGCTGCAACACATATGGGCCAAAGGATTCTAACACTGCATTTGTCATTTTCTCAGAAGCAGGTGAAAACTGCAATGAAAATGATAAAAAGCTATCAAAATGTTTGATTGATCATTAAGCACATATTTTCAAGAATTAAAAGTCTTAGGGCTTCCCTGGTGGCGCAGTGGTTGAGAGTCCGCCTGCCGATGCAGGGGACAAGGGTTCGTGCCCCAGTCCGGGAAGATCCCACATGCCGCGGAGCGGCTAGGCCTGTGAGCCATGGCCTCTGAGCCTCCGCATCTGGAGCCTGTGCTCTGCAACAGGAGAGGCCACAACAGTGAGAGGCCCGCGTATCGCAAAAAAAAAAAAAAAAAATCATAAAGGAGAAAGTACTAGTAATTCACAACTCTTTCTTCTCCTTCACTCTCCTTTCTCTTTTCTGCTTTCCTAGCTGACATCTATCTATCCTATCTATCTGTCTATCATCTATCCATGCATGCATGCATCCATCCATCTATCTCTCATCTATTCAGCTATCTCTCTATCAATATGGTGTAAAATGCTTATTTTGTGCCACTTTTTTCATTATAATGTTGATTTGAAATAAATAAACTGCCAGATATTTCTCCAGCAAAGATGGGTTTATTTGAGATCAGCAGAGAATTGCAGTTTGGGGTCTGCAACCATGGTGAGCCACGTGCAAGGCCTCAAATGGCAAGGGTAGGAGAATGCCTTTATAGGGAGGAAAAGGAAGTTGGGAAAACTATAGTAAAAATGGAGTCCATGGCTTTTCAATGGCTGAGTCCTTGCCAGGAAAGAAAAGTCTTTCTTCTTCCTCACGGATTTTGTTATAGTTGCAGGATGTGGGAGCTCCCCCTACTGGTCTCCTGACTCTATTTAGTTGAGGTTTCTGTTTATTAATATTTTACAATAAATAGGATTCTAGTTTTCAATGACTTTATATTTCTTCTTGACCCTCCTACGTTGGATATTCTCTCTAAAACAGGGAAGATTCAGTGATGGAAAAAATAATAGAAATGTAATTTAAGTAAGATTACACATCCAAAACAGACAAAACCTGGACCAATGCATAATTATGTCAAAAGCTGAAGCTGAATTTTACGAGTGTGTGGTATTTTTCTGCCTCAGGACCATCAGTAATTTCTCTCATACATTCAATTACAATGTTACACTAAAACATTCTTATAGAACACTCCTAAAATGAAGCTAAAATCCTTAATAAAATCACAGGTATCTTTTGCATAAAACTCACATAATATTGGCAAATGTCTCTCCTCCCTGGAGAAACTACTTTATCCTCATATGTTTTGGAGTTCAGATATGTACACACAGACACACACACACACACCTCTCAATGTATAACTAAATCAGAGATGAAGTGAATCTCTCTTATTAGAAAGAGTTAAAACAGTTTTCCTTGGCTTTTATTAACCTGTATAATGTGATTTCTTGAAGAATGAGATCTTAATTATTATGAGTTATTCAGCATAAGAGTTCAAAGTTTTGCATTTTACATTTTGATTTGAAGATTCAAAAAGCCTTTTGCTGTGAGAAAAGCAATTTCTATGATTACTTTATGAAATACAGATCACTTGAAAATGGAATCTATATAACAAGTAAATTTTTGGCTTTAAAAATTGAGCCTGCCTTGCTTTCTAACCTCATTTTTTTTTTTTTTACATTTGATCTCATCTTTTCCTCCTTTCCACAGCGTTAATAAAATGGGAGATGAGTGAAGAATGTTTGTGGGCCTGATTATAAAACAGTGAACATTTCCTGTATGGGCACATGCACGTATGAATCACCATGCAAATGGATCTTTGATTACTCCTATAGCTTTATGCAAGTTATGATTTGTGATATCAGTGAGGACCAGAAATCCTTTTCAATATTTTCACTGCAGCACAGATCAAACCTACAGTGGAAAAATGAGTCAAGTGTTGTGCTAGCTGGTTGCTCTTCCTATCATTACAGAACACTTTAGGAGGTCCCCTTTTATTCATGTCAGCTGTATGGTTTAATTTAAAAGTAATTCCAAGCATTTAACACGCTTCCTTCATTTTAAAGAGTACTTCTTAAAAATGAAAAGGATTCAATCACTTTTTGGAGACAGACAGAGGGTACAATGTAAATGTAAGTCCCATCAGTGCAGGTCTGATGGTTTCTGATTTAAATAGTTTTTATTAAATATGAAATGTCCAAATTACCTAATCATTGTCTCCTGTAAGATAAACACAGTTTTTCTAGGCCTTTCTGCAGAGTCTTATCTCAGAGCTGCAGGATGTCAGTTGATAATGTCGCCTTCATGTTAGACAAGCAGACAAAATAATTTGATTGTACTGCTTGCCATGTTGTTCTAAGCAGTTCTTTAAGAACTAAAACCACTTTGTTTCTGGTGGCATGACAAAGCCCATTACTTTCATTTTTTGAACTCCTTAGAAAGCTTCAACATCAATAGGACTGCTTTCAGAGCACACTGGTATAATGTGTTTAGTCTTGTCTATCCATCCAGAGGTAGACATAAAACAAAAGTTAGGATGGTAGGAAAAACGTTTTTCATGCTGCAGAAACATGGCAAAATTACAGGTAATTACTTTTTAAACTGACAATCACTGAAGTAAGTGTTTAAAGTTAAATTTTAAATAAATTATTCAAAAACCTATAAACCTATATCCAAATGCTAGGCAGTAACTTCTGTACTGTTTGAATATTTTGCAGTGCTCATGCAAACAGAGACTGTGGAGAAAAAAAATGATCAAAATAATCTTAACCATTATTTTCTGGAAGTAAGAGTAAAGTGTTTTAATTTTAAAAATGTGAAATGATAAGGTTTCTAATTATTTTTTACACTTGTGAGAAAGGAGCACAGGAAATGTAAAAATCAACTCAACATAATGACAATCTCATTTGAAATAAGAGGGTAAGTTAAGTGATTGAGTATGTCTAAAAGAAAAGCATGAATAGATTTAAAAATAAAGTTTAAGATCAATGCACAACCACTTTGTGACCTCATGCGTTGTACACATTCTAAGTCCAGTTTTCTAATTTATAAAATAAGAATATAATCGTAGCTACATGAAGGTAGGTCATCTAATCAACTAACTCTGCACTCAAACTGATGGACAGAAATCAGCATGGTCCCTGCACTTAGGGAGCTTATGTTCTAGTCCAGAGAGCAAAAAATAGCCAAATCATTGTATACATAAATGTAAAATTGTGACTGTAATAAGTACTACAAAGAAGAACTACATGGTTTTATGAGAGCTTATGCAAAGGACAGTTTGATGTAGTTAGGGAAGTTAGAAGAGACTTCTATGAGGACAAAGATATTGTACTGCAGTTTGACTGAGTGAACTAGATAAATAAAGGAGGGAAGAACATTTCAGACAGAGGGACTTTGTATGTAAGGATACTGTCAGGGTCCCTGAAGGAAGAACTAACCTTATATAAAGAATGGAGAACATGGTAAAAAATGAGGTTTAAAAAAGGGAAGACTGGGGCTTCCCTGGTGGTGCAGTGGTTGAGAGTCCACCTGCCAATGCAGGGGACGCGGGTTCGTGCCCCGGTCTGGGAAGATACCACATGCCGCGGAGTGGCTGGGCCCGTGAGCCATGGCCGCTGAGCCTGCGTGTCCAGAGCCTGTGCTCCGCAACGGGAGAGGCCACAACAGTGAGAGGCCCACGTACCGCAAAAAAAAAAAAAAAAAAAAAGAAAGAAAGAAAGAAAAAAAAAGAAAGACTGCACAGAGCTCTCGAGGATATTGTAAGAAATTTTGTCCTTATCTCTCCAAGGGAAGCCTTTGAAAAGATTTAGACAGAAGGGTGATTTCTAATCTGCTCTTCAGAGTAGACCAGTTGGAGCTGCAGTGGAGGTGCTGGGCTTGAAAATGTGCTGTAAATTTTCAGATGCCCCTAATGCTGGTCCTGCATTGCTGGTTGTACTCCTTATCTTATCATCACTGAATTCTGAAGAGAAGTTTACCTGCTTTTCTTTTTCATTTCAATTCATTTCATTTCTTTCTTTCTTTGTTTCTTTGTTTCTTTCTTTTTCTTTCTTTCTTTCTAAATAAGAATAGGAATAATGTACATGTGATTATAATACACAGTAAATAGATGCCAATTTATTCGCACAATGACATTGTAGGACAAATTTTTCAACAAAAGGTGCATTAGGAAGTTCTTAGATTTGAAGTATAAATGTTCTTTCCAAGGAGAAACAATCCTTGTATTCTAACATGATATCAACTCTACTCATTAATTATGAAAATGCATTATGATAAAAAGCAAGTATATCAAAAAGAGTCATGTACCACAATGTTCATTGCAGCTCTGTTTACAACAGCCAGGACGTGGAAGCAACCTAAGGGTCCATCGACAGACGAGTAGATAAAGAAGATGTGGCACGTATATACAATGGAATATTACTCACCCATAAACAGAAACGAACTTGAGTTATTTGTAGTGAGGTGGATGGACCTAGAGTCTGTCATACAGGGTGAAGTAAGTCAGAAAGAGAAAAACAAATACCGTATGCTAAAACATATATATGGAATCTAAGAAAAAAAAAAAAGGTCATGAAGAACCTAGGGGCAAGACAGGAATAAAGACACAGACCTACCAGAGAATGGACTTGAGGATATGGGGAGGGGGAAGGGTAAGCTGTGACAAAGTGAGAGAGTGGCATGGACATATATACACTACCAAATGTAAAATAGATAGCTAGTGGGGGATCATCTTGGTGCTTTGTGACCACCTAGAGGGGTGGGATAGGGAGGATGGGAGGGAGACACAAGAGGGAGGAGATATGGGGACATATGTATATGTACAGCTGATTCACTTTGTTATACAACAGAAACTAACACACCATTGTAAAGTAATTATACCCCAATAATTTTTTTAAAAAAAAGCAAGTATAAAATAATATGTTTAAGCGAATGTGTTTATAATTTAAGATTATAAGAAAAAAGATACATTTATGACCACAATTTATTACTTGATCTTTTAAAGCAACATAGAATGATTGAACTGATATGAGTTCATGATCCTATTGAGTAACTCCAAACAACAACAACAAAATGCACACTGATTCCTATAACCTCCGATTTAGGAACAAATGGGAGAACCATTATGATAGAAATATCTGCTCCCTTGGATTCTCCTTTAGGAGAAATTGCCATTTTAGCCATTAAATAACTGTAAATGTACACAAGTTACCTAGCTCCTCTGGGATACAGAATCTTCTTTTGCAAAATGAAGGCACTATTCAGAATGGCCACCAAGATCCCTCTAACATAGTGCTGTTAGAGACCCTTTAAGTTGTGATTATGAAAAGATTCTCAGTGAACTGTTGTTGGGAGCCAGCCATCAAATCCATCTCCTGTTCATCTGAGCACCAATATTGTAAAATAGCACTTTGGGGAAATTGCCAACAAACTATATCATAATGAATATACCTTTTTACTCTCTCAGTATCAGTTATCCAAGTTTGATTTTCCAAGGTATATCTCTTGTATTTTACTGCCACAATATTCTATATATTTTCCATCAAATTGCAATCACCAAGAGTAACTATTATTTTTTTCACACTACTATGATATATGATTTTTAAAATAGTAAAACTAAGGCAGATATTTTTTAAAAATCTGAATTGATGTGCACATCTGGTTAAAAGGTGTTCCCCCGGCTTTTAAGTACTTGACTAACTTCTTTTTTTTTTTTTTTTTTTGGTGGTATGCGGGCCTCTCACTGTTGTGGCCTCTCCCGTTGCGGAGCACAGGCTCCGGACGCACAGGCTCAGCGGCCATGGCTCACGGGCCCAGCCGCTCCGCGGCATGTGGGATCTTCCCGGACCGGGGCACGAACCCGTGTCTCCTGCATCGGCAGGCGGACTCTCAACCACTGCGCCACCAGGGAAGCCCTTGACTAACTTCTTAATTCTGAGGGATCAACACTAATTTCCAGTGTTTACCAGCAATCATAGATGACTAGCAGTTAAAAAGCCATCAGCCCTGTCACATTTTTCAAAGAACAGAATCCCTTTCCAGATGGTCCTTCATTTGGCTAATGGACAGCCTAAGGGGATAAAAATGTCACCTGTTGTAGCTAGTCAACAATATTAGGAAAAACACAAAAATAGACCTCTCATGCAATGGCAACAACCCAAAAACAGATTTATGAGTTCCTTTACTGAGTTAATTTGCAATGATCATCATTTTAGCATTCTAAAGTTTCCAGTTCTTCTCTGAATTTTCCAATGCCATTTTTTAAAAACACTGAAAAATAAATATTAGAAAATAAAAATTTATTTTCCAAAGCAAAGCAATATTTAAACATTTGCACCACAAAAAAACAAGTAAGTAGTTTTTAAATGTATTTCTCATGTGAAAGAGAATGGTCACGTAAAGAATCAACCATGTATATTTTTTGAAACTTTGGTAAGATAAGCGAGATTTTACCTTTTCTAATTCATCTTTACTAAATTACATTTTGGACTATAAGCCAATACAATCTAATTGTTATTTCTCAATAGGCTGTTTTTCTTTTCACTTTCTCTAACTTTATACAAGTGATGCTCTCTATTTACAATGTGTTCTCCACTTGGTAAGGTCTTACTGATGATTCAAGATCCAGATTATTGATGATTCAAGATCCATCTTCAAATTTCCATTATTTATATCCATATATGCGGTGACTAACAAGGTCATAAATGCTCAAAAATGAAAGCATGGATGGCTAATCATTGTAAGAAGATTCTTCTGAAGTCACCTTTTCAAGTCACCCACTGAGATGATAGTGCAGAAGGTGCTGAAATCTAATCTATAGGACAATCCAAAATCATAAATATATTCGTTAAATTCTAACTAATCATTTAGATTAGTTAGATTAGTTAAATTCTATCTAAATCATTTTCTTTTAATTTGTATGGAAAACTTATTTTTTAATTACTATACAATCCAGAAATGTAACAGGCAGCATACATTTAAAAAGTCCACTGGGAATAAAGGAAGCCAGTTCTGTTAGCCTATTCTATCTTATCTTTTGTTTCAGTGAAGTAAAACCAAGACACATACATTCCATAATTTCCTTTTTTATATATTCCAAAAATTATGTTTTATATATTTCTAATAATTTAGATCTTTGATTTTCTCATTTTCTAGTGTGCTATACTTTTTCTTCTTAAAAATCATAGGGTATATTGAAAGCAAATGTCAACACTATGCATGCATAATAGTATTCTCTCTTTTGTGTGTCTAAGGGACATGTTAAAATTCAATAAGTCTTCATAGCTCACCAAGCAAGTCACTAACAAAGAAGTGAAGTAATATTTTTCTTCCAGGCTTGATTATGATGCCAATGTTCACTCAGCTACATTTAGTGGTGAAGAAAGGGCACAATTAACAGTGGGACATGGTCCCACCAATAGCTTCACACATGAGAAAAAACCCACAAGATTAGAAGCTAGTTTAAATAGTTGTAAAGTTAAATTTACTGTAAATTGAAACAGTGTCATAAATTTCTTTCTTTCTTTTAATTTTTGTGTAAAGTATGCAAGAAAGTTTTCAGGGATAATTTTTAAATTTAATTATAACAATAGGAACTTTGGAGAAGATGCAAAATTTTCTTAAATGAAGTAAGATTCCAAATCTAGCATTACACAGGCAGAAACATGCTCTTCAGTTGGAATTTTAAAAAAAGTCATGATGTTGGCATTTTATTTTGTGAAATTTTAGAAACAGTATTCCAAAGTAATTGACTAAGAGTCTTTGCCAAATTCCTCATTGCATTCTTAGCAAATTCACTTTAAAAATTTCACATAATGATATTTAAGCACTTTTCCAGAAATCTTTGTTTTAGGTCCTGCAGCACATCAAAATAAGAATAGGTCTCAAACTGAATAGTTATATTTTTTCACTTTTCTCTAAAATCAAAAAGTAATAAAAAAGGTTCAGACACAAATACATACACAACAAAAGAGAGAAATCTTTATACAATATCAAGAAAAATAACCCACAAAAACAACTGAAAACAGCATTACAACAGAGACTTTATATATCTGTAAATAAATGTGCATTTGGCAATCTGCTTTCTACTTTGAATTGGCAGAGAAATCATGTTACCTAATAATGACCCTGAATGTCATATTTTCATTTTTTTTTCTGTATACAGCTCAATAACCTACATTGAAGCCTTAAAGAAAAGAATTTGTGACTAAAATTCCTATGTTCTGGGATCATTAGCAGTGATATGAATAATGGCTTCTTATCCATTCTGAAATCCCTTACAGAAAGTAAACCACCACTACAAAAAGAACATTTAAGGGCACACCTCTAAATGATAGTATTTCTAGATTTAAGAGGTTTTTTCCTTATCATTTGTTATCACTATTAATCCAGAAAATTGTATAAAAATTGATCAAAGCCAAATTACTTAATTTTATCTTTTATCTTCAAATTCATAGGGGGCCACATAGTGTTTGATATTTTTGAATCCCAGATAAACATATTTTCATACTTTTCTCTCTAACCTACCTCTTTTACTGAGCTGCTCCTGTACCAGTTTCAATTCATTCTTTTCCAACAGGTGCCTTTTTGTCTGTAGCTACCGTACCTATGGCAAACAGATTGGAGAAAAAGATCCCAACCAGAAAGAAATACTCTTCAGAGCTTGCAAAACAGATAAACAAAGAAGGCCATCTATTACATTTTCCCAGAAGCTTTTGGCACTTAATCTCTAAGGAATCAATTCAAGAACTTTTGGCCGTTTATCTCCAAAGGAATCAGTTAAAGCAGTGGATATATTTCATCTTAATAAAGGGCTTAGCCATAAAATGCCTGAGTAGACTTCGCTTCTAACTAAATATTAGTTGTTCTAACTGCATTATAAAATAGAGGTTATTATAATTTCTAACACAAGAATATTATAATGATTGCAAGAGATGATTCACTTAAACTATTTAGATCATTATTTGGGAAAAAATCCTCAATGAATGTTAGATAGTAATTATAGTAAGACACATGAGAAATAATAAATATGAAGAGCCTGTCTCCGTATAATACATTAGTTTAAGTGTGTTAAGTTTTAGTTATATGTATAAATGTCTTATCAGGTTGTGGGATAGAGATGTCTCCCTTTTGACCTGAAGATTCATACCTTAAGAAATTGGCAATATAAAATAATTTTCTTATCCACCAGTTGTGATCATCAGTTTTTATAGGGAAAAAACCCATCAAAGATGGTATTTGCTTTCCTAACAAGACAACTACAGCATTGATACAAGTACATTTAAAAAAATAAAAGAAGAAAAAGATAACCATTACCATCTCATTTTTATGACTATGCCACAGTCTTGTTAGATATGGACTATTTTATTTCTTTGGATAATTCAGGGACTAACAAAAGAACATCTGTGTAACAAAGCACTACCACTTGAAATTTAAAATCTCATAAATGAATTAAAACAGCACATTAGCCACCTCAATATCATGGAATTAGTCAATTATGAAAATGATCATCCTTATTTAACAAAGTCAAATGGAAATATTGCAAGGATGTTGTCCAAGGTCACTAAGAATCACAAGCCAAATTTATAGTCTGCTTTTCATGTTCAATTTTATAGCTAATTGATGCATTTCGATGGATAACACTTGGTGATAGACTTAATTTCCTAAATGTATTGAAAGAATCTTTTCAAATACTTCATAAACATTTAATTTCGTAAACATATTTTCCCCAACACTGTAAGTTACCTAAGTTCAGGATCCATATTTGTCTTATTCACTGCTGTATCTTTAGCTCCAGCGGTAATGCATGGGATGCAGTAAATTCTCAGTAAATATATGTTAAGACAAATTAATATTGAGACATTCAAGCAAGACTAAGAAGCTGTTCTGTAACACTGATTAGTCAGTTTTTTGAAGGCATACAAAAATTCCCTTAAAAATCCCCTTATTGAGTATGTGCAAAGGAATGTACTATTTACTATGGGGGGTATAAACTGTGAATTGAAATTTATACTTTGCCCCCAGGAGTTTGCAATACAATAGGCAAACTAACTAAAAACATTGGTAAGTAATACGTACATTATGAGAAGTAAAAATAAGTACTGAGGACATAAACATCAATAGTGAATGAAGAAATCAAGAATGGTTCTGGAAAAGCAAGTAAACGAGTGTGTCAGTGGTGATAAAAAAGAGAGTTGTGCAGAAATATTCAATGGAAGCAAGGTCAGGTTGACATAGACTTAGACTGGATGTAGAAGGCAAGAAAGACTGAAAGAGAGAGAGAGAGATGAAAGCAAAGATATTTATGGTTTTAAGGAAAAACAGAAAAGGGATGCAGAAGGGGAAGCTGGTTTGGATGTCAATGGAAAATGATACATCTGAGGTACTGTGTTAGGCTTATTTTCTTGGATCCTGTTTTTGCTAAGTGCATTAGTGACAATTTTGCTACTATAATATAAAATGGTTAGGGAGCACTAAGGAATATGTAGGTGAAATGCTAGGTAATTGAGATTCATTTTAGCAAAGAATGAGTTTTCATATTAGCAACATGCTGAATGTAATGTTGTTGAAAGTTCATTATAGTGTTGCCGATTATCCAATAATTTACTGGTAAATATGACAGTTTGACCTGCATTTGATAGTGAGTGATAACTCTTAAGTATGTGGTAATTTTACTCCCTCGTATAGATATTTGCATATAGCGTGAAGTATGTATATCATGAACTATATGTTTAAGCATTAACGCATTATAAAATTGCCAGATAGCTCATACTATGTTTCAGGCACCCACTGGAGGCCGAGCAAAGTCAGGAGTAAAATGAAGTTTACAATTTGAGGAAGAGACAGACACACATTTACTAAAATCTAATCTAGCATTTTAAGTGCTTCATCAGTATAAACAAATTACCAGGACTGCTCAGAGAATAGAGTGGCATTTATGCTGGGTTGAAGAAGATTCAGAAATCTCCAGAAAGCAGGTTCACTTGAGATGTGCCTTAAACAATGACCAGTATTGCAACAAACGGAAAAGAAAGGGAGACTATTAAGAAGAAGAGGATAATGAATAAAATATTAAAGGAATTACATATATCATTTGTTTAATGAATGGTATATATCAAGAAGGAGCTTAAATATTAGTTAGAAGTGGAAAAGATGAAAGGGGAAACAGTGTTCAACCAGGCTTGCACTGAGTTGTATATTGTGCTACTTAATAGGTAGAAGTGAATTATCCAGAAGAAGACAAATAGTAATAGCAACACTTGTACCTCTGGCAGGCAAGAGAAAAACTGCTCACCTCTATGCCTAAGCAATAGATTCCACTAGTCTGGATATCTGTGTGCGGGCTTCACCAGAAAAAGGGTCCTGTTCAGAAAGCCTAGGCACCTTGAAATTCATTTTGGGGTGGTACTTTGCTGGGTGCAGTATAACATAAAGCTCCAGATCAACATGGCATTGCAACCTAAAGAACCCATTCTATTCAAAGAGGAAATGAAGACATATTCAAGGTAATACACATACACATACATGCACATTTATAGGTGTATATATGTATATATGTAAAGCACACATGTTTATATACATACATACCCAAACACATATATAGATATAGACATACACACACATATAAATGGACAAAGGTCCATTTTTGTACATGCAGATTTATTTTACTCTCTTTTAAAGACTCTATAATATTCCATGGCATGATATCCAAAATGATTTATTTATTTCCTTTTGGAGCATTTTTTTCATTCTTTTGGCTCATACAGTGAATAGTATAATAAACATCTTTGTACGTGTAACTTTGCCTACATTGATCTTGTTCCTAGTAAATATTCTGACGTTTATTAGTTGTTTACTTTTTTCACCTCATTCTCTCAAATTTGGGTAGTTACTGATGTTAAGAATTAATAACACTTTTTTCTTTCTAGTACTTATAATTTTAATTATTCTATAAGTTTAATGCATTAGAAAAGCAAAGTAAAGTAAATTTGATTGATAGCAAGTGTCCTTGTAATGATAATAATTTTAATAGAAATGCCCTTAGGAATCAACCTCTGTATTTGCTATAGATTTTTGATAGATGACTTTTAACAAGTTAAAAAATATTCCTTCTATTCTAAGCTTAACTTAAAAAATCAAGAATAGCTGTTCAATATTAATGTGTTTTTTTCTGCATCTAGTAAGATGATTGTAAGGTTTTTCCCCTTCGACCAGGGATCGAACCCGCACCCCCTGCATTGTAAGGCAATTCTTTACCACTGGACTACCAGGGAAGTCCCTGTGTCATTAATTTAATATTAAATTTACTATTCTATGGTACAGATCTTACTGATACTTGTATCTATGTAATTTATATTTTTAACATGAGTGTTTGTGTGCTCATATGCATTTCCTTTGAACTTTATTTCTCTAAAACTAATTTTTCCATCATTTTATGTTCTAGTCTAATAAAATTCTCATCCCTCATAATATCTGGCCTTTGTAGTTCTGATGGAGTGTACCCCAATGTTCTTTTTCTTTCTAAGTTAGTTTTGGTGATGATATATATTTTTTAAACTATATTAACTTCACTCATTTAATCTAGAATGTTAAATTTATTGGTGGTGTAAATTTACACTTTTTTTCCCAATTACTTTTTAAAAAAGCAGCATTTATGGCTTTATGGCAGCAAGATTCCAAAACAAGTTATTCACACCCTTGGACTTGTACAGCTCTCTGAAAGCTCTTAATTCTCCTGATGGCACATTCATAGTTTTGCACGTTAACTGAGTCCATTAATTTGCATTGGAAGGCAAATGGTATTTTTTCAAATAAAATAATCAATGTTATATTTTGGAGTCAAATCCAAATTTTACATTTATTTTTTTATTTTATTTTTTTTTCTTTTTGCGGTATGCGGGCCTCTCACTGTTGTGGCCTCTCCCGCTGCGGAGCACAGGCTCCGGATGCGCAGGCCCAGCGGCCATGGCTCACGGGCCCAGCCGCTCCGCGGCATATGGGATCCTCCCAGACCGGGGCACGAACCCGTATCCCCTGCATCGGCAGGCGGACTCTCAACCACTGCGCCACCAGGGAGGCCCTACATTTATTTTTTTAAAGACAAAATAAGACATAGTAAAAAACTTTGCATTTGAAACCTAGGGCCATGCTCCAGTCCCTTTGGGGATACATATACTCTCCCTTCAAACTTGAAGTATGAAAGAAGAGCATTTTGAGAAGCATAGGAGAAAACAACTTAAAAGTAGAGACAGAAAATATATGTCAGGTGTGCTATCATTTCTCCTTCCCTTAGCTATAACAGATGTTATTAATCAATGACTTTACTAGGTATTTCTGATGTTACTTGTAACTGATTACTATTAGCATGAGCAATGGAATCTTTTATTCTTGCACAGAAAGTCAAGAATGTTAGTTTCAAGGTTCTACCATGATCTTAAACATCACTTTTACCTTGGGTAAGTCACTCACTTAGAATTTCTTCATCTGTAACAGGAGGCGATTCTGGCTGGAATTTGGTGGGTAGTATCATCAGGCTACTACAAGAGACTTTGATAAAGTAGTAGATGTGTAAGACATCTAAATAGAATCACCATGACCAAAATTGCACAAAATCTAACCAAAAAAAGCCCTTCATATACTTCTACTACCAGTTCTTCAATTATTAATATGTATTTTTAATTGATGGAAAGAAAAAGGTATTTCAAAAGATACATAAATGGGAAAGATCTTAAGATAACCACAGACATCATCAAAAATCAAACTCCAAGTCAGATAAGAATGCTAAAAAAACAAAGACAAAAACAAAACAAAACAATAAGATTAAAGTGTATAGGTAAAGCTAGGAGATAAAGGATAGCATTATGGCATTATTTTGTCCTAAAATACAATGTTATAACAAGTATATTTTCCTTTATTCTAGTTTTTTAATCTAAATGGCTTCATTTTATTCCCCCCAGTCCCTGCAAAGCATCACAGTTTCTCCACTCATAATATTATGGCAATTTATGATGGTTATAATTTTTACCTGGGATTTCAATACCATTTTTCTCATGATTTTCTAATCCTGTTGGAATTTTCTAAAATATTTGTTTAAATTGATTTATTTTTTTAAGTTTAAAAAGTAGAGGGGCTTCTCTGGTGGCGCAGTGGTTGAGAGTCCGCCTGCCGATGCAGGGGACATGGGTTCGTGCCCCGGTCCGGGAAGATCCCACATGCCGCCAAACGGCTGGGCCCGTGAGCCATGGCCGCTGAGCCTGCGCATCCGGAGCCTGTGCTCCGCAACGGGAGAGGCCACAACAGTGAGAGGCCCACGTACCGCAAAAAAAAAAAAAAAAAGTAGAAACAGAGAATAACTACAATGCAATATCTGGGTTAATATAACACGTAGGTACCATATTCCTTAACATTAACTATTAAAGAATAATAAAACTCCAGAAGGGAAAAGACTCACTAAAAATAGCTGGGATTTAAAATTATATTTTGCTGCCTGTTAATTTATCATACAGAGTAAAAATAAGCCATAGGTACAAAATGGAAACTATACCAAATGCCTCTGTGTTGCAGTAAACTTAATTATACAGCACACCATAAAATGACAGTAGTATTAGAGAGGAAAAGTAGCAATTTCAGATGGGCAATAACTGCTTTTTACAAGGGAGAAATTACATCAAGCACATATACCTATTCAGTCTAATACTGTTTTCTAGCAAGAGCCAGTGGGACTCACAGTCAAGGGGAGGGAAAGATTTAACTAAGCAGAAATCTGCTTCGTTCAGAAAAGGCTTGCCTGCAAAAACCATGGCATTGTAAGTGTGTTCATTTGCTAATACATAAGTATCTTATATAAACGTTCACATTTAATCTTTAAATGTATATGTATACATGTGCTTATAATAGCTTCAATCAAAACCATTATTAATGGATGGATTCTTGGCTTTTAAAAGGGCTCTGAAATGCTTTTTACTACATCTGATCTATGTGTATATCACATAGAATGACTTTATGAGGATAGCATCCTATTATGAATTTAATAGAAAGAATCTTAATGTTTCTGAAGAAGCTTTTTTATAATCGTGCCAAAAATCTTTCATTTAAAAGTCTAAAAGATTATTATTGACTTTTTATTTCAAATTGGGAAGATAATTATTGACTTTCTGCTGTCTACTATTATTTTCATTAATTTAAGGGGAATTAACATAATACCTTTCTTGGTATGTTGGTATTGGGTTTCTTGTTTATTAGTTTATTAGTGACCCAATCATGACCTTGCTTGATATTTGTGCCTAAGGTTTCTATAAAGAAGTTTTCTTGTCACACAAGCCTTGTTTAGAATGATAGCTCTGTCACTTAACTATCTGTGTGACCTCAGAGAAATTCTCTAAAATTGAATGTTTCCTCATCTACAGAATTGATGCATTAACACCCAAAGTTTTATAATTGTTATCCAGGGTAGAAATAATGTATGTAAAGTTCCTACTACATTGCTAAGCATAAAGTAGGCTGATAAAGTACTGATAGTTATTATTTATCCTATCATTATGTACATAGTATGGTATACACTGGACTGGAGCTCTAATTTCAGTTTTAAATTTCTCTGTTGTCCATGGGCAAATCAACATCTTTGTGACATTGATAATATCACTTATTTTTACCAGATAATGGCAAAATCTTCAGATTCTGTTAAAATGAATGTGCCTTGGTACTATGTATGTCAGATACTTATCATCTCACATAAAAAGTGACAAAGAATTGTGTTTTAAGAAACAGAATAAAAATACTGTTGTGGAACAAAAATATCACAGATTACCGTATAAAAGTGTTACCTAGCTGAAAATATAAAATCAGTGTCTTTGAGGCTAAAGGAATTGGAGGGGAGGGGTTATATAGAAGGAAAGTGATTGGAATGCCCTAATTTTGTGCTCATGGAATAAAATTGAGGAATGGAGAGATAGTTTAACAGGGAGTGGCCCACAGTCAGCTTTGATAGGATACAATGTACCTCCTGATAATCCTGAGAAATAGGAACTGGTGGATGGATAAAGTCTGTTGCTTCTAGTGTTGTTGGCAATAGGTTTCCGTCAGCTGGAAAATGAATGATCTCCCTATTTGTTTGTTAATGCTTAAAATTCTTTTATCAGGAATCAAAAGTTTTTTGCACAACTAGAGGGTGAAAAAGCTCTGTGCTTCTGAGTATGTTTCAAGATGATCTGTTAAGCAGATTGACTCATCAAGTTGTTCCTCTGGACATAGATATGTCATGGCCTGTTTATAGTCATATGAATATAGTCCCTCCTTTCTTCTCTCACTCCTTTCTTCCATCCTCCTCACCTGCCTTCCCTCCTTCCTTCCTATATATTTACCTGGGGAGGGATTGTTCATTTCTTCTCTTAGGGAATATTTATATCTGTCTTTGACTAATGTATAAGAATGTTAAAACTAAGGATTATATCCCAAAGTTTCTTTTTTTTTTCCCCCTCTGGGGGATTCTGGGTATAATGATAGACATATAACCAACAAGTAACATGTTGAACGATTTGTAAGAGAGAATCAGCTTCTTCCATAAATGTGACTATATGTTTCTTAGGGATAAAATTTGAAATATTCACTCACCTCTTAGACAGATAATTGGCCACGCATGTCATAGGGCATTATGTGGTGAAGTTACTACAGAAATAATACTGTATCCTTTGAAGACTGCAAAGTATGACAGGGCACCTTTAGAATGACTGAGATTATTGATATTTGTCTACTAAGAACTTGACAATGTACATGCTCTTGATATATATTATCTCTGAGCTTATAACAATTCTGGAATGGTAGATAGTGTGGTCCATCTTATGGAGAAAAAAAATGATCATCAAAAATCAAGGATTAAGTCCACAATAGTAAATAAGCAGTAAAGTGAGTATTAAAGTAATATATGTATGTGATCCTATGATAACTCCAGAGCCAATGGAGTCAACTTTTACTACGTACTTTAAAAAAAATTATTTATTTTTGGCTGTGTTGGGTCTTTGTTGCTGTGCGCAAGTTTTTTCTCTAGTTGCGGTGAGTGGGAGCTACTCTTCGTTGTGGTGCGCAAGCTTCTCATTGCGGTGGCTTCTCTTGTTGCGGAGCATGGGCTCTAGGCACGTGGGCTTCAGTAATTGTGGCACATGGGATCAGCAGCTGTGGCTCGCGGGCTCTAGAGTGCAGGCTCAGCCGTTGTGGCTCACGGGCTTAGTTGCTCCGCAGCATGTGGGATCTTCCCGGACCAGGGCTCAAACACATGTCCCCTGCATGGGGAGGTGGATTCTTAACCACTGAGCCACCAGGGAAGCCCTTTACTACCTACTTTAAATTTTTCTATCATCATATAGACTTAGTCTGTTTTTTGTACCTGTAAGCGTTATTACAAAATAGAGAAAAAACTCCAAAGATATGATATTCATGTTTTAGGTATCAATTTATTTTTTAAATGGAAATCATAATTTTCACACTTGTAGGATATAAATAGTCAATAGCAAGAGGTCACAGATATTCTGATGTGTTGTCATTCGAGAATTAAGTAGTGCTTTTCAGCTTGAAGTAAACCATCTATCACCAGCTGTGTGAGCTCAGGGAAAAAATATGTTGTAAGAGTTCATTATTTTTCTCCATTTCTAGCCACTGTCCCTATTCAGGTACAGCAGCACAGATGGTGTTGTGGTAAAGACACATAACAGTGTCAGGAGCTGTAACATGTGGCAAAAATCTGTCATTCCTCATTCCCACAAGTTTCAAGGTTAAGATAGAAACTTGTCGCTTTTCTGACGTTCAATTAACTCCTTTCCTTTGTCTTTATATGAAAATATAAAAGGATCTTTTATGAGATTTTTTTCCATAATTAACTCACTTCCATGACTCTACCTACTTTTATTTCATTAACACTGATCTAATGATGTTTTGAATTATTGTAGTGTATCCTGTGTTATGCCATAAGTATGTTCTTAAAAGGTATTCGATTAGGAATTAAATTATATTTAAATGCATTAGAGAAGCTTGATAAAGGGGTCAGTGTATAATGCTTTTGCAAAGTCAAAGTTGTACCTATCTTCTTATATGTGCAGTTTTCATACATATGGTTCACTTGAAATAAGAATGTGAATATACTTATTTTCATCAATAAATTACAGGTTTGTTGTAGGATGTATATATGAGAATGTTCTTTCCTGAGACTATAAATTACAAAGTTTCATAGGATTACAATATTTTCAAAAGAGACATGGTGAAAAAAATCTTACTAAAAATGAAAAGGCAGTAATTACCAGGCAATAAAGATAAAAATTTGGTCCACCATAAAGCACACATAGAAATAAGTCTAAAATCATGTGCTTTCCTTCCAGGATTCTTCCTTTGAAATTCAATAACTTATTCATGTTCTCACTCATAGTCTTCATCCAGATGCCCAGTCATCCCAGGGAACAGAACAATGAGCCATCTTTGTGAAAAAACTAATAAGAGAAATTTAAAATATATCTCTGAATATAGAAGGTATTTAACTTCAACAGGGTATGTTAAAGGATATTGATTAGTGTGCTTTCCCATAAAAGGATGAAAAATTTTTCTCTTTTGGATATTAGACAATAGAACTAAACAGAAAGAGTGAATCTGCTCTTAAAAATGAGCACTGTTGGCGTAGAGGCATTGAATTAAGTTGCTTGTCCTCAGAAAGGTATCTTTAGATTCCCAGAATGTTGAACTTCAAAGGCTAATATTTATAAGGAGCTGAGGGCTGTGTTATGTTTAGGACAACATAAAATGTCTTTTTAATATCTCTGAACCAAGATAGATTACTAGACAGACAGGTTGTTTCTCAAAATCATTTTCTTGAAGGAAATTGACAATGTCAGCTATATTTTTATAGACAAAATGGAAATTTAAATGAGAGGATAGTGAGTATAATGTGTGTAATGACAAATCAGGTTCCAAAGAAACCCTGGATGATAGAACTGACAAGAATAAATCTAACAAGTTGATATTGAAAACATTTCTGTCTACATCCCAAATAAACATGTGCGGAAGTACAAATGAAAACAATTGAGTTCCTTTTATGGGAAGTAAACCTAGAATCAACAGTGTCAAAAGTGTAATATGGCCATAAGAAATTTATTTGATTGTAGTTCACATTAATAGAGCCATTGTATTCAGAAAATGGCTTAATAGGCATTGCATAATTTAGGTTTTATTACTTCCCCAGGTTTGTCCTTTACCGTTCGTTTTGCTTGCACTCCTGAATCCAATCACATTAAACTTTGCTTAGCTTCTCAGAGACATTGTGCTCTATTATTTGAGAAGTGGAAAGTCATTCTTGGGTTGATCCTTCAGATTTCACCTTAGAGGCCCCATGATCAAGCAAGGTGTCCCTCTTATGCATTCCCATTGCACTCTGTACTTAAGAATTCTGTCCCTGATCACACCACTTTGCAATTGTTGCCTGCCTTGCTTGATTTCCCCCATTAGACTTTAGGATCTGTGTAGGCAGGGGTATGTCTATTTTGTGATCACTGTTGCATTCATATTCTGTGCCTAATAGAAAGTCTAGAACACAAACATCTATTGAATAAAAGTATTCAAATAAGAAAAGAGATTGCTCTGTCCATTGTGCATGTGCAAACAACTGCAAAAGAAAGTCCTCTATTCTGGAATATTTCATGTAGTATTAACTACCTGGCTGAAAAATGTACTCAGATGAGGACCTACCAATAGGGAGAGGGGAAACTGTTCTATATAATGACAGAAGAGTTATCCTCAATGAGAGAAGCATTGGAAAAGATATAGTATTTTTTTCTCAGATGAATGTACCACAGAAGGAAAATTATATATGTTGCATGCAGCACCAAAAGACATAACTAATCTTAATAGATAGAAGTAGCAGAGAGATGAATTGAACTTCACTGTAAGGAAACATCATCTGATGATTAGCCCTCTCAGAAAATGGAATGGGATCTTCTGGCACAAGTTGTTTGTCATTGGAATTGCCACTTTTGCATAAAGAATAGAAGCAGTTTACAACTTCATGAATTAGGAAGGAAGTAATACCATGTGATTTTGTAGGGGAGGAAAAGTCATTTTCCCTCTGCTCATCTAGGTTCTTGGCTGAGACCCACCCCCTACCCCCAGTAATAAAAGACAGATTAACAGGAGAAAAACACAAGTTTAATAACATGTACATAATAGGTTAATAGTTCCCCCAAGGTCACACAGGTAGTAGTTGGCAGCCAGAGCTTCAACCTAGGTTCTCTATGTAGTTGAAATCAGGACTGAAGGGGCACCCCTGGCCAAGTGACTAGAGGTAACTCATTTTAACTGCTGCACACTATTGTCTTGTATGAACATCCTGATATAAGTGCTTTAAAATCTTTATTTTCAAAATTTTTGCGCTGTTTTACAGGTACTTTTTATAAACAACATATCATTCCTTTTTTTGTAAAAGTATCCAGTCTGATTATGTCTTTTAATTAGTGGGTTTGATCTGTTTACATTTCTTTTCTTTTTTTTTAAATTTAATTTTATTATTTTTTTTACAGCAGGTTCTTATTAGTTATCTATTTTATACATATTAGTGTATATATGTCAATCCCAATCTCCCAATTCAAGGCTTGTTTCCTTTTTTTTCTTTTTTGACCACGCAGTGTGGCATGCGGGATCTTAGTTCCCTGACCAAGGATCGAACCCATACATTTATTTTCTTAATAGGAATTTTGGATGTATTTCTTCAAACATTTTTTTGTATTTTCTATTTACACTCTTGTTTTCTTGGCCTCTTTTCCCTTCCTTTTCTGCCTTTTATTGAATTAAATTTTTCTGTATTCTGCCATACACATATTGTTTTCTTTTCTCTTCAGGATTAGAAAATATAGATTATATGTTTCAATGCTAACTTTAAAATTTTAATATTCATGCTCAATAATATATTTTGATCTAAAAAACTTTATGATCATGTAATATTTCTTCTTCATAAAGACTTCAGTATGTATAAACTACTCATTAACCATTTCTCAACAACTTATTGGTTACTTTTTCCTGAAGCACCACATACACACAAATCATATATAAAAGTCATTAGTTGTTGAATGTATCCACATATTCTAAAAATTTCTATGTTCACCATTATCCTTTTACCCAATGCTGTTCCTCTGGTCACACTTCTAATTAAAATCCATGCTTTAATAATCCCTCTGCTGAGAATTGAAGTGATGAACTTTTAATCTTTCTATGAATGGTTTAGCCAGGGATAATATTTTAGGCTGACATTTTTTTCCAGGTTATGAAGGCATTTTTTAGATCCATTTCTATTGATAAGGACATTTTCCTTTGGTTTAATTTTTTTCCTTCCCGGTTAATGCCATTTGTTTCTGGTTTTTAAGATTTTAAATTTATCATGGACATATGCAGCTTCTCTATCATGTTTAAGTGTGCATTTTTATTTATTTAGGCTTTTCAGTACTTGGAGTGCCTTGTGAACCACAATATCCATCCTATTCCTTGATTCTGGAAAATTATCACCAGTTCCTTTTTTCAAACATGACTTCCAGTTCATTTACTCTATTTTATTCTTCTGAGACACTTAGATGTATGCTGGAGAATCCATAGTACACTCTGTATTTCTTTAGTTTTTAAGATAATGTTTATATGCTTGTGTTTCAGGGCTGCTGTGCTCTAAGTAAACTCCTCAGTACCATTTTCAAATTCAGCAGGTCTCTCCACAACTATGTAAACTCTATCTAAAGTTGATACTGAGTTGGTGATTTTTCTTGTTTGTTTTGTTTTTTGTTTGTTTTTGATACATGCTTCTTTATAAAGATTCCTTAAGGGTCTCTTTCCTATCCACCAGTTTTTCTTTTATCTATGTTTAGTTCATTTAAAAACCTTGATGTAACTGTCATTTGTCCCTTGGAGGATTGTAAACTGTTACTAATGTGTTTTACAGTCTTATTCATATGGACATTTCATCTTGGGTAAATTCAGGTTCTGATAGGTGATTTTAGGAACTGTTTTTCTTAGTATTTCTACATCTATTTTGGAACTTTGGTTGCCAGACTTGTTTTGAGTGGGAGTTTCTTAGTTTCTTTCTCTTTTTTTCCCCTATAAGTATGTTTTTCTGCTTGTGTTAATCAGTTTGGTGGTTGCCTTTACTTGTCTTTCAGTGATTATTCAGGTCCTAGAACTCATAGTAACAGTTTGGTGCTCTGACTCATAGGCAAGTAACATAAATGGCCGTCAAGCAAGTGGGGAACTTGATTCATTTCTCATTTATGAACATGTGCCCTCCTGCTCTCATACTTTCACAACTCCATATAAGTGGAAGCCCTAGGGAACAAATTTCTTTTTCTTTTTTTAGTCTCCTCTAATAAGCAGTAGGAGCCCTTGAACACAATCTCCGCTTTAAACACTAAGTCTGGCTCTATAAATCCATCTTATGGGAACCCTTTTAGTCCTCATGGCCCCAGAAAAACTGACCTCTTGTCACTACCTGATTTTGAACTTTAATCCCAGAGGGCCAGAAGATGTCATCCTACTCATCACCTTATATTTATGGCCCATGATAATATCTGTTCAGTTTGTAAGACCTGCTTTATCTTTATAGATTTTTTTCCCCTATTTTATATGTAATTGTTACGTTATTGGGGCAGGGGTTGCATCATAGTGTGATGTTATTGTCTTCTCAACAATTCTCCTTCTACCTCATCATTTCGTCTTCTGTGCTTGCTTTTGTTTATAATCATGGAGCACAGTACTGTATTTATTTCACCATATTGATTAAAAAATCCCAGAACTGGACTTAAAACATAGTAACACACTACTGCTCATGGAAAGTCAAATACATGTATACTGTACAGTAGATAGTATAGAGGAAAACCGCGGGGAAACTGTCCTTCATGGTATATCCAGGGGCATCAGTGAATTGAACTCAAGGGATTGTGATTTGACAATCATTTGTAGGGTGATCTAAGTGGCAATTGAGTTTCAACAAAACAACGTCATCTGTAATAAGAAATTAGTATTGTTGATTTGAATACCATTAGTATTGTTGTTTTGTTTGTATTTACTTTGTAAATGTTTTGTTATGTAAGTGCACGAGTCCTATACATATACACTTTAAGTCATTCTGAATATGATCTTAACCAATATAATAAATAATGTTAAATAAATACTAGACATGTTTCCTTTTACAGGGAAAACCTCCAACTTAAAGTAACATTAGATTGTATGATCTAATCCTCATAATACTTATGTGAGGGAGGCTCAACATTGATTTTGTTCCCTGAATTCAGATGAGGAAGTTGAGAAAGAATGTTAAGTGATTGTCACAGGTCACATAAATAATAAGCCAGGATACAAATCTGTTTACAGAACTCTCATCCTTAATGATTAAGAAATAGGCACAGATACAATGAGAAAACAGGGAAAAGAAGGATACATTTTCAGGAAAGGCTTTCTTTTTTTTTTTTCTATTTTTTTTATTAGTTTCTGCTTTATAACAAAGTGAATCAGTCATACATATACATCTGTTCCCACATCCCCTCCCTCATGCATCTCCCTCCCTCCCACCCTCCCCATCCCTCCCCTCCAGGCGGTCACAAAGCACCGAGCTGATCTCCCTGTGCTCTGCGGCTGCTTCCCACTATCTATCTACCCTACGTTTGGTAGTGTATATATGTCCATGCCTCTCTTTCGCTTTGTCACAGCTTACCCTTCCCCCTCCCCATATCCTCAAGTCCATTCTCAAGTAGGTCTGTGTCTTTATTCCCGTTTTACCCCTAGGTTCTTCATGACATTTTTTTTCTTATATTCCATATATATGTGTTAGCAAACGGTATTTGTCTTTCTCTTTCTGATTTACTTCACTCTGTATGACAGACTCTAGGTCTATCCACCTCATTACAAATAGCTCAGTTTCGTTTCTTTTTATGGCTGAGTAATATTCCATTGTATATATGTGCCACATCTTCTTTATCCATTCATCCGATGATGGACACTTAGGTTGTTTCCAGCTCCGGGCTATTGTGAATAGAGCTGCAATGAAGATTTTGGTACATGTCTCTTTTTGAATTATGGTTTTCTCAGGGTATATGCCTAGTAGTGGGATTGCTGGATCATATGGTAGTTCTATTTTTAGTTTTTTAAGGAACCTCCATACTGTTCTCCATAGTGGCTGTACCAATTCACATTCCCACCAGCAGTGCAAGAGTGTTCCCTTTTCTCCACACCCTCTCCAGCATTTATTGTTTCTAGATTTCTTGATGATGGCCATTCTGACTGGTGTGAGATGATATCTCATTGTAGTTTTTTTTTTTTTTTTTTGCGGTATGCGGGCCTCTCACTGCTGTGGCCTCTCCCGTTGCGGAGCACAGGCTCCGGACGCGCAGGCTCAGCGGCCATGGCTCACGGGCCCAGCCGCTCCGCGGCATATGGGATCCTCCCAGACCGGGGCACGAACCCGTATCCCCTGCATCGGCAGGCAGACTCTCAACCACTTGCGCCACCAGGGAGGCCCTCGTTGTAGTTTTGATTTGCATTTCTCTAATGATTAATGATGTTGAGCATTCTTTCATGTGTTTGTTGGCAGTCTGTATATCTTCTTTGGAGAAATGCCTATTTAAGTCTTCTGCCCATTTTTGGATTGGGTTGTTTGTTTTTTTGCTATTGAGCTGCATGAGCTGTTTATAAATTTTGGAGATTAATCCTTTGTCAGTTGCTTCATTTGCAAATATTTTCTCCCATTCTGAGGGTTGTCTTTTCGTCTTGTTTATCGTTTCCTTTGCTGTGCAAAAGCTTTGAAGTTTCATTAGGTCCCATGTGTTTATCTTTGTTTTTATTTCCATTTCTCTAGGAGGTGGGTCCAAAAGGATCTTGCTGTGATTTATGTCATAGAGTGTTCTACCTATGTTTTCCTCTAAGAGTTTGATAGTTTCTTGCCTTACATTTAAGTCTTTAATCCATTTTGAGCTTATTTTTGTGTATGGTGTTAGGGAATGATCTAATCTCATACTTTTACATGTCCCTGTCCAGTTTTCCCAGCACCACTTATTGAAGAGGCTGTCCTTTCTCCACTGTACATTCCTGCCTCCTTTATCAAAGATAAGTTGGCCATATGTGCGTGGGTTTATCTCTGGGCTTTCTATCCTGATCCACTGATCTATCTTTCTGTTTTTATGCCAGTACCACACTGTCTTAATTACTGTAGCTTTGTAGTATAGTCTGAAGTCAGGGAGCCTGATTCCTCCAGCTCCTTTTTTCGTTCTCAAGATTGCTTTGGCTATTCGGGGTCTTTTGTTTTTCCAAACAAATTTTGAAATTTTTTGTTCTAGTTCTGTGAAAAATGCCAGTGGTAGTTTGATAGGGATTGCATTGAATCTGTAGATTGCTTTGGGTAGTAGAGTCATTTTCACAATATTGATTCTTCCAATCCAGGAGCATGGTATATCTCTCCATCTATTTGTATCATCTTTAATTTCTTTCATCAGTGTCTTATAATTTTCTGCATACAGGTCTTTTGTCTCCTTAGGTAGGTTTATTCCTAGATATTTTATTCTTTTTGTTGCAATGGTAAATGGGAGTGTTTTCTTGATTTCATTTTCAGATTTTTCATCATTAGTGTACAGGAATGCCAGAGATTTCTGTGCATTAATTTTGTAACCTGCTACTTTACCAAATTCATTGATTAGCTCTAGTAGTTTTTCGGTAGCATCTTTAGGATTCTCTATGTATAGTATCATGTCATCTGCAAACAGTGACAGCTTTACTTCTTCTTTTCCGATTTGGATTCCTTTTATTTCCTTTTCTTCTCTGATTGCTGTGGCTAAAACTTCCAAAACTAGGTTGAATAAGAGTGGTGAGAGTGGGCAGCCTTGTCTTGTTCCTGATCTTAGTGGAAATGGTTTCAGTTTTTCACCATTGAGGACAATGTTGGCTGTGGGTTTGTCATATATGGCCTTTATTATGTTGAGGAAAGATCCCTCTATGCCTACTTTCTGCAGGGTTTTTATCATAAATGGGTGTTGAATTTTGTCGAAAGCTTTCTCTGCATCTATTGAGATGATCATATGGTTTTTCTCCTTCAATTTGTTAATATGGTGTATCACATTGATTGATTTGCGTATATTGAAGAATCCTTGCATTCCTGGAATAAACCCCACTTGATCATGGTGTATGATCCTTTTAATGTGCTGTTGGATTCTGTTTGCTAGTATTTTGTTGAGGATTTTTGCATCTATGTTCATCAGTGATATTGGCCTGTAGTTTTCTTTCTTTGTGACATCCTTGCCTGGTTTTGGTATCAAGGTGATGGTGGCCTCGTAGAATGAGTTTGGGAGTGTTCCTTCCTCTGAAATTTTTTGGAAGAGTTTGAGAAGGATGGGTGTTAGCTCTTCTCTAAATGTTTGATAGAATTTGCCTGTGAAGCCATCTGGTCCTGGGCTTTTGTTTGATGGAAGATTTTTTTTTTTTTTTAATTTTTTTATTTTACAAATTTAATCAGTTATACATATACATATGTTCCCATATCCCCTCCCTTTTGCATCTCCCTCCCACCCTCCCTATCCCACCCCTCCAGGCGGTCACAAAGAACCGAGCTGATCTCCCTGTGCTATGCGGCTGCTTCCCACTAGCTATCTACCTTACATTTGGTAGTGTATATATGTCCATGCCGCTCTTTCACTTTGTCACAGCTTACCCTTCCCCCTCCCCATATCCTCAAGTCCATGCTCTAGTAGGTCTGTGTCTTTATTCCTGTCTTACCCCTATGTTCTTGATGACATTTTTTTCTTAAATTCCATATATATGTGTCAGCATACAGTATTTGTCTTTCTCTTTCTGACTTACTTCACTCTGTATGACAGACTCTAGGTCCATCCACCTCATTACAAATAGCTCAATTTCATTTCTTTTTATGGCTGAGTAATATTCCATTGTATATATGTGCCACATCTTCTTTATCCATTCATCCGATGATGGACACTTAGGTTGTTTCCATCTCCGGGCTATTGTAAATAGGGCTGCTATGAACATCTTGGTACATGTCTCTTTTTGAATTATGGTTTTCTCAGGGTATATGCCCAGTAGTGGGATTGCTGGGTCATATGGTAGTTCTATTTGTAGTTTTTTAAGGAACCTCCATACTGTTCTCCATAGTGGCTGTACCAATTCACATTCCCACCAGCAGTGCAAGAGTGTTCCCTTTTTTCCACACCCTCTCCAGCATTTATTGTTTGTAGATTTTTTGATGATGGCCATTCTGACTGGTGTGAGATGATATCTCATTGTAGTTTTGATTTGCATTTCTCTAATGAGTAAAGATGTTGAGCATCCTTTCATGTGTTTGTTGGCTGTCTGTATATCTTCTGTGGAGAAATGTCTATTTAGGTCTTCTGCCCATTTTTGGATTGGGTTGTTTGTTTTTTTGCTATTGAGCTGCATGAGCTGCTTATAAATTTTGGAGATTAATCCTTTGTCAGTTGCTTCATTTGCAAATATTTTCTCCCATTCTGAGGGTTGTCTTTTGGTCTTGTTTATGGTTTCCTTTGCTGTGCAAAAGCTTTGAAGTTTCATTAGGTCCCATGTGTTTATTTTTGTCTTTATTTCCATTTCTCTAGGAGGTGGGTCAAAAAGGATCTTGCTGTGATTTATGTCATAGAGTGTTCTGCCTATGTTTTCCTCTAGGAGTTTGATAGTGTCTGGCCTTACATTTAGGTCTTTAATCCATTTTGAGCTAATTTTTGTGTATGGTGTTAGGGAGTGATCTAATCTCATACTTTTACATGTCCCTGTCCAGTTTTCCCAGCACCACTTATTGAAGAGACTGTCCTTTCTCCACTGTACATTCCTGCCTCCTTTATCAAAGATAAGGTGACCATATGTCCGTGGGTTTATCTCTGGGCTTTCTATCCTGTTCCATTGATCTATCTTTCTGTTTTTGTGCCAGTACCATACTGTCTTGATTACTGTAGCTTTGTAGTATAGTCTGAAGTCAGGGAGCCTGATTCCTCCAGCTCCATTTTTCGTTCTCAAGATTGCTTTGGCTATTCGGGGTCTTTTGTGTTTCCATACAAATTGTGAAATTTTTTGTTCTAGTTCTGTGAAAAATGCCATTGGTAGTTTGATAGGGATTGCATTGAATCTGTAGATTGCTTTGGGTAGTAGAGTCATTTTCACAATGTTGATTCTTCCAATCCAAGAACATGGTACATCTCTCCATCTATTTGTATCATCTTTAATTTCTTTCATCAGTGTCTTATAATTTTCTGCATACAGGTCTTTTGTCTCCTTAGGTAGGTTTATTCCTAGATATTTTATTCTTTTTGTTGCAATGGTAAATGGGAGTGTTTCCTTGATTTCACTTTCAGATTTTTCATCATTAGTATATAGGAATGCCAGAGATTTCTGTGCATTAATTTTGTATCCTGCAACTTTACCAAATTCATTGATTAGCTCTAGTAGTTTTCTGGTAGCATCTTTAGGATTCTCTATGTAGAGTATCATGTCATCTGCAAACAGTGACAGCTTTACTTCTTCTTTTCCCATTTGGATTCCTTTTATTTCCTTTTCTTCTCTGATTGCTGTGGCTAAAACTTCCAAAACTATGTTGAATAAGAGTGGTGAGAGTGGGCAACCTTGTCTTGTTCCTGATCTTAGTGGAAATGGTTTCAGTTTTTCACCATTGAGGACGATGCTGGCTGTGGGTTTGTCATATATGGCCTTTATTATGTTGAGGAAAGTTCCCTCTATGCCTACTTTCTGCAGGGTTTTTATCATAAATGGGTGTTGAATTTTGTCAAAAGCTTTCTCTGCATCTATTGAGATGATCATATGGTTTTTCTCCTTCAACTTGTTAATATGGTGTATCACATTGATTGATTTGCGTATATTGAAGAATCCTTGCATTCCTGGAATAAACCCCACTTGATCATGGTGTATGATCCTTTTAATGTGCTGTTGGATTCTGTTTGCTAGTATTTTGTTGAGGATTTTTGCATCTATGTTCATCAGTGATATTGGCCTGTAGTTTTCTTTCTTTGTGACATCCTTGTCTGGTTTTGGTATCAAGGTGATGGTGGCCTCGTAGAATGAGTTTGGGAGTGTTCCTCCCTCTGCTATATTTTGGAAGAGTTTGAGAAGGATAGGTGTTAGCTCTTCTCTAAATGCTTGATAGAATTCGCCTGTGAAGCCATCTGGTCCTGGGCTTTTGTTTGTTGGAAGATTTTTAATCACAGTTTCAATTTCAGTGCTTGTGATTGGTCTATTCATATTTTCTATTTCTTCCTGAGTCAGTCTTGGCAGGTTGTGCATTTCTAAGAATTTGTCCATTTCTTCCAGGTTGTCCATTTTATTGGCATAGAGTTTCTTATAGTAATCTCTCATGATCTTTTGTATTTCTGCAGTGTCAGTTGTTACTTCTCCTTTTTCATTTCTAATTCTATTGATTTGAGTCTTCTCCCTTTTTTTCTTGATGAGTCTGGCTAATGGTTTATCAATTTTGTTTATCTTCTCAAAGAACCAGCTTTTAGTTTTATTGATCTTTGCTATCGTTTCCTTCATTTCTTTTTCATTTATTTCTGATCTGATTTTTATGATTTCTTTCCTTCTGCTAACTTTGGGATGTTTTTGTTCTTCTTTCTCTAATTGCTTTAGGTGCAAGGTTAGGTTGTTTATTCGAGATGTTTCCTGTTTCTTAAGGTGGGATTGTATTGCCATAAACTTCCCTCTTAGAACTGCTTTTGCTGCATCCCATAGGTTTTGGGTCGTCGTGTCTCCATTGTCATTTGTTTCTAGGTATTTTTTAATTTCCTCTTTGATTTCTTCAGTGATCACTTCGTTATTAAGTAGTGTATTGTTTAGCCTCCATGTGTTTGTATGTTTTACAGCTCTTTTCCTGTAATTGATATCTAGTCTCATAGCATTGTGGTCGGAAAAGATACTTGATACAATTTCAATTTTCTTAAATTTACCAAGGCTTGATTTGTGACCCAAGATATGATCTATCCTGGAGAATGTTCCATGAGCACTTGAGAAAAATGTGTATTCTGTTGTTTTTGGATGGAATGTCCTATAAATATCAATTAAGTCCATCTTGTTTAATGTATCATTTAAAGCTTGTGTTTCCTTATTTATTTTCATTTTGGATGACCTGTCCATTGGTGAAAGTGTGGTGTTAAAGTCCCCTACTATGATTGTGTTACTGTCGATTTCTCCTTTTATGGCTGTTAATATTTCCCTTATGTATTGGGGTGCTCCTATGTTTGGTGCATAAATATTTACAATTGTTATATCTTCTTCTTGGATTGATCCCTTGATCATTATGTAGTGTCCTTCTTTGTCTCTTCTAGTAGTCTTTATTTTAAAGTCTATTTTGTCTGATATGAGAATTGCTACTCCAGCTTTCTTTTGGTTTCCATTTGCATGGAATATCTTTTTCCATCCCCTTACTTTCAGTCTGTATGTGTCTCTAGGTCTGAAGTGGGTCTCTTGTAGACAGCATATATATGGGTCTTGTTTTTGTATCCATTCAGCCAGTCTGTGTCTTTTGGTGGGAGCATTTAGTCCATTTACATTTAAGGTAATTATTGATATGTATGTTCCTATTCCCATTTTCTTAATTGTTTTGGGTTCGTTATTGTAGTTCTTTTCCTTCTGTTGTGTTTCTTGCCTAGAGAAGTTCCTTTAGCATTTGTTGTAAAGCTGGTTTGGTGGTGCTGAACTCTCTCAGCTTTTGCTTGTCTGTAAACGTTTTAATTTCTCCATCAAATCTGAATGAGATCCTTGCTGGGTAGAGTAATCTTGGTTGCAGGTTTTTCTCCTTCATCACTTTAAGTATGTCCTGCCACTCCCTTCTGGCTTGTAGAGTTTCTGCTGAGAGATCAGCTGTTATCCTGATGGGGATTCCCTTGTGTGTTATTTGTTGTTTTTGCCTTGCTGCTTTTAATATGATTTCTTTGTGTTTAATTTTTGACAGTTTGATTAATATGTGTCTTGGTGTATTTCTCCTTGGATTTATTCTGTATGGGACTCTCTGTGCCTCCTGGACTTGATTAACTATTTCCTTTCCCATATTAGGGAAGTTTTCAACTATAATCTCTTCAAATATTTTCTCAGTCCCTTTCTTTTTCTCTTCTTCTTCTGGAACCCCTATAATTCGAATGTTGGTGCGTTTAATGTTGTCCCAGAGGTCTCTGAGACTGTCCTCTGTTCTTTTCATTCTTTTTTCTTTATTTTGCTGTGCAGCAGTTATTTCCACTATTTTATCTTCCACCTCACTTATCCGTTCTTCTGCCTCAGTTATTCTGCTATTGATCCCATCTAGAGTATTTTTTATTTCATTTATTGTGTTTTTAATCGATGCTTGATTCGTCTTTAGTTCTTCTAGGTCCTTGTTAACTGTTTCTTGCATTTTGTCTATTCTATTTCCAAGATTTTGGATCATCTTTACCATCATTATTCTGAATTCTTTTTCAGATAGACTGCCTATTACCTCTTCATTTGTTAGGTCTGGTGGGTTTTTATCTTGCTCCTTCTCCTGCTGTGTGTTTTTCTGTCTTCTCATTTTGCTTATGTTACTGTGTTTGGGGTCTCCTCTTTGCAGGCTGCAGGTTCGTAGTTCCCATTGTTTTTGGTGTCTGTCCCCAGTGGCTAAGGTTGGTTTAGTGGGTTGTGTAGGCTTCTTGGTGGAGGGGACTACTGCCTGTGTTCTGGTGGATGAGGCTGGATCTTGTCTTTCTGGTGGGCAGGTCCACGTCTGGTGGTGTGTTTTGGGGTGTTTACGGACTTTTTATGATTTGAGGCAGCCTCTCTGCTAATGGGTGGTGTTGTGTTCCTGTCTTGCTAGTTGTTTGGCATAGGGTGTCCAGCACTGTAGCTTGCTGGTCGTTGAGTGAAGCTGGGTGCTGGTATTGAGATGGAGATCTCTGGAAGATTTTCGCCGTTTGATATTATGTGGAGCTGGGAGGTCTCTTGTGGACCAGTGTCCTGAAGTTCGCTCTCCCACCTCAGAGGCACAGCACTGACTCCTGGCTCCTCAATTTGGGATGATTTGTTGTCTATTCATGTATTCCACAGATGCAGGGTACATGAAGTTGATTGTGGAGCTTTAATCCGCTGCTTCTGAGGCTGCTGGGAGAGGTTTCCCTTTCTCTTCTTTGTTCTCACAGCTCCTGGGTCTCAGCTTTGGATTTGGCCCCGCCTCTGCGTGTAGGTCGCCGGAGGGCGGCTGTTCTTCGCTCAGACAGGACAGGGTTAAAGGAGCAGCCTCTTCGGGGACTCTGGCTCACTCAGGCCGGGCGGGAGGGAGGGGCACGGAGTGCGGGGCGTGCCTGCAGCGGCAGAGGTCGGCGTGATGTTGCACCAGCCCGGGGCGCGCCGTGCGTTCTCCCAGGGAAGCCGCCCCTGGATCCCGGGACCCCGGCAGTGGCAGGCTGCACAGGCTCCCGGAAGGGCGGTGTGGACAGTGTCCTGCGCTCGCACACAGGCTTCTTGGCGGCGGCAGCAGCAGCCCCAGCGTCCCACGCCCGTCTCTGGGCTCCGCGCTTTCAGCCGCGACTCGCGCCCGTCTCTGGAGCTCCTTTACGCGGCGCTCTTAATCCCCTCTCCTCGCGCACCAGGAAACCAAGAGCTGATGGAAGATTTTTAATCACAGTTTCAATTTCAGTGCTTGTGATTGGTCTATTCATATTTTCTATTTCTTCCTGAGTCAGTCTTGGCAGGTTGTGCATTTCTAAGAATTTGTCCATTTCTTCCAGGTTGTCCATTTTATTGGCATAGAGTTGCTTGTAGTAATCTCTCATGATCTTTTGTATTTCTGCAGTGTCAGTTGTTACTTCTCCTTTTTCATTTCTAATTCTATTGATTTGAGTCTTCTCCCTTCTTTTCTTGATGAGTCTGGCTAATGGTTTGTCAATTTTGTTTATCTTCTCAAAGAACCAGCTTTTAGTTTGGTTGATCTTTGCTATCGTTTCCTTCATTTCTTTTTCATTTATTTCTGATCTGATCTTTATGATTTCTTTCCTTCTGCTAGCTTTGGGGGTTTTTTGTTCTTCTTTCTCTAATTGCTTTAGGTGCAGGGTCAGGTTGTTTACTCAAAATGTTTCCTGTTTCTTAAGGTGGGATTGTATTGCTATAAACTTCCCCCTTAGAACTGCTTTTGCTGCATCCCATAGGTTTTGGGTTGTCGTGTCTCCATTGTCATTTGTTTCTAGGTATTTTTTAATTTCCTCTTTGATTTCTTCAGTGATCACTTCGTTATTGAGTAGTGTATTGTTTAGCCTCCATGTGTTTGTATTTTTTACAGATCTTTTCCTGTAATTGATGTCTAGTCTCATAGCATTGTGGTCAGAAAAGATATTTGATACAATTTCAATTTTCTTAAATTTACCAAGGCTTGATTTGTGACCCAAGATATGATCTATCCTGGAGAATGTTCCATGAGCACTTGAGAAAAATGTGTATTCTGTTGTTTTTGGATGAAATGTCCTATAAATATCAACTAAGTCCATCTTGTTTAATGTATCATTTAAAGCTTGTGTTTCCTTATTTATTTTCATTTTGGATGATCTGTCCATTGGTGAAAGTGGGGTGTTAAAGTCCCCTACTATGATTGTGTTACTGTCGATTTCCCCTTTTATGGCTGTTAGTATTTGCCTTATGTATTGAGGTGCTCCTATGTTGGGTGCATAAATATTTACAATTGTTATATCTTCTTCTTGGATTGATCCCTTGATCATTATGTAGTGTCCTTCTTTGTCTCTTCTAATAGTCTTTATTTTAAAGTCTATTTTGTCTGATATAAGAATTGCTACTCCAGCTTTCTTTTGATTTCCATTTGCATGGAATATCTTTTTCCATCCCCTTACTTTCAATCTGTATGTGTCTTTAGGTCTGAAGTGGGTCTCTTGTAGACAGCATATATATGGGTCTTTTTTTTGTATCCATTCAGCCACTCTGTGTCTTTTGGTGGGAGCATTTAGTCCATTTACATTTAAGGTAATTATTGATATGTATGTTCCTATTCCCATTTCCTTAATTGCTTTGGGTTCGTTATTGTAGGTATATTCCTTCTGTTGTGTTTCTTGCCTAGAGAAGTTCCTTTAGCATTTGTTGTAAAGCTGGTTTGGTGGTGCTGAACTCTCTCAGCTTTTGCTTGTCTGTAAACGTTTTAATTTCTCCATCAAATCTGAATGAGATCCTTGCTGGGTAGAGTAATCTTGGCTGCAGGTTTCTCTCCTTCATCACTTTAATTATGTCCTGCCACTCCCTTCTGGCTTGTAGGGTTTCTGCTGAGAGATCAGCTGTTAACCTGATGGGGATTCCCTTGTGTGTTATTTGTTGTTTTTCCCTTGCTGCTTTTAATATGATTTCTTTGTGTTTAATTTTTGACAGTTTGATTAATATGTGTCTTGGTGTATTTCTCCTTGGATTTATTCTGTATGGGACTCTCTGTGCCTCCTGGACTTGATTAACTATTTCCTTTCCCATATTAGGGAAGTTTTCAACTATAATCTCTTCAAATATTTTCTCAGTCCCTTTCTTTTTCTCTTCTTCTTCTGGAACCCCTATAATTCGAATGTTGGTGCGTTTAATGTTGTCCCAGAGGTCTCTGAGACTGTCCTCTGTTCTTTTCATTCTTTTTTCTTTATTTTGCTCTGCATCAGTTATTTCCACTATTTTATCTTCCACCTCACTTATCCGTTCTTCTGCCTCAGTTATTCTGCTATTGATCCCATCTAGAGTATTTTTCATTTCATTTATTGTGTTTTTAATCGATGCTTGATTCATCTTTAGTTCTTCTAGGTCCTTGTTAACTGTTTCTTGCATTTTGTCTATTCTATTTCCAAGATTTTGGATCATCTTTACCATCATTATTCTGAATTCTTTTTCAGGTAGACTGCCTATTACCTCTTCATTTGTTAGGTCTGGTGGGTTTTTATCTTGCTCCTTCACCTGCTGTGTGTTTTTCTGTCTTCTCATTTTGCTTATGTTACTGTGTTTGGGGTCTCCTTTTTGCAGGCTGCAGATTCGTAGTTCCCGTTGTTTTTCGTGTCTGACCCCAGTGGCTAAGGTTGTTTCAGTAGGTTGTGTAGGCTTCCTGGTGGGGGGGACTAATGCCTGTGTTCTGGCGGTTGAGGCTCGATCTTGTCTTTCTGGTGGACAGGTCCACGTCTGGTGGTGTGTTTTGGGGTGCCTATGGCCTTATTATGTTTTTAGGTAGCTTCTCTGCTAATGGGTGGGGTTGTGTTCCTGCCTTGCTAGTTGCTTGGCATAGGGTGACCAGCACTGTAGCTTGCTGGTCGTTGACTGAAGCTGGGTGCTGGTGTTGGGATGGAGATCTCTGGGAGATTTTCGCTGTTTGATATTATGTGGAGCTTGGAGGTCTCTTGTGGACCCGTGTCCTGAAGTTGGCTCTCCCACTTCAGAGGCACAGCACTGGCTCCTGGCTGCAGCACCAAGAGCCTTTCATCCACCCGGCTCAGAATAACAGGGAGAAAAAGCAGAAAGAAAGAATTAGTAGAAGAAAGAAAGAGAGAGGGAAAGAAAGGAAGAAGGGAAGAAAGGAAGGAAGGAAGAAAGAAAGGAGGGAGGGAGTGAGGAAGGATGGAAAGAAAGAAGGAAAGAAAGGAGGGAGGGAGGGAGCAATGAAAGCAAAAGGAAGAGTGAATGGAAGAAGGGAGGGAGGGAGGGAGGAAGGAAAGAAAGAAAGAAAGACAGGAGGGAGGGAGGGAGGAAGGAAAGAAAAAGAAAGTGGAAAGAAGAAGGGTGGGAGGGAGGGAGGAAAGAAAAAGAAAGAAGGAAAGGAAGAGCGGAGGGAGGGAGGGAGGAAGGGAAGGTAGGAAAAAAAGAAAGAGCAGGTAAAGTAAAATAGAATAAAGTATGAAATATAGTAGCGTTATTAAAATTAGAAAGTAATTATTAAAAAAAAAAAAGGACCGATAGAACCCTGGGACATATGGTGGAAGCAAAGCTATACAGAGAGAATCTTACACAGAAGATTACACATACACATTCACAAAAAGAGAGCAGGGGGAAAAATCAAAAATCTTGCTCTCCAAGTCCACCTCCTCAATTTGGGATAATTCGTTGTAAAAAGAGGAAAAGGGCAAGAAGTCTGAAATCTTGCTCTCTAAGTCCACCTCCTTACTTTGGAATAATTCGTTGTAAAAAGAGGAAAAGGGGGGAAAGTCTTAAATCTTGTCCTCAAAGTCCACTTCCTCAATTTGGGATGATTCGCTGTCCATTCATGCACTCCACAGACGCAGGGCACATCAAATGGACCGTGGAGCTTTAATCCGCTGCCTCCGAGGCTGCACAGAGAGATTTCCCTGACTCTGCTCTCACAGCTCCCGGATCTCAGCCTTGGACCTGGCCCCGTCTCTGTGCGTAGGTCGCCGGAGGGCGTCCGTTCTTCGCTCAGACAGGACGGGTTTAAAGGAGCCGCTGATTCGGGGGCTCTGGCTCACTCAGGCAGAGGGGAGGGAGGGGCGCGCAGTGTGGGGCGGGCCTGCGGTGGCAGAGGCCGGCGTGACGTTGCAGCAGCCCGTGGCGCTCCGTGCGCTTTCCCGGGAAAGCCGTCCCCGGGTCTCGGGACCCCGGCAGTGGCGGGGTGCACAGGTCCCCCGGAAGGCGGGGCGGACAGTGACCCGCGCTCGCACACAGGCCCCGCGGCTGCGGCGGCGGCGGGCGGCGGCAGGCGGCGGCGGTGGCGGGCCACGGGGGCGGCGGCGGCGGCGGGCCGCGGCGGCGGCAGGCGGCGGCGGTGGGCGGCGGCGGTGGGCGGCGGCGGTGGGCGGCGGCAGCGGGCGGCGGCGGGCGGTGGGCGGCGGCAGCGGCGGTGGCGGCCCACGCCCGTCCCCGAGGTCCACGGCTTACCCGCGGCTCGCGCCTGTCTCCGGTGCTTCCCCAAGCAGCCCTCTTAATGCCCTCTTCTCGCGCACCAGGAAACAAAAGGGAAAAAAGTCTCTTGCCTCTTCAGCAGCTCCAGACCCTTTCCCCGGACTCCCTCCGGGCTAGCCGTGGTGCACTAACCCCTTCAGGCTCTCTTCCTG
This sequence comes from Mesoplodon densirostris, assembly GCF_025265405.1. Lineage (NCBI taxonomy): Eukaryota > Metazoa > Chordata > Mammalia > Artiodactyla > Ziphiidae > Mesoplodon > Mesoplodon densirostris. The sequence goes on along the minus strand of NC_082663.1, from coordinate 169,465,300 downwards.
CCGCCAGCCCCAGTCCTCTCCCTGCGCTCCGACTGAAAGCCGATACCCAAGCCTCAGCTCCCAGCCCCGCCCGCCACGGTGGCCGAGCAGACAAGCCTCTCGGGCTGGTGTGTGCCTGAGGGCACCGATCCTCTGTGCCGGAATCTCTCCGCTTTGCCCTCCACACCCCTGTTGCTGTGCTCTCCTCCGCTACTCCGAAGCTTTCCCCCTCCGCCACCTGCAGTCTCCGCCCGCGAAGGGGCTTGTAGTGTGTAGAAACCTTCCCTCCTTCACGGCTCCCTCCCACTGGTGCAGGTCCCGTCCCTATCCTATTGTCTCTGTTTATTCTTTTTTTCTTTTGCCCTACCCAGGTATGTGGGGAGTTTCTTGCCTTTTGGGGGGTCTGAGGTCTTCTGTCAGCGTTCAGTAGGTGTTCTGTAGGAGTTGTTCCACGTGTAGATGAATTTCTGATGTATCTGTGGGGAGGAAGGTGATCTCCGCGTCTTACTCTTCCGCCATCTTCCTCCGGGCTCCAGGAAAGGCTTTCTTTCATCGAAACTTTAATGTTAACCCAGCTCACATTCTCCAAAGTTCTAGTGTACATTGGATTTAAGGAAAGATTGAACCTGGGCTCCCTAGGAAACAAGATCAAAAACTGAGAGAGAGGAAAAGGTAAACCAAATGATGTAAAAAATAAATTACAAGACATAGAAAATCCTTAGATAATCAGTCACTCAAAATACATATCATGGTCATCCTTAAAATTGTCTATGTTATATGCGTCCCTACTTTTCTTTTTCTTTCAGGTACAGGGAAACTTTCAACATTTCCTTGAATAACCCAAGCAGTGGAAAAACCTTATAAGTGTGACTCTGCCTGTGTGTAGTTTAAAATGGTTTAAACAAAGGAGAGAATGACATTCAGGTTTTCTGAAATTAGATAATTGTAAAACTCTACTATAGAAAATTTTATGATGACGGCAATATTGTTTGAATAGAAAATTAAAATTTCATTGAGTATGAAGCTGTTGTAATACTATTACAAACTTCCTTTTACCCATTAAGTTTTGACTACTGTAACCGATTTAAAATGTAATTTTTCTTTTTGGAGTTAAAACTATTCTTATTTCAAATAAATTGTTTGTCACACTTGTAAGATAGTTTCACGGGGAAAAATGTTCCTTGTGCCTTCCCTATTCTTTTTAACTGAAGGAAATAATGTATTTTATAAAAGTTCTGATAAGAACTCTTCAAAGATAACTAATATTTGATGCTATAAGACAGAAGTTAAATGTTTAATTTTTTAATATATAAAACACTGTGTCATGCCTTGTGATAGAGGGTGAGAAACAATTGGTGGAAATATATTTCTTCTTGCATATATTTCACCTCTTCAGTAATAAGGTTAATTTCAACTTTGTAAAACATTTCTTTATTTTTATCATATTAAATTTACCTCATATTACTTCATATTAAATATTTTACCTCATATTGGATAATTGTTGCTACAAAAAGGTAAATAGATAACTATTAAAATTTAAATAACAATTAAATAAACAAAAATATTTAAGTATAAAACTTTTAGTGAAGGCACTTGCCAAAAGATTTTTTAAAAAAGTAGAATGACTGAGATCTAAGCATGTCCAACAATACCTTATACTCTTCTGGCTATTTAAAAATCAGATGTAAAAATATTGAATAATAGTGGAGAGTAGATAGACAGCATATGTTCAGCACTCAAACTTTTTAAGTTGTGGAGGCAGCAAATCATCATGTAAAGAGTATAAAATATATTCAGCCATTACCAGTAAGTTTAAGTTAAAAATAGTTCCCCCCTCCATCCTCTTAAGTCAGTGGGAATGTACTGAACATCATATTGCTGTGACATCTAAATCATATTTGCCAGGTGGCCTCCTGAATTCAAAATGAGGCAAAATCTTTGTATTCTATTTCTCTTTTTAGTAGGGGGAGAGGGAGAAGTATAGTTTCTAGAGCTAAGAAATACTTATGATATAAAAAATACGATTGGTGAGGTAAGAAATCAACAGCATCAACTGGCTCTTGTACTGACTATGTTTGGTCACCTGTATCATTAGTTTTTAAATTACTTTTTGATCTTCACTAAATATAAAGAAAAGGATCCTAACAAAATGTAAGAATATTATAAATGATCAATTATATTTGGCATACTAAATTTAGTATGGCAGAAAATGTTCATTTAAAAAGTTAAGAAAAGAACACTTTTCTTTAACACATAAATACTTTATAAAAAATTTATGGATATTTAATATGTGCCAACTTCCTAATAATGCTCTAAATTCATTGACTCAACTTATTCCATATAAAGTAGGTAGCATATACTTTTCATTTTTATATAAATTAATAACAACCACAAATGAACCATGACACTTTTCCTGATTTTCTGGTTATTAGACTTATTGGTAGTAAGACTCAGACGTTTTGGCAGGGCATCAACGTCAGACCCAATGCAAATTCTACAATAGAGGTTCTTTGTGCTATTTTATAATATCATCAGTGTTTTGTTTTGTTTTTTTTTTTTAAAGAAGATGTTGGGGGTAGGAGTTTATTAATTAATTAATTTATTTTTGCTGTGTTGGGTCTTCGTTTCTGTGTGAGGACTTTCTCTAGTTGTGGCAAGCGGGGGCCACTCTTCATCGCAGTGCGCGGGCCTCTCACTGTCGCGGTCTCTCCCGTTGCGGAGCACAGGCTCCAGACGCGCAGGCTCAGTAGTTGTGGCTCATGGGCCTAGTTGCTCCGCGGCATGTGGGATCCTCCCAGACCAGGGCTTGAACCCGTGTCCCCTGCATTGGCAGGCAGATTCTCAACCACTGCGCCACCAGGGAAGCCCATCATCAGTGTTTTTAAGGGTTAGTAACCCAGCATGGCAAACCCTAAATATGCATCAGAGTAAAGTGACTTCTGGTGAATCATTGAACTCTCTTATTCATATTTGTTTGGGTAGCTCTTTCATTTAGGACTTTATACAGACACACACACACACACACACACAATTTTAGGAGAATCAGAAATAAACCTCAGGGTTGTTTTTTTTTGGCTAAATATTTAAGATTAGTAACATATAAATACTATATGATATTCTATTTCTGTCTCTGTCTCTCTGTCTCTGTCTGTATCCATACAACATCTTTTTATCTGTTTACCCATAGATGTTCACTTAGGTTGTTTCCATATCTAGGCTATTGTGTTTAATACTGCAATGAACATGGGAGTGCAGATATCTCTTTGAAATCCTGATTTCATTTTCTTTGCATATATACCAGCAGTGGGCTAACTGGATCATATGGTAGCTCTATTTTTAATTTTTTGAAGAAGTTGCATACTGTTTTCCATGGTGGTTTTATCAATTACATTCCCACCAACAGTGCAAGGGGTTCGCTTTTCTCCACATCCTTGCCAACCCTTGTTATCTCTTGTCTTTTGATAATAGGTATTCTAACAGGTGTGAGATGACATCTCATTGTGGTTTTGATGTGCATGTCCCTGATGATTACTGATGTTGAGCATCTTTTGATTTACCTGTTGGCCATTTGTAATGTCTTTTCTGGAAAAAGTCTTTATTTAGCTCATCTGACCATTTTTTAATCAGGTTGTTTTCTGCTCGTGAGTTGTATGAGTTCTTCACATATTTTGAATATTAAATCCTTATCAGATATATGGTTTACAAATATTTTCTCCATCTGTAGGTTGCCTTTTTTGTTGATAGTTCCTTTTGCTGTGCAGTAGCTTTTTAGTTTGATGTAGTCTGAATTATTTATTTATTTCTTTGTTGTTTGGGCTTTCAGTGTCATATTCAAATAATTGCTGCCAAGACCAATGTCAAGGAGCTTTATCTTTGTGTTCTCTTCTAGCAGTTGTATGGTTTCAGGTCTTATGTTTGTCCTTTATCTAGTTCAAGTTTATTTTTTTTGAGTGATGTAAGATTGGGGTCCAATTTCATTCTTTGGCATGTGAACATCTAATTTTCCTAGAACCATTTATTGAAGGGACTACCCTTTCCCCATTGTATATTCTTGGTTCCCTTGACAAATATTAGTTGATCACATATGTGAGGCTTTATTTCTGGGTTCTTGAGTCATTACATTGTCTCTGTGTCTATTTTAGTCAGCACCATACTGTTTTAATTATTATAGCTTTGTAATATCATTTGAAATTAGGAAAAGTGATGCCTCTAGCTTTGTTTTTTGCTCAGGATTGCTTTGGCTATTCAGGGTCTTTTGTGGGTCTATATGAATTTTAGGGTTTTTTCTATTTTCACAGAAATAGAAAATGCCCCTGGAATTTTGATAGGGATTCCAGTGAATCTATAGATGGCTTTGGGTACTGTGGACATTTTAACAATTTTAATTCTTCTGATCTATGAATATGGGATGTCTCTTTTGTGGTATCTTCTTTAATTTCTTTCATCAAAATCTTGTACTTTTTAGTATACAAATCTTCATCTCTGATTAATTTTATGTTTAACTATTATATTGTTTTTGATGCTATTATGAGTGGGATTGTCTTCTTTCTTTTTCAGTTATTTCACTGTTAGTGTATACAACTGCAACTAATTTTCTTTTTTTAAAATAGATCTTTATTGTAGTATAATTGCTTCACAATACTGTGCTAGAGATTTTGTATATGGCAACTTTTCTGAATTGTAGGTTAGTTTTTTTGTTTTTGCTGGTGTCTTTAGGATTTTTTTTTTAATGTATAGCATCATATTATCTGCAAAGACAAACAGTTTTACTTCTTCCTTTCTAATCTGGATGCCTTTCATTTCTTTTTTTCCCACCTGATTTCTCTGGTTAGGTCTTTCACTACTAAGTTGAATAAGACTGGTGGAAGTGAGCATCCTTATCTGGTTCCTGATCTTAGAAGAAAGTATCTCAACTTTTCACTGTTGAGTATCATGTCACTGTGGGGTTGTCATTATGGCCTTTATTATCCTGAGATACATTCCTTCCATACCAAACTTGTTGAGTTTTTAATCATAAAAGGATGTGTTATTTTGTCAAATGCTTTTCCTCCATCTATTGAGATGATCATATGATTTTTATCTTTCATTCTATGAATATGGTATGTCACATTTATTGATTTGCATATGTTGAACCATCCTTGCATCCCTTGATTATGGTGTATTACCTTTCTAATGTGCTGCTGAATTCAGTTTAATAATATTTTGTTGACAATTTTTGCATCTATATTCATCAGGATTATTGGCCTATCTTTTTCTTTTCTTGTAATGTCCTTAACTGGTTTGGGTTAGAGATTAATGCTGGACTCATAAATCAGTTTGGGAGTGTCCCTTTCTCTTCAATTTTTGGAAACAGTTTGAGAAGGATTGGTACTAATTTAGACGTTTGGTAGAATTCACTAGGAAAACCATCTTTGGCTTTTCTTTGTTGGGAGATTTTAATTATTGATTTGACTTCTTTACTTGTTATTGGTCTGTTCAGAATTTCTATTTCTTCATGGTTCAGTCTTGGTAGATTTTATGTTTCTAGGAATTTATCCATTTCTTCTAGATTATCCAATTTGTTGGCATATAGTTGTTCCCAGTAATCTCTTATTATCTTTTGTATTTCTTTTCTGTGGTATCATTTGTAATGTCTCCTCTTTCATTTCTGATTTTATTTATTTGAATGTTTTCTCTTTTTTCCTTAGTCTAGCTGAAGTTTTGTCAATTTTGTTTATCTTTTCAAAAACTTAGTTTTATTGCTCTTTTCTATTTTCTGATCTCTATATGCTTGTTTTCATTCTGATCTCTGTTATATCCTTTCTTTCTGCTAGCTTTGGGCTTAGTTATATTTCTAATTCCTTGAGCTGTAAGGGTAGATTGTTAATTTGAAATCTTTCTTTTTTCTTAATGTAGGTGTTTGTCATTATAAACTTCTCTCTTAGAAGTATGCTTGTTGCATCCCATAAGTCTTGGTATGTTGTATTTCCATTTTTATTTGTCCCATCATATTTTTGGCTTCTCTTTTGATATCTTGTTTGACCTACTGATTGTTCAGGAATGTGTTGTTTAATTTCTACATATTTGTGAATTTCCCAGTTTTCCTCCTGTTACTTATTTCTAGTTTCCTAATATTGTGCATGATTTCAATCTTCTTAAATTTGTTAAAACTTGTTTTGTGACCTATCATATGATCTATCCTGGAGAATGTTCCAGGTGTACTTGAGAAGAATATGCTGCTATTGGATGGAATATTCTGTATACATTTGTTAAATCTGTTTGTTTTAAAGTATAGTTCAAGTCCCAAATTTCCTTACTGATTTTCTGCCTGGATAATTTATCCCTACTATTAATGTCTGTTGTCTATTTCTGACTTCAGATCTGTTAGTATTTGCTTAATATGTTTAGGTGCTTTGAAGTTGGTTGCATATGTATTTAGAATTATTATAACCTCTTGATGAATTGATACCTTTATCATTATATAATGACCTTCTTTGTCTCTTATTACAGTTTTTTGGGTTAAAATCTATTTTGTCTGATGTAAATATAGCTACCAAAGCTTTCTTTTGTTTTCCAGTTACGTGGAATACCTTTTTTCCATACCTTCACTTTGAGCCTATATGTATTCTTAAAATTGAAGTGAGTCTCTTGTTGGCAGCATGTAGTTGGGCTGGGTTTTCTTATCCATACATCACTCTGCATTCTGATTGGAGAATTTAAGCCATTTACTTATTATTAATGGATAAGGACTTACTGATGCCATCTTATTAATAGTTTTCTGGCTTTTTTTTATTGTTCCTTTGTTCCTTTCTCCCTGTCTTACTGCTTTCATTTTTGAATTGATGATTTGTGTGTGTGTGTGTGGTAGTATGCTTTGATTCCATTCTATTTTTCTTTTGTGTATGTAATGTTGGTCTTTGCCTTGCTATTACTATGAGGGTTACCTAAAATATCTCATATATATAACAGTCTATTTTATTCTAACATCTTTTCCTTCAATTGCATACAAAAATTCTACCCTTTTACACCCCCTCCCCCCTTCTGCATTCTGTAGGCTGATTACCCAACACATGAGTGAATGAGAATACTACTGAGCCCCTTGACATATGATGCTGCATCCCACAGCTCGTACAAAGGTACTTTTGTTTATACTTTTGTTGATGCCAAATTACTGTTGTTGAGAGTGCGCTAGGACGAGGGACATCTTATTCAACCATGTTTCTCCAAACTCCACTTCTTTCCAGAGTTACATATGTAAATATCTTTTGGATATCCTATTAATATTCCACAAGCATCTTGAATTAAGTGTTCCAGCCAAACTTATTTTCTTAAGCATGTTATCTCTCCATATTTCTGCTCCTAGTTAATGGCATTGATACCACAAGTCAGCGAGTTGGTTAGTGACTTTTGAAGTTACCTGGAGTTATTCTTTGCAAACCCTCAGTCACTAAACTCTATTGATTTTGCTTTTAAAATCTATTTTTAAATCTTCATCCTAAAAGATATATTTTTTACCTAAATATAGCAAGACCCTCCTACTAAACCAACCCTCTACCCAGTTAATCCTCTGTTGCCATTAAAATTATTTTCTGAAAACTAAAATAATAAAAAAAATATTTTTCCTACTTAAAACATTTTGATAGCTGTATTATTTATAGAAGTAATTGTCACTCTAGGTGAGTAAATTTCCAAAAGTTATGGAGAATAAGGAAATAGAATAGATCCAGATCAAATACCATATATACTCTTTTCTAAACTAATCTAGACATCTATGGCTTAGGCATCATGGCTTGTTGACCTTTTTCCACTTTAAAAAGAAAGCATACCTTTGACCTCTTGTGGTACATTGCAAGAGTAAGTAGAAACCTGTCATAGAACAAAAGCACTACTCAAAATGTCAGTGTTAGTTTGAGAAAGTGAATGTAGCTAAAGACTACATAACAAATACCTTTGTGAGTCAGACAGTTCGCTAGTTTTCGTTTCCAGTAAAATTCAGCTGGTAGACCATTACAAGTTTTTTTTGATTTTGACATAAAACTCAGAAGGATTTATAAGAACTGAATGCTAGGGTAGAATGTAATTCTTCCTATACCCATCTACATATTAATGACAAATTCTCAAGACACATCTATAAAATAAAAAGAAGCAAAGGTTTGATGCTTAATTTAGCAACAGAACATTTTTATTCGTGAAGATATGAACTAATTATAAAAATGTCTTAACACAGTTATTAAAGAATACATCTCAAATAAAATTGTGTTATTTTGAATAATTCTTGGTTGAAATCTATAATATTTTATGTTGTATAGTAGTAATAATCATTCTAAAATTCAGTCTACAGGAAAACAATATCTAGAGTCCTATGGACACAGAAATTTTTAAAATCAATTTTTATCATTTTAATAGAGCACTATGATAGAATAGACTATAAAATATTCCAGGATATGAATATAATATTGGAAACATAACTCCATAGGAAAAATGGAGTAAAATTCAAGAGGAAAGATGAATGATATTAAGTTGTCAACTCTTAAAGGAGAATTTGTTTATATATTTTCAAAATAGATGATGATTTTCATATTAACTGTACAAAGCAGATTTTATTCAATGTATTTAAGATTTGTTTTAAATGCAGTGTTATTTATAAATCCCTAGACATTACATTCTTTGCTACTGAACTTACAATGAAAAATTTATATCAACCTAATTTTAAGGAGTTTGTTAGGCAAAAAAAAAAAAAAAAAGACACTGAAACTTAGAATCAAGTCAAAATTACTTATTTAACTACACACATTTTATCATTTTACCATTCTAAGCTCGTGTCCCACCATTTACCTTTCATGTCCTAGGTGTGCCAGATAAGTTACTGTGGCTTTACTAGTCTCATGGATTCTGTGTCTTCTGCTTGGAATTGTCTTCCGTCTCCTTTTTACTAGACAGAAACTGTATGTAACTTTGATGCTAATCACCTGACAGGCACTGTCACATTGTAGGTTAACATAATAAAATTAATTATCATTTATTGAATTTATGAGGTGTGCCAGGCAGTGAGCTAAGCATTTTACAAGACCCACTTTCTTTAATCCTCACAACAGCCCTAATGATTATGGAGCGAAGATTCAGAGAGGCCTGAAAAGTTATCTACAGTTAAGTAAGAAGTGAGCCTTGTTGATTAAATGAATGACCAAATAAAAGCTTGGCTGCTGTTGATTTTGTCTGCTTGTATGATACTCTAATTCTTCAGATGTGTAATTTCTAAGAAGCATTTCAGGCCCTGTAAACTATGTTTGTTTGTTTTTCAGGGGTGTTTTTGATATGAAAAGTCATTACACTTTATTGTTATAACCATTTACTGCCTCTCTCCCCTGACGAATTATAAGCTTCCAGTCAGGGATTATGAGCATCATATTCATCATGCCCAACTTTGAACAAAGTGCCCAGCATATTCTGTGTTCTCAGTAATACATGTTAAATCCACAAATAGCCCTCCCCATTTTAGTTTTTAGTCAATCCTGATGATCTAAGAGCTGTAGTCACTCTATTTTCTGATACAGTTCACCCTTGAATAGCACAGGGGTTAAACTGTCTATAATTTATAGTCAACCTTCCATATCTTCAGGTCCTCTGTATATGAGGATTCAACCACGCACTGACCATGGAGTACTTAATATTGAAAAATATCTGCATCCATGCTGTTCAAAGTTCAACCATAAAATGTTTCACTTAACTCTAGTCATCCTTTTATCACTTTCTTGATTTTGTCATATCTGAATGCTCCTATATTATTCTTTAATATATCTCCTTACATTGACTATCTTTACCTCCACCTATTTATTCACAAAGGAGACATTTTGTCACCAATACTAATTGAATACCTGTGTTGCTGATCATAAATACAGTAAATACAAATACAAAACAGCATTATTAAAATCCAGGTAAACATTGTCATCAAGTATGCCTATGGTTCCTTCTTTCTCTGTTAAAGAGGAAGATTACCAGCAAATAGACAGGTGTTGAAGACCAGACTAGCACAAAATTAGTATTTTCACCTTGATTTAATTAGGAAGGAAAGAGCATTGTAATTATCCTGAAATTGAGGCAGTGAATTTTGGGGACAACTGTAGACTTGGGGTTTGCTTTCTGCATATAATTTGTTTCTGGTTTTATGTTTATCTTAGTTTAGTATCTAGAGTTTGTTATCATTGGTAGATTTGTTTATTGATTTGGTTGCTCTCTTCCTTTTTTTTATAAATAGATATATATTTTTCCCTTTTTCCCTTTTTGTGAGTGTGTATGTGTATGCTTCTTTGTGTGATATTCTCTGTATAGCTTTGCTTTTACCATTTGCCCTAGGGTTCTGTCTGTCCATTTCCTTGTTTGTTTGTTTGTTTTCATATAGATTTTAGTGCTTGTTATCATTGGTGGATTTGTTTTTTGGTTTGGTTGCTCTCTTCTTTCTTTCTTTCTCTTTTCTTTTTTTTATTACTTTTTTTAATAATTAAAATATTTTTTACTTTAATAACTTTTTAATTGAATTTAATTTTATTTTATACTTTCTTTCTTTCTTTTTTCTCCCTTTTATTCTGAGCTGTGTGGCTGACAGGGTCTTGGTGCTCTGGCTGGGTGTCAGGCCTGTGCCTCTGAGGTGGGAGAGCCCAGTTCAGAACATTGGGCCACCAGAGACCTCCAAGCTCCACGTAATATCAACCGGCGAAAGCTCTCACAGAGATCTCTATCTCAATGCTGAGACCAGCTCCACGCAATGACCAGCAAGCTACAGTGCTGGACACCCTATGCCAAACAACTAGCAAGACAGGAACACACCCCATCCATTAGCAGAGAGGCTGCCTAAAAACATAATAAGGTCAAAGACACCCCAAAACATACTATCAGACACAGTCTTGACCACCAGAAAGACAAAATCCAGCCTCATCCACCAGAACACAGGCACCAGTCCCCTCCACCAGTAAGCCTACACAACCCACTGAACCAACCTTAGCCACCAGGGGCAGACACCAAAAACAACGGGAACTATGAATGGGAGCCTGCAAAAAGGAGACCCCAAACACAGTAAGTTAAGCAAAATGAGAAATAAGCAGGAGATGAAGGAGCAAGGTAAAAACCCGCCAGAACAAACAAATGAAGAGGAAATAGGCAGTCTACTTGAAAAAGAATTCAGAGTAATGATAGTAAAGATGATGCAAGATCTTGGAAATAGAATGGAGAAAATACAAGAAACGTTTAACAAGGACCTAGAAGAACTAAAGAGCAAACAAGCAGTGATGAACAACAAAATAAATGAAATAAAACATTCTCTAGAAGGAATCAATAGCAGAATAACAGAGGCAGAAGAACATATAAGTGACCTGGAAGGTAAAATAGTGTAAATAACTACCACAGAGCAGAATAAAGAAAAAAGAGTGAAAAGAATTGAGGACAGTCTCAGAGACCTCTGGAACAATGTTAAAGGCACCAACATTAGAATGATACGGGTCCCAAAAGAATGAAAAGAATTGAGGACAGTCTCAGAGACCTCTGAGACAACATTAAATGCACCAACATTCGAATTATAGGGGTCCCAGAAAAAGAAGAGAAAAAGAAAGGGACTGAGAAAATATTTGAAGAGATTATAGCCTAAAACTTATATAACATGGGAAAGGAAACAGTCAATCAAGTCCAGGAAGCACAGAGAGTCCTATGCAGGATAAATTGAAAGAGAAACACAGCAAGACACATATTAATCAAACTATCAAAAATTAAATGCAAAGAAAAAATATTAAAAGCAAGGGAAAAACAACAAATAACACACAAAGGAATTCCCATAAGGTTAACAGCTGATCTTTCAGTGGAAACTCTGCAAGCCAGAAGGAAGTGGCAGGACATATTTAAAGTGATGAAAGGGAAAAACCTACAACCAAGATTACTCTACCCAGCAAGGATCTCATTCAGATTTGACAGGGAAAATAAAACCTTTACAGACAAGCAAAAGCTAAGAGAATTCAGCACAACCAAAGCAGCTTTACAACAAATGCTAAAGGAACTTCTCTAGGCAGGAAACACAAGAGAAGGAAAAGACCTACAATAACAAACCCAAAACAATTAAGAAAATGGTAATAGGAATATACATATTGATAACTACCTTAAATGTAAATGGATTAAATGCTCCAAACGAAAAACATAGACTGGCGGAATGGATACAATGAGAAGACCCGTATATATGCTGTCTACAAGAGACCCACTTCAGACCTAGGGACACATAAGGACTGAAAGTGAGTGGATGGAAAAAGATATTCCATGCAAATGGAAATCAAAAGAAAGCTGGAGTAGCAATTCTCATATCAGACAAAATAGACTTTAAAATAAAGAATGTTACAAGAGACTAAGAAGGACACTACATAATGATCAAGGGGTCAATCCAAGAAAAAAGATATAAAAATTGTAAATATTTATGCACCCACATAGGAGCACCTTAATACATAAGGCAAATGCTAACAGTCATAAAAGGGGAAATTGACAATTACACAGTCATAGCAGGGGACTTTTAACACCCCACTTTCACCAATGGACAGATCATCCAAAATGAAAATAAATAAGGGAACACAAGCTTTAAATGACACATTAAACAAGATGGACTTAATTGATATTTATAGGACATTCCATCCAAAAACAACAGAATACACTTTCTTCTCAAGTGCTCATGGAACATTCTCGAGGATAGATCATATCTTAGGTCACAAAGCAAGCCTTGATAAATTGAAATCGTATCACGTATCTTTTCTGACCACAATGCTATGAGACTAGATATCAGTTACAGGAAAAAATCTCTAAAAAATACAAACACATGGAGGCTAAACACTACACTAGTAAATAACCAAGAGATCACTGAAGAAATCAAGGAGGAAATAAAAAAATACCTAGAAACAAATGACAATGAAAACATGATGACCCAAAACCTATGGGATGCAGCAAAAGCAGTTCTAAGAGGGCAGTTTACAGCAATACAATCCTACCTCAAGAAACAAGAAACATCTCAAATAAACAACCTAACATTACACCTAAAGCAATTAGAGAAAGAAGAACAAAACACCCAAAGTTACCAGAAGGAAAGAAATCATAAGGATCAGATCAGAAATAAATGAAAGAGAAATGAAGGAAACGATAGCAAAAATCAATAAAACTAAAAGCTGGTTCTTGAGAAGATAAGCAAAATTGATAAACTATTAGCCAGAGTCTTCATGAAAAAAAGGGAGAAGAGTCAAATCAATAGAATTAGAAATAAAAAGGAGAAGTAACAACTAACACTGCAGAAATACAAAGGATCGTGAGAGATTGCTACAAGCAACCTATATGCCAAAAAAATGGACCACCTGGAAGAAATGGACAAATTCTTAGAAAAGCACAACCTTCTGAGACTGAACCAAGAAGAAATAGAAAATAGAAACAGACCAGTCACAAGCACTGAATTTGGAACTGTGATTACAAATCTTCCAACAAACAAAAGCCCAGGGCCAGATGGCTTCACAGGTGAATTGTATCACATATTTAGAGAAGAGCTAACACCTATCTTTCTCAAACTCTTCCAAAATATAGCAGAGCGAGGAACACTCCCAAACTCATTCTACGAGGCCACCATCACCCTGATACCAAAATCAGACAAAGATGTCACAAACAAAGAAAACTAAAGGCCCATATCACTGATGAATATAGATGCAAAAATCCTCAACAAAATACTAGCAAACAGAATCCAACAGCACATTAAAAGGATCATACACCATGATCACGTGGGGTTTATCCCAGGAATGCAAGGATTCTTCAAAATATGCAAATCAATCAATGTGATAAACCATATTAACAAACTGAAGGAGAAAAACCATATGATCATCTCAGTAGATGCAGAAAAAGCTTTTGACAAAATTCAACACCCATTTATGATAAAACCCTCCAGAAAGTAGGCATAGAGGGAACTTACATCAACATATTAAAGGCCATATATAACAAAACCACAGCCAACATCATTCTCACTGGTGAAAAACTGAAACCATTTCCTTAAGATCAGGAACAAGACAAGGTTGCCCACTCTCACCACTATTATTCAACACAGTTTTGGAAGTTTTAGCCACAGCAATCAGAGAAGAAAAATAAATAAGAGGAATCCAAATCGGAAAAGAAGAAGTAAAGCTGTCACTGTTTGCAGATGACATGACAGTATACATAGAAAGATGCTTCCAGACAACTACTGGAGCTAATCAATGAATTTAGTAATGTAGCAGGATACAAAATTAATGCACAGAAATCTCTTGCATTCCTATACACTAATGATGAAAAATTAGACACAGAAATTAAGGAAACACTCCCATTTACCATTGTAACAAAAAGAATAAAATACCTAGGAATGAACCTACCTAAGGAGACAAAAGACCTGTATGCAGAAAACTATAAGACACTGATGAAAGAAATTAAAGATGATACAGACAGATAGAGAGATGTACCATGTTCTTGGATTGGAACAATCAACATTGTGAAAATGACTATACTGCCCAAAGCGATCTAGAGATTCAATTCAATCCCTGTCAAACTACCAATGGCATTTTTCCTAGAACTAGAACAAAAAATTTCACAATTTGTATGGAAACACAAAAGACCCTGAATAACCAAAGCAATCTTGAAAAAGAAAAACAGAGCTGGAGGAATCAGGCTCCTGGACTTCAGACTATTCTACAAAGCTACAGTAATCAAGACAGAATGGTACTGGCACAAAAACAGAAATATAGATCAATGGAACAGGATAGAAAGCCCAGAGATAAACCCACACACTTATGGTCACCTTATTTTTGATAAAGGAGGCAAGAATATACAGTGGAGAAAGGACAGCCTCTTCAATAAATGGTGCTGGGAAAACTGCACAGCTACATGTAAAAGAATGAAATTAGAACACTCTCTAACACCATACACAAAAATAAACTCAAAATGTATTAAAGACCTAATTGTAAGGCCAGACACTATAAAACTCTTAGAGGAAAACATAGGCAGAACACTCTATGACATAGATCACAGCAAGATCCTTTTTGACCCACCTCCTAGAGAAATGGAAATAAAAACAAAAATAAACAAATGAGACCTAATGAAATTTAAAAGCTTTTGCATAGCAAAGGAAACCATAAACAAGATGAAAAGCCAACCCTCAGAAAGGGAGAAAATATTTACAAATGAAGCAACCCACAAAGGATTAATCTCCAAAATTTACAAGCAGCTCATGCAGTCAATATCAAAAACAAAAAAACAAAAAAAATCCAAAAATGGGCAGAATACCTAAATAGACATTTCTCCAGAGAAGACATACTGATTGCCAACAAACACATGAAAGAATGCTCAACATCACTAATCATTAGAAAAATGCAAAGCAAAACTACAATGAGGTATCACCTCACACCAGTCAGAATGGTCATCATCAAAAAATCCACAGACAATTAATGCTGGAGAGGGTGTGGAGTAAAGGGAACCCTCTTGCACTGTTGGTAGGAAAGTAAATTGATACAGCCACTATGGAGAACAGTATGGAGGTTCCTTAAAAAACTAAAAATAGAACTACCCTATGACCCAGTAATCCCACTGCTGAGCATATACCCTAAGAAAGCCATAATTCAAAAAGAGTCATGTACCACAATGTTCATTGCAGCTCTATTTACAATACTCCGGACATGGAAGCAACCTAAGTGTCCACTGACAGATGAATGGATAAAGAAGATGTGGCACAGATATACAATAGAGTATTACTCAGCCATAAAAAGAAACAAACTTGAGTTATTTGTAGTGAGGTGGATGGACCTAGAGTCTGTCATACAGGGTGAAGTAAGTCAGAAAGAGAAAAACAAATACCGTATGCTAACCCATATATATGGAATATAAAGAAAAAAAAATGGTCCTGAAGAACCTAGGGGCAGGACAGGAATAAAGACGCAGACGTAGAGAATGGACTTGAGGACATGGGGAGGGGAAGGGTAAGCTGGGACGAAGTGAGAGAGTGGCACTGACATATATACACTACCAAATGTAAAATAGATAGCTAGTGGGAAGCAGCCGCATAGCACAGGGAGATCAGCTCAGTGCTTTGTGACCACCTAGAGGGGTGGGCTAGGGAGGGTGGGAGGGAGACACAAGAAGGAGGAGATATGGGGATATATGTGTATGCATAGCTGATTCACTTTGTTATGAAGCAGAAACTAACACACCATTGTCAAGCAATTATACTCCAATAAAGATGTTAAAAATAAAGAGCATTGTAAGAGTCACGTTTTCTTTATTATTCTATTTAGCTTAATGCCTTCCCATGTGACCCCTAAGTTATCTTGGGTACTGCACTAGATGGGGCTTGTAAAATATTTAGCCAAGTGCCTGGTACATCTCATATATTAAAAAAAATCACGTATTGTTATAAATGTTCCACACTATGTAACAGTTGTAAATACGAACAAGTTCTGTTCCAAGAGTGTGTTCTTAGTCCAGTTTGTTCCTAAGTCGAACAGAGTTAGCCTAGGTACCCAACTAACACAACCGGCTATATACTGCTGTGTTATAATAGGTTTATAGTACTTTTCACACAAATAATACATAAAAAAACAAACACAAAAAAATAAGAAAACATTTTTAATCTTAAAATACAGTACCTTGAAAAGTACAGTATTTTAGTACAACAGCTGGCATACAGGGGCCGGCATGGAGTGAACAGGTAAGAAGAGTTAGTGACTGCAGGAGGCAGGGGAGGTGGGAGATGGTAGAGCTGAAGGATTGTCAGTAAAAGGAGACAGAGGGCAAGTTGCAACTGCACTGATGCCTGACCTTGATGGCACAGGTTCTATTTCCTTGCTGGATTCAATTCTATCTGCCCTCTTGAAAAAATGATCCAGTGATGTCTGGGTAGTAGCTCTTTTTCTCTCATCATAGATGACACAGTAACATTGGATTGCATTCTGAATGGCTCCTGCAACCTTAGTGTATGCTTCTACATTTGGGTTCTGTGCCTCAGAAACTAACAGTGCCTCCTCTAATAAAGAAAATCCCCTTGCCGTTTCCTGCGTCATGAATCTCTTCTGTTCTTCAGTTACTTTTTCTTTCTCTTGTCTCTCTTCATCCTTTCTCTGGGCCTCCAATTCCATCAGGTCTTCATTAGTAAGCTTTTTGTGTTGCACAGCAAAGTACTGTACAGTAAAGTACACAAAAGCACAACCACTTGTAGAGAATGCATGCACGTGACAACATACGCCAGACACATGAGCTGACTTTCATGATTGCACATGCAAATGCACGTTCGCATCTTTGAAAGTTTGCAACTTGAAGGTTCTTATGTAGGGGACTTACTGTAATACTATCTTGATCCTACGGAGTAGAATCAAATGGGATCCCTGTCCTTAGAACTGTAGTTCACTGAGACTGTCAATCCTTTTTGAGTAGTTCCTGCCCACTACCACGAATGTTAATATTGATAAGGTTTCTGGCAAAGAAAGTCACTGG
Source organism: Mesoplodon densirostris (assembly GCF_025265405.1). Classification (NCBI taxonomy): domain Eukaryota; kingdom Metazoa; phylum Chordata; class Mammalia; order Artiodactyla; family Ziphiidae; genus Mesoplodon; species Mesoplodon densirostris. Next base: position 169,447,834 of record NC_082663.1, on the reverse strand, counting down.
AAATTTCTGAAGAGTATTAAAGTAAATTGAAAAAAAAAAGAGTAGGAAGAGAGGGCTATATAGAGTTTGATTCACTAAGGAGATAGAAGCTACTGGATCAATGACCACCTTCACTAGAGTCAGAGTTAAGCCTGCCCTAAGATGTTATACTATTAAGCAAAGAGCAATGGTGTGTAACAATTTCTGGAAACTGAAAGAGGAGAAAGGATATTGGACTTCTAGCAACTAGTTCACAGTTATTAAAAAAGCAGACATTACTGACACTGAAAAGAAAATAGTGATTACAAATTTATTGTTTGATGCTTTAGATGCTGCTCAGAAATTATGTTTAATTCCAATCTAATTAATATTCATTGGGAATATGATTATTACATATATGCAGTGACAAAAATAGACAATAATAAAACGGCACACATTTCATATTAACAAAGTTGTTATATCTTCCACATTTTATTAAATTTCCTGCTTTACAAACCAAAAGACCAGAAACATTAGGATTCCCCCAAATACCCTAATCTGTGTGAATCCCATGCTCAGATTATTTCAAATAATTAATTAATTAGATTAATTGAGGAGAAAAATAAGCATGAGTATTTGTGAATTCATAACAAATACCCTTGTACATAGCTAAAAAGTCAAGTGTGTAACCTGGGTCTGGTGAATTACTACCATCCATAGAAGAGGCGCTGGCAGAACACTCTCGAGTGTCCAGCTGACATCTGCAAAAGAAAGAGTAATGAAGTTTGTTGTAATTAACTATGAAGCCATGAAAATCCACAGGTTGACACAGCACACCCTATTTATCAACTCCCTGTTTGAACTGTGTCTTTCTGTTAACGTATAAACACCACCTCTGTCAGTGCTTTTCTCTCCAAAGCCTGAAATTGTCATAAGCTTGTTTTCAGGAAAATCAGCAATGTATGACATTGCTTTAACATAGAAGAACAAGATTGTCCCGGCTTTAGATAACTAAAGTAAATGAGGAGGATCCAGAGTCCCTAATCACTTAAAGAGTTGGTCAGATCCCTTCATGACTAATACCTGTTTTGGAAGCCTTTGGGAAACTACGAACACTTTTGAAAAGAAGGCAACACATACTTGAAATGGTTATTCCTTATATTTTGAAATGCCATACTTGTAAGAAATTGTTATTTGATTCATGAATTGGTTATTAGGTTCCTGTTACATATTTTTTTGTGGTAAAATATACATAACATAAATTTTTTATGTGTACTTTTTTTTTTTTTTTTTTTTTTTTTTTTTTTTTTGTGGTACGCGGTCCTTTCACTGTTGTGGTCCCTCCCGTTGCGGAGCGCAGGCTCTGGACGCGCAGGCTCAGCGGCCATGGCTCACGGGCCCAGCCGCTCCGCGGCATGTGGGATCTTCCCGGACCGGGGCACGAACCCGTGTCCCCTGCATCGGCAGGCGGACTCTCAACCACTGCACTACCAGGGAAGCCCTTATGTGTACATTTTTAAGTGTACAAGTCAGTAGCATTAAGTACATTCACATTGTTGTGCAACCACGATCACCATCCATCCACCAAAACTCACTCTGCTCCCATTAAACAGCGCCCTATTACCCTCAACCCCAGCCCCTGACAACCACCATTCTAACTTCTTTCTCTGTGAATTTGACTACTTTAAGTACCTCATATAAGTGGATTCGTATAATATTTGTCCTTTTGTGACTGGCTTATTTCACTTAGCCTATCTTCAGGGTTAATGTATGTTGTAACACGTGTGAGAATCTCAGTCCTTTTTAAGGCTCAAATGTTCCATTGTAGGTATACATCCCATTTTGTTTCTCCACTTCTCTGTTGATGGATACTTGGCTGCTTCCACCTTTTGACTATTCTGAATAATGCTGCTCTGAACATGCATGTACAAATATCTGTTTGAGTCCTTGCTTTCAATTTTCTTTGTGTGTATATACCCAGAAGTAGATATTGCTGGAGCATATGGTAATTCTATGTTTAATATTTTGAGGAACTTCCATACCATCACGGCTTATTTTTATCCAAAGGAATCCATACTGTTGTTTTTTGTGTTTCTGTCTCATCTCACTCTTTCCACACCATTAGCACCACACACACACACTCTCTCTCTCTCTGTCTTCCTTTCATCTTTATTCAGATTAGCTTTAGCAGGGGAGAGTCATTATGAAGCCTATTAATCTTCATTTTTCACAGCAAGATTCATTTTATAGGACTGGAAGATGCAGAAATGGAACCCCACAGCACTTTGTCAGCAGCTAGGATTTCTAAATGTGATGCTGAGTGAAAATTAAACACAAGAGACCAGACAGCAGCTCTAATAACTCAGTAATTTCTAAATAAATAGACTGAGATTGATGGAAATGAAAACAGTTTTCTCTAACAAGGGAAAGTGTGCAGGGTAGTAATATTTGCCTCAAATGCGCTTTGCATAAGGGATTAAAATTCCTGAAAGCCTCTCATTTCCCCATCAGAGAATTTGTTTCTTCTATCAGTCAAATGGTGGTTAATTATCATATTTCAAGGAGCAGCTCATTAATTCATTAACTAAAAATAACTAGGTATTTATGTAGGAAGATAACACATAATAACAGATAACTTGAATAGCTCTGCCAACGTAAATTTTCTTCCAATTTCATGAAAGTTTCAGGAGGTGACTGCATGCTAAAAGTTTATACCAGCTGTTAATTTCCACTTCAAGAATTTAAGAAATTTTAAATTTTGGAATGAAATAAATTTAAAACTACATCCCCAAGGAAAATCCTTCTCATTCCATTTGATCAATTTTGTTTGGCTGTTAGGTGTTGACAGAGAAAGGTACAATCAAGGGAATAAGAAACTGGAGAGGAAAGATATATAAAGTATTAAAATGACAAACTAGGTCAAGGACCTTGAAAAAGGGAATAGTAGAAAAAAAAAGCCCCAAGAGAACTGGGGACCTTATCTTTCTCTCCTCAATTCCAAAATATGTCCCTAATTTCAGAAAAAAAAAATGTATTTAGCATACTATTTAAAAAGCTTCTGCTGCAAAGTTAACCCTTTCACACTTAAAATACCAGTGCTTGAGGAGTGTAATTTGCTTCTTTTTAATTATTTTATTGAAAAATATTTGCCAAAGGGCATGTATATAATATTTATGATGAATTAAAGACTAGTGATTAAACAAACACTTGGTCACTATGCAACCAAGGAATATATAATTTTAATTTAGAGAAAACTTGATTTACATTTAAAATTTCATGACAGATGTTGTATGTTTTTCAAGCACTGTATTTCAACTACTGTATTTTATTTATGTTTAAGAAACAGAGTTAAGATCATCTGGAAAGATAGACTTTAAAGGACAAAGTTAAAACTCAATTTGCACACCAATTTACATAATCCTTAAATGCTGTTTACCATTATTAAAGAAAGAAGGATAAATCTCTCCAGAGATGTGTTACATTCCTACACAGGCATGAAGAGCTCTGATTTTTCCCTTGTCCCTACATTTTTCTTGCTGCCTACCTCTGAAGAAGTCTCATGTACTGCAAAGATATGTTACCAGCAGTAAATCTGTTTGGAGAATCTGGTTTAATTAAAAGTTTCCCTTTTATATCTCTGCAACTTGAACCAAGATAAATATTTGTTAATACATAAGTATAATGATTGAGATTGGCCCTATGCCACAGAAAAACTAAGTTTGACTTACAACTTTTCAGTTTTTACTGCTTTACTATGATCACAAGAAGCAGCTTCCTCCAGGAAGCCTTCCCTGATCCTGTAAATGCAGAATATGTTGCTGTTCCTCTATCTTCCCATCATTCCTTGTGCTCCCCTTGGCCCTGTCCCTCAGGAACTACAGTATACTATCACACTGAACTGTGTCAGTTAACCTATTGCATTCCCCCTCAAGAGACCTGCTAGTTCAGTAATGGCAGGGACTCTACTTGTTCTCAGCTGCATCCCAATAAATAAACGAACACAGTGCTTGCTCCATAGTTGACAACTATTTATTGCACAGTGCCATTAATCTTCCCTGAACAAAAAGGTCCAGTCTGTATCTGTGCACAGAATCACCTACCTGTGGAATTTAGAAAACTTTAACTTACGTTTGTCAACGTTTACAGCATAGCCACTGAGTCTAGAAGCACAGATGGGCACATTTAAAAATAGTGTTGTATTGTTTTACTATTTTATGTATAGTTATCATGGACAAATGGATTTAGTCTACATCAGTGCTTCTCAAAATTTAGTGTGCATAACAATATCATGAGGCACCTGTTAAAATTGAGATTCTGATTCTATGGGTTCTGGGCTGGGGCCTGAGATTCTATATTTCTAACAAGCTCCCAGGTGTTATCGCTGCTTCTGTTCCATGGACCACACTTTGAGTAGCATCATTTTACATAAAATGTCATTTGTCATTTAATCACCTATAGTTATTTCCTCAAGATACAAATATACAGACATGGCCAATAAAACAGGAAGAGGAGGAGGAAAAGGAGAAGGGAAAGAAAAGAGGAAGACCCATCCTACTAACCAAGGATAATGGCAGCCATTTTTCCTGTATAATGTATTTATGTAGAATCTTTGCATTTGAGCAAAGGAAGGCTTTAGGACAACACTTCCAAATTATAGGCAAAGGCTTAGACCAAAAAAAGCTTTTGACAAATATTGAGGATTTAGTGATGAGATGACCAATAAAGCACCTATTTTAGAGCATTGGATACAATTGAAAGCACCTGTGTTAAATGATAGACTAAAATAGCAGGAATGAAAATCAACAATTAATAGTAAAGAGGAAGAAGCTGGCAGAAAAAAAATAGATTCTCAGGAAAGAATTCAAAACTCAACTCACAAAAGTTGAAAGAAAATAAGTGTTTGATGTACTAGGAGGAGGAATGAGAAAAAATATTTTGCACACTTGATCTCTGGTGGCCTCGGCCTGCAGTGGCTTGAAGCAGGATTTCAGTTCCCGGCCAGAGATTGAGGTCGGGCAGTGGCAGTGCTGAATCCTAGCCACCAACCAGGGACAAGTGGCCACAACAAGGCCCTGGCCTGTCAGCTTTGTAGAAATGAATTTCCACATAGAGACGGAAAGTAGTGAAGCAAGTAAAGCATTTATTCGGAGGAAAAAGAGTACAGTATGTGTGGATAGACACATGGGTGGGCTAAAAGAGAGAGAGTGTCACGCCCTCGTGGTAGTTTGAATCACTTTTATGGGACATTTCTTCCGGGTTTCCTTTGACCAATCATCTTGCTTTGCCTGGTTCTGAGTCTGTGGTATATCTCAGGGTCCTCCCCTGTGTGCTTGCACATCTCTTAGCCAAGATGGATTCTAGTGAAGAGGACTGTGGGTAGTTGACATCACTTACTGTGGGGTGGCGTCGCCTCCCTTTTTGACCTCCAAGGATCCTTTCTACACATGTGTAGTCGGGGAGGTCTCCTTGACTTCGAGAATGAGGAATATGTGGTCTTTTATCTCTTATCTGGGCAGAGCCCAACCTCCTCCGTCATCCTGCTTTTATGGAGTTTCTGCTATTATGGAGTCTCTGGCCACAGGGGATGAACTTCAGCTGTTTGGCTGGGGGCCCATCTATCTCCTGCCTCAGAACAACAATAGAATGAAAGAAAGCCTGGAAAGAAGGTTCAGACACCTAAATTCATTTTTTTTCAATATATATTCAGGAATATTTTCAGTCAGGCACTTTATTAGGCTTATGGGATAGAATGTTGAATAAGGCATTAGGAAATGTATAGTTACTTTAGGTAGACATATGCATAAGTAAAAAATTACAATAAATTGTGCTGTAAAAGACATATAAAACAGGCATTTTATAATTAAAATGTTAGCATCTGATTGCTTGGCTGAGGACATACAAGGGAAAGGTGACAAGAAGTCATTTGAGCTAAGTATTAAAAGATGAAAAAGTGTCCCATTCTGTGCTCCTTCTCACCCCCAACAAGAGAAGAAAGAGCATTCCAGGCAAGGAAAAGCACTTAAAAAGATAGGTAAACTGAGCCATGTCACTAACTGGGCCTGGGGCAATTGGTTTTATTGAGGAAGGCAAACAACTGTGTGCAATTATAGGAGCGTGTAGGAGGGAGGGAGAGCCATAATGAGAGAATATGTATACAAATTAATTTTGGGGGGAATAAGAGAAGATATTTTGTGTTTTTTGTTGGTTGGTTGGGAGAAGTATACTTTTATGCTTAAATTATATAGAGCTGTTTGGAGCAACATCTTCAAGCTTCTTTGCAAAGGAGGAATACTAGTGGTGAAAATAGACCAAACAGAGAAAAGATTGCCATACAGAACAGAGAAAGGAGTGATTAGAAAAACATAATTTGATGCAACATTTTCAGATATAAATACTTTAGAATCTATACACAATAAATTTTTGGAGGGAGGAAACTAGGAAAGCTAAGGAATAATAATATCTTACAACTACGGAGACTTTGGCCTCGAGTATCTCCAATTCTGAGATACAGGTCACAGGTTAAATCACAAAGTGAAATTGTGTTATAGTGTTTATGTTGCTCCTTTGTATTAAAGGATATTGGTTATAAAAGTAGTAACTTTCATTAAAACATTTCTTAAACAGCCCCCCAAAATCTTTATGATTAGTCTGGTTGGGAATAATGGTAGACTAAGTCTCTGGTTTGATTTTGAGTTTTCCTCTTACTTTACTTTTTTTTCCCCCATAAAATGATAGGATTAATCAGTTACATAGTAAATTGAGACCAATCATTTTAAAGTGAAATCCCAAATAATAACAATAACACAACATAAAAGGAGAAATGTATACATGCATAGTAACAGCTTTAATACTTATGGTTGTATCCTGTCTCTGTCATCTATCAGCCAATATATTCCAATATATGACATGGAAAAGGGAAATGAGTTTGGCTTTGCAATTGACTTGCAAATAGCATCACAGGCAAGTGGAATTCAATGGAAAACTACAGCAGATAGACATTTCTCATTGACTTTCATTATACGTGCAGCCTGAAATATGAGTGAGAAGACGGTGCCTCGGGGTTTGGCCTTGTCTTTCTGCAGAACTGGCAGAAAAAAGGAGAGCTCAGTAGATTCACATCAGGGAAATGCTGAAAAATACTGTTAATTTTTCCCGAAGTCACTGTTTGCAGAACAAGTAGAATAAACAAGGGGAGAATACCAATTTACCATTCTCAAAGCTATATTCCTGAAAAGGACTAGCAATGTTTGAGCAGAGTAAAAATTCATCTTCAGTGAAAAAGTTATATTTAGCCACATATACATATATATATTCTTTTCCTGTAGGTAGGTATTATCCACTTTTCAGTCCTGGGCACTGGCATTTTATGAGAATATGCTCCTGGAGTACTTTTATAATTCACATCTTGCATAAAACCATATAAATATTGACAACTGAGAGATTTCCATTCACCTGCCAATTGATTACTGCTACTGTTATTAGTAACAACACATTTTGCAATTTGAAATTATGTGATAACTGACATACTTCACATTATTTTAGATTTTTCACATAAAATTGGTTTCGCATAAATTTTATGCTACACTATTTTAAATTACTGTAATTCAAATTCATATACACATACATTTTTAAAGACACATTTGGAGTTTTATTTCCAAAAGTTGGCCTAATTTAACAGCCCAAGCTGATAGGGTTATATCCTTATCTGTTTGTTGACCCACCTGTGTTTCTCAAAGAAATTAAAGCTGAAAGAATTAAATGCTTCTATGAAATAATAAAAAAATGCTGACCTTAATATTATATACTTGGATATAGTATCTTATTAGAATTGTTACTTGTCTTCATTCTTAAATCTTTAATACAATTAGGTAGATTAATGACTTAAAATTTTTTTTATTAGCTAAATAGTCATGCATGGTTCTTATTATACACGGTGTTACCATAGTTATTTTCCTTTTAAGAATGTGACTTTTGCAGTACTTACAAAGATGATATTATTACACAAAACCTGACACGATAGGTCTATGTAGCACACTCAATAATTAAGATTACTTGAAAATTGCTAAAAGCATATGTTCCTGAGAAGAGAAACATCTACTTAATAATCTTTTTTATTTTAAAAATGCCCTATCTTTCTTACAGAAAACTTCAGGGCTTTGTACCATTGTCAAAAACAACATTGTCTTAGTTTATAGAATGATAGATATCATAACATAAGATAAATTACCAAACAATCCTGAAAGAAGAAACAATATGTATCTTTTTTTAAAGGTTATTTTTGCAACATTCTTTAGAATATAATTATGTTTTTGCTGTTTTCTATCCAATAATGAGAAAATTCTAAACTTAAGTACTAGCAAGTAGAAACTATGTATCTACCATATAACTGATGGACTAATTAAATTAGGTTTCACTCTAAGGGAATTTTTTGTAGGTGAAATTAATGGCTTAGAGTTTCTTCCTGTAAATAAGCACTTTTTAAGTACAAGGCCAAAGCTAAACCAGTACTTTGCATAATATCAACACTAAGAATGGTAGCAGCTTTATGAATTTGTGTAATAAGCTCTTTAGAATAGATGACTATAGTCCTCATTTATTTCATCTGAGGAATCCAAACTGTTATTACCAATATTAAATCTAATCATATTATATCCTAAAATTTGAATTCACTGACGTGAAGGCAAATGATCATAAAATGTTCTCTTAAGTACATTACAGAGGAAACAAACACCCTAACCGTTATTTCTGACAGAAGACAGAGTATTAAAATGCTACTAGATGATAGCCCAGCTTGGGCTTACAGAATTAATGAAGAACAAATGTTCTAGGTGACGTGTATGCATGACATTCTCTCTCTGGGATGACCTACATTCTTCCTCAGTTAGCTAATGAGGATTTCTTTGTTATTTTTCTTGCTGAAGGACCTCAGGGCCTTGTATCATTATTGAGTGAACACAGTGTCACGTCAGTTGGCAGAAATATTTCATCTCTTGTCAGGAAGAGAAGTTTCCTTATGTCATCTGGAGAAAGCACAACAGAGGGACTTGCAATTGAGACCAGACATTTCAATCAGTAAATTCAACCCAGTAGATATGTTTAGCCTGCTAGAGTTGTCTGGATCAGAATATTTAAACTCTCTTGTGTATGTCTTGGAATTTAGGATGTTGGTTATGAATGAAGAAAAAGTCACATTAATCTATACTCAGAATATTTCTTATCTAGTTGTCAATGTTATTTGGTTAGGAGGACATCTATTTTTGTGATATTATGTATATGACATACATATATATAAGTACATGGATACTTTTGATCCCCAAATTATCAATACATTGACACAACCTCTCTAAACCAAATTCCCAAGCAGATTTGACTGATGGTTACAAAAAGAGGGAAAGGAAAGGATAGAAGAACTACGTAACAGCTTACCAAGTAAGACACTAGCATGACATCTTCCTTTTAACCTTTAGTTTTTCTTTAACAATAAGAACAACAAAAAGCATTGGATAATACTAATGTATTGCTGTTGTGAAAATCAGAACACCAGAAGGTGCTATATAAAATGACAGTCATAACTTGTATCAGTAAGTCTTTTGGAAGGCAGGTTTTTCAGGGAGCTTACATATTAGTTCTTTGCATTGAAATGCATTAGGAAGTGAATGTATCTCTCTGTGGGTTAAATCCTATCATTTAACTGTTGAACTTTCTGCAGTCATTTGAATGCTATTCAGGGACTTGTCATTATAAAGCAGTAGCAAAGAGAAAGTATAAAACCTATTTCTTTTGATAATGGCATCAATGGTTAATGACTGAAGTTATACAGTTTGTAAAGAAGAAATAGCTCCCTGTTTTTATTTCTTTTTCTTTAAAGGATTAAATTATAAGAAGGTTTCAGCCATGGTGTTCCATGATACAGCTCATAAAGATTTGGCTTCAGGTGGCTGAAGTATCAGATCTAGCTACAACAATGTCTAGCTTATAAATCTGGGCAACAGGAAAACTTTCTCAGGCTCACAGTTCCCTCCTTCATGAAAATGGAGTTAGAAAATGTACTGTAGGTCCTAGAGGGTTAATTAAATGATGTTCAATATGAGAAACTGCTTGAAAACTTAATTTAGGGTCTACCATCATTTATCAACATGTTATTATCAGTGTTTATAAATTTTGTTGATTACCTTGATGCTTCAACCAAGTAGACTGAGTTGAGAATTCTGACCGTACCTTGGAGAATTTGTAACTTCTGGATAAGATGGTTCTTAGTGGCTAATTAACTAGGTATGTCAACCATGTTTCTGGCTTCTGTAAACTTGGTGCTGTAATATCTGTTCTACATGCATATGCTGAATATGCCTTATTCTGGACAACCTGATAGTATGTTTAAGTCATCTTGCTTTGGCGTGCTGCCTCCCTCATCCCCTTCCTACCAGAAGTCCTCCTCCCAAGGGTGCACTTTTCAAATAAAACCAACCGATCTAGAGCCTACATCCCCAACCACTTAACTTACTGGGCTCTCACAATCAGGCCACTAACTGCTCTAATCACTGCATGGTCCAGGACTAGACAGCAAGGACCGCCCCTATGCCTCTGGGCTTGCTGAAATTATTCAAAGGAGACAACTCTAATCCTGCTAACTCTACCTCACCCATCCTTTTCCACAGAAACCACAATAAAGGTTTCTGCCCACAATTTGTCCCTCTCCCTCTGCCTCATGACCAACCCTGGTGCTTCTCTGTGTGCTCCCCTCCCCCATGGCATGGTGTGGCTTGCTCCTTCCTCTTGGGAACTGTGAGTAATAAAATCTCTTTTCAACGTCCAGTTGTCTCCTGATCTGTTGGCCTTACTATACCTCAAATTTTCTATTAATATACTATATTTTAAATGATTGGATTATTTTTATACCTAGATGTGGTCAAAATTACTTTAATTATTAAAAGACATAAAATAATTGTTAGATAATATGCATTTACCATGGCCAGGTAGTCTAACAAAATGACTCAAAGTAGTAATCTGATAAACATGTTTCAGGGTCTTTTTTTATTTAGGTTTTCTTATTTTAACTTTCCATATGCATATTATTTGAGCTGTCATTCAAAATATTTATAGGTATAAGTAGGAGGAAATTACTATTTTACCTTCTTTTCACTTATTCAAAATTCATTCAATAAATATTTATTATGTACCTCATGCAGTGCTAGGCACTGTTCTAGACATTGGGGATATAATAGTGATCAAAACTGAGAAACGTCTCTGTTCTCATAGGACTTACATTCTAGTGTGAAGACAATGAAAAGATAAATGAGATACTATATTTTTACATGAGACAGAGGTAAGTGCTAAGAGGAAAAAATAACACATTGAAGAGTGATACAGCATGTTGATATTTGTGTGTCTGTGTGAGAGGTGAGGGGAGTTAGATAAGTCACCTGGCACTCTGGGAATGTGACTTCTGAATAAGAATCCAAAGGAAGTCAGGGAGTTAGCTATGAGCATATCTGGAGGAAAAGTATTCCAGCCAGAAGAACAGCAAGTGCAGAGACCCTGAATAGCAAGGTCAAGGATCAGAGTAGAGACTGCTGTCGCTGGGGCAAATTAGGACATGAGAGAAGGTAGGACATGAAGTAAGAGGGGAAATGGGAAAGGAAAGGGAGATCAGTGGGGCCTTGAAGGTAGCACCTGGAGATGGGAAGCATCTGGAGGAACTGACTGATATTTTAACAGAACCACTTTTGCTGTTCTATTGAGAGAATGCTATAGGAGTTCAAGGGCAAAAGCAGGGAGAGTTAGGAAAGCTATAGCAACTACTGAGGTGAGAGAGACCATAGTGACTTGGGCAGGAGAGTGGCAGTAGGAGTGGTAATGAGTGGCAAAATTAGTTACGAGGAAAAATCAAATGGCTTTTTAATAGATTGTATGTACAGTGTGAGAGAAAGAGAATCAAGGACGACGCCAAATTTTTAAGCCTCGAAGAATAGATTTACTAATGATTGAAATGAGAGTTTGGGGAAGGGGAGATGAATTTCCAAAGCTCAGCTTTGGATGTGTTAAGTTTGAAATTCTTATTGAAAACCCAAGAGGAGATGTAAAATAGGGAGCTTGATATATGGTGTAAAGTTTATGGAAATATGCAAGCCAGATGTAATTTGAAAGCCATCTGCATATCAATTAGATCTAAATGCATCAGGACTAGATGAGATCACCTAAGGAGCAAGCATATATAATGCAAGTTAATACATTATCACAAAGTAAACACCCATGTAATTACTACCCGGGTCATAAAAGAATATTATCAACACCCAAAAGCATCCCTCATGTCACCTCCCAAACAATATATACTTGAAGGATATTTCACTGAGTATATATATATTTTTTTCTTTTCTTTTCTTTTTTTTTTTTGCGGTACGTGCCACCAGGGAAGCCCCTTACAGAGTTTTTTAAAGAAATGTTGAGACCTTTCAATTTTTTTGAGCAATTATCTTACCTTATATTATTCATTTATTATTTTCACTTGCTTTTGCCAGCATCTGGAACCAGATAACCTCAGTCACATTTTAGAGATTGTCTTAATCATTAAGATGATTCAAAGCTGAGCTGAGGGCTTCCCTGGTGGCGCAGTTGTTGAGAGTCCGCCTGCCGATGCAGGGGACACGGGTTCATGCCTGGTCCGGGAAGATCCCATATGCCGTGGAGCAGCTGGGCCCGTGAGCCATGGCCGCTGAGCCTGCGCATCCGGAGCCTGTGCTCCGCAACGGGAGAGGCCACAACAGTGAGAGGCCTGCGTACCGGAAAAAAAAAAAAAGCTGAGCTAAAATCCTTATGAGCACCTATTTCCTTTCTTTCTCTTACTACTAAGGTATAGCCATTTGAGATGCAAACCCAATGTAAAGAAAAATCACATGGGACCCTTTATTGACAGTTACTCTATTCTTAAACCCAAGTGCTCTCAAAAACATTTCTCAACCTCTCAGCAATCCTTAAATAGATGGTAAATGCCCACAGGAGAAAAGCAATCCTCAAATACCAGGCACACTCCTTAGAAATTCATCCTCTCCCATGTCCTGTACATGGTATCTTGGGGCAAAATAATACACACACACACACACACACGTATATAACAGCTCCTCTCATTGTCCACACTGTGTGAATTGTTCTAAATCACCTATCTTCCATTACTAGAGGTTTCAAATGCTGTACATTTAAAGAACGCAATATTTTTCTTTTAGATCAAATTATAAGGCACAAAATAAAATTTGACAATGCAGTAAACTATGTAAAGACAATTAGGTTTGTTCCTGATAGTATGTACCTTTGAAATCCATTTGACTGGGATATACATCCCACAAAATACCCTAAATACAATAAAACTTTCATCTTGAAGCTAGTATATTATTCTTTGTATTAGTACTCTTCTTTATGTACACTTTATTTACAAAGCAAAAACATTTATGCAAGCAAACCTTGTCCGTGGAATAATTTGTAAGCTACCTCACAATATGATTTAAAAATAAACAATTTTGGCTAAGTAGCTGATTCTGAATAACACATTCAATCTCTTTTTTCCACTTCAAACAAAATTCTTTAAATTAATTTGCACTTAAAGATATTCAACACTTCCCATATTTGAAAGATCTTAATGGACACTGTGTCCATAGATAGGGAAATCCCCATGAATTTAATTAGAATAATTTTTTTAACTCCCATCTACTTTCCCGTATACTTAAAAATATATATATATATATATATATATATATATATATATAGTTATTTATTTATTTGGCTGTGCTGCATCTTAGTTGCAGCACACGGGATCTTTGTTGCCTGCATTTGAGCTCAGTTTTGCCATTTAGTAGTTCTATGACTTTGATTAAATAATTTCTTCTTTGTCTAAATTGATTCATCTCTTAAAATGGGGATGGTACCATTACCTTTCCATACAATTAATAGTACATAACACACACTCATTAGGTTTAAAAATATTGTTTTTCTTTAAGACATTAAAAAAGATGGTGCCTCCTTTTGTGAACTTTAGCCAGATACTTATCTTGAGAAAACACTATATAACTAAATCTTTACTTGTTTTTTTAAAAATATATAATCTGTTATCTTTCACACAAAAGATATGAACCTTTCTATTATATAATGCCCCCCAAAGTAGACTTCACTTTTAATCCAAAATAGATGGATCACACCTTAAGACTTTTACAAAGTAAAAAAGGAAGATGATCTAGAGAATATTTCAATATGAAGTGTTCCTCTTACCAGGGGTTATTACACTGAGCATACGGTACTCATGAAGCTTGCCTCAGGGCTATATCAAGGCTAGCGTGAATAGGGAAGAATATTTGAAGCCTCTGTGTTGTAGAACCCACATTGCATAGTGACCAAGGTGTAGGAATGCCTCACAGAAAGCATAGTGAAGGATGACATACCTGCCATGAACCAGAAACAAAACAAAAACAAGATAAAATAAAATAGAATGGCCTGTGGTAGTTTCATGTGTTCAAAGGGCATGCTGAGATTAATTCTGAAACCTCTTTTTTATTCTTTAAAAACACTTTCAGAATATATATATATATATATACGTATATATATACTGCCTTGCTTTAAATTCCTTTCCATATTTTTTAGTACTTTGAGCATAGCCGTTGACCTGTATAGAAAAGTTGGGGAACAGAAGGAAACCTAAGTAAGCTTGACTCAGTTTAAACATTGTAACATCGACCAAATATCCAAGGAACTCATCACCTGGTATTTGAGATTTATTATTCTCAGCTGGTTTTCCAGTATGATTACTTTAAAATCTTGAAATTGTCCTCCACATGTGTGATGTATTATATGAATATGCACATCAAAGAAAATGATAGTACAATAAAATATTATTCCCAGAACAGTGAAATTAATTAGCTTTTTATTATGGAATCTATTTAAATTTTTTTATTCAACTATTTTTTAAAACAAACAAAAATGTTCAGGCATGGACTAAGCATATAAAACTTCATATTTTTGTCCTTGTCTGTTTCATATCATTAAGTTATCATAAGCCATAAGATGATATAGTATATCACAGGTACTGTTATACATTGTAGTAGGCAGTATGTTAGGATGTTGGAAAATTCTCTTATGTTGGTCACCTGCTATCATGTTAAAGTTAATAACCCCAAACTGAAAAATGAAAGGAAATGCAGATTTAAAAAGTAAAGAAATTTTATAATTTATATTACCTTCTGAATAAATATTATCATTAAAGAAAATCATTTTAATTCATGCAGGATTCTGATTCAATGTCTGCTATCAGTAAGGAAACTTTCTGATGGTCAGGTAGATTTTTGTTTGTTTTGTTTTTACTATTTTCTATTGATGAGACCCACTGTTTGATTCCTGTGTGTACCTCAAACATTATTTGAGAAGCAAGGCTTTCAGTTCAGGGAAGGACAGTAGGAAGAAAGTGCTAGTGGTTTTCATAGAAGTAAAAAGACCAGAATATGAAAGAATAAGTAGAAGAATATGAAAAACCTAAATATGAAAATATAGTCAAGCTACCTAGTACATAAGGGAGGACCCAATTTTTTTCTAGAGCAGTGCAGTAGATCTAGAGTCACTCAAGAAAGTCATCTGAAATTCAGTAATTTAAAAGTCTAAATTGAAGCTGGCTCTGGAAAGAATCAAGTTAAAATCTTTGCCTTTTATTTTGCTGTTTCACAAATTGGTAAGCAAGTCAAAAACTTATTCTAGAGTGTATGCAGCAGTATGGTGATATCCACACACTGACTTTGAGTAAATGTTGTTATTAGTGCTTTAGTCTTCAAATCTCCCCAGCATTAAAAAATAAAAATCAGAATTGTATATAGCAACAAACAAGGCATGGCTTTTTTCACATTCACAGTTCTTCTGAACAAAATAAATCACCACACTGCTCTTTAATGTCACAATTTTGTTTTTTGTCATAAATGATACTTTATTACATTATAGTTTATATAATTTATTGTTCATTTTTACTTTATTATTTTTGTCTCAAAAATGAGTCAAAAATACCTGTTAGCTGCTAGTTATCTGAACACACGTGTCCACTATACATTCATTTCAGAATCCTGTAGGGGACACATTAATACAATAAAGAACAGATGAGTGAGCATATGGTTTGTTAAATCATGTTTATAATAATTAAATCCAGATCACATTTAAAGAAAGGGTCAGTGGCACATAAATTGGAAATTCTGACTTAACACTTTTTGGTGGTAAGAGGTTAGGGGCATTGCTACCAGTATGAGCAGAAAAGCCACATGCCAGGAAATAAACAATTCTAGTCATTAAAATGTTAAAACACAACATTGTGTAAGAAGGTAGCACATTTCAAAAATAGGTTTGATGCTTCTATGAAATCTTTACCAGATGGCCAGAGCTGCTACAAATCCATGACAGATATCAAAGTATTTCTTAATCTAGGATACATGGAAAACAACAAAAATATGTAGACAACAGTTAATACAGATATAGTGAAAATACTTATATGCTAGCAGAGTAGCTATTTACACATCTTTTTTTTTAACTTCCTATACCTAACCTAGTTTGGAAAGGTCATGTGTATTGACTTCCTAACCTAAAAATCAGTACAAATATATTGAAGTTTTTACAATATAGATCACTTGGAGATGAGACCTTCAGAAACCATTTTCCCAACAGTATTTTCACTTAGAATTGTTACTCATTCATCATATTCACATCGATCTCCTAGATAAATGTTTTTCAACTTTTCTCAGAATTACCAAATGCAGGTTTTTATGGTCTACCCCAGTTCTAGTGAATCCCCAGCATGGGAGTAGGACCTAGTAATATCCATTTTATCAAGTGAATCTTAAGTCTCAAAAATAATGACAGAGATCACTGAGGCCTATAAGTGAGGACAATTTTATTTGCTTTCTTTAAACTTCACATTAGAGAATGCTACTCAATTTGGAGGATTATGATCATTGAAAGAGTAACCAGTAATCCAAGGACACAATAAAAATTTTAAAAATGATAAGCCTAGGGAAACAAAAATGAATTAAAAAGAAATCTAGGTTAATAGAAGTCCCATGTAAAAAATGAACATAACACCAAAGTCAGTTAGCCTGGTGGGAAATAGCATAAAAAGAGAGAAAGATCTCCACTGGAGAGTCAGGGACACCACAGTTGATGTATGGAGAAGGGGTCTGGACACGGTAGTTGACAGGGAAACTGGAAAACCAGTACATGAGACTCTGTAGTTTCTCTGATTGACAAGACATGGTGGAATTTTTGAGGAAGGACATTGGTTTTCCTTCTATTTACCAGGTGAGCTCAGTAAGACTCATTGAGTGAAACCATGTCATCGTCTGCAGTTTAGAAATCAAATTGCTGTTAATTTTGAATTCCAATAGGAATTATAGTGTTATTAAAATAGAATAGTGTAAGAAACCAGTATGAATATCATTCCTGACCTGCCTTCATAGACCTTATCAAAGATGGGCAAATAGACACAATCGCCTCCACTTAGATTCTTTGAGCTGAAGGAGTTCATGGTATAATATTCAATAGATGAAGCTCTTTGGAAGAAAGACATTGGTGGCTTCTGTTAATTACTTAATTAACTAAATGGGTGGATAATTCTGGAAACTAGAACTGTGATCGCTTAAGGTCTTATTTCCCTTGGAAGCTAGGTTATTCTTTAGAGGTGAGTGTCTATGACTGGTTTTCCTTAGAGGGAGGATTCCTGCAAACAATGCGTTGAAAACAGTATTTTCCTGGGAAATATCAGTTTCTCAAGCCCTTTCACCTCTACCTGTTTGTCTCAGCTCCTTCCTGTTCCTCTGAATCCCTTCCCACAGTTCTTCCTAGTTCAAAGTTACTGAGAGTCCTTTAGACTTGGCACCTCCCCAATTCTCAGAAACCAGGACGCTTGGAAAGGGAGAAATAGATGGGCTGAGTTGGAAATTGTGATTCTGAATAACCCTTACCTCCTATGCACATAGCAGATGTTCAATAAATTGTAACTGAATGAGATGAATTAATTCAAAAAGTTTTGATGGAATTGCTGTCATTAGGACATTTACTTGCTCATCAAAAATGATGGAAATTCCCCTGGCCTTATTTACAAGGAGGGGTCAAAGCTGTGGATTGTCAGGTTAACATGGAAGTCCAGGTGGTATCTTGTCTTGTTTTGCTATTATTTTTTGATGGAACAATTCCTTCTTTCTCTAAGTATTCTCAGTAATTTTCAAAGGACAAAAACTCAAATAAATGAAAATAAAACATCTCCAACATATGTACATGTATTCTAGAAATACTCTTTAAATTCTGTTTACCTGTGAATATACTGGTATTACGTATAGAATCTTAATATCAGCTGAACTTTGATGTAGTCTTACATTTTGTGACTATTTTCTTTTTTTTTTTTTTTTGCGGTATGCGGGCCTCTCACTGTTGTGGCCTCTCCCGTCGTGGAGCACAGGCTCCGGACGTGCAGGCTCAGCGGCCATGGCTCACGGGCCAGCCGCTCCGCGGCATGTGGGATCTTCCCAGACCGGGACACGAACCCGTGTCCCCTGCATCGGCAGGTGGATTCTCAACCACTGCGCCACCAGGGAAGCCCATGTGACTATTTTCAATGATTAATTAGATTATAGCCCCTCATTACTAAGGTAAAGGAGAATCTTCACTAAAATTGGAAAGATTTGCGATATTTCAGAAAAGCCATTGGTCATTTTCATCCTGGGTGTTATATAGGTAACATATATTTTTTCTTTCTTCTCATGGTCAGGATAGGTCTGTGTTTACCCTAAGGCTAGAAAACAAATGAGAAGCATTTAATTTGTTTAATTACCTTAAACATTTCAATGACATAACATTCTGGCTCCAATTGGGCATATTATAAAGTATTTTTTTACTATATTATAAAGCATTTCATCATCATATATTATAAAGGTATTCCTGTGATTTTTTTTTTGGTCTTTTGTAATATACTTTTTTCTTACTTCAGTCATACAGTATAACATAAAGAGAAACAAATTTTGACTGTATTGCTTATAAAACATTAACATAGAATATTTGATTTGAAAAGGTGTGGATTTCCACATAAATTTCTATTTAACTATGATTTTAAAAGTATATGTAGTTCTTAGTTGTAGTAGTATTGAACCCAGCTACATGTCTACTTTTTCATTTTAAAAATATTTTAATGATCAATGTGTTCTTTAATATCTATACTTGTAGATAAAGATTCTCTTCCCGAGACTGTGATGCTAATTTTAGAAATAAAACTTATAGACATAAAATGCACCATGTCCAAAATTCTTCTAGACTAGTGTTAATTTTGCAGCAAAAACCCAAAGCATTGATTATTGTATTTATGCATGTAGAAAAAACAATGAATGCAAATGTCTTTCCCTGGTTTTATCAGAAGTCTAGAAATAGTTTTCTGGTGTTTCTGGATTAACTATCATATGTAGTTGCAGCTCAGCACTCATAATTTTTAGTGGACCAATGTATTCATAACATTTTTAGTTTATGTTATCAAGCAGTTGTCAGAAAGGAAGAAAAAAGTCACTGTGCTATTTTTCTGAATTTAGTTTTTTCTTTTGATTACTTGAGTTGCAATTAATTGTCTTTTTCTGACAAACGATCATCTTCCAATAGAGGAAAATAAGCACGATTGTAATCATCACTAATGTTGATTTTTTTATTTTAGTCAAAATGTATCAACATTATATGAACAAGAGAGCAGATATTTATTAACAAAGGGTTCCAAAAAAAAAAAGAAAATGAAAATATGACTAAATGGAAGTAATTAGAATTAAGAAATGGAGAGGAAAAATATTATAGTAATAAAGTAAATGTAAATCGTGTTTAAAGCTAAATACCCCAAAGAGTATTTCCTTAAAAATTCTCATTATTTTTTATTCCGAAGCATCTCTTAATCCAGTGCTTCATAATGTTTAATGTGAACTCATGACCTCTGGGCATCTTTTTAAAATGCAGATTCAGATTCAGTAGGTCTGGGTTGGAGCCTGAGATTCCAACAACATACTGTTGATGCTGTTGATCTGTGTACAGCACTTTGAGTAGCAAGGGTCTGGAGAACAACCTGAGAACTAAATTCAAAAAAATAGAGTATCAAACACAAACTTAAGTACAAAGATTTTAACTAGTTAAATTGAAGAGATAAAAACAAAATTTCAGGATCACAACTAAAATATTGGAAAATAGCAGACATTGAAATACTGTCCTGTAAATCATATACAATATGCTATTGAATGGTTACTAAATATTAACAGAGAATAAAAAATGGAAAACATAATTGTTGATGCCTTGAAGGGTGAGACACTGAGCATCTGAATTTTATTTGAATCATTCTTAATTTGGTTTCCAAAGATGGACTTCAGAATGTTTGTAGCCTTCTAAAAAATATTTCAAAGATTTCATTGTGACCATGTGTACAATTTTTCAGGGGAAGGAAACCACAGATTGCAGATGTCAAATGGTTACAGGAAAAATAGCCTGAGAGATAATGAAGTCTGATTCCTCAGTTATCAACTTCAAGAAGAAAACTAGAATATATATATCTATGTATCCTATATCCATATCTATAGCTATGTCTGTAGCACATGATATACATACACACACATATATATATAAACACATGTATATATTTATACATACATGCACATATGTATATACACAGATATACACAGAAGTACACTGGTTATAATTTTCTAACATACTTAAACAAAATCATTTATTCATTTAAGAGTGAAAATATTGATTTTTACATTAGTATATTTACTATCTTTCTTTTGTGTAATTATATATGTAAAAAAGGTAATATAATAGTTGAATTCATACTGAGGAGTAAATGATCTGTAGCTTTATTTCAGTGCATATGGGACAGAAAACAGCTATGTTTATTATTTATATATTTTCATCTACGTCTATCTTGAATTATAACCATAACAAATATAAGTAAGTTTTTTTTTTTTTTTTTTTTTTTTTTTTTGCGGTATGCAGGCCTCTCACTGTTGTGGCCTCCCCCTTTGCGGAGCACAGGCTCCGGACGCGCAGGCTCCGGACGCGCAGGCTCAGCGGCCATGGCTCACGGGCCCAGCCGCTCCGCGGCATAAGGGATCCTCCCAGACCGGGGCACGAACCCGTATCCCCTGCATCGGCAGGCGGACTCTCAACCACTTGCACCACCAGGGAGGCCCCCAGTTTATTTTATTTTATTTTTTTTTTGGCTACGTTGGGTCTTTGTTGTTGCACGCAGGCTTTCTCTAGTTGTGGCGAGAGGGGGCTACTCTTTGTTGTGGTGCATGGGTTTCTCATTGTGGTGGCTTCTCTAGTTGTAGAGCACGGGCTCTAGGCACGCAGGTTTCAGTAGTTGCAGCACGCAGGCTCAGTGGGCACGTGGGCCCTGGCTTCAGTAGTTGCAGTGCATGGGCCTCAGTAGTTGTGGTGCATGGGCTTAGTTGCTCTGTGGCATATGGGGTCTTCCCGGACCAGGTATCGAACCTGTGTCCCCGGCATTGGCAGGTGGATTCTTAACCACTGCGCCACGAGGGAAGTCCCAAATTTATCATTTTGAAAATAGTTATACTTCAACGTTCTCTGCAAAATTTATATGAACAGAACATACAAAAATACAATACAGAACTTGAAATAGCATTGTCATAAAATTTGGAAATAAAAAGGAGCAATCAGACTGTATCAAGTTTCATAAAACGTACAAAGTACAACATTTGCACTGGTAGATGTGGTATTTCTACAAAATATTGTATAAGAAAGTTATTTTATTTAGCCATTCTGGAAGCTAGAAAAAACAGCTCTCAAATGAACTTAGACTGTTTGGTTTGGGAAAACAAAAAAAGAAAAATCAGCAATAGAAAATGAATTAAGATTATCTTCAAGCGCCTTCCAGTATGATGAGTTACTTCTCATTGGCTAGCTGTTCTGAACCTCTGAAGAAGATGAAATAGGAAGTTAGAGGTAATAGGAGTAATTATGTAGAATAAAGAGTTTATTTAACTCAAAACTGATTAAACAGTCTTTCAAGGAAGAGTGTGGAGTTCTCAAAAGCCACCTATCATAAACTATGTTCATAGTCCAGCTGGTGACAATATCATTTCTGTATAAATTATCCTGTTTGCAGTTGGCAACATTTCATATATATCATATTGTCAAAATTTCAAATATGTATATAAAAACAACTTAAATATGTATTAATTTTAAGATCCCTATAGGGGACAGCCTTGTTATTAATACAGTGAAGAGCAGATGCTGTAGCATATGGCATACTAACTCATATTTATGTTAATTTTATGTAAATAGGATTTTAATACAGCAACATTAATCTGTTGTTGCTTTGGTTTTCTCATATATCACTTTACCCTCCTTTTGGATAAGATTAATATAGGTAGTTTAGACTTTCTCAAAAAGTTCCTTTTTAGCAGTGTAAAGAGCAATGACTTACTTAAATCTTTAACACATATGTTTAAATAGAGTGTCAGACCCATAAAGAAACTAAGAATTATCAAAATCTTGTTCTCTTGCTCAATTGAAGCAGACTTAAAGAATTAAAATGAGAAACAAGTATGTATGTATGTATCAGTAGAGGATACAAATATGTATCAGTGGAGAAAATAAACATAAATTTATTTTCGCTAAATAGCTATCAATTGGACAGGTAAAATAGACTAGAGGAAAATTCTCCCAAATTATGTTCTTAACTTGGGAATGCTATTACAAGTGAGTATACATTTATTCTATTTTGGAAATTAAAATACTAAGTGGACACTATTTTTATTAAGGAGATTCTGGTTAACTTTTTTAAGGTCATATCATCTGCTACCCAGTTTATTTATTTCTTTAATAGTAATGCAACTTAAAACATTTTTTAATTGATATAATTGACACATAACATAGTATTAGCTTTAGGTGTACCTTGTGTTAGCTTTAGTTTAGGTGATTTGATACATGTTTACCTCGTGAAATGATCACCACAATAGGCCTAGTTAACATCCATCATCACACATAGTTACACATTTTTCTTCCTTGTGATGAGAGCTTTTAAGATCTAGTCAGTTAGCAACTTTCAAGTATACAGTACAGTATTGTTAACTATAGTCGCCACGCCATCCATTACATCTCCAGGACTTATTCATCGTATAATTGGTAGTTTGTACCTTTTGACAGCTTGCACCCATTTCCTTCATCCCCCGCAAGCTCCTCCTCTGGTAACCACCAATCTGTTCTCTGTATCTGTGAGTTCAGTTTTTTCTTTTAGATCCCAAATATAAGTGATATAACATTTGTTTTTATCTGTCTGACTTATTTCACTTGGTATAATGCTCAATTTTTTATTACTACAGTTTTCAGGTTAAAAATATAACACCTAACATTCTTATAGATGAACCATAATAGAGGAAATTTACCTCTTTAGTTTACTCAGAATTTTATTAACATTATAGTGAAAGAAGATATAAAATGGAATATTTGATATTATTTTGATGTTTATTATAAATCAACAGTAACTTACACTAATGTATTGAGTTTTAACTTTATTTCAAGTTATATTATGAACTATCATATCATTATACTATATTTAACATGTCTTATAATTCAACATTAAAAGTCATTTAAAACAGAAAATGAGTCACTTAAATTTCACTCCCATAATAAATTTGTATTGGTTGTGATCTGGATTTGGAGGAGTTTGGAAAGGAAATTGCCTCTAATATTTGCCCACTTAAAATAATTATTTTTAAGCTGTTTAGCACACATTGTTTTAAAAGGTCAGTTTTATGTTCATGTAATTATGAAGCAGAAA
Organism: Mesoplodon densirostris; assembly: GCF_025265405.1. Taxonomy (NCBI): domain Eukaryota; kingdom Metazoa; phylum Chordata; class Mammalia; order Artiodactyla; family Ziphiidae; genus Mesoplodon; species Mesoplodon densirostris. The sequence continues at coordinate 169,424,049 of NC_082663.1, read as the reverse complement.
TACATGCTATTTTGCTTTTGTAGTTTGATCAACTCAATCAAGATCAAATCAGATCTTAAAACATATATATATATAATTCTAGTCTAAGATGAGGAATTAAATTAATCCTGTATAAAGTCAATTTCCATAAGTAAAGGAAGCCTGCAGTGATTTAAACATATGAATGACATTTTTCTGGGCAATTGATGGATATTTAGAAGGACCAGACACTGGTATAGAGTAGAATGACATTAAGCCCCTAATTCCCTAAATTTATGATAAACCCATATTTCAGCAACTTATTTTTATTCTTTTGGACTCATTTGTTATGCATGTGAAATCTCTTTTGTGGAATAAGTTTACATAGAGATGTATTTTAAATGCACATTTAAATTGAAAAACTTTGTTAGTTGACAGTATTGGAAATTATGACACAAAATACTCCTGTTAATTCTGAATCAATTTACTAGTAGTAAGCCTCATGTTGAAATGTAATTGACATGTCATATTATCACTTTATCATGATTTGAGCAGAATGCATCATTTAATGAAATATTTGGGGGCAGAGGGCAGTTTTAACAGAGAAAACATGTGCCTTCTCACATGACCTCACAGTCTTTACAGAGCAGTTTTTCTGCCAATTCAAGTTACCATTTAAAGTCTAATCCTAAATATTGTATAAATATTGAAGTTTATGATTGCTGCTATCCCACAAAAACAATTTAACTGCTGAAATATAACTACTTTTGGAACATCTGATGAGGCATGTGAAATCTCCACGCTGGAATCCTGGATTCTTTAAAAAGCCAAGCCATTCTTTGTGGTAAATACTCAATTTATTGTTTCAAAGGATATGTGATACTCTGAATTTTAGTGGAAAGGCATAGAATAATATCTAATTTGCTTCATGACGTGGGCAGTGACACAGATACACCTCACACAAGAGTACAATTGATTTTACTTTGGGTGCTTACAAGTTTGGCACAATAAATGCCATTCTTGTCCATGGATTGTCATTGCAGCCTGATGACAATATTGTTTATGTTTTAAACAAAAATCAAAAGTACCAAAGAGAATCCAGAAATTCTGCTGTGCATATAATATCCTGAATAACTGAAATAGAAAATAATTTCTTGGCAGATATACATTCATGACATCTAATTTGGGAGATGACAAGAAAGTGTAGGAAGGCAGACAATAAAACCTGTGTAATATCCTAGGTTACCTAGTAAATGGGTGATAAATGATATACAATATGAACACAAAAATAAGAGTCATATTGTTAAATGATTAGACATTTTATTCAGGGGAGAACCATCATTTTGAGAGGTCAATAAATTATTTTTATTCTCAAAATCTGTGGTAATTGGGATGTCCTGGGAATTTACAATCCAGCCACAGTGAAAGGACAACACATGTCATCATCAGGAGAATAGGATCAGATCACACATCTTTACTTGACAAGAGCTGGCAATTTAATCTGACAGGATTCTTGCCAATGAGGACAGTTTTAGGAGTTCTACTGCTGTGGTAAAGATTTGACATGTCATTGAGGGATGTTGTGCAGAAGCCTGACAATAAACCAGGACTTGCTAATGCAGTTTAGGATTGCTGTAAAAATTTATTAGAAACCAGAGACTGTAAAATTACTATACTTCTTCAGAACTGTTTTTCTTTTCCTTGCTGAATATTTATGTGATGTTTAATGCACAGCACATGTTTTAAAACTTGTTTCCTTATGGTGTAAAAGAAGTCTATTATAATGCACATGAAATTGCACGAAATTCAATTAAATGCATGAGAGAGTAAGTAGAATGTCCACCTGTAAGCCCATTTTGACAAGATTTTTTTCATTGATGGTTTTGGTGTCTGCAAATTTAAGGAGTTTCAATAATGGCACTTAATGTTTTAAGAAACAAAAGACATTTACATTCAATTGGGGATTAATTTAACAGAACTTAAAAGCATGTGTGACTTGGAGTAGCAACATTCTGTGTGTTTTATTTAGAGGAGATGAAGGGAAAGTCTAAACATAAAGTTACTATTAATTGGCAATGCAATTGTGGCTGCTGGATGATTCTGGACAATCCATATTAAGTCACTAAAAGAAAATAGAAAAAGGCAAGGTAGACACATTACAATTCTGTGTTTGTTTTTGCAGTACACCAGCTCTTTAAAAGATATTTCCAAATAGTAATGTGGGTCAACTAATTCCTAGATGTAAATCAGAAAATACCATACCAATTCACAGCTCCAAATATGTCTGAGCCACTTCTTAAGGTAGGTGAGAATACTGATATCAACAAATAAGACTAAAATTTCCCACCCAAACCTCACTATACACCTGTCATATTCAAGGCAATCTGCTAGCTGCTATGGGAATGCAAATGTAGGAGACACGGTGAAAAATATACAGCACAAATAATTAAGAGTTTGAGAGTGATTCATCATGATGGATATAACCTCAAAGTGACTGGCCAGCATGAAAGCATATTTAAAGGAAGACATATATTGATTTGAATTTTGGGCACTCTACCTTCCAACTATACTGTAGAATCTTTAAGGTATCTTCCTTTTTTTTTTTTTAATGTATCTTTCATTTGATAAATCCTTTATATAAATTTACTCAAGCAGTTTTAACCATTTTATTCTCTGCTCTCTACTCAGCCTTTTCCCGACCTCTTCAGTAAAGGATAACCCCCATTCTGGCTGCCCTCAACAGGAATAACTCTGTTACTTCTCTCTGCCACAAGTACCTGAGGAAAGGTGTGTGAGACTATTTGAGAGGGAAGAAACGTATTGGAAACACTCTGCAATGGTTGAAAGACTGACAGGACGATCAGGCATACCTACACAGAGAATACAGTTTGGCAGTCAATCCATCATTGCTTTATTCCCATTTAGGAATGGAGCAATATTTGCCTTGAGGATTGTGACTGCTCACTGAGTTCATTTCAGACTTTGCTGCATTTCCTCTGCATTCTGCAGACTTGGCACTCTTACTTCACTTCACACTAATTGTGATTGCTGACTCGTGCCTGGATGGGAGGCTGCCAAAAGGGCAGGTATCCCAGAGAGACATCATTACCCAGGTTGGCAAATACCTGAGAGCCTATTTAATGATGCAATCTTATTTTTACAGCATGGGGCAGTCTTCCAGTCTCACAGCATCAGTTCCTGGCCGTAATACTGTTTGGCAAAAGGCTTTCATATACTTTTGCAAAATAAAAGGAAATAAACCATGGGGATATAGATCAATGGTAGATAATCAGATACCTGGGAAGAGTTGGGAAGATGTGAATAGCTCTAGGGTAAACATATTTATCTAATTGCTGGAGAATAAAAGTGAATGCCTTGCCTAGAATAACTTGAGAAATTATATACATAAAAAATAGCTTTTTATAGAGAGCCAAGCCTCTTTTTTTTCTTTTACCAGATTTTGCTCAGATATTCATTCTGGAATTGAGGTCACTGCTAAGTCATTGAAAACTAGAAGGAACAGGTATGACAGGGGACAGAGGATCTTTGTAGCACCCAGCAGGATACACAGGATAGTCTTTATATTCTTTGTTATATTTTAGGGCTGCATTCTCAAAAAAACCAAATGAGCTCTCCCTTTGTTTTACTCGCATAATGATTTTTAAAATGAAAAGTAATACATGTATATGGTAAAAAAAAAATCTAACACCTTAATGAATAAGTTCTCCTTGCTCAGATTCCAAATCCATACAACGAATGGCAACCACTGTTAAAAATTATATTTATATATTTCAAAAATTATCTACATATGCAATCACACAAAAATATTTGGGCATATCACACATACACAAAAACCTCTCTAAAATACACAGATCAAACCAGAGTGCACTGTTTATTTTAATTTATTTTTGTAGAGATTGTATACATCAACACATATGGTTATCTTGCTTTCTTTTGAATAACCAAAGATTAAGATAATACTACATTATATGGATTTGCTGCCCTCTCATTGTGCCATTAAGGAGATTATTGACACTTCCGAAATGAATCATTGTGTGCATACTTTTGAACATTTAAAGGAGAAAATGTGTTGGATTAATTTCTGGAAATGAAATTACTGGTCAATGATTTGATGAGTAAAGGTTTTTAAGTATATGATTAAATCATCCTCAAAAAATTGCCCCAATTAACACCTGCCACATTAAGTACGAAAGTGCCTGATGTTTTACACCCTTGCTAACACTGTGTATTTTCAAACTTCGTCTTTTTCAAACTGATAGGTGAAGAGTGGATTCTCATTTACATTTTTTCAAGTGCCAAGCTATTGGGTGAATATAAGAATTTTAGCAACATTTTAATGTGGGTGAGTCAAGCACATCTGCCAGCTGTACAAGTTAAGAGACCCCATTTAAAATTCACAAAATTGCTCACTATGTTAGTGACTAGGCATGAGATTCTCTTTTAGTCAAATTAAATTAACCAGTATATAGATTTTATTTTAATAGACACTAAGTCAAGACCACCAACTAAAATTATTGTGGATAATTATGGTTTAGAAAATTAATGGTTAAAGAAGGGGAAATTTTTTTAAAAAGATTCTAGGCAGATAATTACACTCAATTTAAATCAATCTTTAGTGTGATAACTTAAGTATCCAGCTGCAGGCAAGTATTATGGCAATAGGATTTTTATAGTAAAAGTCCTGAAGTGCAGAAAAGTTTCAAGTGAGTGAACAGTTGAAAACAAAAAAAGGTTTCTCTACTGTAAAATTAGTGTAGTTTCATCACAAAAGTGAATTTTGTCAGTAATGACAGTATTGCATTATGAATAGATAGCTATTCATAAGTCCAAAAGTATTCAATATAAAAAACCAAAATACATGGTAAATACCTATACTGTACCAGTTTAGTTGCTAAGGTACCTATCTAAACTATGTCAATCATGTGAATTTTTTTATTCCATGATGCAGCTCAAAGTTTGACTCCTACTCTACTTTTTTCTAGACTGTTAGCTCACAAAATACACTTTCCACTTCCTTGTTAAATCTCATCCATAGTTTTACAAGTGACTCAGTACAGACAAAGAAAGTCAAAATAAGCATCTTAATGTCTATGCAGGGCAAAACCTTACATAATACTAGTCTTTTCCTTGTGACACATTTTAATCTTCCACTACTGAAAATTTCTTCTTTTCCTCTTTTCCTTCTTTTTGGGATTCTTGCTTAAGAACAAAGCCCATGTTTCTTAGAACATTCAACTTCATATTTTTAGAAAGTAAAACTCTTGCCAGGCAAGAAACGTATTGGTACTTTATGTGGAAAGAATCAGATTCTCAATTTCTCCATCTGGGGTCTCATGCTCTCTTACAATTTTATTTCTCAAATAAGAATTTGCTCAAGTTGAAGATACTAGGTAGGGAGGATAATTTTAACCTGCCGGTATATAAATAAACAACACAGACAGAAAGAAATCTTGTATCCTAACCCACGTTAGTGCCAGTGTGTAGGGATATTTACCAAAAAAAAAAAGAGAAAAAAAGGAGTTTTTTTTTTATACATAGTTAAATGACTATCTAAGGGTATGAATTCATTGTATAACTTCATTACAAAAACCATTTCCACTAAGATCAGGAACAAGACAAGGTTGCCCACTCTCACCACTCTTATTCAACCTAGTTTTGGAAGTTTTAGCCACAGCAATCAGAGAAGAAAAGGAAATAAAAGGAATCCAAATGGGAAAAGAAGAAGTAAAGCTGTCACTGTTTGCAGATGACATGATACTATACATAGAGAATCCTAAAGATGCTACCAGAAAACTACTAGAGCTAATCAATGAATTTGGTAAAGTTGCAGGATACAAAATTAATGCACAGAAATCTCTGGCATTCCTATATACTAATGATGAAAAATCTGAAAGTGAAATCAAGGAAACACTCCCATTTACCATTGCAGCAAAAAGAATAAAATATCTAGGAATAAACCTACCTAAGGAGACAAAAGACCTGTATGCAGAAAATTATAAGACACTGCTGAAAGAAATTAAAGATGATACAAATAGATGGAGAGATGTACCATGTTCTTGGATTGGAAGAATCAACATTGTGAAAATGACTCTACTACCCAAAGCAATCTACAGATTCAATGCAATCCCTATCAAACTACCAATGGCATTTTTCACAGAACTAGAACAAAAAATTTCACAATTTGTATGGAAACACAAAAGACCCCGAATAGCCAAAGCAATCTTGAGAACGAAAAACGGAGCTGGAGGAATCAGGCTCCCTGACTTCAGACTATACTACAAAGCTACAGTAATCAAGACAGTATGGTACTGGCACAAAAACAGAAAGATAGATCAATGGAACAGGATAGAAAGCCCAGAGATAAACCCACGGACATATGGTCACCTTATCTTTGATAAAGGAGGCAGGAATGTACAGTGGAGAAAGGACAGTCTCTTCAATAAGTGGTGCTGGGAAAACTGGACAGGGACATGTAAAAGTATGAGATTAGATCACTCCCTAACACCATACACAAAAATTAGCTCAAAATGGATTAAAGACCTAAATGTAAGGCCAGACACTATCAAACTCCTAGAGGAAAACATAGGCAGAACACTCTATGACATAAATCACAGCAAGATCCTTTTTGACCCACCTCCTAGAGAAATGGAAATAAAGACAAAAATAAACACATGGGACCTAATGAAACTTCAAAGCTTTTGCACAGCAAAGGAAACCATAAACAAGACCAAAAGACAACCCTCAGAATGGGAGAAAATATTTGCAAATGAAGCAACTGACAAAGGATTAATCTCCAAAATTTATAAGCAGCTCATGCAGCTCAATAGCAAAAAAACAAACAACCCAATCCAAAAATGGGCAGAAGACCTAAATAGACATTTCTCCACAGAAGATATACAGACAGCCAACAAACACATGAAAGGATGCTCAACATCTTTACTCATTAGAGAAATGCAAATCAAAACTACAATGAGATATCATCTCACACCAGTCAGAATGGCCATCATCAAAAAATCTAGAAACAATAAATGCTGGAGAGGGTGTGGAAAAAAGGGAACACTCTTGCACTGCTGGTGGGAATGTGAATTGGTACAGCCACTATGGAGAACGGTATGGAGGTTCCTTAAAAAACTACAAATAGAACTACCATATGACCCAGCAATCCCACTACTGGGCATATACCCTGAGAAAACCATAATTCAAAAAGAGACATGTACCAAAATGTTCATAGCAGCCCTATTTACAATAGCCCGGAGATGGAAACAACCTAAGTGTCCATCATCGGATGAATGGATAAAGAAGATGTGGCACATATATACAATGGAATATTACTCAGCCATAAAAAGAAATGAAATTGAGCTATTTGTAATGAGGTGGATGGACCTAGAGTCTGTCATACAGAGTGAAGTAAGTCAGAAAGAGAAAGACAAATACTGTATGCTGACACATATATATGGAATTTAAGAAAAAAATGTCATCAAGAACCTAGGGGTAAGACAGGAATAAAGACACAGACCTACTAGAGCATGGACTTGAGGATATGGGGAGGGGGAAGGGTAAGCTGTGACAAAGTGAAAGAGCGGCATGGACATATATACACTACCAAACGTAAGGTAGATGGCTAGTGGGAAGCAGCCGCATAGCACAGGGAGATCAGCTCGGTTCTTTGTGACCGCCTGGAGGGGTGGGATAGGGAGGGTGGGAGGGAGACGCAAAAGGGAGGGGATATGGGAACATATGTATATGTATAACTGATTAAATTTGTAAAAAAAAAAAATGTAGTGACAAGCAACTTCAGAACGTAAATATCTTATTTACACAAAATGTATTTTTCATTCACCTACATGTCCCATAGAGAAATGTAGGCTGTTTGGGCCATTGTCATACTGTCTCTTTGAAACATAGAGTTAATTGGACATTGTGAGAAGGGAAAAGAGAGATTGTAGAATGGTCATTTTGTTATCTCTGTCTGGAAGTGACACACATGATTTCAAATAAAATTTCATTAGCTAGAATTTATCACATGTGTCTGCCTAAATGATAGAGGGCTGTGAAGTCAGATATTATATTTGTATAAAAGGAGGGGAAAAGGGGATATTTTTGAAGACTAGTAATTTATACAAAATTACCTTTTTATAAAAAAAATTTCCAAAATGATATAATGACTTATTATGAAGCTGTAGTAATTAAGAGAGTATATTGTTGACATGGAGTTGAACTAATTGACCAGTGAAATAGAATAAAGAGCCCCAAAAAGATTTCTGCAAAATTAGAACTTTGATGTCTCAGAAAGGTGCATCTTCCATCAGGGAAAAAAGGAGAGACCATTCTGTGGAGGTGGAAAAATGGTTATATCTAAGGAAAAAGACAAAATTGAATCTTTATTTCATATAAAAACTTAGTGCACTATGTCACATGTGAAAGAAAACTTCAAACTCGTAATAGAAAATATAGATAAATATCATTTAGAACTTGGTCAGGAGAAAGTTCTTAAATAAAAGAAAAATATAACCCTTGAATAATGTAGGGGTTAGAGGCACTAACCTCCTGCACAGTTGAAAATCTGCTTATGACTTTAAATTTCCTTAAACTTAACTACTAATAGCTTACTGTTGACCAGAAGCCTGACCGATAACACAGTAGATTAACACATATTTTGTATATTATATCTATTATATACTGTATTCTTACAAACAAGTAAGCTAGAGAGAAGAAAATGTTACTAAGAAAATCATAAGGAAGAGAAAATACACTTACAGTACCTTACTGTATTTAAGTCATCTGTTTACAAGATGATGGAATGTTGGTACTTAAATCAATACTGTCTCATGATACAAACAAAACACTGTAGCTGTTAGGCATTTTATTAACACTGGACCTCAAAAATAAAAAAAGTGAAAAAGATATCCATATTTATTTATAGGTATAGGTATAGATTCATGCATTGATAATGAAGAAGCAGTAATATGATTGCTTTATGATAGCCTAGTGTAATCAATAACGGCTCCACTATACACTAATGAATGAATTGTTTTGAAATTTTCGTGGCATACAGTATTACAGTCATTCATAATACAGAATTGGAAACATGTTAACATTAAAAACACTTGTGATGGTAGGCTGATACACAGTTTCTATAAGAGAGAGAGAGGCATACTGAACAGTAATGTAATTACTTCTTTGAAAGCAAAGATATGAAGCAGTAAGAAAACTAACCCATTATTAATTTTATGTTGTATATCACTCACCTTTTGTCTATGTAAGGATAGGCTATCCACTTCAATACAAGTCTTGCACATGATATATTGTAATATATACTTCAAATGAACACTTTGGGGATGATGATAATGTTGACACAAACATGTCTCATACAGTTCTTGCTGTACAGTTATTAGATTTTCACATGAAGATACACATGTACACAACAGAGAAGTTCATTAAATATATGCATGATGATTATTTACTATTCATTAAGTGGAAATCTATCATCATAATGGTCTTCATCTTTGCTGTCTTCACACTGAGTAGGCTAAGGAGAAGGAGGAAAGGTTGGTCTTACTGACTCAGGGGTGGCAGTCACAAGAGGTGGAGGAGGTGGAAGGGGAGATGAGAGAGGCAGGCAGGCTATATGGAAATACGTCATAATTTCTGTCTGACTTTTTGCTTTGTCATTTCCCTAAAAAATGTTTCTATACAGTACCAATCCTTCTACAATTTGCTTTAGTTTCACTATCATAGAAGGGTTCATGTTGTAAAAGAAGTCAAGAGTGGATTGAATAATCAGAACCTTTCCGCCACATTGTATAGTTCTGGGTGGACAGGGACATTGTCCAATATCAAAAGGACTTTAAAAGACAGTTCCTTACTGGCAAGGTCCATTTCCTGACTTCAGGGACAAAGCATCAAAAGAACCAATCTAGAAAAAGTTTCTTGGTCACCAGAAGCTGCTTCTCCTTTATTTTGACATTTTTTAAGCAAAATCTTTTTTTTTCTAAAGTTATCAAACCATCTTTAGCTGGCATTAAATTCTCCAGCTTTATATCCTTTACCTGTCTTTTACTCTGTCATATACTGACTTTGATTTTTCTCCAATCATATTAGAGTCTATAGGTATCCTTTCTTATAGCAATCTGGCAAACACATAAAAGCTGTATTTTCAATATGCGATAAAAAAGTATTTTGCAAAAAGTGCAAGGTTTTCGTGCCTGCTGGTGTAGCTGCAGGGATGGCTTCATGAATTTGCTTTTCTTTTTTTACAAGGGTCCTTACACAGGATTCACTTATCTTGAAACGGTGGCAACCACAGCTGCAGACCTCAATCTATGATACATATCAAGCAATTCAGCTTTTTCTTGTAATGTTATGACTTTTCTCTGCTTCTTGGGAGCACTTCCAGCATCATTACTGGAACTCTGTATGGGGCCTATGATGTTATTCCAGGTGTAAGGTATTTCACTAAACGTGATGGAAATTACGCGAGAACCGCGAGCGATCACATTCTCGCGATACGAGATTTACCGGAGAGGCACACCTGCTCAGGTGGGGATGATTGGCGTCTCTGGCGTTTGAAGCCGAGGCTTACAGCAGTCGAGCTCCACACCGTAGCAACAGGAGGTGCCTATGAATTTATCACAGGACTACGGTATGTACTACTGTTAATTTTATGCATTATGACTTAATTCTGCACCTTTACATTTGTTTACACTTCTCTCGACTGCAAATGAGGCCATGTACAGTCTGTGTGTGCATACATCTTGACAAATTTTAACTTTATAGAAGATTTGTGTATATTTTATGGTAGTAAATGATAAAATAGACTAATAGCTACATATATTTTATGAGTTCTTGATGTCCCTAACTTTTTCTTAATTTTTTCGACATTTCCAGGCTCTGCAGTTTGTCTGTGAGTTTGTTCAAATTGTTGCAAATCTCAAAAAAATTTTTCCTAATGTATTTATTGAAAAAAAAAGTGTACAAGTGGAGCCCCACAATTCAAACCTGTGTTGTTCAGTCAGCTTTATATTAAAATTAAGAGCTGTTTGTTCATCACCCTAAACAATGATAATACCAACAAAAACAACAACACAATCATGAACACATTTTTAGTCCACACAACCACCAAAGGGAGAACAGATAACTGTACTACAATATTTACACAAGGTATTATTTCCAGCAGAGAAATTAAGTAAGCCATATCAGCAGTAGGTGAATCTTAGCAATATAATACTAAATGACAAAGTCTCAAACAGCTAGATATAGCATGATACCTTTTATAAAAGTTAAAAATTTGAAATACAATAGAAACAAGAAGACAAGGGATACATGTAAATGCAACAAAACTATATTAAAAGGAAAACAAGGAAATGACAAACACATGATTTTGTGTTACAGAGTATGTTCACAGTTGTGTAGTACATTATTAAAAGTAGCTAACTAATTAATAATGAGAAAACGTTGTGAATCAAGGATTATACTTAATCCATTCTCTGAGCCTAGGCGCTTAAATTTATAGAATCCAAAGTTATATATAGTTTTAGGAAAGCATTTCCACAAACATAAAACAGGGGACCTGATTTAATAAGTATTCCTCTTTAAAAAATGGAAGTTTTTAGTTAACCATAAGCTCAGTAGAAGCTAATTACTATCATAGCTGAGTAAAAAGTTAAAGTGAATTCTGTTAATTGAAAACTTGTAGCATTCCTCTCAGGTAAGGTTCTTCTACCACTCACATCACTCTACTGTAATCTTAAGTTAAATACTAGGAATATTTGTGAAGGCAACATTGGAGAGGAGTTTTCCCAAATAAGAAACCATTGGTTGCCATGTAGCTTGGTGGTTAAGGAGATATATTTTTGTGTTTTGAAATATGAATTTAAATCTTGATTTCAACCATTTACTAAATATGTTGGACAAATAACTTCAAGTCTCCTAAAGTTTCCTCCTTGATAAAATAGGACAGCAATATTTGGGATAATGCCATTAGTACAGTGCCTTAACAAGTGATAATCTCACAAGAAATAACTATTATCATCTGTTTGATAGTTTCTACTGTTTTCCTGGAATTTTGAGAAGGAGGCTTACAAAAATCATTGTTACATGAAAACTATTTAGAGGAAATAAGGAAATGTTGCTTAGGGAATATTTCTAGGCCAGGGTAGGATACTCTAGAGTACAGATGTGAGAGGTCTGGATATTAACATGGTATTTTTTTAAATTAATTTATTTTTGGCTGCGTTGGGTCTTCGTTGCTGCGTGGGGGCTTTCTCTAGTTGTGGCCAGCGGGGCTACTCTTTGTTGCGGTGTGCAGGCTTCTCATTGCTGTGCCTTCTCTTGTTGTGGAGCACGGGCTCTAGGTGCACGGGCTCAGTAGTTGTGGCTCACGGGCTCCAGCACAGGCTTAGTAGTTGTGGTGCATGCGCTTAGTTGCTCTGAAGCATGTGGGATCTTCCCAGACCAGGACTCGAACCCGTGTCTCCTGCATTGATAGGTGGAGTCTTAACCACTGCACCACCAGGGAAGTCCCTAACATGAGTTTTTAAAAATACATTAACGTTTTGTGATTTAATAGATACATTAAAGCCATTTGGGTTTGCTTGAAAGAGCACAACTAGGACCAGTTGAAGGAGATTACTGGAAAGTAAAATTGAGATTAGAATAAGAAAGAATTTTCTAATTAGCTATCTAAATTTACAATAAATCACTTGATAAAAGAAAATATTTTACAACTAAAGATGTTAAAACAAAAGAGACCAACTTTTTAATATAGATCCCAACACTGAGTAATAAGTCACCTATACATCCCTTCCTTCTTCAGTGTTTGGTGATAGAAAACAAAGTAGAGATGTGAAAATTAACAGATGACCATTTCCTCAAATAAGGCTGGGGATTCTTAGTGCTTGAGTGCTGTGTTTGTTTCCTATGACTTATGTAACAAAATACCACATACTTGGTGGCTTAAAACAGCAAACATTTATTGCTCAAAATTCTCCAGACCAGATATCAGAAATCAATTTCACTATGCTGAAATCAAGGTGTTGGTAGGGCTCCCTCTAGAAGCTCTGGGCAAGAATCTGTTTCCTTTTCTAGCTTCTGTTGGCTACCAACATCCCTTGGCTTGTGGTTGCATCACTTCAGTCCCTGCCTCTTTAATCATGTTGTCTTCTCCTTTTCTGTTGTCAAATCTCCCTCTGCATCTGTCATATAAACCCAGTTATGATGGCATTTAGGGCCCACCGGGATAATCCAGGATAATCTCTCCATCTCAAGATCCTGAATGAATCTCATCTATAAAGTTTTTGTTTTGTTTTGTGTTTTTCCAAATGAGGTAACATTTACAGTTTCCATTGATTAGAGTGTAGATATTTGGCAGGGGGAAGGTGGGGTGGGGTGGTGGTGGTGAGAGAGAATAATTCAATCTAGCACAGGTACCTTCAATTTGAAACAGTTGATTTGATCACAGTTGTTTTAACTGATCAAGCCTATGTTTTTAGAGCACAAACCTATTCACAGGTCATTATAATTTTGGCATGTTCCTCAAAAAGTTTTTATGAGAAGTTAATGCTTTACCATCTAAGTCAGTACACATGATGATTAAAATAATCAAGATTATCCATATTTGACATTAAGTATTATGGTGTGTTGATTTACTTAATTAGCATAAGCTTAAAAGTTCTTAGATTTTCCCATGTAGGCTCCAGATAGGCTCAGATAGGCAAAGAAGAAATTTATTCATTTTCTTATAACTGAATTCATTTTTTACAAGTCCACATTTTCACTTATTAGAGATAACTTTATCCATCTTAGGCAAGTGACCACTTAACTAAGTTACAACTCAGTCTTTTTTGGGTTACTACTCAGTCTTTTCAGAATTCCTTTTGGTCTCTTCTAAAGGTGGGCTATGTCATTCTGGCAACAAGCTGGAGATGGCATGGGGTAACTTCTGAATCTTTTGCTTTGCTTCACAAACTCCACGGAGGTGTAGTTTGCCTCTCCTGGTCCCCACCATCACTTGCTGGTATCCCCTGATGAACCCCAGCACTAGGGTCTGAGGACTCTGTATTGTGTCTTACCTTAGCCTTTTAGGTCTATCATCTTGATCTCAATCACAGTTCTGCATTTTTTGTGGTGTATAAGTGGGTTTTCCAATAGTGAAGATATGGGCTTTTTTTCTGAGATGGGGTTTTTCAGGCTATATCCTGAGCAGACTAAAATATAATCCCTTCTGCTCAGGCAGTCTACTCAAATTAATTTAGGTTTCTATTACAACTCTATCATTGAGGCCAACCCTCTAGCACCTAGGAACTTTCTAATGAAGAGTGTAGACTACCTAACTCCAGAATTCTTACTTAGTTTGGGGAAGATATGTTGCTTATGTCACCTTCTCTTCTTTATAATTTACAGTATACACTATAAACCATAAAGGGTTGGCAAACTGTGGTCCATGGGCAAAATCCAGTCACTGCCTGTTTTTGTACAGTCCTTGAGTTAAGAAAGGGTTTACATTTTCACATGGTCAGAAAGATAAAATTTTAAAAAGAATAATTCATGATATAGGACAAGTATATATATTTCAAAATTCACTGTCCATAAAGTTTTATTAGTACACAGCTACACTTACTCATTTACTTATTGCCTATGGCTGCTTTCAAGCTACAATAGCAGAGTTGAGTAATTGAGACAGAGATCATTAACTCCTAAGGCCTACAATATTTACTGTTTGGTCCTTTACAGAAAAAGTTTGCTGACTGACCCCTGATATAAGTGGTTTACTCAAGAGTCCTCAAACTTTGTCCTTTATATGTAAAGATAAACATTCGGAATGGATAAAACAAAACAAAAATTTTCTCTCTTAAGTGACTGGCTGTTAAAACTGAAAGACTTGGGTTCATGAATATTATCTCTGTCACACATTAACAAAAATCTACTTAAGGGCTCAAATAACCAAAAATTTGTCCTCATTTTCTTTATTACTCATACTCTAAGGGCAGTAGATGAAGAGGAGAATGATGTTTCTTGCATGGTGAAGAAAGGTTAGGGAAAAAGTAAATTGAGAAAGCACGGTTGCCAGTAGGCAACTCACATTAAAGCAATTTATTTGAAGTTTGCTCAAAAAAAATTAACCTTTGTGAATAAATTTGAGGAAAGTTTACTTTGTACTTTACAGAGTCACACCTGCATGAAATGACAAAAAATATGTTTAGGTTAGAACTATACATGATAAAATTATTCAGTACTCAGTGAATTAGAAGACTTTCCATTAACAAAGGTAAAAATCTTGCCAATCTAAAATGATCATCAAATTAAATCCTCAGGCCAAGAACTATAAGGCTTAAAATCCTTTTAATTTCTCTCTCAAGATTTTTAATATATCTCACATTGGCTGTCCAGTCTTACATATATACATGCATACACACAGACACTTGTATACATATAAGTATGTGTGCATATATATGTGTATAGATGTATATATGTATTAGGATAATGTATAAAGTGAAGATATGTTTGTGTGCATGTGTGTATGTACACCCTATATTAGTATGCACACTTATATTAGTATGTACACATTACATCTCTATCTGTAGGTGGATATTAGGTCATCCAATTTATATATCATAGAGGATAAAAACAAACAAATCCAGCAGTTAGGCTACAGTTGGCCAAAATTATGGTTTGAGTTTCTAATTGCCTAATTATTAAATCTTGTTTCTAAGGATTTCTGGAAAATATCTACCATATAGAAATGGCTTTATTCTTTTTATACTTTGTATTCAAATCTCATTCATCACGTAGAATTAATTATATATCTGTAGAATCAAAACCCAATATGTTTTATAAGCGTATGCTGTTTTAATTTGGCTTAGGAGACGGATTTTCAAGGATGAATTGGGTGCTGTGTTTCAGCTTCTAGTTGACAATAAAATACTATATAGAAGTTGTTCTCCTAACCCTAGCTGTCACTCACAAGCCTATTTTAATACATTACTATATTAATCTGTATCTCACTTTTTTCATTCTACAAATCCACTTAAGAGAGTTTTTAAAATGTTTGTTTTGGCAGGGAGAGAGTAAAAGAGGTGATAGAAAATAAAATTGAATTTATGCATTTTCTTCATATGAAAGTATCAATGTGCTTAGAGTTCAGAAACATTGTTTTATTTTTAATTAAAATAATTTTTCCAGTTCCCTTTCCAAGATGTGATGTCTTCAGTTATATTTCCCCAATAAATTGGATGCAGTTATCAATACTTCTACTACTCTTGAAGATAAAGCCAAACTCTTCCCTTAAAAAAATTGTTATTTTTTGAATCATCAACAATAGTAAAAGAATTCTATGCCATATAGAAAGTCACTGGTAAGGTGGTTCAATAATATAGTAGTCTTTCCTGTTTTACTAACACTAGTTATAGTTTATCATGTTAACCTTGAACAAGAGGATACTTCTAGGAGGCTGAGTAGATTATATTTCATGCTTCATTACAGTGTGTATATATATTGTGAAGTATATGCTATTATTAATATATATGGAGATAATTCATAGTCTTTAGAAAATGCTACTCAATTATTATATAAAACAAAATAAATGACGTGTGCATGTTCATATTCATGAGTGTGCAGTAGTGCTATGAAGCATAAACTTTGGCAGAGGTCTGTGTCTGCATCCCAGCTCCTTGCCAATCTTAGGTAAATACATCTCCTGAGACTCAGTTTTGTCACTTGTAACATGCCAATCATGTAAGATTTTCATGATGACTCAAAGTTATATGAAATATGTATCATATATTTAAGGCTTAAAATTTAGTGCCCATCCACTCCTTCAAAACTTTTTATAGCACAATCAGCCCTCAGGATCCGTGGGTTCGCATCCATGGATTCAAACAAGCAGGAATCCCGTATCATGTTTATGATCCTCAGTTGGTTGAATCTGCAGAATGCAGAGCCCTCAGGTATGGAGGGCTGACTGAGGGACTTGAGCATCCTTGTATTTTGCTATGGGAGGGCTTCTGGAACCAATGCCTTGTGGATACTGAGAGAAGACTCTATGATTTTAATTACTGTCCTCAATTTTTAAAAAGAACTATGATTACCATTCAACATAACCTTTAAAGTTTAACTCCTAAATTCTACTTCATCAAATAACCAATTATCCCTGAAATCTTTCTTTTTCTTTTTTTTTAAGCTGACATATTAGAGCTAAACAATCTCAGAGTAATTCTTACTTATGGTACAATAAACACTGCATTTGAGTGTAAAGATCTTAGATATCCTCTGTCAAATATCTATGTAAACTCAGTTCACAACACTCATGATGATTGTTCATTCAGCCTCTGCTTTCCATGCTCCACCAATAAGCCATTTACCAATCCTGAGACACAACATCCAATTTTAGGCAGTTCTAATTATTAGATTTTTTTTTTTTTTTTTTTTTGCGGTACGCGGGCCTCTCACTGTTGTGGCCTCTCCCGTTGCGGAGCACAGGCTCCGGACGCACAGGCTCAGCGGCCATGGCTCACGGGCCCAGCTGCTCCGCGGCATATGGGATCCTCCCAGACCGGGGCACGAACCCGTATCCCCTGCATCGGCAGGCGGACTCTCAACCACTGCGCCACCAGGGAGGCCCTAATTATTAGATATTTTTATATAAGGAGAGCTAACCTACAGTTCTGTGTAACTTTATTTAGCCCATCATTCCATATAAAATGTGGATAACTCCTCCTCTAAACCATCTCTTTTCTAGGCTCAACATAAGCCTCCTTGTCCCTTGAATGAAGACAGTTTCCATCTTCTTCCCCACTGAGGTTCCTATTACTATTACTGAGGCAGGAACTGTTCTAAGTACTTATGCTCTCATTTAGTGATCACAGCAACCCTATGAGGTGGGTGTCATCATTGCCCTTCTCCCACCCACTGTTGCAGTTAACAGACGGAGACAAAACAAAGAATGGTTAGTGACTTGGCCCAAAGTACACAGCCAGTATGAGGTAAAACTTGGCACTCGGGGCTTCCCTGGTGGCGCAGTGGTTGAGAGTCCGCCTGCCAATGCAGGGGACATGGGTTCGTGCCCCGATCCGGGAAGATCCCACATGCCGTGGAGCGGCTGGGCCCATGAGCCATGGCCGCTGAGCCTGCGCGTCTGGAGCCTGTGCTCCACAACGGGAGAGGGCACAACAGTGAGAGGCCCACGTACCCCCCCCAAAAAATAAAAAATAAAATAAATAAATAAATAAATAAATAAATAAAATGAAAACTTGGCACTCACTCTGGTCTGTCAACTGAACTGTTAAGTGTAATGAGTATCATGTTAAGTAAAACATGGAAGGGCTCAATTTTATAAATGTTCTCTAAAGATTTTGAATGTGACTTCACTAAAGGAAAGGACTTTGCTTGTTTTGTCCTGAACACTTTAATAAGAGATCAAGAAATTAAAAATATGAAATAACGTAAACTTATTTTTCTCTGTAAAACAGAGCAAGAATACCAATTTTGGGAATCAACTATAATTTCTACTAAAGTATAATAAATTTCCCTTTAAAATCCAGAAAGACTTCAAGAAACCCCTTAAAGAACCTCTATTTCTGAGAGAAGTAGATGAGAATAGTGAATGGAGTCCCCCCCTTTTTTGAGAGTAGAAATACCTAATGGAAAGGAGGAATGCTGATCTCTCTTCTTTCTGGAATGTGGAGAACAGGGATCCCATATGAAAAGTTAAATAAGAAAACAATTGTGGAAAAATATGACAAGGATTAAAAAAATAGATTTAATTACTGTGGTATTTTTGGCCATTTGGAAATGATTATCTGGTTAGGTAACTTGAGAAGGAATTTTGAACTGAATCTGGTATTGGTAGGAAAGGGTGCCATAATCAATTAGTCATGCCTGCCATGGGCTCAGAAGTGTGTAGGAGCAGCATGTATGCTCTACATTTGCTATTTCTCAATATGGTACTATCTGGTCTAATCCTTTTTACTTTTTTGTGAAATCCAAGGATGCGTTAATACAGAGTCATTAAGAAATAACGTAAAGAACATGCTTCTGTACCTATCAGTTTTGGTTACTATCCAATAATAATTCCCACTAGCTATCAGTCTTCTTTAGGAACGTCATCTCCATACTTCTTCTAACTCAGCTTTCCACTATCCCTCGCCTCTTCAAAAGTACCTCCCACCCCCCAACACACACAAAGCACACTAAAAAAACATCCTTTCTGCTGTGTACTAGGACTACTTTTTTCATGAGACATGAATTCTACCTATAAAAAGAGTATATGTACCTTACTTTAGCTGAATCCTGACCCCCTTAGGACATTTTCTCCATCAAATAATTAAGAAAAACTTGCCTTTCCCTATGGTCCTCATAGCTGAGGAGTGGGTAGTAGCTTAAGAATCCTCCTCACCCACCAGAGCCACTCAATACCTTCATTCTTATATCCTCACTTGAACTCTTGCTCCTTTCAGAGCTATAAAACTCAGCAATCTAGTTCTCTATACAATTGCTCATTATCAATTTTATAGTCATTCTTTCTCATTCAATGAATCTTTTGGTACCTGTTCTACAATTAATTTTTTAAATCACTCCAGTGTTCTCAGTTGTTTTAAATATGACTCTGGAAAACCTACACAGTGTCTTAGCAATTCATATCATGTGATATGACCTCTTTTCAACATCAGTTTCCCTCCCCAATGTCACATGATGAATTTTATCCTTACTCATTCCACTTATGAAATCTATAAGCCCTGAAATTCTACTGTCTGATGATAGCTTTCATAGCAAGCTTTTGTTGTTGTTATTTTTTTCTGGGTCACACCTACCACAATGGTTCAGCTTCATTAAGATCAACAGTCCCTTGACTGCTTTTCTTCTCCATACTTTTACTTGCTTTCTTAAACAGGTAAAATATGTGTGTTTTGGAAACATCCTCAGTTCCTGTGCCTCATTTGTTTTTCTAATTCACCATTCTGAAAAAAAATATGAGAACTTGGATGAGTTCAACTGTTCATCTACTCAACTTAATCTGGGTTGATCAGTGATTTTAGAAACAAAACAAAAAACTAAACAGAATGCTGTTTTAATGGTATCAGATTTTCTCCAGCTTCAAGGGGGCTTACAGCACTATATAGAGATATTTTTCAGTTTCCATGTTTACTCACAGAGAAAAATAGCAGGTATAATGTAGAAACTCCCTCAGCTTTCTGCCACCCTATGTCAAAATTTTATGTATTCACACCCATATCTTTTTCCAGTTAAGATAGGAATGATGCCTTTCTTTATCTGCTTACTGCTCTGATTCTGTGTTTCGACTCATCTGCCCCTGTCTCCTCACATACCTTGTACTGTTAATTTTCCCTCTTCTCCTGGTATCTTCTACCTCCTGCTCTATTGTCTTTTCCCTATATACAGACAAATGTTCAAATTTCATTTCTCACCCAATTTGAAGTCACACTCTACATGACACCTCTCTCTTTTAAATTCAAGTTTCCTGAGAGAATTATCAACTGCACTGGCTGTTCCTCCTTTACTGGGTACACTTGCTTGGCTTCCTGAACAACCACAAACTGACTGTGCTTTCCATGGTACTTCAAAATTTGTCTCAACAAGGACATTCCTGCTCCTGAGTCCAGTAGACAGGGTGTTGTTCTTTTCTTACATAATGTCTCAGAAGTGTTAAAAATTGCTTGATCATTTTCCCCCATTGTTTAAGGTATAATTTACACACAGTAAAACTGACCATTTTAGTATACAGTTCCGAATGTGACAGATGCATACAATTATATAACCACCATTAAAGTCAATATACGGAATAGATCCATTGTCTCCAAAATTGTCCCCGTGCCCCTGTAACCAGCCTCTCCCCCGCTCAAACCTCTGACAACCGGTGATTTGTTTTCTGTCCTATAATTTTGATTTTTCCAAAATGTTATATAAATGGAGTCATACAATATGTTGTCTTTTCAGTCCAGCTTCTTTAACTTAACATGAAAATGCATTTGATATGCACTTCACCATAATATGGTGTGTGTATCAGTAGTTCACTCCTTTTACTGCTGAGTAGTATTCACTGTATGACTATACCAGAGTTTAACCATTCACCAATTTAAGGATATTTGGATTGTTTCCAGTTTGGGGAAATTCACAATTAATTCTATATAAACTTTTAGATACAGATATTTGTGTGAGAGTAAGTATTCATATGTTTTGGGTAAATGCTTAGACGTGGGATAGCTGGGTCATATGCTAAGTGTATGTTTAATTTTATGAGAAACTTTCAGACTGTTTCCAACATGGCTATACTTTCTGCACTACTGCCAGCATATTAGGGGAGTTCCAGTTGCTCCATATCCTAGCTATTATTTGGCATTGTCAGGTTCGTTTTTGTCTTATTTTTCTCAGTCTAATAGGTGTGTAATGGTATAACATTGTGGTTTTAATTTGCGTTTCCCTAAAAGTAATTTACTTACTTCCATGTGCTTATTTGCCATCTGAATGTCTTCTTACTGAAACATTTGTTCAGATGCTTGCTCATTTAAAAATTTAGGTTGTTTGCTTTTTTACTAGAGTTTTGAGAGTTCTTAATATACTTAGGACAAAAATCCTCTGTCAGATATAATATTTGTAAATATTTTCTCCCAATCTATGCCTCATTTTTTTTTTATTATTCTAACAGTGTTTCCAAGAGTAGATGATTGTACTATTGATGAAGTCTGGGTGTTAATTTTTTCTTTTATGGATTATGCTTTTGGTGTCATAGCTAAGAAATCTTTACCTAATTTTATTTCCCATATGTTATCTTCTAGACATTTTATAGATTAAAATTTTACTTTTAGTTCTATGATAATTTGGGGGGCTTCTTTTTTTTGGTGTGTGGTATGGATCAAGGTTTAATTTTTGGCATATGAATGTTCAGTATTTTTGTAACCATTTGTCAAAAAGACTACCTTACCCTTTGGAAAAAACAATCAACTGTATTTGTGTGGGTCTATTTCTGGGCTTTCCTATTGTATTGATTTATATGCCTTTTGCCAATACTGTCTTGATTACTGTGGCTTTATTATTTATCCTGAAATCAAGCAATATGAGTCCTCTGACTTTGTTGATCTCTTTCAGAAATATGTTGACTTTTATTTTAGTATCAACTTGTCTAAAGAAAAACACTACTAGTATTTTGATTGAAGTTGCATTTAATAGAGCAGTTTGGGAAAAATTGGCATCTTAACAATATTACATTTCCAACCAGTGAATGCGGTATATATTTCCATTTCTTTAGTTTATATTTTTAATTGGTGTTTTGTAGTTTTCCGTAGATATTGCACATAGTTTTTTTTTTTAAGCTGTGTACCTAAGTACTTGGTATTTTCAGTGTAATTATAAGTGGTACCTTTTATAATTTCAATTTCCAACTGTACATTGCTTATATATAAAAATATGATTGATTTCTTTGAAAATATTGATCTTGTACCCTGCTACCATGCTAAACTCACCTTAAGTTCTACTACCTTTTCTGAAGATTCTTTGGGATTTTCAATGCAGATGATCCTGCAATCAGTGAAGTTTTTCATTTCTTCCTTTCCAGTCTGTATGCCTTTTCTCTTCTTACCTTATTTCACTGGTTACCATTTCCAGTAGAATGTTACACAGAAGGACCACTCCTCTTTGTGAACTTCTCTTCTTGGTTTTCTGACACAAATATCTATTGATCTCTGACGATTCCTTCTCAGTGTCTTTTAGTCCTCTTTCCTCTCTCTTCTGAATTTTTTCTTACTCCTTTTTTTTCTCTTCAGTTCATATATGTTCCCTTCAAACTGTTGTTCAACTCTCATGATTTTGATGTACATCTAAATGCTGTTTACTGCTGATGCAGTCATTCTTTTGAATCCCCTATCTACTTATCTAATTACTCTCACTCAATATTGCAATGTATTTTCTCAAAGACATTTCAGATTCTGTAGGCCCAGAAAACAAAGTTTTTTCTTCCCTGTCCTGTGCTTGCTATCACAATAAATGATTTCACCAACCATTCAGCTAGTCAGTTATAAGTCCTGAGAGTCTTGTATGATGACTCCTTTATGCTTAACTTCTATGAGATTAAACAATTTAAAGTTGTCTTTTTTATTTGTCAAAATAGTTAAATATTGGCATTTCCATATGGTTCCACCTAATATATTCATCCAACCACTCAATTCTCATGAATATCTTTGAAATTCATCCACTTCCCTTCATCCCATTGCCACTATCTCTATTATGGATTTCATCCTCTCTATCTGAAATATATAATAATTGCCACTCAACTGGTCTCTCAACTGGACTCTGTCTAGTCTCCATCATACCTTCTCCAATACATTCTTCAAACTGTAGTGGCATCTTTATTTCTATCCTGTCTATCTGTTCTGTTTGTTTGTGCATCCTTGGGAAAATTAAGGATTTTTCAGCTTCAGTTTTTCATCTGTATGCGAACTATTATAGTTTTATCATCTGCTTGTTTTAAGGTCCAGTGAGAATACGTATGAGAGGACATTTTATAAAATATGAGGCTCTTTACAAAATGTTAGTACCTGTCATTGCTTAGTATGATTAAAGTCCTTTCTTGTCAATGAATTAATTTTATGTAAACCCAACCAACAAAACTGCCTTTTACAATTAGGAAATGTCATACTGTTTGCCTCATATCCACTGTAACCATGGGACTGTATTATCACCAAGAATTAAACAGTATTTTCTTATGAATAAACCTTGAAAATTTTCACATGGGTGAATTTCTTAAGTGTTCAAGACAGCATGTCTAGACTCAATAGATCTAATATGACATCTCATCCACTCAAATCGCTTTATGATTAAGAGATTAAAATGGGGGAGGGATAAATTGGGAGACTGGGATTGACATATACACATTACTATGTATAAAATAGATAAATAATATGGACCTACTGTACAGAACAGGGAACTCTTCTTAATACTCTGTAATGATCTATATGGGAAAAGAATTTTAAAAAGATTGGGTATATATATATGTATAACTGATTCACTTTGCTCTACAGCAGAAACTAACACAACATTTTAAATCAACTATACTCCAATAAAAATTTTAAAAAAAGAGAGATTAAAATAGTTCTTATACTGGCATAATTACAATCTCAATTTTTAACAATCTTAAAAAAAGAATACATGATAATTATGATTCATATAACTCAGTGCATAAAAATTATACATAAGCTAATTATGGAGCTTAACAAAAAATACTTTTAAAAGTTACTTGTTTTCATACCAAATATGAAAAAAGTCTTACTATGTATTGAATTTTGAAAAATTAAATCAGTAGCCATTCATGGCATATATAATGTACATTTTCTATGCTTGTAAGTCATCTAACAGCTGCATTCTTGTAATTTTGAAATAACTATATATTTGGAAACAATAGGCCAAATGAAGAGAGGTGATGTCTAAATGCGTATTTTACATTGAGCTCAAACATAAGACAAGACCAAGAAAAAATAGCTTAATGGCAAAGGAGCCTTTGCAGCAAAAAAGTTTATCAATTAAAAAAGCATCTAGGGCTTCCCTGGTGATGCAGTGGTTGAGAGTCCACCTGACAATGCAGGGGACACGGGTTCGTGCCCTGGTCCAGGGGGATCCCACATGCCGTGGAGCGGCTGGGCCCGTGAGCCATGGCCGCTGAGCCTGCGCAACCGGAGAGGCCACAACAGTGAGAGGCCTGCGTACCGAAAAAAAAAAAAAAGCATCTATTTTTCTGCTCTGCATACATATAAATTCATACAATATTTTAATTCATCACTCTAGAGTAGGAAATTTGAAGACTAGGAAATTTTACAAAGAGCCTAAAGAGAGCCAGTGCTCAATAAGTATTTGTTTTTTTTAAGTGAGTTAATAAGTGAATAAACTTGACAATTTAGATGTCTGATAAATTTTATTCAGAAAACCTCTTGGTTTCTTTCATCAAGGATCTTCTCTTTACACGTACCCTTTTGTAAAGGGCAAACTCATAAAATATCACTCACAACTTCAATTTTATTTTGTGTTCTCTGTCTTTGTAAACTATAGACTAGTAGTCCCCTCTCTGTTTCTCCAAGTCTCAGATTGTGTAATTGTTTTAAATTGTGATCACATGACCAGATGCCTGAAAATTACCTGATCTATTTAATATAACTTGTTTAGCTGAATCAATTTAATTTCCAGGCCATATGTTCACACATTTATTTCACTTAATCCATTTCAAGGTGGCTTCCTCTTTTGCGCCTTGCTGATTCACCTTCCTTTGATTGATCCAACTCTGGAATAAGTAATGACCTACATGAGAATGTTAAAATAACACTGCTGAAAAATCAAAAGACACATTCTATTCATCTTCTCAGGCCAAGCATTCCAGGAATAAGTTGTCTTTAAATTCTGTGTCTTGTCTTTTTCTTTCAGAGAAAATGAAAGGCTTAAAAAAGGTATGTCCTGATCATACCTACAAATTAAAATATGAATATTGGATTATCACTGAAGGTACAATAAATTCCAGTTAAATCAAAGTATGATCCATTACATTTTCTATAGTAATTTATCAAAAGTCCCCTTTCACTTTTACATGTGCCGTGCCAAACTGAACGCTTAAATATGACGAGTTGATGTAATTGACCATTTTCCCACTAGAAATTTAGGCAGTTTTGTTTTCTCATCTTTTCATATTAATTTGATTTAAAAAATTTTTTTGACTGTACCTGACTTTCAAAAGTTTTAGCTAGATTGTCAAATTTTATTTCAAAATCTAATTTTCTTAGGAAAAATAATGTAGATTCAAAAGGCACCATTCTGTTCTGTATAAATTAAGTCCAACTTTCCTCCTGTCCACTTTATGTATACTTTAAGGTGATCATTATATATAAAGGGAAGTGAAAGGGGGTGGAGAGACACTCTATCTTTGCATTAATATTCCTTTTCTCCTCTTTCCTCATTGCTAGAGTCATGATTCAGTCACATTAGACTTTTCTTATGTAAGATTTCTATGTTATCAGAAAATACACTATGACTTTCTCTTTTTATTACAGATATTTATAGATTGATAGATGTGCAAAAATGCCCATTTCTGTACCTCATTTTCTTACATACAAGGTTCTGGCCTACCTTTGATAAGCTCCTTTTCACTTACTAATTGGCGTAGTCTAACATTGAGTTTCAGTTATTACTTGTGGGTATTTTTAAAAAATAAAACAACGTCTTTATTGTTTCAAATAACTATGAAATCTTTGTATTTCAAAGAAGAGCCATTGATACTAAATTTCGGATCATTGACAATTTATTCTTTCAAAAGGGTGAACTTGACTTATGCAGCCTGACTTTTGGTAAAAAGCACCAACCCTAGCTCTGGGAATACTATAACCTTACTATGTCCTTAACCCACTGAATCTAACAGATGGGTGGAAAATTCATTTTCACATGGAGTATTACACCATTTGAGCTCTAAGCAGATATGAATATGTGAGACCTGTCAACTCCTACTGATTTACCTATTTCTTTCTGAATGTTTTAAATGTTTCTTGTTAATGGAAAGCATATTTCTCAACTTTATTCCCTACAGTATCAAGTAATGAAAAATTATTTGTTAATTGACTAAAACAACAGATACGATTTAATCTGCAGGGTATTTGAAAAAAGATCACATCATCTAAAAAATAGATATATCAAATTACATTAAACCTAAAGTACTATAAGTTCAGTGATTAAAAAAGAAAAGTGTATCAGTCTGCAAGCTTAAATAATATATTCATTAACTCAACAAGTACTTGTTAAATGACCAATATACACAGAGTAATATGGGGGATATGTAACAGATGCTGTCAGGGACCTATCAAAATCTCCACACTTTGATTTCTACATATGTGCTCACCATCAACTGTCAGCACTTTTCTTTGTCTGAGGGCTTTTTCTGGCTACATGGCTACTTTATTCCCTGTGGGACAAACTGGAGCACTTTCTTCCCAGAAGCGGCTTTAACCAAAGACTGATGGGAACTGATAGATAAACATCCATCTCCTCCCCACTCAGGTGGGGTAACTGAGGCACACGTTTTGTACTGGGTCCCAGATTTCTCTATCAGGATTCAGGTCCATTTACCCTTAATAATAACTTGCTTGAAAGTAAACCCTTAACTGGCTGTCTTCTCTGTCTTGCTTCCCATTCCTCTGGTGTTAATTCTAACAATGACATTCCAAAATAACTACTTGCATTTGAATCCTTGTCTTAAAGTTTGCTTCTCTGGAAACCAAACTAAGACAGATAGATACTGATGATGTAGACATAGATAAAGTATTAGATGTACATAATCCATTGTCACCATTATCATCATCATCATCAGGATGCTGGTCATCAATTCTGATTTGTATTTCAAAAATAATTCATTGTATACATTAAGGCCATATTTTATAGTCAGCATCTCTTCCTGTTTAAAGTTTACTAGTAATTTTCAATATTTGAAATGGTGGTAATCCTGAGAAAAATTCATTATATCAAGGAACAAAAAGAGGAACATAAAGTAATTCATTTTACGTTGATAAATAATTTATTGGCAGAGTAGTATCTTGTATATTTTAGACATCAGAGTATGATTAATAAAAAATAATTTGTCTCAGTTTTAATTTTAGTATCCTTATATTTATAGCCAATTTCAGTTGCAAATAAACACAGTTTTGTCTCTATTTTATTAATAAAAATGTACAAATTAAAAATGTACAAACTAAAAGTAGGATTTTTAAAAATAAACATTTTCTTCTAAATGTTTCTAAATTATTATAATTCAATTATAACTCCTAATTATTCTTTAAAAAATCAAGTTAATGTTTACGGCATTAAAAAAACCTCAGAATTGTTCCCAAGGCTATAAGAGATACGTCATTGAAGCAAATGAAACTAAAGCGCTGGACGCTTTGTTCACATAGTTAAATGCTTTATAAAAACTAACTTAAAATAGTTGAAGACTGAAAAGAATTTGCAAAAATAATACTGAGAGTCCCTGCATACACTCATGTACACTTCATCTATCTTTCCCTAATAATAATCTCTTACATATCCAAGAACATTGTCAGAACCAGGAAACTAAAAACATTGGTATGATACTAAAATATAAACCGTATACAGATTTCACCAGTTTTCACACGCACTCTGTGTGTGTTAGTGTATGCTTCAGTGAAATTTCAACACAAAGGTAGCTCTGAGTAAGCATCTCCACAATCTGGAAACAGAACTGTTCCATCACCACAAAGAAACTACTTAATATTATCCCTTAATAATTATATCCTCTCTCAGTCCTAACTCCTGGCAGTCACTGACCACTATAACTTTTTCTCTTTGAGAACATTATATAAATGAAATAATATAGTATGTAAACTCTTTAAGATTGGCGTTTTAAAATTCAGCATAATGGGGCTTCCCTGGTGGTGCAGTGGTTGAGAGTCCGCCTGCCAATGCAGGCAGGGAACACGGGTTCGTGTCCCGGTCCAGGAAGATCCCACATGCCGCGGAGCGGCTGGGCCCGTGAGCCATGGCCGCTGAGCCTGCGTGTCCGGAGCCTGTGCTCCGCAACAGGAGAGGCCCACGTACTGCAAAAAAAAAAAAAAAAAAAAAAAAAAAAAAAAAATTCAGCATAATGTCTTTGAGATCTACCAGAAGTTGTTTCAAATAGCAGTAGTTTGTTGCTTTTTATTGCTAAGTAGTATCTCATTGTATGGATATACCACAGTTTATCTATTTACATGTTGAAGGACATTCATTATGAACATGTGTGTACACCCGTTTTCGTGAGCATGAGTTTTCATTTCTCTAGGATAAGTACTTAGGAGTGTAGTTGCAAGGTGTATTTAAATATATGTTAGTTTCTAAAGGAATGCTAAACTGTTTTCCAGAATTGCAGTACCATTTACACTCTTATCACAATGTACATGAGATCCAGTTTCTTTTCATTCTCATTATCTGTTAAATGCTTTTCTGACTATCATATAAATCACATGGTAACTCTAGAACAATGATTCTCAAACAATCTTAGGTGTTTGTGCATAAAATCACAGGGAGTTTAAGATGCAGATGTCTCCATTATTGTTAATGATGATAGCCACAGTTTATTGTGTCTGTAATGGGCCAGGTTGGCCCTAGGCTATTTAGTTCCCACAACAACTCATTCAGGTAGGTTATTATTACCATCTTAATGTTAAAAAAAAATTTAAGCCTCAGAGTGATTTAATAACTTATTGATGATCACACATATAGTTAAGGAGAGTGTCAGAGTTCAAATTCAGTTTGAATTCAAAATCAAAGTTATTTCATTAAGCCACACAAAAGATAAGAGAGGCTGAATGTTTCTGCCATAATTATGAGTTGAAAATTATATAAGTTCACAAACAGGGCTGGACATGGAAGAATGACAGCAATTAATTTATTGGGATACATTTTTCTCTGCTAAAGTTAGTTTTTAAAATGCTCATGGCTAATACGTAAGGTGAAAAAAGTCTAAGCCCTCTCAAATACCTTTGAAATATAAAGATCAAAGCACAAAGTTATAAAGACTAATGTTGTTTTGCAGAGAAAAAAGAACACTTTAATTAAATGTATCTCAAGTATATGCAAGCTATATTATTTCTAGTATCAGAAATTTACTAAACTGATACCAATAAAAAAGATACTTTTAAAAGTAACTGAGGCATTAAATTTGCACTTGCTTTTCTGCATTAAATTTGGAACATTATGTCTTACAGCAAACTTATATCTTGTAGAAACTAAACCTTCTAGACAAGTGCTCCTATGAGTATCAGATAATCAAAGGACCATTACCTCATTCAAGATAAAACATTTTTAATAGAAAATAATTGAATTTCCTATTGCTTGCCATAAACCCAGAAATTATGTTGGATATTCACTTAATATAACCAGCAGCCCATTTAAATGACATCTATGTAAATATTTGATGTACTGAATGATGTTGGATTTGTGCTCAGCTTTTGCTGACATGTTAGCATCTGTCTTCAATCTGTTTAGAAGAATGAGCTCCCAGGCTGTTCTTAGTGTTTATAAGCAGCTTTTTCCCATGGGAACAGGGAAACTTATTAGAAAATATGCTTTCTTCTAACCTTAAGAATTATAGTTTAAAATACCAGTTTGTAGGCTCGACTTTTAATCTAGATGTACACCTATGTTGCCTAACCTGGAGCAGTAAAGCAGTCACCACACAAATATAATCATTCTTGTGGAAAAATACTATTACTTAAAAACTACATCTCAAATGCAAAATCTCTGTCCATCCTCCACTCCTGTGATTGGAAATGGGCAATCACCAACTCTGTCCTAACTACTAATAACCCAAAGTATAATTATTAGCTGTATTTCCCTACCTTCTGCATCTTAGATTTGCTCCATATAGGACCCAAGGAGGATGGTGAAACTTGCTACAGCTAATTTACTTGGGTAGGGCAGAAGTGTGAAATATTAATCCAGCTTCCAATAGCCTCCATTATACTTGCGAAGTAGGCCCTGCAACACCAGGCCTATTCTGGCTTCGATGTAACTCTAGCCTCATCCCTCTCACAGCTCTATTTATTGATCCTGCTCTTGGGATTTCAAGTGGACATAGCTCTTTCCTGCCTCGGGAAACCCACGCAGTAATTCCCTCTTCCTGAAACGCTTCTGCCCAGCCTCCAGCTGGTCACATCAGTGGGTCCCTCAAATTTACTTCCTCATACTTCCAAATCAACATCAGTGTTCCTGTTATACTCTCTCATACATCCTCCAGTTTTAGTTCACAATTACAACTACAAAGCGTTAAGTGTTATTTGTGTGATTACTTGTTTAGAGGCTGATTTGTACTTTAAAGTGAAAACTTCGTCAGGGAAGGACAGATCTTTCCTCAACATATCTAGTGCCTCACCTGACACCAGCTGTATAGAAAAAATTCAATAAATGTTTATCATGTGAATCATCTGTTCATAAATACCTGCTCTGATAGCTTATAGGAAATTTCTGAAAAGGTCACTGTTAAGCAAACCTTGTGTTTTAAGATAGGCTCCCAAGTCAGAGCAAGTCAGAGATCAAGTTTCCAGATGAGGTATTCACTGACTTTGAACAAAATTGTACTATAGCTTTCTATAGGCTAGAAATACACGTTTATTAACTAATTCATGGACAATGTTATAATTACTAGGGAAATTATATGATATGGGTAAGGTTTCATGTACAATGCTCAACAGAAGGATTCCCTTTGAGCAAGTAAATATGTTAAACAGCCAAGATTCTCTACAATTCTGCAAAAACTTGTGTAAGTCCAATGGAATTAAAAAAAAATCATCTAGTGAAAACATCAATCTTTTATTTCATTACACTTTTCCCTTTCATGGAATGTTTCACTCCCACCTTCCTATATTTGGGGCATTATGGCTGTAACTGGGAGTTTGAAAAAATAATGTTACTTGCATTCTTTAATGAAGTGTTTTCTTAGGAAAAAAATTAAAATCAGATTGCGTTTGGTAAGATATTGCTATGGCAAAGATGGCTATCCAAATCTCACCTGAATAATAGATGAGGTAAGAAAGGCATTAATCATTTCATTTGAGTGACAAAATATTTTAATTGTCCACGAATTTTAAAGGTTCAGTATGATTATAATAATAAATAACATTATTAAATAATAAATAACATTATTTATTCAATATTTGGCTAGTTTTCTAAAATGTATAACATTAATATAGCTTTGGTTTGGTATTATTCATATTTTTCCTGAATTAAGGGTTTAATATGGATATTAAAATGTATTTTACATTTTAACTCTTGAAAAAATCTATGCATATTTTAAAGATCATCTTAAAATTTTATTCTATCCTGGACCATTATTAGAAAACTCAGTCACCTGGATAGGTAATAAGGTTTCACTGACAACGTTAGAAATTCTAGGTTTTAACTTAGAAACTTGACAATCTTATAACTTAAAAGCATATTTCAACTGTAGTTATGATTACTTAATATAATACAAACCAAAAGGAGTTATGACTCCAAATAAATTATATAAATTCTGCATATAAACTGGCTATATGTTTTATATTTCTTTAGAGTCTAAGAATATGCTAGAATATGATCTTAGGCTACAATTTTATATTTATATGAATCTGCAATTACCTAAAATAATATGAAAGTAGTGCAAATATTTATTTAGGTTAATATCCATTAAAACTATTCTTCGCAACATAAAGAATGATAACTTTTTATCAAAATAAAGGGTGATCTAACATAGTCATATGCCAGTTTCCTAAAAGAAGTAAACAAAATTGTATTTGATTTCCTTGAAGGACAAAGCTATAAATTTCTCTACAAGAAAATAGACAACTACGTCAAAAATTTTAATGGCTATTTGATTTTCCTGATTTGACTATCTATTCTGAAGTGTATAGGTCTATATAATCGATACAGATAAAATTAGTTTTCTTGTTTGTAACTGAATGAAGTGAAAGTAACACTAAATCAGAAGGTCCTTGGGGACACTTGGAATTAGATTATGGTCAATGTGATATGTATGAAAACCCGCTTTGTAAGACCCCAAGGGAGAGCTTCAAAAAGACAGCTATCCTTCAGAACACTTGCATATGTTAATTAGAAACCTAGACACATCTCAAGTGGGCAGTTCTATAGAATATGCACCAGGGTCAGGAGCAGCAGGGACTGATGTTTGTAACATTGATTAGAGATTTTGTCAAGCAGGGTTATCCCTTAAAGGGTGCTGTACCAGGGCAACTACAATAGTGTGTAAACTCCACTATTATGGACATTTTAGTGATGTTTATAAAAAAGAAGTGAGTTCAGCAATTTACCTAACCCTCACCCACAAGTGGGGCCCCAATAGCCACCCCAGCTTCTTCCCAAGGGACAGGGCTCCCAAGCAGTGCTGGAGAGGAAAGATAACAGACAAGCAAATTGATGATCAGTATTCTTCTCATGTTTCTTATAGCCTTCAACTCGGCATGCTTCTATCATTCAGAGTTTATTGAAAGTTCGCTGAAAATTGCTGCGTGTTTTTCTACCATTTCAAACTAGTGAAGTTGGAGAGCACACAGGTTTTAAATTAAATTCAAGGGAGACTAGTTTTTGCATAAAAGAAAAAATGTCCTAACAGGTATAAGAAAATAGGATTCAGAGCAGCAAGACAGGTGAATGTTTTATAAAATTTGAGCTGACTCACAATGATCAGAGTACCACTATCAGTGGCTTAGGGATTGGTCTTTAAAGATGAGGATGATGGTGTCATGCTGATATGTACAAGCATCTCCCAAGAATTGACTGGCTTGTGTTTATTTAGAAAAGATTTCCTACAGGTTATCTCAGTTAAGCTTGATATCTTGTTAACAAAGAGTTCCGGCCCAAGGGCATCTCATAGACATTTCACATTGTGGTAAATAGGAACATAAATTTTACACTTAGAAAACAGTCTGTTTATCAAACTTTCCTAAGTTTCCCACCTTACGTGCATATTTGCAAGCCATTACAACATATCATGTGTTGGTTCACATCTCACATACCAGGACAATGGAGCAGTTAAAAATCAGACATCAGTTAAAAAAAAAAAAAAAGATGGGTTTACCTCTAGCTGTAATTTTGCTGTAATTAGTATGAACTCAGAACACTTCTGTCACTTTTTTCATAGGCTGATAATTCTCAATTAGCACACAGTGTAAACAATGCTTTGCTACTGGAGATTTGTGTGGCAATGATTTTGTAAAAGAGAAATTATACCATCACCCCACTTCAAGGAAAAATGTGATTTCCAAATACTCATTGTCTGTTTTACATTTTTAAACATGTTAAAACAAACATGTCCAGGTGTCCAAGTTTATAATTTTGATTGCTTTTTTTTTTCTCTAAGAGAAGTTAGACTTCTTGACAGAGATTGGCAATTGATGTTAATAGTCATAGTTCCATGAGAATTCCCTGCATGCTCATACTATCTAAATGTAAGGGTTAAATGACCTGCTATTGCTTGTTCAAATGTTTAATTAATAAAAATTAATATTTTAAAAGTGGCATGTTATTTAAAGAAAGTTAGGAGAAGAGAAATAGCAAAGATACCACTTACTGGTTAAGGCTGAAGCTGAGTTAATAAATAAGTCAGATAGCAGTGAGATTAGTTTTATAAGTTATCATAAGAAAACAAACAACAGCAACAAAACTCAATAACCATAAAACATTTCTAATTTAAGAAAAGTTCATGAAGTAAATTTCAAGGTGAAGATCACTTGTAAATAAAATAAGAATGAAGATGTGATTGGACATAATCTCTAGTCACCTCATTATCGTACACAGAAAAGTTTTGATTTGCAGAATGAAACCTACATCTCTAGTCCCAAAATTTAACCCATGGTCGTCACCACCATCACTACCACCAACATTATCACCGTAATCCTCACCACCATAACTACTTTTTCCTTTTCATTCTCAGACTACTCCTCAAATATTTACAAGTCTATTATGTGCCAAGCACTTCTTAAGCTTGTAGCACTAAAACAAGGTGCATTTCAGCTACAACTTCAAATGTATTTGTCTGAGTTTTTAAGTACTTATAAATATTCTTAACTTACTAAAAATTATGCCTCTCCAATTCCATATGTACTAAAAAATGCTTTTAATAAATACTTTTAAGTCACCTGTAGAACTAAAAAATGTATTTTAACTCTTATTTAAACACACTGGTTAGGTTTATATTTTAAACAAAGAGAATTTGAAGGCCTTGCCTTTGAACAGAAAAATACATTTTTAAACTAAACTTTAAATTTTGAGATAAGTGTATATTCAGAGAACATCTGGATTATTTCTAGTTTTTGACTATTGCAAATAAAGCTGCCAAGAGCATTCATGCACAAGTTTTTGCACTTAAACAATTTTCATTTCTCTTGGACAAATTCCCAAGTGTGCATATGCTGGATCATATAGTAGATACATGTTTAGTTTTATAAGAAGCTGCTAATTTATGTTCCAAATAACTTCAAATAATTTGCCAAAATGGCTGTACCATTTTATATTATCAGCAGCAGCTCATGAGTGATCTGGCTTCACTTCATCCCAACTAGCATTTGGTGTTGTCAGTATTCTTTATTTCAGGCATTCTGATATGTAACATCTCATTGTAGTTTTAATTTAGGTTTCCCTAATGGCTAAAAATGTTGAATATCTCTTTGTGTGCTTATTTACCATTATCTTTGGTGAAATGTCTGTTCATTGTTTGTTCATGTCTTTTGCCTGTTTCCTAATTATTTTTTTTTTACTGTGAGAAATCTTTATATACTACAGATAGTAGTCCTTTGCTAGAAAAATTATTTGCAAATGTTTCTTCTAATCTGTTTCTTTTCTTCTGTGTGTGTGTGTGTGTGTGTGTGTGTGTGTGTTTGACTTGTGTTTTCATCCTTTCAGTAGGGTCTGTTGGAGAGCAAATTCTTTTAATTTTGAAGAGGTCCAACTAATTGATCTTTCCTTTTGTCAATGATGTTTTTGATGTCAAATCTAAGAACTCTTTGCCTAGCCCTAGATCCTAAATATTTTCTCCTATTTTTTCTAAAAGTTCTCTAGTTTGATATTTTTATATTTTAAGTCTGTGATCCATTTTGACTTAATTTTTATATCAGGTATGAAATTTAGGTTGAGATTGGTTGGTTATTTGATTTACCTATAAATGTCTGTTTTAACACCATTTGTCAGAGAAAGCTATCCTTCCTCTAACTGAATTGCTTTCGCTCCTTTGTCCAAACTCAGGTGGACCTGTTTATGTGGGTCTATTTCCATTCTCTATTTGTTCTATCAATTCATGTGTGCATTCCTCCACCAATACCACACTATCTTGATTCATGTAGCTATATAGTAGGTCTTAATAGTGGATGGATTTAGTCCACCTACAGTATTTTTCTTTTTCAACATTATTTTATCTCTTCTAGGGTTTGTGCTTTTACAGATAAATTTTAGAATAAGTTTGTCTATATCTACAAAACATCTTGCTGAGATTTTGCTAGAGGTTGCCTTAAACCTATAGATCAACTTGGGTAAAATTAGCATCTTTACTATATTGTCTTCCAGTACATAAACATGGCTTTTTTCTCCTTTTTAAACGTTTTTTTCTTTTTATTTCTTTTATCAGCATTTTGTAAATATCAGCGTGTGAATCCTATAGAACAAATAGCATTTTGAAGGGTAAAATACTTCCCCCCCTCCTCCGTTTGAACTTTATTTAGAAACAAGACAACAACAACAAAAAATCCCAGCAGTATTAATTTAGGGGAACAAAAAAAAAGGTTAAAAAAACCATGGAGGGGCAGGTAAAGGAGTTGCTGAACGTTCATAAGAGGAGGCAGAGGAAGTAGGAAGAGCCAGTATTCCACTGGGTGCTGAAGTGCGAGGAAGAGCTATTAATTCCACTGTGTGTCGAAAGTGCTTGTGTGTCGAAAGTGCTTGTGTGTCGAAAGTGCTTCTGCGTCGAAAGTGCTTCTGCGTCTCTGCGGCTGAGGCGCTCCTTCCCGCTTCCTTCGCTGGCGAATAGGCAGCAGAGGGGGAGCTGTAGTGACTTTAGAAGGAGCCCTGGAGCCATGTCTGGCTAAGGACACAAAGAGCAGAGTGCCTTAGATTTACCCCAATCTCCCACCTTCACCATCACGCGAATGAAGAAGCTTTTAACTCTCCTGTCCAAAGTCCTCTGAGAATTCTTCCCTTTCAGGAGGTCGTCTGCATACACGGTCGGGTGAGCGGTGGCCAAAGGCCAGAGCATGTCAGACCTACGCATCCGGGGCTTTAAGCGTCTGTGACCAGGGACAGACACCCAAGTCCTCTCCATGGCCCCCACGTCCCCTGGAGGTCACCAATATAATGCTAGAGTTGGTGCAGGACGGGCCGCAGACCTTTCTGAAGTGTTTCCAACCGTAGTGTTGAAGTGCTAGTTTTCTGTGAATACAGCGCTCTCTTGGAAGTTTCCATTACGATAAACAAGGGACTTAATGTCCACAGAGTGAAAAGTGAAAAGCAAGCTGCTCTTCCAAAAATAGTACGTAGAAGCATATTATAAGGTATTAGAGGCACTGTAGCACTGTTCATCCAAGGTACTAGTTGACTGTTATGTGGCTACTACCAATTAAGTACTTAAACTTCGACAGAAACCTTCTGAAGGCATGTATCAAATTACGTCAACAGTGGGAATGCCAAGCTGATTGATTTTATGACTCCGTACAGGTATTTTTGTTTCGATTTACTTTGTTTTATCTGGATCATTGCGACTTTATAAAGCATGATATTTTAAAGTACATTTGCTCTGTGGTCAGATAAAAATTATTTTGAGTCCTGGTTCTGCTGAAAAGTAAATGAAGGGCCTTAGCCAGTTTACCCTCTTTGATCACAGTTTAACCACGTCTTATGTGGAAATAATGGCCTCTCCTTCCTGGGGAAAGGAGGAACCTAATTGTGATGATTAAATGTGGTGCTGAGCACCTACACATTTAATCACTGGTACTTTATCACTCTCATAAACTTATCTGAAGTGGAAGGTTATTCATAGAATGGAAGCAGGTTAAACAGCAGTACAAAATAGGATGGAACCATCAGGAAGGTAGAGTAGACATTCATAAATATGGTATAATTGTAGAGGTTCGATAAAGGTCTTTCACCCAAAATATCTTTCACAACCTTTGATCTATCTAAAATCCTCGTGTTAAATTGAAGCTCTGTTTCTATTATTTTTCTGCTAAAATGCAGATACTCCTGGGCAAGATAAGACATTGAAACTTTGGTAGATACTAACAACATTTTATAAATTGCTTTATCAAAATAGTTTCTATGTGCAGTATTTTATCATATGAGAGGAGATATATTGATGTTTTTAAGCATTTCTCAAGAAAAGAAGTTTTGGTTGGGGAGCCTTGAAGGTGAGAACTGGCCAAAGTTGGGAGAGAATAAGACACGACGCAAACATCTATTTGCTTATTTTCTTATAAAGGTGACCAAACTATGAATCACTGATTCTCAGTCTTCCTGCATTTTAGAATCATTTTGAGAATTAAATGCATACAGCACATGCATACATACATACACACCTGCATACATACGTACATACATACCTACCTATGCCATGGCCTTACCCCAGAGATTCTATTTTTCTTTAATTGGTCTGCAGTGGGCTTGTACATCAGTATTTTTCATCAGTATTTTTTGACCCCTCACCTTGCCCTGTGATTTTCCATGCAATTAGGTTTGAAATGTTCCTGTATATAAATTACAGAAACTGAATGAAGCGTTAGTACGTTGGAATGATCTCTAAATTGAGATTCAGAAGAAATGGATTCTAATTTTGAACTTTGTGAAAACAATTTGACTTTTCTAGATTTTCTCCTTCTCATTTAGAAAAATAAAATAATTCTTTTGCATTTAATTATAAAGATCCTTACAGTTCTAAAATGATGTGATTGTCAATATCAAAGATGTTTTAAATTTTTCCTTCCTTCAGCTATTTGAATCAATATTTGGACATAGACTTTAATTTGACAGATTCCCCCCAAAAGGGGTATTAGATTAATGGATAGTTAGAGACAATTTATATATCCTGTCCCCAAAGTAAAGCTTTATCAGACATCCTGAAAGGGATCTGGGTGCATTAGGGAAAATAACATTTCCATTCCAGATTCAATACTGATCCATCAAATCTGTTCGCCTGCTGTCAGCAGAAGTTATTGCCAGATGCTTGAAAGGAATGGCCAGAACATTCCTGAATGCCACCGGTTAGCTGCACAAAACTTAACTGTGGGGAACTATTCTTTCTTGTTCCTCCAGATACTGCTCAGACATTATGAATTATTACCTTTAATTACATTTTTAGTAGTGTGGCTCTGAGAGTAAGGATCAGCTACTCTCAAATCCTCCACAAATAAGTTGTAAAAACCCAGTCACACTGTTCGTTTAACTGCTTCAGTAACAGTTAAATGTTCCAGTGTGTTCTAAATAATCCCAAGACATTATTCCGGAATCTGTGCCAGTTTAATTCCCACTTCTGGAGCTATAGTGTCTTAATGAATTCAGCTTAAAAAAATGTAGATTTTGATGTTTTGGTTAGGCAATAAGTCCAAGTAGCTTCAAATTCAGAGTGAATGAGTGGATGCATGAGGACATGCATATGTTTACATTTAAAAATTTTGCATTTTAATAATGGGGCAAGACACAGTTTTAGCTAAAATGATGGCAGTAAAAGCTGTACCCCCTGCCAAGGGTGCTTGTTTTGGCTTCTCTAAGGTTGAAACTTCCTCAGAGCATGAACAGGCAACTTCATGAGAGATGGAATGCCATGTGCTATAAGGCCTAAATCAAATAAAGATCTAGTTAAGTGCCTAATGAACCTCTCAAGCAGATGTGGAGAGTTTCAATATGCTACCTATTGTATAAGATTATTAGGTAGAAAATGCAAAATAAAATCGTGTTAAGGCATAACACTAGATATGGAAAATGGACAAAAGCAGAATGAAGAGTTTTCCAGATGCTTTTGGACTGAACTTCAGTTGAAGCTTTTCGCATATGTATGTTCTTTTAAAAAATAGTTTAGGGCTTCCCTGGTGGTGCAGTGGTTGAGAGTCCGCCTGCCGATGCAGGGGACACGGGTTTGTGCCCCGGTCCGGAAGATCCCATATGCGGCGGAGCGGCTGGGCCCGTGAGCCATGGCCGCTGAGCCTGCGCGTCTGGAGCCTGCGCGTCCGGAGCCTGTGCGTCCGGAGCCTGTGCTCCGCAACGGGAGAGGCCACAGCAGTGAGAGGCCCACGTACCACACACACACAAAAAAAATTAAAAAATAATAATTTAGATTTAAACCAAGTTAAAATCCCAATTGTTTCCGAGCCTCTTAGAGGTCTTATTTATTTTTTTTAATTCAGAGGAAACAAAAATTTTAAACATCTCACAATATCTGTATGTTAGAATTAAATCTGATACTGTTGAAAAAGAAACAGCTATCATCTTTTAAAGGTTTCCACCTAGTGGCAAAGTTATTATGAACAAGAGATAGGACCTCAATGATTAAAGCAGATAGGAACAGTAACATTAGGCAACTGTTTCACCCTTACTCTTTAGCAAAGTTGAGAACCATGCATTAAATACATTGCAGATACTAATTGCAAAAGTAATCCACTCAACAGTAGCTTGGAATAAGGCCACTTTCTTTTAGGTTCACTTAGATTGCCACCTTTGTTATATCTTTGTGCCTTCCATGATTTATACAATTGATATATATTTATTAAAGATAAGAACAAAGAAAAAGAGAATATACATGTTTGCTTCCATAAGATTTTGTCACAACTTCAGTATTGGCTTGTGTAACAAAATATCATAAAGCACTTGTAATAGCATTTGGAAATATCTCTAAAGCAAATATGGCATTTGGGGGACATACTCTTTTTTTTTTTTTTTTTGCGGTATGCGGGCCTCTCACTGCTGTGGCCTCCCCCGTCGCGGAGCACAGGCTCCGGACGCGCAGTCTCCGGACGCGCAGGCTCAGCGGCCATGGCTCACGGGCCCAGCCGCTCCGCGGCACATGGGATCCTCCCAGACCGGGGCACGAACCCGTATCCCCTGCATCGGCAGGCGGACTCTCAACCACTTGCGCCACCAGGGA
This sequence comes from Mesoplodon densirostris, assembly GCF_025265405.1. NCBI lineage: Eukaryota > Metazoa > Chordata > Mammalia > Artiodactyla > Ziphiidae > Mesoplodon > Mesoplodon densirostris. The sequence goes on along the minus strand of NC_082663.1, from coordinate 169,383,437 downwards.
GGCCCTGGGGGACATACTCTTATGGAACTGATGCTGTGATTGTAAGGATGATACTTATTTACCAGTGTGACCAAAGAGTTCCATTAATCACATGACCAGATGCAAGAAATGTGGGCTTTAAATGTTTACATTATTTAAGGCTATCCCATTCTAAATATACACTTTAGCAACATACTTGGTAACGTTGGCCAGGGAGAAAGGAGAGGGAGTACCTAATTTGTATGCTTTCTGTGGACAGTCACATCTAAGATTCATAAATCCAGTGATTAAAATAAAAAGAGTACCACGGAAACTTGCATGTAACATGACATAGCCCAACAGGATATGTTGTATGTACATTAATCATACTTAGTGTAGGAGGTTCATATCAGTCCATTGTAAAGGAAAAGGCAACATAGTGACTAAAAATTTCACATTGCTTTTCCAACATTTTACTATGTTGTTTTCATGTGACAGTGGTTTAGTTGGCCTTAAAATGACAAAGAAGTGCTAAGCACATTCAGGCACCTGAGCTCATTGTGCATTTGAAATTGCTCCGTGCTCTGCACTGAATAAACTGACCACTGGGGTTAATAGTCATCAACCAGGGCTTTCTGACCTTTTGGAAATTTAGATCTTAGCTTTCTTTGTGCTGCAGCATCCTGTGCTGATCCTCCAAGGATTTACCACAAGCTGTAGAAAGCAATTATGGGCTTGGGAAGAGATGAAGCCAAAGAGAGCAAGATTAGCTTCCTAAAGTTTGCCTTTTCTCTCACATAAGCGTTCTCCTCCACAACGAGTTAACAGAGTGTGGTGGGGAAAATTCTCCCATAGTTTAGAAAGTTGAACCTCTTTCCTTGCTTAGGTGATGGCATTGACACTTCACACAGAGGGCTAATTTACATTTAATGCCCTGGAAATTAATTACAGGGAATAAAGATAATTGTAAAATCACCCCCCCATATGCACTTACAAAAATAAACAAACAAACTACATCATGATTACTAAGCAGCCATTTAATGCTTAATTTTATGCACAGTGGGAAGGGCACCAGTAGTCTGGAAACAGAGAGAGGGTAGAGAAGAAAGGATACTAGTTTGAAATATGTAACAGCAGAGGCAGTTTTATGTGGTAATGACCTGCAGCTTTCCCAGCAGGAGTGGAAGTCCTCGAAGCCTTATGCACGGAGTCCACGGATGTGTTTGGGTCTAGCCAGTCAGCCAGATGACTTAAATGATGATTTGACCAAGTTCGAGACTTTTTTCCTATGCCAGTGGGTGGATATTCCAGGCATAAGTATATTGCTTTTGCTGTAACAGTGAACTGGTGGTGCCTTTCAAACAAATTCCCCTAAATGTATCCTTTAATATAGAAGACTGAGATTCATTTACCTGGAGAGGAAGTCACAATGTTATCAAGTTTATATTGTTCTAGAAATATTTTTTTTAATGCTGCAGTTAATTTCAGTTGGGCAAATACAACCCTTTGTCAGATATCCCTACATGGCCTCCACCAAAAACATTTATTAGAATTTTGATGCACAGGAACAACAAGGAAAAGTAGCACAAGTAAATAATTTTTGGTCAAATGTCAGACTGTCAATAAGGCCTTCATGCTCTAATTTCCATTTAAAATAAAAAGCCTTTCTCCCCTACTCTCACAGCTATTTCTTCCACTTAATATTAACTATTGCTCTTTATTTTTAATCAGATGTCATTACTTATTTGTTTGTTTATTAATGGTCTGCTGCACCTAGAATGTCAACTTGATGAGGGAAAGGTGTTCTGGGGCATATATCTTCAGTTTCTAGATCAATGCTTGACATACAGTAGACAAAGTTGTATGAAAGAATAGGCAGAGTTGGGGCTTCCCTGGTGGCACAGTGGTTGAGAGTCCACCTGCCGATGCAGGGGACACGGGTTCATGCCCCGGTCTGGGAAGATCCCACATGCCGCGGAGCGGCTGGACCCGTGAGCCATGGCTGCTGAGCCTGCACGTCCAGAGCCTGTGCTCCGCAAGGGGAGACGCCACAGCAGTGAGAGGACCGCGTACCCACCCCCAAAAAATAGGCAGAGTTAAACTATATGCACTTTATTTTACAAGATTATTGCACAGAATACAATCATACAATAGGTCTTAATCAATAGACAGAGCATCTCAACCACTAAGAGAAGCCCAAGTTACTTAATCTTTAAAAAAAAAATTCCAAAAAGAGAGCTGCAAAACATTTAAAATGCATTTAAGTGTTATAATAAGCAAAATTAACTCTTTTATTGACATACAGCATTATATTAGCTTAAGGTATATAACATAATGATTCAATATTGATACATATTACAAAATGAGCACCACAATAAGTCTAGTTAATGTTCATCAGCATTATAGGGATACTTCTGAGATCTTGTAGGTTCTGTTCCAGACCACCCCAATGAAGCGAAGATTGCAATGACGTGAATCATGGATTTTTTGGTTTCTTAGTGCATATAAAAAGTTACATTTATACTATACTGTAGTCTGTTAAGTGTGCAGTAGCATTGAGAGTCAGTCCTCCCAAATCATGCTGCTGCTTTATCAACTAAAATTTATGTAATATTCTAAATCCTTTGTTGCCATTTCAAAAGTCTTCACAGCTTCTTTCAGCAGGTTTAGATTTTGTCTCAGGAAACCACTTTCTTTGCTCATCTGTAGGAGGCAATTCCTTATCCATTAAAGTTTTATCATGTGATTGAAGCACTTCAGTCACATCCTCAGGCTCCACTTCTAATTCTGGTTCTCTTGCTTTTTTCTATCACATCTGGAGTTACTTCCTCTACTGAAGTCTTGAACCCATCCAAGGCACTCATAAGGGTTGGAATCATCTTCTTCCAAACGACTGTTAATGTTGATATTTGGACCTCTCCCCGTGAATCACAAATGTTATTAATGGCATCTAGAATTACGAGTCCTTTTCAGGAGGTTTCCATTTACTTTGCCCAGGTCCATCAGAGGAATCACTGTCTATGCAAGCTATAGCCTTACAAAATGAATTTCTTAAAGAATGAAACCTGAGAGTCAAAATTATTCTTGATCCATGGGCTGCAGAATGGATGTTGTGTTATCAGGCATAAAAACAGCATTAATCTCACTGTACATCTCCATCAGAGCTCTTGGGTGACCAGGTACATTGTCAAGGAGCAGTAATATTTGGAAAGGAATCTTTTATTTCTGACAATAGTCCTCATCAGTGGGCTTAAAATATTCAGTAAACCGTTTTGTAAATAGTTGTGCTGTCATCCAGTCTCTGTTGTTCCATTTACAGAGCAAAGGCAGAGTAGATTTAGCATAACTCTTAAGGGTCCTAGGATTTTCAGAATGGTCAATGAGAATTGGCTTCAACTTAAAGTCACCAGCTGCATTAGCTTTTAAAACAAAAGTCAGCCTGCTGTTTGAAGCTTTGAAGCCAAGCATTGACCTCTCGTCTCTAGCTATGGAAGTCCTAGATAGTATCTTCCATTCTAAGGCTGTTTCATCTACATTAAAAATCTATTGTTTAGTGTAGCCACCTTCATGAATTAGCTTAGCTAGATCTTCTGGATTACTTGCTTCAGCTTCTGCATCAGCATTTACTGCTTTACCTTGCACTTCTATGTTATGGAGATGCCTTCTTTCCTTAAACCTCATCAGTCAACCTCTGTTAGCTTCAAACTTTTCTTGGGCAGCTTCCTCACCTCTCTCAGCCTTTGTGGGATTGAAGAGAGGGCCTTGCTCTGGACTAGGCTTTGTCTTAAGAGAATGTTGTGGCTGGTTAGATCTTCTATCCAAACCACTAAAACCCTTTTGCTATCAGCAATAAGACTGTTTCACTTTCGTATCATTCCTATGTTCACTGGAGTAGCACTTTTAATTTCCTTCAAGAACTTTTCCTTTGCATTCATAGCTTGGCTAACTGTTTGCCACTAGAGGCCTAGCTTTCCACCTATCTCTGCTTTTGACATGCCTTCCTCACTAAGCTTAATCATTTCTAGCTTTCGAGTTAAAATGAGAGATGTGTGACTCTTCCTTTCATCAGAACACTTGGAGGCTGTTGTTGGGTTATTAATTGTCCTAATTTCAATATTGTTGTGTCTCAGGGAATAGGGAGACTGAAGGAAAGGAGATAGGTGGGGCAGCAGCCTATTGGTGGAGTAGTCAGAACACACACAGCATTTAGTGATTAAGTTCATGGTCTTATTTGGGCATGGCTTTTGGCACTGTAAAACAATTACAATAGAAATGTCAAAGATCACTGATCACGTATCACCATAATATATTTAAATATAATAATTTTAAAAAGCATAAAATATTGTGAGAATTACCAAAATGTAACACGGAGACACGAAGAGAGCAAATGCTATTAGGAAGATGACGCCAATAGACTTGCTTGATGCTGAAGGGTTGCCACTAACCTTCAATTTGTAAAAAAAAGGCCATATCTATAAAGCACGATAAAGCAGAGTGCAGTAATATGAGGTATGCCTGTATATAGTGACAGAATATTTTTTCTTGTGATAAGAACTTTTATATCTACTCTCTCAGCAACTTTCAAATGCAATACAGTATTATTAACTGTATATTACATCGCCATGACTTATTTATTTTGTAACTGGAAGTTTGTACCTTTTGACTCCCTTTACCCATTTCACCTACCCTCCACCCATCTCCTATCACAAGCACCAATCTTTTTTCTGTATCTGTGAGCCTAGATTTTGTTTTATTTTGTTTTTTAGATTCCAGATATAAGTGAGAGCATGTGGTATTTGTCTTCCTCTAACTTATTTCACTTAACATAATGCCCTCAAGGTCTGTCCAGGTTATTGCAAATGGCAACTTTCCTTTTTATGGCTGTATAATATTCCATTGTGAATATATAGTGTATATATATACACTATATATTCACAATGGAATATTATGTATATATTCATATATATATATATATTCATCAATCGATGCACAGTTAGGTTGTTTCCCTATCTTGGCTACTATAAATAATGCTGCAGTGAACATGGGGGTACATATATCTTTTCAAGTTAGTGTTTTTGTTTTCTTTGGCTGAGTACCCAGAAGTGGAATTGTTGGATTATTAATTTTGTGAGAAATCTCCATAATGATTTCCATCATGGCTGTACCAACTGCATTCTCACCAACAGTGCGTGAGTGTTCCCTTGTCTCCACATCCTTGCCAACACTTGTTATTTCTTGTTTCTCTGGTAATAGCCATTCTAACAGGTGTGGGGTGTTACCTTGTTGTGGTTTTGATGTGCATTCCCTGACTATTACTGATATTTAGCACCTTTTCATGTACCTCTTGGCCATGTGTATGTCTTCTTTGGAAAAATGTCTATTCAGATCCTCTGCACGTTTTAATTGAATTGTTTAATTGAATTATTTTTTTTGTTATTGAATTGTATGAGTTCTTTATATAGTTTAGCTATTAACCCTTTATCAGGTACATGATCTGCAAAATATTTTCTCCCATTTAGTAGGTTGCTTTTGTTGATGGTTTCCTTTGCTGTGCAGAAGCTTTTTAATTGATGTAGTCTCACTTGTTTATTTTTGCTTTGTTGCCTTTGCTTTTGGTGACAAATCAAAAAAAAATCATCACCACTACTGATGTCAAGAAGCTTACCACCTATGTTTTTTTTAAGGAGTTTTATGGTTTCACGTCTCACATTCAAATCTTTAATCCATTTTGAGTTAATGTTTGTGTATGGTATAAGGGAGTAGTTCAATTTTATTCTTTTTCATGTGACTATCCAGTTTTCCCAACACCATTTATTAAAGAGACTGTCCTTTTTCCATAGTATATTCTTGACTTCTTTGTTGTAAGTTAATTGACCATCTATGTGTGGGTTTATTTCTGGGATATCTATTCTGTTACATTGATCTGTGTGTCTGTTTTTATGCAGTACTATACTGTTTTGATTACTATAACTTTATAATATGGTTTGAAACATAGAGCATTATGCCTCTGTCTTTGTTCTTCTTTTTCAAGATTGCTTTGGCTCTTTGCATTTTTTTGTGGTGCCACATAAATTTTAGGATTGTTTGTCTTATTTCTGTCAAAAAAAATTCCATTGGAATTTTGATAGGGATTGTACTCAATCTGTATATAGCTTTGGGTAGTATTGACATTTTAACAATATTAATTCTTCCAGTCTCTGAGCACAGAATATCTTTTCACATATTTGTGTCTTCTTTAGTTTCTTTCATTAATGTTTTATAGTTTTCAGTGTACAGATCTTTTACCTCCTTGGTTAAATTTGTTGCTAGGTATTTTATTCTTTTTGATGCATTTGTAAATGGTATTGTTTTCTTAATTTCTCTTTCTGATAGTTTATTATTAGTATATAGAAATGCAAAAGATTTGTTGCAACAGAACTGTAATACATTTTAAAAGCATTTAAGGGGTATTCTAAACAAAATTAACTTTTAACTGAAAAAGCAATGTGAAAGAATTGTTTTCTTAGGATAATTCCAAAATTTATAAAATGTTAATTGATAATTCACTACAGATGATAATGAAACATGAAGTTAAAATTCTCAGGATGTCTTTCTTCAATCATGACAGTATACATAACCTCATCTGTCATTAATATCCATTAGTATGTAATTTTAAGTTTTATTATTGATATGAAGTGCAGAGCAAATGTCCCTTCTGTCCCTAACTCTCTCCTCCCCCTCCCCTAAAAATGGTGTTAGAACTTTACAGCAACCTACCTGTCAAATCTCCATGTACTATTGCCATTATTTAGGAGACACAAATCACTAAATTCTAGACAAGGGAAGGAGCAGAAGACTAAGAAACAGAACTGGAATAAAATGGCTGTGTTACCCTGGGCAGTTAGCTTCAAAAAGGCCATGTCCGGGGGCTTCCCTGGTGGCGCAGTGGTTGAGAGTCCGCCTGCCGATGCATGGGACACGGGTTCGTGCCCCGGTCCGGGAGGATCCCACATGCCACGGAGCGGCTGGGCCCGTGAGCCATGGCTGCTGAGCCTGCGCGTCCAGAGCCTGTGCTCCACAAGGGGAGAGGCCACAACAGTGAGAGGCCTGCATACCGCAAAAAAAAAAAAAAAAAAAAAAAAAAAAAAAAAAAGCCATGTCCAATGGTCTTTTCAAAGTGTCATGCCCAGTTAAATAAGGTATACATTGAATTAGATGTTTGAATTAATTAATACACAGAAAAAAAAAAGTTCCAAAATTCATGATGGTAAAGTTAATTTTAGAATTTATTCTTTTCATTGTGTATTAGTTTCCTGTGGCTTCTGTGACAAATTACCACAAACTAGGTGGCTGAAAACAACAGAATTTTGTTTGTTGTCTCGAGGTCAGAAATTTGGAATCAGTATTTAAATCAAAATATTGGCAGGGCCACATTCCTCCTGGAGGTTCTAGAAGAAAATCTGTTTTTTTCCTCCTCCATCTTTCAGGGCTGACCACATTCCTTTGCTTGTGGCTACATCATTCCAATCTCTGAATCCATAGTCACATTGCGTTCTACTCATCTGTGTCAAATTTATCTCCACCTCTCCCTTATAAAGATGCACTAAGTGATTGCATTTAAGGCCCGCCTGGATATTCCAGAATAGTTTCCGCATCTTAATCCTTAACTAAATCACATCTAAAAGTTCCTTTTTGATACAAAAGGTAACATTTACAGACATGAAGGATTAGGATGTGGATGTCTTTTGGAGGAGGACATTATTCAGCCAACCAGTTTGTCATCTGGACCACAAAGATTCACAACCATCCACGTGCAAAGTATCTTCATTCCATTCCAACATACTCAAAAGTCTCAACTCATTAGAGAATTAACTCAAGTCTAAAATCTCAGCTAAATATTATGAGCTCAAAGGTTCCAAATGTCATTATCTAAATAATTTAACTTAGTATGAGTCAAAGTCTGGATATGGTTCATCCTGTTGCAAAATTTCCAGCTATAGATTTGTGAAACCAGGAGACTAGTTATCTGCTTCCAAAATACAGTGGTGGGACAGGCATAGGGTAACAGTTGTATATATATTCTTATCAAAAAGGGGGAAAATTGAAGGAAAAAAGGAGTCACTAGCCCCCCAAGCAATTTCAAAATCCAACCAGCCAGTTTCCATTAGATTTCAAGGCCAGGAAATAATACTCTGTGGCTTAAGTCTCTGCCTTTTGGACCCATGACTCTGGCTTCTGCATAGATTTGCTCCGGTACCAATGGCTCTGGCCTCTAGACCCAAGGCTCTCCACTTGGAGTTATACTTCCTTCATTTTATCTTTCATTCCTTTCACACCAGTCTGGCAGTGTTTCTACTGGTAAACATTTCTCAAATCTTATAGATCTTCTGTGTATGTCATGGAGATTCACACCGTTAGACAAGAGAGCCCTCCACATATCTTTTTTGGAATAATCCCATCTTTATTCCTGGCTTTTGCTGAGATGGTTGAGTGGATCCATGAACCACATGCTTAATTTCCTTAAGAACCCTCTTTGTGAGAGAATACTCTGAATCTTTGATTGTTTTGAGGCACTAGCCAATTGTGGTCCAGCCATATCCTTGGCTTTATGATCAGAGTTTATTTTACTAAAAGTAAATCTCGTAATTTTAGCATCTTTTGCAATCTGGATAAGCTGAGAATTTCTCAAATCATTAAGTCCTGGTTCATTTTTGCTTTATAGTTCTTTCCTCAATATTTCTGTTTCCTCTTGCATTTTACTATAAGCAATAAGAAGAAACCAGGCTGCACCTTGAACCACTTATCTTGGAAGTCTCCTCAGCTGAATACCCAAGTTCATCATTTACAAATTCTATAGGGCACATTTCTGCTATACCTTCTAATGCTATATAATAAGGATCAACTTTCCTCCAATTTCCAATAGCGTGTTCTTTTTGTTCCTTCCGAGACCTCACTATAAGTGCCTTGAACATCCATAGTTCTACCAGTAGTTCAAAGCAATCTAGGCTTTTTCTATCATGAACCTCAAAATTATTCCAGCTTCTCTGCCCATTAACCTAATCTCAAAGGCACTTATATATTTGCAGGAATTTGTTATAGTAGTACCCCACTCTCAGTATCAAAATCTGTTTTAGCTTACTGTGGCTGATGTAACAAATGAGCATAAATTCAATGACTCACAACAACAGAAATTTATTGTAAAGTCCAGAAGTCAAATCGGCATCACTAGACTGAAATCCTGGTGTCAGCATGACCATACTTCCTCTGGAGGTTCTAGAAAGGAATCTGTTCCTTGCCTCTTTCAGCTTCTGGTGACTGCTGACATTCCTTGGTTGCAGTCACATTACTCCACTTTTCAAGGGCAATATTTTAAAATTCCTCTCTGCTCCATCTTCACATTGCCTTCTTTCAGCGTGAGTACAATCTCCCTCTGCTCACCCCTGTACCCCTCATCCCACAAAGGGACACATATGGTCACATTTAAGTCCTGCCTGGATAATCCAGTATAATCTCCCTATCACAAGATTCTTAACCACGTCTGCAGAGACCCTGTTTCCATATAAGGTAACATTTACAATTCTTGATTAGGGACTGACATGTTATTGGGAAAAAAATTTATAGTATCTGACTTGACATTCAAAATGACTTAATAGCCTCTTTTTTCTTCTTAGTAATGAACATTTAATCTGCACCTATTCACTCCTCCAAACTGTTATCTTCCCTCTCTTAATAAATGACATCATCAAGTGCTTAAGCCAAAAATTTAGGAGTTATCATGAAGTTTCTACTTTACCTGTTACATTTAATCTATTGGCAAGACTGAATGACTAGCACCAAGATACTTGCTTCTCTCCTTTTCCAGTGCTACCACCCTGGTTCAAGCTATTGCTATTTGTCTCCTGGGACATTAGCAGTAACCTCTTAAACTGTCTCCCAGCCTTTACTCTTGCCTCACAACAATCTGCTCGCCCCATAGCAGCCAGAGTACGATATTTTGAAACTCCATCAGCTAATGACTGTCCCCTGGTTAATACTCTTCACTGTTTCCCATCATACTTGTGATAAAACTCAAACATTCTACCTTTACTGAAAATGACTCATATAATTTGCAATCTACTAGATTTCATTTTTCTCCTTCAAATACGGGTCTCATTCTTAACACAAATAAGTAAGCTAAAATGGCCATTTCTATTTTCAAAGGAAACAATTTTTTTTTAAATGGAAACTTTTTGTACTTTATATAATGTCACTTAATTCTGTATTTTTACCTTGCTTTATAAATAATATCTTCAAGTACTTTCACAAGATATTTAGAAATATGTGTTTTCAATTACTTTTAGATGAATCTTATGTTTATTGCTTAGTCTGTGATGGATATTTTACTGGTATCAGGTTTGGACCTATCACTGCCTTATCATTTATCACTTGATGAAGGTGTCACTTAAAGTTTTCATTGTTGCACTAAATACCAACAGTGATTTATCGAATAACTGCAATGTGTCCAAATTTATACACAGAGCAATTTGGAAGAATACTTATATTTCTCCCTGACTTGTAAAAGTGTCTCCTTTTTTCCTTCTTGTCATTTAGTGCCTCAAAATTTAAGGCAGATTATGAAGAAAAATTTATTATTCCACAGTAAAAATGTCACTTTACAAAATAACACACAAACCATATTTAGCTATTGATATTAGTAGCTAAAAAATCTCAAAATTTAAAAATTATACCTTTTGCTTGTCATATTTATGAGTGTAAATACATATTAACAAAAGTATGAAAAATACAGTAACTCAGATACAGTGTACTAGTACCTTGTATTTAGACAGCCATACTAGAGAGTTATTTGAAAAGAATCATCAGTGCTATCAAAATGTTCATACCTTTGAATATAGCTCTTCCCTTTAACTTAATAAAATAATCAGATACATGCAATAACATTTAGGTATAAGGACATTTTTATATCATTATTTAAAAGAATGAAAATTCAAAAAATCTGCTAATCTAAAAACTTAGAAGATTGAATGTATAGTTTGTTAGCTCCTTATGTTGAAATATACATGGCTATTTAAAATCATAATTTAGAAAAACATTTTATGACATGAGCAAATTTTTAGGATATATAATCAAAGCAGTTTAACCCACCACATGTGCCTTATGATACCAGTTTTGTGAGATATGTACACATAAAATTGTGCTTCTAGAAGTAAATGATATACACACATATAATGGAGGTATTTATGATGACCTTAATTTTCTTCTTAATTTTTTTTCAAAATTTTGTGATGACAATGAACTGTTTTTGTAATATATTTGTTAAAGAGAAAACTAACAAAATCTAAACATAGATTTAGATTTAAAAACGTAGTGTATTTATAAATAAATAATGAAAAGAAAAAAGAGGCCCTTGTAATATCAGAGCCCTAGAAACTTTCATGCAAAAGAAACAGTGCTCTTTCTTCTCTGCTATCAAGGGAAGGAAAAGTGGGTAACTAAAGGCTAAGGTGAAAAGACCCTATGAGAGTTGATGATCTCTTACTTGTTAGCCCAATCAATGATGCAGAATCAGTATTCTTAAAGTTCCATAAAATTACATGTGCACATAGACACATATTCTATGTAGTCAGCTGTTACCTATGTCAACAGAATAGAACAAAAGCAAAGTAAAACACATTTAAACTAGACTAAAAAATATTGTAGATAGAGCCTTTCATCAAGGAATACTTTGAAGTATATACATGGGGAAGGAAGATGTTAAAGATAAATAACTCCTTAATTTTGAGAGTGCTGATAGTGTCATACTTAGTATTCATTCTGAAGGGGGGCTGCTGGGGGAAATCAACCAATTTAATGTGTTTAGGGAAATACTAACATTGTGTTTATGAGCACCTCTTTTGTACCATAAAAATCTTACGAATATTATATTTTAATAATTTAATATGTACTAGGCTCATTAAAATAAACTAATTTTTAAAATGATAATCCATTCTTGTTAAAGGAATCAGGGAAAAAGTATGATCGACTCCAGACCCCTAGCACTTTCTTACCATCCTTTCTATAACTATAACATCTTCACTCTTAGAAAGGAACTTGTACATTTGTTGTATCATGTAAGTAATCCAAAAAATTGTTTTATCTTACTTTCTATGCAGTCAATCAATCATATTCAATTTCTTTCTTCACTGTTTCTCTTAAAGCTGGAAGTATTGTTACCACCAGCTACATAGGACCATCAATTAATACAATGTCAGTTATATGCTTTCTAGCTCCCTCTAGTTTTTTCAGGGAAGTTATCTCTGAAAAGAGATCACATCAGATCCAAGAAAATGAGAAGAAGTTGCCACTGACTCAAAATTTGTTTAAATGTAGGGTGCTATACAGTGTGTATAGGTATTAAATATCCTAATTGCATATTAGTTTAACATAGCATTTGTTTCATCATAACAGCAACTGAAAAACCAAAAACTCAATCAAAAGAATAACACATACTCACATGTGTGTTATCAGCTTGCTTTAATATGAGTAAGAGACTCTAGATCAACATACTACTTAGGTCTATTGTAAGCAATTGCAAAGGACTCTGGAATTTAGGTTAGACTATATCTTGGAAGTCCTGCCTCAGCTTTTCTAACATTCTGTCCCTCTAGCATTTCTTTGTGCTCAGAAGCTAATGAATCAATTGCAGAGCTGTCCCATAGGTCTTCCACATTCTTATGTCCCTTCATACCAATTATACTTCCATTTTGAATAAATGATACTTAGCAAAGTAGTCACCTTCATTCAGTGGAGCTTATAGCTCTGAAAAAACAGGGAACACTTTCTTTATCTTTTATGTCTAGAATCAAGCAAAGTGCCTGGCACATAATAGGTTGTAGTAACTCACAATGAATATTAAAAAAATGAATCATGAAGATACTGGTATTTTGAAAATGTTATAGAAAATCAAAATTGTGGAATTTAAACAATGATGTCTCAAACAATGCTGGCCATTTACTTTTGAGAGTTATTTACAGGTTTAATGTAAGGTCTTTGTTAAGCTTTTCTTAAAAAAAAGATATGAATAGGCTAATATAATATGAAGATTTAAAATACTTCTAGAAATTACAAGATAAATTTAAATTTCACCGAAAGCAGATGGAATTAAAGAAACTGATTAAGTGAACTCTGCTTCAGTTTACATCCTGCAAAAAGACACCAGATTGACAAAAATGCCAGTTTTTATTTATGTAAAAATATATTAATTGCAAAAGGAAGAATTAGTGTTTTGACCTACATGTAAGCTAAGTGTTTAAAAAAATAAAAAGCACAAATGTATGTCTCATTGCAGTTTTAGCTCAAGAACAGAATGGATTGGATAGCAAGAGAGAATGTGTAGGCATGAGTGTGGTGATAGGTCTTATGTGTCAGTGTATGCATGTATGTACTCCTAGTGTTGGGAATGTATCAGGATAAAATTTTGAACTTAATTCTAAGATAAAAATAAGTAATACAATGAATGTAATTATTTTAGTAACCTTTGTCTTGTGAATACATTTGGGAGAGTAGATAAATGTCTGCTTGCACTTATGCTTAAACAATTAGAGAACCTACCCCATTCCTAGGTAATATGGTGTTTTTGCTTATTTGGTGAGCATGTGGCCTCCTTTCCTAGAATACAACCCAAACAAACAGGTTCTTATGCAATCTGTTGCAGGCTCTTTAATATGAATAGATTTAAAAAAATGTCTATCCTACCAGTGTTGGTAAATTGTGTAGCTACTTTTCTACTCTGCTTTCATTGGAGCATAATTTGGGGGACTACTTATGTGGACAACTATAAAGCTACACAGATGTGAAAATTTCTCTCAGTCATTAACTGTAAAATATAAGCTGCAATTAATGTCTATCATCAAATTAGGAGATAATGTTAGTTTTCACACTTCAGTTCTCAGTTTAATGCTTTAACTAACCTTATTAGGGGCTCTTAGCACATCAAATGATTAGCTCTCTGGTCAATTTGCTGGACTCCAATGGTAGTTTACTTTGTTAGCAATGTGTTTCTAATAAATGTAATTGTCACTTATTTAATGAAGCTGATTTTAGTATAAACACAAAGCATGAATGTAGGTAAGGTATTATAATTTGCTACTGTGTATTCTCTATACACACAAGAACTCACAAATGTATATATAGATATATGTTATTTTCAATTGCATAAAAACTGTAAAAAGCATCAATTTATAAATCAAACTAAATTGCCAAATTCCATATTTTGGCTTCCAAAATTGCCAAATTCCATACTTTGGTTTCCTAACCCTCTTTTCGACAAGCTTTTATCTACCTAGCAAAAGGAAATAAAGTATATGTCCTCTTTTAAAAAAAATCCTGTAAAAGCTTACTCTCTGGATTTTCTTTTGGCTTTTAAGAAAACATAAAGGGGAAGGTTTAAATGTTTAGAGGCTTACAAATGCCTAGAGAGGTTACTGAATGAATACAATTAATTTTTATTTTTCCTAATTGGTGTGTGCCACATTTAACCAGCAGAAATTCCATCTTCCTACACAGAATAGAAGGCTCCTTTATCTCACAAGTTGCGTTTTTATTTAAGCCAGTAAATTGTACATAATAGTCTACAATGAATTTCCTTTCTAATTAGTCTATTCTAATCGGTTTGATAGGGGAACTAACTCATTTAACACTTCAGGGAGATGCTTAGAATGTCTTCAGGGAATTGACCACTTCATTGCAGTTAAAAAGTATATTATTTGGAGGCATAAAGGGATACCAGATTTCCTTTTATGTTTTGGACCTTGGTACTAAGTTGTAGTAGGCCACACTCCCACTGTTAGCCTTAATAGGATTAGTTTGGATATTATCAGAAGAACAATTAACACCTGCTGATATGATCACAGATGGTATCAAAGAGTAAGAGGAACTCAGTTGTACAGGGACACATCTCAGGCTTTTACATTGGGAGTGCCAGTACAAACATGGCTACAAGATTCAAGGATAACATTCCATGTAACTATTAGTGGTACAGTATCAAAACTGGTATGAAATTAAAAGTCTTTCTCTAGCTTGCTTAATTCTGAGGAGTGGGAGCCTATTTGACAGTCTGCTAATACTAGCTCTTTGACTCTGGGTACGTTATTTAATTTCTTTGAGCCTGTGTATCTTTAGCTGCAAAACTGAGACCAATAATAACACCCAGCTCCTGGGATTTGGTGAGGATTAAATGAGGTAATCCAGGTGAAGGGCATGACCCTGTCCCTTACGGATAAATGTGAATCCTTATTGGACTGATTGTTATAATGTTGTCTTTAGTGATTTTATGGACTCTGCAGGGATGCTTTAATAAATATGAACTTAATAAAAAATACCTTGTGTTTTTGAGGGATAACTATTAGCCCAAGTTCTAAAGAAGATTTATGATATTAATTATGAAGTGATAGTAAATTTTATTATAGGCCTTTTCAACTTTGGAAAGTTTGTTTTACTTCTATTAGTGTACTGTACTTCATTAACAGATTAGACATGTTGGAATAATTTAATAGTAAATTATGGTTTTTACTATACTGCCATTTCAGTTTATAAACTGTCTGGTTTGTGTTTTAGGGCAGGGGTCCCCAATGGTCCACAGCCTGTTAGGAGCCGGGCCGCACAGCAAGAGGTGAGCGGCAGACGAGTGAGCAAAGCTTCATCTGCCGCTCCCTATTGCTCGCATTACCGCCCGAACTGTCCTTCCCTCTCCTCCCCACACCCCGGTCTGTGGAAAAACTGTCTTCCACAAAACTGGTCCCTGGTGCCAGAAAGGTTGGGGACTGCTGTTTTAGGGTCCTACTAGCCTTACAGAATGAATTGAGAATATTTGGGGCTTTCCTTTGTTCTGAAACAGTTAAATAGCTAATAAGTTATCTGTTCCTTCACATTTATAGAATTTTATGCTTGTGTTTATGAACAATGGGCAGGGAATGGAAGGGAGAAAATGCTTGACTTCTTTTTCCATTTCTCTTTGGTTACTTGTATATTCAACTATGAGTCTACTTTGGTAATTGATATTTTTCTAGAAAAATGCAGAGGTATAGAATTCTAGAAAAGCCAGAGAGGTCTCACAACAAAGTAGAATCTAGAAGCTAGTCCTTTGAAAGACCATCTAACCAATTTTGATGATAGAAAATAACCTTTCAAAATCAATTTTTCTTTAAGTTTCACAAAGGAATTTCATATGTAGTTACTAGTAGTACATCTTTTTGGTCCTTCAAACAAATATGGTAAAAATGAAACAGACAGGAAACAGAAATTTAGACAATTTAGATTCAAAATCAAATGACCAGTACTACTTTATACCCATTAGAATGTCTACTATTAAAAAACAAAATCAACAGAAAATAAGTGCTGGTAAAGATGTGGGGAAATTGGAACACTCAAGCTTTATTGGTGGGAATATAAGATAGTGCAGCCACTGTGGAAAACATTATGGTTATTCCTCAAAAAATTAACAATAGAATTATCATATGATCCAGCAATTCCACTTCTGGGTATATACCTAAAAGAATTGAAAGCAGGGCTTTGAAGAGATATTTGTAGTCTCCTGTTCATAGCAGCATTATTCATAATAGCCAAAAAGTGGAAGCAACCCACGTGTCCATTGACAGATGAATGGATAAACAAAATGTGTACATACACACAGTGGAATATTTTTTTTTTTTTTTTTTGGTGTTTTAATTTTTTTTTTTTACAAATTTAATCAGTTATACATATACATATGTTCCCATATCCCCTCCCTTTTGCGTCTCCCTCCCACCCTCCCTATCCCACCCCTCCAGGCGGTCACAAAGAACCAAGCTGATCTCCCTGTGCTATGCGGCTGCTTCCCACTAGCTATCTACCTTACGTTTGGTAGTGTATATATGTCCATGCCGCTCTTTCACTTTGTCACAGCTTACCCTTCCCCCTCCCCATATCCTCAAGTCCATGCTCTAGTAGGTCTGTGTCTTTATTCCTGTCTTACCCCTATGTTCTTGATGACATTTTTTTCTTAAATTCCATATATATGTGTCAGCATACAGTATTTGTCTTTCTCTTTCTGACTTACTTCACTCTGTATGACAGACTCTAGGTCCATCCACCTCATTACAAATAGCTCAATTTCATTTCTTTTTATGGCTGAGTAATATTCCATTGTATATATGTGCCACATCTTCTTTATCCATTCATCCGATGATGGACACTTAGGTTGTTTCCATCTCCGGGCTATTGTAAATAGGGCTGCTATGAACATTTTGGTACATGTCTCTTTTTGAATTATGGTTTTCTCAGGGTATATGCCCAGTAGTGGGATTGCTGGGTCATATGGTAGTTCTATTTGTAGTTTTTTAAGGAACCTCCATACTGTTCTCCATAGTGGCTGTACCAATTCACATTCCCACCAGCAGTGCAAGAGTGTTCCCTTTTTTCCACACCCTCTCCAGCATTTATTGTTTCTAGATTTTTTGATGATGGCCATTCTGACTGGTGTGAGATGATATCTCATTGTAGTTTTGATTTGCATTTCTCTAATGAGTAAAGATGTTGAGCATCCTTTCATGTGTTTGTTGGCTGTCTGTATATCTTCTGTGGAAAAATGTCTATTTAGGTCTTCTGCCCATTTTTGGATTGGGTTGTTTGTTTTTTTGCTATTGAGCTGCATGAGCTGCTTATAAATTTTGGAGATTAATCCTTTGTCAGTTGCTTCATTTGCAAATATTTTCTCCCATTCTGAGGGTTGTCTTTTCGTCTTGTTTATGGTTTCCTTTGCTGTGCAAAAGCTTTGAAGTTTCATTAGGTCCCATGTGTTTATTTTTGTCTTTATTTCCATTTCTCTAGGAGGTGGGTCAAAAAGGATCTTGCTGTGATTTATGTCATAGAGTGTTCTGCCTATGTTTTCCTCTAGGAGTTTGATAGTGTCTGGCCTTACATTTAGGTCTTTAATCCATTTTGAGCTTATTTTTGTGTATGGTGTTAGGGAGTGATCTAATCTCATACTTTTACATGTCCCTGTCCAGTTTTCCCAGCACCACTTATTGAAGAGACTGTCCTTTCTCCACTGTACATTCCTGCCTCCTTTATCAAAGATAAGGTGACCATATGTCCGTGGGTTTATCTCTGGGCTTTCTATCCTGTTCCATTGATCTATCTTTCTGTTTTTGTGCCAGTACCATACTGTCTTGATTACTGTAGCTTTGTAGTATAGTCTGAAGTCAGGGAGCCTGATTCCTCCAGCTCCATTTTTCGTTCTCAAGATTGCTTTGGCTATTCGGGGTCTTTTGTGTTTCCATACAAATTGTGAAATTTTTTGTTCTAGTTCTGTGAAAAATGCCATTGGTAGTTTGATAGGGATTGCATTGAATCTGTAGATTGCTTTGGGTAGTAGAGTCATTTTCACAATGTTGATTCTTCCAATCCAAGAACATGGTACATCTCTCCATCTATTTGTATCATCTTTAATTTCTTTCATCAGTGTCTTATAATTTTCTGCATACAGGTCTTTTGTCTCCTTAGGTAGGTTTATTCCTAGATATTTTATTCTTTTTGTTGCAATGGTAAATGGGAGTGTTTCCTTGATTTCACTTTCAGATTTTTCATCATTAGTATATAGGAATGCCAGAGATTTCTGTGCATTAATTTTGTATCCTGCAACTTTACCAAATTCATTGATTAGCTCTAGTAGTTTTCTGGTAGCATCTTTAGGATTCTCTATGTAGAGTATCATGTCATCTGCAAACAGTGACAGCTTTACTTCTTCTTTTCCCATTTGGATTCCTTTTATTTCCTTTTCTTCTCTGATTGCTGTGGCTAAAACTTCCAAAACTATGTTGAATAAGAGTGGTGAGAGTGGGCAACCTTGTCTTGTTCCTGATCTTAGTGGAAATGGTTTCAGTTTTTCACCATTGAGGACGATGCTGGCTGTGGGTTTGTCATATATGGCCTTTATTATGTTGAGGAAAGTTCCCTCTATGCCTACTTTCTGCAGGGTTTTTATCATAAATGGGTGTTGAATTTTGTCAAAAGCTTTCTCTGCATCTATTGAGATGATCATATGGTTTTTCTCCTTCAACTTGTTAATATGGTGTATCACATTGATTGATTTGCGTATATTGAAGAATCCTTGCATTCCTGGAATAAACCCCACTTGATCATGGTGTATGATCCTTTTAATGTGCTGTTGGATTCTGTTTGCTAGTATTTTGTTGAGGATTTTTGCATCTATGTTCATCAGTGATATTGGCCTGTAGTTTTCTTTCTTTGTGACATCCTTGTCTGGTTTTGGTATCAAGGTGATGGTGGCCTCGTAGAATGAGTTTGGGAGTGTTCCTCCCTCTGCTATATTTTGGAAGAGTTTCAGAAGGATAGGTGTTAGCTCTTCTCTAAATGCTTGATAGAATTCGCCTGTGAAGCCATCTGGTCCTGGGCTTTTGTTTGTTGGAAGATTTTTAATCACAGTTTCAATTTCAGTGCTTGTGATTGGTCTGTTCATATTTTCTATTTCTTCCTGATTCAGTCTTGGCAGGTTGTGCATTTCTAAGAATTTGTCCATTTCTTCCAGGTTGTCCATTTTATTGGCATAGAGTTGCTTATAGTAATCTCTCATGATCTTTTGTATTTCTGCAGTGTCAGTTGTTACTTCTCCTTTTTCATTTCTAATTCTATTGATTTGAGTCTTCTCCCTTTTTTTCTTGATGAGTCTGGCTAATGGTTTATCAATTTTGTTTATCTTCTCAAAGAACCAGCTTTTAGTTTTATTGATCTTTGCTATCGTTTCCTTCATTTCTTTTTCAGTTATTTCTGATCTGATTTTTATGATTTCTTTCCTTCTGCTAACTTTGGGATGTTTTTGTTCTTCTTTCTCTAATTGCTTTAGGTGCAAGGTTAGGTTGTTTATTCGAGATATTTCCTGTTTCTTAAGGTGGGATTGTATTGCCATAAACTTCCCTCTTAGAACTGCTTTTGCTGCATCCCATAGGTTTTGGGTCGTCGTGTCTCCATTGTCATTTGTTTCTAGGTATTTTTTAATTTCCTCTTTGATTTCTTCAGTGATCACTTCGTTATTGAGTAGTGTATTGTTTAGCCTCCATGTGTTTGTATGTTTTACAGCTCTTTTCCTGTAATTGATATCTAGTCTCATAGCATTGTGGTCGGAAAAGATACTTGATACAATTTCAATTTTCTTAAATTTACCAAGGCTTGATTTGTGACCCAAGATATGATCTATCCTGGAGAATGTTCCATGAGCACTTGAGAAAAATGTGTATTCTGTTGTTTTTGGATGGAATGTCCTACAAATATCAATTAAGTCCATCTTGTTTAATGTATCATTTAAAGCTTGTGTTTCCTTATTTATTTTCATTTTGGATGACCTGTCCATTGGTGAAAGTGGGGTGTTAAAGTCCCCTACTATGATTGTGTTACTGTCGATTTCTCCTTTTATGGCTGTTAATATTTCCCTTATGTATTGAGGTGCTCCTATGTTGGGTGCATAAATATTTACAATTGTTATATCTTCTTCTTGGATTGATCCCTTGATCATTATGTAGTGTCCTTCTTTGTCTCTTCTAGTAGTCTTTATTTTAAAGTCTATTTTGTCTGATATGAGAATTGCTACTCCAGCTTTCTTTTGGTTTCCATTTGCATGGAATATCTTTTTCCATCCCCTTACTTTCAGTCTGTATGTATCTCTAGGTCTGAAGTGGGTCTCTTGTAGACAGCATATATATGGGTCTTGTTTTTGTATCCATTCAGCCAGTCTGTGTCTTTTGGTGGGAGCATTTAGTCCATTTACATTTAAGGTAATTATTGATATGTATGTTCCTATTCCCATTTTCTTAATTGTTTTGGGTTCGTTATTGTAGTTCTTTTCCTTCTGTTGTGTTTCTTGCCTAGAGAAGTTCCTTTAGCATTTGTTGTAAAGCTGGTTTGGTGGTGCTGAACTCTCTCAGCTTTTGCTTGTCTGTAAAGGTTTTAATTTCTCCATCAAATCTGAATGAGATCCTTGCTGGGTAGAGTAATCTTGGTTGCAGGTTTTTCTCCTTCATCACTTTAAGTATGTCCTGCCACTCCCTTCTGGCTTGTAGAGTTTCTGCTGAGAGATCAGCTGTTATCCTGATGGGGATTCCCTTGTGTGTTATTTGTTGTTTTTGCCTTGCTGCTTTTAATATGATTTCTTTGTGTTTAATTTTTGACAGTTTGATTAATATGTGTCTTGGTGTATTTCTCCTTGGATTTATTCTGTATGGGACTCTCTGTGCCTCCTGGACTTGATTAACTATTTCCTTTCCCATATTAGGGAAGTTTTCAACTATAATCTCTTCAAATATTTTCTCAGTCCCTTTCTTTTTCTCTTCTTCTTCTGGAACCCCTAGAATTCGAATGTTGGTGCGTTTAATGTTGTCCCAGAGGTCTCTGAGACTGTCCTCTGTTCTTTTCATTCTTTTTTCTTTATTTTGCTGTGCAGCAGTTATTTCCACTATTTTATCTTCCACCTCACTTATCCGTTCTTCTGCCTCAGTTATTCTGCTATTGATCCCATCTAGAGTATTTTTTATTTCATTTATTGTGTTTTTAATCGATGCTTGATTCGTCTTTAGTTCTTCTAGGTCCTTGTTAACTGTTTCTTGCATTTTGTCTATTCTATTTCCAAGATTTTGGATCATCTTTACCATCATTATTCTGAATTCGTTTTCAGATAGACTGCCTATTACCTCTTCATTTGTTAGGTCTGGTGGGTTTTTATCTTGCTCCTTCTCCTGCTGTGTGTTTTTCTGTCTTCTCATATTGCTTATGTTACTGTGTTTGGGGTCTCCTCTTTGCAGGCTGCAGGTTCGTAGTTCCCGTTGTTTTTGGTGTCTGTCCCCAGTGGCTAAGGTTGGTTTAGTGGGTTGTGTAGGCTTCTTGGTGGAGGGGACTACTGCCTGTGTTCTGGTGGATGAGGCTGGATCTTGTCTTTCTGGTGGACAGGTCCACGTCTGGTGGTGTGTTTTGGGGTGTTTGCGGACTTTTTATGATTTGAGGCAGCCTCTCTGCTAATGGGTGGTGTTGTGTTCCTGTCTTGCTAGTTGTTTGGCATAGGGTGTCCAGCACTGTAGCTTGCTGGTCGTTGAGTGAAGCTGGGTGCTGGTGTTGAGATGGAGATCTCTGGAAGATTTTCGCCGTTTGATATTATGTGGAGCTGGGAGGTCTCTTGTGGACCAGTGTTCTGAAGTTCGCTCTCCCACCTCAGAGGCACAGCACTGACTCCTGGCTCCTCAATTTGGGATGATTTGTTGTCTATTCATGTATTCCACAGATGCAGGGTACATGAAGTTGATTGTGGAGCTTTAATCCGCTGCTTCTGAGGCTGCTGGGAGAGGTTTCCCTTTCTCTTCTTTGTTCTCACAGCTCCTGGGTCTGAGCTTTGGATTTGGCCCCGCCTCTGCGTGTAGGTCGCCGGAGGACATCTGTTCTTCGCTCAGACAGGACAGGGTTAAAGGAGCAGCCTCTTTGGGGACTCTGGGTTACTCAGGCCGGGCGGGAGGGAGGGGCACGGAGTGCGGGGCGAGCCTGCAGCGGCAGAGGTCGGCGTGACGTTGCACCAGCCCGAGGCGCGCTGTGCGTTCTCCCAGGGAAGCCGCCCCTGGATCCCGGGACCCCGGCAGTGGCAGGCTGCACAGGCTCCCGGAAGGGCGGTGTGGACAGTGTCCTACGCTCGCACACAGGCTTCTTGGCGGCGGCAGCAGCAGCCCCAGCGTCCCACGTCCGTCTCTGGGCTCCGCGCTTTCAGCCGCGACTCGCGCCCGTCTCTGGAGCTCCTTTACGCGGCGCTCTTAATCCCCTCTCCTCGCGCACCAGGAAACCAAGAGGGAAGAAAAAGTCTCCTGCCTCTTCGGCAGCTCCAGAGTTTTCCCGGACTCCCTCCCGGCTAGCTGTGGCACATTAGCCCCCTTCAGGCTGAGTTCTCGCCGCCAGTCCCAGTCCTCTCCCTGCGCTCTGACCGAAGCCCGAGCCTCAGCTCCAGCGCCGCTCGCCCTGGCGGGGGAGCAGACAAGCCTCTCGGGCTGGTGAGTGCCGCTCGGCACCGCTCCTCTGTGCGGGAATCTCTCTGCTTTGCCCTACCCAGGTATGTGGGGAGTTTCTTGCCTTTTGGGAGGTCTGGGGTCTTCTGCCAGCGTTCAGTAGGTGTTCTGTAGGAGTTGTTGCACGTGTAGCTGTATTTCTGGTGTATCTGTGGGGAGGAAGGTGATCTCCGCGTCTTACTCTTCCGCCATCTTACCCGGAGAAAAACCACAGTGGAATATTATTCAGCTTTAAAAAGTACAGGAATTCTGACACATGCTACAACATGGATGAATCTTGAGATCATTATACTAAGTGATATAAAGTCACAAAAAGGCAAATACTATATGATTACACTTTTCTGAGGTACCTAGAGTGTAAATTCATAGAGAGAGCATTCATAGAGACAGCAGGGAGATGGTGGGTGCCAGGGACCAGGAGAGGGAGGGAATGGGGAGTTAGTGTTTAATGGGTACAGAATTTCAGTTTTGCAAGATAAAAAGTTTTGGAAATGTATCCTGGTGATGACTGCACAAAATATGAATACACTTAATACCACTGAACTAACCGTGGTTAAGATGTGTATTTCACCATAATTATTATTTTTAATCAAATGACTGGTAAGTGACAGAGCCAAGCCAAGGAATGCCTTCTAAGCTAGAGGCACTTGAACTATTTTGAGTACTCGAAGGCTAATGGGTCATGTTGCCTTTATATTCAGTCCCTAAGAAAAATTTCTAGGGATTATTTTTGTGTGCTTCTGTCTTTTTATATACTAAAAAAGAAAAGAAAACATGCAAAAGTTCAAACATAAGGCCCTGTGACAACACCTAATAATTTTCTTTCCAAAGTATGTTTTATCCTATTAGAATGTTCTCCCCTAGGAAGCCTTGCCTAATTTCCATAACACGTCACTGTATGCACCTGTTCCCCTTCAACATACCCACTGCATCCTAGTCTTATTGTCTTTATACCTCTCATTTTTTTTCATATTCTAAATATCTGCTTGTGTTCTCTTTCCCTATAGAATGGGACTCTCTGGAGATTAACCAGTAAAAGTTTAAAGATCTAAGTTCTACTCTCTATTTTTATGCTTATGACATGGATTTCAGTTGCTTTGTATTTCTTCTTTCCTATAAGTCCATAGTTTTTTTGTAGACATACAGCCAAGTTAATAAATCTCCGAGGTATTATTCTGTGTAGGATGCTATTCTAGATTCCAGGGAGATAGCAGGACAAAACATTTTAAAAAGGCCCAAAATCTCTTTCCTCATTGAACTCACATTATAGAGGAGGCAGGCAATAAACAAGATAAATAAATGGAATACATGTTATGTTGCATTTGTGATTAAAGGAAAATAAAGCAGGTAATGGGATATAAGGTGTCTAGGTATGTAGGAAATTTTAGATAAGGTGCCAGGGAAGATCATTCAGAGCACCTGGCTTTTGACCAAAGACCAAGTAAAAGAGAATATTAGTTTGTTAGGATCACCACAACAAAATACCACAGACAAGTAGCTTACAAAACAGAAAATTTTTATTTTCTCACAGTACTTGCAGCTGGAAGTCCAAGATCAAGGGGTCAGCCAGTTTGATTTCTCCTGAAGACTCTCTCCTTGGCTTGCAGGTGGCTGGCTTCTTGCCGTGTCCTCACATGGACTTTCCTCTGTGCACACACATCCCTTCTGCCTCTTCCTCTTCTTATAAGGACATGGGTCATATTGGGTTGGGGCCCCACCACTAACAGCCTCTTTTTAACTTAATTGCCCCTAAAAGATCTTTTCTCCAAATATGGTTACATTCTGAGTTACTGGGGTTGGGACTTCAATATATGAATTTTAGGGGGACACAATTCAGACCATAACAGGGAGGGAAAGAGTCATAGAGCTATCAGGGGCAGGACATTTCTGAGAGAAAAAGAAAGCAAAGGCCCCGAAGTAGGAGCATGTCTGAGAGTGTCCTGGCAGCATCGAAGAGGCCAGTGCAGCTAGAACAGAGCAAAGAAGAGAGATATAGCAGGTGAGGCCAGAGAGAAAACAGGGCCAGATCTTGTATCTCATTGTAAGACCTTCTCTTTTTTATTTTGAGAGGAATGGAATTCCATTAGTGAGTTTGAGCCAAGGACACGTTTGGACACATGATCAGCCAAGACCTCTCTGGTTGGTGTGTTGACAGTAGACTAAAGTGAAGGGAGGAGATACAGAGGCTCTTGTAATAATCCAGGTAAGATATAATGGTGGTTTAGTGTAGAGTTGTGACATTGGGAGAGATGAGAGGTGATCAGGGTCTAGAGTTTTATACAGTTTGGGGGAGGGGGTTCAAATGCAGGTCCACAGCCCATGTTCTTTTCTACCGCATGACTATGGAAGAAAGTACATGTTCAACAAAATTAGGAAAAGAAAATGAAGGAATAGCTGAAATAACTTACTCTTTTTTTTTTTAGTGGGGAGGGCAACAGACCCACCTTGGAGTTTTATATATTTTTTGATGGTTAAGCTAATAAGATTTACTGGCAGACTATACGTGTGGTATGACGAAAACCATGGATGCTGAGCCACTGGAAGAATGCAGTTATCTGTGACCTAAAAGGGAGAAGCAGGTGAATCAGGTTTGGGAGAAATAGAGGGAGATTTCAGTTTTGAACAGGTTAAATTTGAGAGCTCTATTAAAATATGTAAGTAGATATGGCACTAGGCAACTGCATATATATACCTAATCAAGTGTAAAGACAAAGAGTTCAGTAAATAATAGGTATAGATTATTCAGTAAATAATAGCTGATGATGAGGAGAAGTAAGAAGGGAAAAGAGAGGAGAAAGAAAAGAAAATCTATTGTGTTTCCTTCACAAAACTTTCCAAACGATGTGACTTACCAAAATTATGATAGTCTTAGTACTAGGTGCTCTGTTAAAAAAAATAGATATATTACCTGTATTCTGAGAATTTCAGTTTATGTCAAGGTGACCCTCACGCATGTTGACTCCTTTGCTTGTCAGCCTTTCATGCCACATTTGGATGAGGGAGCAAAAGAAGTTGTGTTCTTGGGTAACTGTTGGCCTTTTGATGAGGTGAAGGTATCATACCAAATGTGTTTCTTGTCTTGCATCCGTCACTAAAGCTAAATGCAAGTAGTATTTTATTGACACCCATTTGTGTCTTCTGAGTCTGACAGCCAACTTCTAACTGTAGTTGTGCTGCTTCAGTACTATGATCACTGTAGATAGCCTTTTAGGAAATTAGGCTCTGCAAATACCAGTGCTTACAGGAGCTAGGCAGATAGCTTATATAAATGAGGGAATAATTAAGAAAAAGACTGAAAAGAACTGAGAGAGAATGGCTGTGACAGGCTGAATAATTCTCCCCCACCATGTATCAGATTAAATATTTTGGGATGAGGGAATTATTGTGGATTATTGGGGTGATCCCAAGTGACTTAAAAGGTCCTCCTAAAATTCAGGAAGGAAAGAAAGTCAGAGAGAAAGTGATTTGACGAAGGAGCCAGAGGTTGGAGTAATGCACTTTGAAGTTGCAGGAAGGGGCCATAAGCCAAAGAATATAGGTGGCTTTTTGAAGATGAGGGTGGCAAGGAAACAGCTTATCCTGAAGAGAGGAGGAGCAGAAGGAACACAGTCTTCCTCCAGAGGGAGCACAGCTTTGCTGACACTTTGATTTTCTACTTCTGAATCTCCAGAACAGTTAGAGAATAAACTTATTTGCTTTAAACCACTATGCTTTCCCAAAGCCATCACCATCATTTTCTAAAACTGAAATTCAACTTAAAAAATAAACACCCACAAGAATGGCCAAGGATTGAGCATTCACGGTTCAATCCAGACTAAAGACTTCCAGTTTTCAACTACTGTTAAACTGTGATTTCCAGCAAAATATTTTGCCTACTATTTTATTTTACTGAAGATAAGTAATAAAAACCACCATGTCACATGTATATAATGTTATATACCATGTAAAAAAGGTGTGCATAATAATTTTCTCTAATGATAATGCTAGTAACTTTTAGGTAGAGCAGAAAAGAGGAAAAGACAATAGGTCAGTTCTTTGTCACTCATCATTGGTTTCCACCACCGCAAATTTATATCTAATTTTAAGAGGCAGATTTCCTAATCAGTAATGATAAAATATGTTAGAAGTTCAACTTTCATAATTAACCATGGCATGTGAGTTTCCTTGATTTTCAATATGAAATTTGCTTCTACAAATTATAATCAGTATAAATGGGGAGAACCTTATCAGAAGAGATAATTTAAATTGATATGTTTCTAAAATACTGATAAAGTAATTTTTAAATGATATGCATATAGAACCACATCTGAAATCTAGAATAAATGCATAAGTCAAAGTATTATTTAATCAGTAAAATTGTGCAGAAAACTAGTTAATCTATTAAGACATGATAACTATGTAGCTAGCATTCCCTCTAGTTGAGAAAAAAAGGATGACATGTGAAATTAACAATTCTTCAGAATTTGTAATGATTATTTTCCGAATCTCCAATACAGTCCTTCAAATTAAAGAGTGCTATATTTAGCTAATACATAATCCATTTCTCCAATAATTGTAGAGGCCACATTAATTAAGATAATGCTTAAATCATAATGTAGATTGGGTCAGCAATATAAACCAATCAGAAATAAACATAAACCTATCAGAACTAAACATTAACTAACTCTTAGTACAAGTTAAGAATTCATTACTGGGGGACTTCTATTTCTGTCCAAAACAGAGAAGCAGATTTACCCTCTTGCCAAAAACAGCCAAAAACAAACCCCAAAACTTCAGCAGACAAAATACATGAAACAGTGGTTTTTCATGGCACTGGATATCAGGCAGTGAGGGACAGTGATCACTGAGAGATGAGAGATAAACCCTCAGAAGGTATGCCTCACGTGAGAGGGTCCAGAGAGTGTTGTCATACAGAGAACTCCAGAGATCTGCAGAGCAGCCCCTGTGTTTAGTATTGATCAACACATGTTTTCAAGGTAACTATTGAGACAAAGAAAGAACCATCTGAAAGGATTAGTAGAAAGAATACATGGAACACACCCAGGGCTGGGAATGTTGCCTGTTCCCACCAGCTAGATTAGAGAAACTCATAATTTGCAAGTAATTGGATAGAGTATCAGAAGAGTCTTGCCTCAGTAGTGGGGAATAACTAGCCCTAGACTAAAGGTTGCTCTGGTCTTGCCAATGAATCTTAAAGGCAAGTCCCAAAATAATGATACTGTTTCCTAGTAACTTAACTATGTTCCAGACAAAACTGAAAAATATGTAAAGAAATACAAAAATGTATTGACCAAAAAAACATGGTGTCTGGCATCTGGTCAAAGATAACCAGATATACAAAAGGAAAGTGGGCTCCATAATGAGAAAAATCAATAAACTGAAACTGACCCGGAACTAACACAGATGTTGTAATTATCAGGCAAAGACATTAAAATAGTGGTTACAATTGCATTCCACATGCTCAAACATTAAGTAAAGACATGGAAAATATTAAAAGACCCAAATCAAATTTCTAGAGATGAAAACTAAAATATCTGAGTTGAAAAAATACACAGGATGGGATTATGGCTGATTAAACATTGCAGAAGAAAAGACTAGTGAACTTAAAGAAAGCAATAGAAGCAATCCATAATAAAACAGAACAAAAAGAATTTATTAAAAAAATAAAAAGAGCATCAGTGAACTGAGACAATTCCAGATGACCTACCCAATTCAAAGAAACATGAAGAAAACTACAGCAATAACAAAACCCAGTGTCTAGAGAAATAAAATGCATACTTCCTCATTCTCAGCCCTCACGTGCCCCCACTTAGTCTATCAGAAAGTTTTGAAAAACTTTTCATAAAACATTTAAAGGAATTGCTTAAAACTAGAGTCATAGCCCCCCCCCCACCTTTTTTTTATCCTAAGGAATATCAGCATCCTCTAAAAGTAAGAGACAGATAATGAAACACACTGCTGCAAGAAAGGGCATGTTTTGATTAATCTGAACAGGTCGTAGGAAGACTCACTGCTATTCACCTTTCACATGGCTTTAAAGCAATTATTCCCAGTGTGTGGTCTTGCAATATTAGCATCACCTGGGAGCTTGTTAAAATGCAAATTCTTAGGTACTACCCCAGATTTACTGAGTCAGAAACTAGGGGTGGGTCCTAGCAATCTGTGTTTTAACAAGTCCTCCAGGTGATTCTGATGCTGGCTCTGACTTGAGAACCACTGTTTTAAAGCAGTGATACAGAGAGAAGAAAGCAGCTAAACTGTGCTGTAAATCCTGCTTCAGAATCATAAACTTCAATGTCATAAACTAGGCTGGGGATATTGCTCTGGAACTTCCTTAGGAGTATGAGACTAGGTAAGATCCTTCTCTCATTTCTCTTATTTATAACATGGGGAAAATGCCATATATGTATAGTTATTTCAGGTATAAAGATAATATGGTAAAAATAATAATATGGTAAAAGACTTAGTATAGTGTCACTCAGCAGCAGTCTACTACTAAAGGTTGCTATTATTAAACCAATAATATTATTAAACAAGGGAATGAATAGGTTTTGTGATTAGGAAAAGTTAGTAAACTTTTCCTGAAGTTTTTTTTTTTTTTTTTTTTTTCGGTATGCGGGCCTCTCACTGTTGTGGCCTCCCCGTTGCGGAGCACAGGCTCCGGACGCGCAGGCTCCGGACGCGCAGGCTCCGGACGCGCAGGCTCAGCGGCCATGGCCCACGGGCCCAGCCGCTCCGCGGCACATGGGATCCTCCCAGACCGGGGCACGAACCCGTATCCCCCGCATCGGCAGGCGGACTCTCAACCACTTGCGCCACCAGGGAGGCCCTTTCCTGAAGTTTTAATCAAGTTCTCTAGTTTTAGTTCTCCTTCACACACCCATGTTCAGATATTAGTCATGGAAATTATGTTTAGTACACAAAAGTAGAAGATGGCAGGTTTCCACTCAGGTAAACCAAGAGGTCTACAAGTCATTGATTTATTTAATAGATGAACCTCTCCATGTTAGTCCTAATTTAGAGGGCTTAGCACAGAATCTTCAAACATGAATTTTTAAAAATACCTTTGAAATGATTAAAATATTAACAAGACCTATCCACAAAATGGCCTTAGGCCAAAAGAGTTAAAGCATTGTGTGGTTTGGTAACTTAGAGAAGGAGACTAAAACAAAAACAAAACAAAAAATAACTAAATCAGTAAAGGGGAGAAAAGTGCATAGTTTAAGCATCTAGAAGAAAACAGACGAAGTTTTACTTATTTGTTCATTTATTTGTTAAGGATAAATATTTATGTTTTAAGGAGATCATAACACCTAAAATGTATTTTAAAATAATTTTCGGGCCTCCCTGGTGGCGCAGTGGTTAAGAGTCCGCCTGCCGATGCAGGGGATATGGGTTCGTGCCCCCGTCTGGGAGGATCCCATATGCCGCGGAGCGGCTGGGCCCGTGAGCCATGGCCACTGGGCCTGCGCATCCGGAGCCTGTGCTCCGCAACGGGAGAGGCCACAACAGTGAGAGGCCCGCATACCGCAAAAAGAAAAAAAAAAAAATAATAATAATAATTTTCCTTTGCCGCAATAGTCCTTGTTTATTTAAGATTAGTATGTAGTCTCTTAGATAATTTATTATTTTGACTTTGCTGCAACACATCCCTTTTTCCTCTTGAATTTCTTTAAGTGGGCTGTTAAAGTCTCTCTCTAACTCCCTGGGCAGAGTGTGCTAACGTGGAGCTGGAGTTTTCCAAAGGAGCTGTCATAATCTGTTGGCTCAGTGATCCGTTAATGACACCTGAATGCTCACAGCAGAGTCTTCCTCTGCTTGCTGCTGCTCATGGCTGGCCCACTGAGGATGGAGGTGCCTTGTAAGCACCCAAATCAGCCATTAAGGTCACTTTTATTAGTGGCTTCTGCTTACAAAACAGGGCTCTGGAGGAACATGATTCAGTCTAGGCGAAACCCCGGCAGCTTAGAAGACTCACACTGTTAGGGACCAGCCGCATCTTGTTATATAAAGAAAGCCAGAAGAGTAATATTATTCTGTTTTCACTTTCACAGGCTCTTATGCCCTATTATAGGAATGATTAAGAACAGTGGTTTCCCACCTTACACCTTCAGTTCTCCCCTCTAGCAGTAACAAATTTGAAAGTAAATTGTCACTCCATCTCTTAGTGAACTAAGATTAATTTCTTTGGAAATGTCGCATTTAGTTTGCTGAAAAAAAAAAAAGTCCAGTGAACAGATGTAACTCTAAAAAGTTTAATAGACTGGCAATACAAACACTGGTAATGAAAGATAAACATCTTTAGACTCAGCCCAGCCCTACAGGAAGTACCCCTATAGGAGCCCAGCTCCGTGTGAGCCATTTTGCCTACATATTTTTTGCTCCAGACAACCTTTTAAGATTTTAAAATGTAACAGGGCCTTCACTTGTTTGACACTGACAGACTTCTTTTAAACTTGTATCTTCAACTTAGGTGTTCCATTTTAGTTAATGGAGTAGTGATACCACACATTCAGCCATTTTAATTTCACCTGGAACTTTAGTTGCCTAATTGTTCTTGGAGCATACTTGAAACTATTGGAAAAGCACACCAGTATTTTTAAAAAAATTTTCCCATCATTCTTTAATTGTCACATGAGTAATAGTAATCCTCCTACTTTAATTGGTATTAGAAAACAGTACCAATGTACTTAAGTACTTGAGTAAAGCAACCTATTAAAAAAGGAGTTGTAACATACTATATTTAGGGCAGAAAAAGAAAACCAAACAATATCCTTTACAGAACAACTCAGTTTTATAAAGTTGGAAAAAAACACAATGTTTAAAGAGCATGGTGACCTAAATGGGAAGGAAATCCAAAAAAGGGGGTATATATGTCTACGTATGGCTGATTCACTTTGCTGTACAGTAGAAACTAACACAATATTGTGAAGCAACTATACTCCAATAAAAATTAAAGAAAAAGCGCATGTATCCGCATTTTTGGTTTGACATAAATAGATAATTGAACTGCCACATTTGGCTAGTATCATTGAGGAAATTGATTACTGATCAGTTACTAATATTTTCGTTCATGGAAGAATTCCTGAGGGAGTTAGAGAAAATACTTTCTTCCTGCTTGATTTGTATAATGTATCACTGTATGTGGGTTTGCTTTCCAAGTTCTGTCGTTTTCACTAATGGCACATCTATTGAAGTATATATTTCAGTCTTCCTTATCTCCCGCTCTGGACAGCCTCATGCCTGGGATGGGCTGATAACTTCTTATTCTTTCCAGTTTACACAATGCTTCCAGATGAGATTATTTGAAGCAAAATTTTAACTATGTCATTTATTTGCTCAAAAATCTTCCCTGGTTTCTTGATGCAGTAAAAATAATACAGAAACTCAATAGCCTATAATTTACAGCCCTCCATGTTCTGGTCTTGATGTAACTATGAACATCACTTCAAATTCTTCTTATGCTCTTGCAACAAAAACTGCACTATGGCAGAAATGTCCCTGACCTATCTTCACTTAACCTACCTCCACTTAACTAGTTTACCAGATTCAACCATGCTCTCCATACTCCTCTCTGAAATACGTGTGTGGTATTCTTCATGAGCTCCTCACACACACATAGTAGACTAGCTGCTTTTTGCACTTCCATTTCATCAACCAGTTGAGCAGTAGGGTGACAAAGAGAGGTTTGTACCCAGACCTATTTTTATCTGTGGCTATTATAAATATAAAAATTAATTACATGGTAACCAATAGAGAAATATCAGTTGAAAATAACTTTTTTTTTCTATGAAAAGTAGGTTATATACTTTGGAAATAAACAATAAATTTCTTGTCTCCAAACATTGTTGTCAAATCAGTTGTGACAAGACAGCTGTAAAATATTGGGAGAAAATCATAGAAAACTAGAAAGATTCTGCATTTATATTTCTAGTGAAATATGTTTGGATTCACCTGTGACATTTTAAAGAAATTGAAAATGTAATTCCAAGATCATACATCTTGGGTGTGGTTCATGCTGGGAAGGTGACATATTTACAGGAAGAGAACATACAGTAGTGGATTAATGGTGACAGTTCTTTGGGAAAGAAATTATGGAATCATGTAGACATCATATATGTAGTGACAGAAACAGACAAATCTAAATATGATGCAGAGGAGTTTGTACTAGATCCAGAATCTTAAAAAGAAAAACTGTTCCTTCTTTTTATTGTGAACATTTTCAAACATTTATGATATGTTTGGTAGTTTTTTATTGTAGTAGAATTGACATTCAGAAAAATGTACTTATCTTAAGCTTGATGAATTTACATAAACTATACACATACCGGTAATCAGAAAGAGAGCATTACCAGCGCCCCAGCAGGTCCTGTTATGCTCCCTTTCAGCTACTGCCCCCTCACTCTGCAAGAATAATCACTTACTTTAACAGCATAAATTCTTTGACTCTTTTTGTAATATATATAAATTGTATTTATTATTTTGTGTTTGGCTTCCTCCTTGTAACATTATATTGATGAAATATTAGCCTCACCTAACTATAGATCATCCAGTGTCATTGCAGCAAGCTATTCTGTGTATCCAGATTAGATACTGAGTGAATTTAGTGAGGGAAAAAAGGCTTTTCCTTGATCTTTCTTTTCTATACCAGTTGTTCCTTTTATCACTTAATTCCCTCTACCTGACTGCTTTTGTTCTTTTTTTTTTAAACCCCTATCTAATGTCAAAGTGTAATTTTTATAAAATTATATGCACGACCTTAATATAAGTACAAAATGAGCATGTGCCAAAGCTTTATTTAACTTATTAATGAGAGAACCAACAAGATGGTGAAGCTAATTTGAAGAGCATTTGAGGAACCAATTAAGTATAGGGAGTGAGGGGAAAAACGTTAGAAGACTTCTAGGTGAGATACAAAGCTGGTAATTTTCCTATGAGAAAAAATCTGCAAGTTAACATGCAACTTTAGAGTCTGGTCCCTAAATAATAGTTGATAATATGTTGAACGAAGTTGTATCCTC
Source organism: Mesoplodon densirostris (assembly GCF_025265405.1). Classification (NCBI taxonomy): domain Eukaryota; kingdom Metazoa; phylum Chordata; class Mammalia; order Artiodactyla; family Ziphiidae; genus Mesoplodon; species Mesoplodon densirostris. Next base: position 169,349,416 of record NC_082663.1, on the reverse strand, counting down.
CTAGAAAATTAAAAAATAATTGTCGGATGGGTCTGTTGGACAATTTCCCAGGGTAACAGTGAAGGGAAATACAGAGTTATTTTGCCTTATTTCCTATCTATCCATCAAGGTCAATTTACATTCCACCTCCACTCTGAAGTCTTTATGATCTCCCCGCTGGAGGTCACCTCTCTAGCCAAGGAGCACTAGTAATACACGGAAGAAGCTCAATATGAACTTGGTGAATGAATAATTGTATTCTGCCACTCTAAGGGCATATCACTCCTTGAGCAGAAATGGCTAATTAAGAACATAATTAAATTTTAAATTATGGCTAGAGAAATTATACTGTAGAAGAGAGATAAATTAGAATACATCATGGTGCAGTTAGCAGGTTTGTTTTCTTAAAATGAGTAAATATGCTGTGGGAAATAATTGATTTATAAACTACTCTGCCTTTTCAATTTTCTCTTTTCTGTTTCATATTTTTGCCCTTTCTTTAGACTCTGCACTATTGAGACATTCTCTTTGTAATTCTCCCTTTATCTTAGTCATGTTAATAAAACTACAGGAACTGTCTATCTCAAGTTCCATTTTAGCCATATCTCTTCCCTTATCAGAGATTGGAAAGGCTATCATTAGTCATGTTAAATCATGGGCTTTTAATGGTCACCAGTTACTTCTCTGACTCTGTGACCCTCATGCCATTTTTCCTATTGACCTTTGTCAAGTGCTTGCTACTCATCTCATTGGACTCATTGGACTTTGTTATTCTCTCCCCTTTAGTGTTTACAAAAACATTTTCTTCTGCAAAACTTTGTTAAACACTAATCTTTCCTCTTTAGTGTTTCAGGATACCCCCAATAAATCATATCTTTTAGCAGAAATGTGTGTAATACATCTATAAATCTAGTTTAATCAGAAACTTTTTTTTCTTGTTTTCTCAACTTCTCATGAGTAACTAAAAGAGTTCTGTTCTTGCTGAGATGGTTTTGAATTGAATTATGTATACTGTTGCTCAGACGTACTTTTCTTGTTTTTCATACCTCCAACTGGAGTTGATAATGCAAGATAAGAGGTGGGAGGATGCAATGTAAAAGTTATCTTTTTCTCCTTGAACTCTTGTCTGAAGTATGATGAGTAATTGAAAAAAAATCCCAAATTTCTTTTTTATGAAAATCTAGGAAGAGTTTGGTGATTTTTTTTAAGATGACAACAGAAAATAGCAAAGAGGTTTGTTTTCATGTCCTAGTTTCTTCTAGCTGTTGCTAGCAGCCTGACAGTGTGTCTCTACAGCTCTTGATTCCTGCATTTTTCACCTTACCAACTGTCACAGATACATCACCCTGAGGAAGAAACAAGTAGCATTTTTCTACAGCTCACTGGGCATACCAAGAAAGTGGCCAGATGCCTGGTCCCCTCCTCTTCCCACACCTTCTCCTGAAGTCTTCATTCCATGGCCCAAATCTGTGCCCTTTAGCTACATATGGCTATTTGCATTAAAATTAAAATTTAAATAAAATTCAAAATTTGGTTCATTAATCAAATGAGGCACATTTCAAGTGCTCAGAAGCCACGCATGGCTACCATACTGAATAGCACCAGTGTAGAACTTTTTCATCATCACAGAACGTTCCACTGGGCAGTGCTGACCCAAAGCATGTGGTAGCTGTTCAATGCAAATATGCACACTAGTGACCTCAGTTCCATTTTCAGATTGCTTCTTTTTACAGAATTTTCCCCTGAGTTCACTAGGGATTGGTATTGTCGAATGGGCTTATAAATGAGTTGGAAGAGACAGAGCCCAGTGAAATCTTCAACTGTGCAGATGAAACTAGGCTCTTCTGGGAGTGGAAATGCCAAATTGAAAAACTGTGCCTGAAGGCTTTAGGAGGGAGCAGACGTGCATCAGACGAGCTTCTCTCTGAGCAAGTATAATTTGATAAGGTTAGGTAGAAACTATTCTGTCCTTACAGGGTAGTGGATTCTGTTTTTCTGGTTAACCGTTGATAGAACAATGTTGGTTTCATTATGTAGTATTCTCTAAAATAACAAAGTTTTGTTGAGGCTCCAGATAGTAGAAATAAATTTGGGCAAAAAATAACGAGAATATTTCCTACATGTGTGCAATATTCAACACTAGGTATCTATGAAAGAAAAACTTCACAGAGGTGATATTTTAAATTATTTTAATAGGTTAGTCATAATTTTCTGAGTAGAAATGGCAGAAAAGGCAATCCTTGTAGAGGGATCACCGTGAGCAAAAACACAATAGCATCAAAGATTGGAGTGTATTGATTCAGAGACCAATAGTTCTTTGTGGTTGAAGCAAAAGTGCATGATGTAATGATTTAATTTTTGAAATAAGAATCAAGCCTTATTGCAAAAGTCCTGGATAACATGCTTATCTAAAAGTTGAAGAAGGATAATTGTTCAAAGGAATTATTTAAACAGCAGAGTAAATACATAATCTAATGAGTATTTTAGAAAGACAACTCTAGCAGTTATAGACCAGTGATTCTCAAAAGGGGTGATTTCCTCTCCCGGGGACAACTGACAATGTCTAGAGACAGTTTTGGTTGTCACTGCTGGTTGAGAGGTGGGTACTGTCATCGAGTGGGTAGGGAGTAGGAGTGCTTCTAAGTATCTTATAGTGGATAGCACAGCCCCCATCGCAAAGAAATATCTGGTCTCAAATGTTGATAGTGCCAAGGTTGAGAAACCCTGATGTAGATGATGAATTGAGGAGATACTTGAAACAAACAAAAAACATTGTTTAGGATGCCAATACAATAGTGCATTTGAGAAATGATAAGAGGAACGGAAGGGATACTAATGTGTTTTGTATTGTTAAGTTGGGAAAGGCAGAGTGTTGCTAGGATGACTGCAGAGTTAATTGAATGTTCTCAAATAAAACTAAAAGGAAACTGTTGCTTCTTTTATGTTTTGTATAACTTATAGGAATGATTTACTCACAAATTTAATATAAACTAAAAACAAAATCCAAGAAAGATATATGGTACGTTGTAAGTAAAATTAATAGGAAAAGATCCATACTGACACATCTGGATTTTTTTTAATTGTAAGGAAAAGGGGGGGAATCTCATAAGTTTCTAGAAAGAATATAGAGGTACCTAAAAGTGCCAGGGAGTTCAGCATCAGAATTCTCCTTTATAACACTAAATTTCATTAGAATTTGAGAGGAAAATTGTATACCAAAATTTCATGCCAAGAGAAGGTGTCTTTCATGGGCAAAGGCAATAGAAATACTTTCAAATTTTACAAGTCTCGAAATACATATGAACATACTCATTGAAAAAATTAAAGATGATAAACATAGTAAATGATAAAACTTTAAGAACTTACTATACAAGGGATTTATTACTCTTTTACTCAGGTAAACTCAGGAATTAGATTGGATTTTAAAATTTTAACCATATTAAGTGTAAATCCACTACAAAGCTTGAACCGGCTAAAACCTCATCTATATGTTTTTGGTTCTTTTTACTATCCAGGGACCAACACATCCTGCATTTTATATAGGATCTCTTTTTTGATTTGATCCCTTGAAATGATAATGGTTCACATTCTGCTGGAGCACTTTCTGTAATGGCTCAGAAATTGACTAGTTGGGTCATTGCCTGCTATAATTACCTTGCAAAGCTTTATTGTATGTTGTTTGTATATTCTCATCCCTATGAATGAGGAGTTCCAAAAAGAAACATGGTAGCGATCATAATTGTACTTAGGCAATGTGCCTCTTTATGTTTAAAAAAATTCATTGAATAGTCTTGAGTCCCCGAATTTTATTTAATAATAAAAGTGGAATAAAACAGATTATCTCCCTTCAAGTTCTACTTTATTTAATAACTCCTTTTCCTTGTCTGGGAGCAGAAAATTTTGATTCTTGTGAAAGACTCAAGAGGTTTCATGAAAATAATGATAACGAATGAAAACGTTTAAATATCTAGAAGAGACAGGGGGGTGTTTAAAATGTATGTGAAAATGCCACTGGTATTTGCTATATATATTTTAAAACCTGAATTATTTCTTAGTGATTTGGAATGCTTTGTGAATTTCGGTAGAAAATTTTAACATATATGTTCTGGAATTTTTAGTTATTCTATGTAAATCATGACTAAACTCATTTTGAGTACATAAGAAATCCATATATTAACTTGGAAAGTAAATAAAGCTACATATCAGTACATTAAATCAAGACAACAGAAACCACTCTGTTTTTCAAAAAAAATAATTAATATAAAAATTTTATAGTTAAATGTTCTGAGGAAACTTTATTAGTGCTTGCTTGTTTGTTTTAATAACCAAAAGAAATGTTTAGAATATTTGCTTTCAGTTTTTCCAGGTTAAAATTATCCCAGCTATGCACTGACAAAGTCACTAGTATATCCTGGTCTGAAGTAGACCAAGAACTTGAAGAAAACAAAACAAAACAAAAAAACCTTTGTATTGAAGTACAGTATGTACACTTTTCTGTACAGCTCAATGAATTTTCACCTACTGAATACCCGTCACTAGCACCCAGATAAAGAAACAGATCATCCCTAGCACCCCAGGGAGACCCTCTGCTGCTTCCCCCAAAGGTAGTCAATTATCCTAACTTCTTACGGCAGAGAATACTTGTTTGTTTTTATTTTATATGAAAGGGATAATACACTATGTACACTTCGATGTATGACTTCTGTAGCTCCACATTTTATGATTCATTCATATTGCTGCACATACAGTAATTGTAGAGTCATTATCCTTGCTGTATAGTATACCCTTATGTGAATAGACCTCAATTTATCTTACTACTGTTAATGAAGATTTGAGTAATATCCAGGTTTCAGCTATTACAAGTAGTATGCGATGGACATTCCATTAAATGTGTTTTTTTGGCTAACATTTGTACACATTTATAATAAGCATAGACCTAGAAGTGGAATTCCTAAGTCAGAGTAGACACTGGCCAAACCTTTTGGTTTCCAAAAAGGTTGTACCAAGTTTACATTCCACCAGATGTGCTTGAGAATTTTTGTTTCTCTACATCCTCAGCGACACTTGGTATATTTTCCTTTTATTTCTGTATTTTCTGAGTGGCTACTCTGGGGATTATTAAGTGGTATTTCATTATGGTTATAATTTTTATTTCCCTGATGGCTTTTCATATGTTTATTGGCCATATGTGTACCCTCAAAGAGAGGTTTTTAATGCAGAGAAACATTTACAAAAGTGATAGATGGGCAGGAAAGGGAAAGAGTGGGTGTTACCTCAAATCAGGGAATTGTTTCTGCCTGGGCACAGCTAAGCTGTAGCACTGCTTCTGAAATGGGGTTGCTTCCATCTTCGTTGTTGGCACCTGAAAATGCTGGAGTCTACACTTCCCTAGTAGTTGCCTTTCTGCTACTTCAAGTGTTGAAAGCAGAATGACTTTGGACTCACTCTGCCTTCTAAATTCCTACCAATGCTTCCCATTTACAGAGCCAATTAGGGGATGGGCAAGAGAATCTTGAAGTGTCATTTTCAGGCTTTCAGTACACCACCCTCCCTCCAAGTGAAGAGAAAAGCTTGGAAGGTCAGGAAGCAAGCTGCATAACAACTGATTCTATCTAGCCCAGTGCCTTTTACCTTAGCCCTCTAAATATCAAGGAGGAAGGGAGTTCATAAGGGCTATAGCCATAGAAATCTGCATTTAAATGTGTATCAACATTTTCAGGCAACTGGTTAATCGATAGTTTTCATGTATGTGAGCACTTTTCAAAGTGCTCTAGAGAAATAGATAGTAAAGTACTTGCCCTCACAATTCTTATAACTTGTTAGTGAATAAAGAAAAATACACATGAAATGTCAGTGAATAATACAGAAAATTAGGAAGCTGAATTGTGATAATAGACTATGAATCTTAAATGATATATCTGAGAACAGGAGGGAAGAAATTACAGCTAAACTAGTTGGGCATGCAGTGGGGTTGAGCTTTATCTCAAAGGGTAAATAATGTTGGAAAAGGTGAAGGGAAGAAGAAAAAGCATTCTGGGAAACAAGAACAATATGAGTGAAATAAAGAACACAGGACTGAGCCATGGCATCTTTCTAAAATATTAAAATTCTTTCTTACCTTGACTTGAAGTATGCTTTGGAAGAATGTACCAGAACCAATAAACTAAAATTTTATAACAAGATTGCTGTTAAAGGAATCTTGGAACCACATTGCAGTAGGAATAAGAGAGCTAAGATGTTTAGCTCAGAGGGGAGAAAACTAAAAGGAATGCTTGTGAAGTTGTTCTGCAGAAGAAGATGTAAACTTTTTTTGGTTGTTTGAAAAGGAAGCACTCCAATCGGTGCACTAAAGTTAGGAGCATTCAGCGATAAGTTCAATGAAAAAGAATTTTTATACAATTGCTATCTAATAATGGAACATACAGCTTCATGTAGATATGATGTCTCCAGCGCCTGAGTTATTCTGATAGGAGTTAAATGACTAAGTGTACCAGAAATAGGATTCCTGCAATCAGAATAAAGAAGATGATCACAAAGTCCCTTTAATCTAAAAAATAATTTGGGACAGGTAGAGTGACACTTATCAAGAAACGTGAAAGCTGGTTAGTTTACACTTTAATAACTAAAGTAATTAGTTTTTCTTACATGTCTACTCTGCCATATACTATCCAGGTAGAATGAAATGATTCAGTGTTCTCTAAAATAAATGAGGAGGAACCCTATACTTACAAGAAGCTCCATGAAAAGAAATTAGTTTGAGGTAAAATAATGTTGAAAAATTCTGCATCCATTTACCCTCTTAATAATAAATTCACAGAATATAAAATACTTTCATGGCTCTGTGATGTCCTTCAGTAAATAAATTTGCTTAAGCTCTGTATCACCAGCTTTTTATCAAAAACATTTCAAATTTATCTCAAAAAATAATCTTCTTAAAGTCATATCAACATTCTTGAACTGGTGCTTTCACAGGACTAATTTTTTGGATACATGTAATTGTAATCACAGCTACTGCCTATAGGAGCCTATGGTCTAGTGAGGGAAACAAGTACAACACAATATGAAGAGCAGTGCCATAGGGGATTGATGCATGTTCTATGGAAACACATGGAAGGGCACCTAACACAGTCTCCATGGGTGAGGGAGGGACAGGAAAGAATTCCTGTAGAAGGTAATGCATAATGATGACCTATAGTATATCCAGGATTTACTGGGAAAGAGAAAGAGGGAAAGCATGTTTGAGACTTAGGAAACTCCGAATGTGGGGGCCTATGAGTAAGTGATTATGATACATTCATGAAGAGCATGGCCAGTTTTTAAAGAAATGCTTAATAGGGACTTGATATTCAGAGTATATTAACAGATTTGGTTTGCGTCTCAAATTTTCTTGCAGGGTCACTACAAAGTTTACAGACGCACAGAATTATACAATCTTGAGTGTGGGGAAAAAACATTGAGACCCTCTAGTCAGAAACCTTGTCTACAATGGCTAACTGGAAGCTATCTCTTCCCTGTTTGAATGTGTTTAGTCACTAGAAGCGTTCTATCTCATGAAGAATTCTCCCACCCCCTTATATTAAGATGAAACCAAACTTTCTGTGACTTCCGCCTGCCCCAGGTCTTCATTCCTGAGCTGCACAGAAAGAACTCTGGGCTTTATTACTTTGGGAGTACCAGAGTCATTTTTTGTTGGTAATAGAATTTAAAACCAGATCTATTTAATGGAGTTTTCATTTGCTCTGCCTGTTCGTTTTAATACCAGACATCTCACCATTTTTAACATGTGAAATATATCTGTATGTCCTAAAGTTTTCTTAAGACTACGATATAAATATTGAGATTCATATAACCTTTTTGTTTATCAAGGGAGTATTTTGGGGATTTGGTTTCGGCATCTTTTTGTAAAAATGTTAGATCTTAGGAACGTTTTCATAATTCAGCAGGGTCTGCAGTGTTAATGGGCCTGAGCAGCAGGACCCTTGGACCACATACTATAATTACTCCTCAGAGTGCTTGTAATTTCAATTTGAGAGCCTAACGCTGGCTGTAATTCATTTGCTTTTCTTCTGTTATTGAACGTGATTCACAGCAGTCTCCTGATTTTGGAAATCTATTGCTTTTGCTCAATTCTAAGTTAGTACTCCAAATTTACATGAAAGTATGGCAGTAGAGAAAACATGGTAGGGATTGAAAAAAGTAATGGTGAAGAAGTAAATATTTTTATGGGCAAAAGTTTCTTTTAAAAGCTATAGTTCAACTGAAGCAAATTCCATGACATTATAAGGAAACTGAGGCCAATACAGATTAAATGATTAGTAGTAGAATTAGAAGTGGAAAATCTCTGAGGATTTTCACCCTGGATGGTTGGCGTACTTTTTTAACTTGGTAATAGACCAGTAGTGTTACAATAAATGTAAACATGTTTTGACTGTTCAAATGGTGACTGTGGTCTTATTTGAATAAGTATGGTCAAGTTAAAAGAAAAGAAATCTAAAATTGAAAATGAAACCTAAATATCATATGATGTAATGATAATCATTTCTAATTTTAATGATTTATCTTTTTCCCACCAGGGAAATCATCTTTGTGGATCTTATGAAGAACTTCTTATGGTAAGGACATTTAATCAACAAAAATTTTATAAAAATGATCATAGCTTGTTTATTGCATGGCCTTGTCTGTGTTTCCAAGTGGAATGTCCAGTGTACAAAGGGCTGAGAAAAAGTAGATTGTTCTTCTCCGGGCACTCTTTTTTCCCATTAAACTGTTTTATTTTTTGGTAGTACTTATCACCACCTGATTTTTACTTACTTGTGTATACCTTTGTTGCCCATCTTTCTCACTAGAAGGTACCTTCTAGGGGAGCCAGAATGCTTGCTTATTGATAAATGTCTGGCCTATGGAGAATTTTTGTTGAATGGATGCATTAATGATCAATAAAATGATCACCAGTCATGTATCAGCACTGAGCTAGATTGTTTCAATGAAACATTTCTGCTTATCTTCTTGGTAAACCTAAGAGGTAGGTCTCAGTTCCATTATATTGCTAAGGAAATGGCCTCATAGCAGGAAAAGTATTTAATCTAGATTATGTTATTATTAAGAAGGTACTTGAACTCTTGTTTGAAAATTTCAAATACCAAACATTTCCTTTCTCAGAGAACAGTTAACCCTGTAATTCAAAATGTTAAAATGCTAAGATGAAAAAATAAACAGGAAACTTATGCAAAAATCAGAAACAATATTTAAACACTAAATTTCCAATTCAAAAGACCCCACTGATCTTGGGCTATCTGAATATGATGCAGGATAACTGATGCACTGGTACCAACTTAATCATGTATATCTGACACATCTTTAGCAAAAGAAATAAAATTTTGGAAACGAAATATGACCTAGTCCTAATTACTTAAGTGCTTATCATTAGTTTTGCATCGGTACTTGTCTTGTAAATACAGAGTCAGAAACATTGGTTCGACAGGACAAAGTTAAAGAAAAATATAAATATTCTAATAAGAGTTAATTTCCAGGTTTTCATACTCTAACTAGAGATTATATTGATCTTAGCAATTGTCACATTATTTTTAATTAAACCTTTTATTTTGAGATAATTATAGTTTTGCATGCAGTTGTAAGAACTAATACAAAGAAACCTATGTGTCCTTTACCCAGGTTTCCTCAAAGTAATATCTTGCAAAATTGTACTACAAAATCACAATCAGGTTATTGACAGTGATACGTTTAATGTACAGAACATTTCCATTACTAGAGGAATCCCTCCTGTTGCCCTTTTATAGATATACCCATCTTCCTATGTCCCATAACTCCTAGTAACCACTAATCTCTTCTCCATTTCTGCATACAGGTCTTTTGTCTCCTTAGGTAGGTTTATTCCTAGGTATTTTATTCTTTTTGTTGCAATGGTAAATGGGAGTGTTTCCTTAATTTCTCTTTCAGACTTATAAGAAATATATCCAAATTTTCTTGAATATTTATGACAACGAGTTGCAAGAAATATCAATTTCTAAAATATTGTTGTTACAAGAAAGCTGTGTAAGTGGAATCATGCTATATGTACCCTGACGGTTTTGGCTTTTTGTCACTCAGCTTAATTCCCTGGAGATGCATACAGATTGTGTGTATCAATAGTTAATTCCTCTTTATTGCTCAGTGGTATTGCTTGGTATGGTTGTACCGCAGTTTGCTTAATCATTTCCCCATTAAAGGACACCTAGGTTAGTTTTAGTCTTTGGTTGTTATGCTGTGAACATTTACATGAAGGTTTCTGTGGGGATATAAGTTTTCCTTTCTCTGGGATAAGTTGAATTATATTAAGTCTAAAGAAACAAACCATGATTTCAAAAATTACCCTTTACATAGGGCCCTCATAGCACAAGAATTAGCTAAATCAGGACAAGAAAGAGAGTTAGAATAAGTTGAAAGGAAATTAAATAACTGCTTTTTATTGATGTATGTTAGCATCCTTACTATTATTATTACTATTGAGTCTCGTGCAACTCTGAAATTAATAATCTTGTCTTGCTTATCTAAGAAACATGAGGTTTACGCATCATGTTCTCTCCTTTGAACGTTTATATGCTAAGCATAAACCTTTGGTTTAGTTTGCCACCCATATGTATTGAAGTGAGTGCCAGCTTTATATCCATATATCAACTTGTAAAAAATTAGAGCTTTAGTATTTCCATTAAGAACTAAGAATATCCTTCTCCTTTGCTGGGGCATGACACACCAAAGTGTCAGGACATGTTTTATAGCATTTATTAATAACCTGTATTCCTCTCTTGAGGTATATTTGCTGCTCTGGCAGCTTGCTTCTACTCATCTAACCTCGAACTGTAAGAAAACCAACAAGATTTTGCCAAATAACCATATGGGAAGGGGACTGTTCCAAGTAATCCAAAAGGATAATAAAATGTGTACAAATATATATATATATATACATACACAAACACAAAGATTAGTGTGTATGCATATATGTATGTGTTGATATACATATATATGCCTACACATATGTTTGTATGCATATATGACTACGAACAGTAAAATACTGCTCTATTGTAGAAAACTTGTATCCCTAAAGGCTAAGATTAGGAGACTAAAAAATAAGACTATGTTTGCTAGGTACTTGTCTTATAAGAATTACTAAAATTATACCTGTCTTATTTATATCCTACTAAGATAATATGGGAATATACCCTAGTATACACATACTAACTATAATAGAGAATGGGTAAATGTTTCTCTACCAAATTTTGAAATTCAAACAAAGTGCAGAAATTGCTATACTGATTACTATTTTTCCACCCATTGAAATCAAGAAAGACAAAAATACTGATTTCCTAATGCATTTAAAAATATTTATTGATCACTTTCTTTGTGAAGGCTCTGGTATAGGTGGTGGGAAATCAAAGTGAACAAGATCCTTGCATTACATTCTAGAGCTTACATTCTAGTCAGGGGAGGTAATCAATGTGCATGGAAATAAGTAAGTGAATGAGAAATTTTCAAATATTTTACTGTGAAGAAAGTAAAATAGGGTGATGGGATAGAGTGGCTAGAGAGAGTGATGATGGCTATGTTGGCTAGAGAGGTTAGACTTCCTTGAACAGGTAACATACATGCAAAGACATGAATGCTGAACTGGAGCTAGCAATGCAGAAGCACAGAGTAGAACATTCCAGGTAGAGGGAGTGGCAATTGCAAAGAGCTTAAAATGGGAAAGTGCTAGGAGACGTTGCTTGAAAGATCTGTAGATTTAGCTTTCTCAGTCATAGAAATTAATTGTCTGGAGTACTGACTTTCTGGAGCCAGAGTCCTGACAGGCAACAGTAGTCAACTGCCACGCCACCATCTTTTTTTTTTTTCTTTTTGCGGTATGCGGGCCTCTCACTGTTGTGGCCTCTCCTGTTGCGGAGCACAGGCTCCGGATGCGCAGGCCCAGCGGCCATGGCTCACGGGCCCAGCCGCTCCGCGGCATATGGGATCCTCCCAGACCGGGGCACGAACCCGTATCCCCTGCATCGGCAGGCGGACTCTTAACCACTGCGCCACCAGGGAGGCCCCCACACCACCATCTTGATATCACATACTAAATGGACAGTAAGAACAATTTTCATGGCAGAGAAGACATGACATATACTAGAGAATGACACAGAAGTCAACAACAGAAAAAACAGAAAACTTGAAGTGCCAAATGGACTTGTGAATTAAGAAGCAAGGAGAGTTAGAGGAAAATATAAGCATTTCAGTTTTAAAATCTTTAATAAATGAGGAGGCCAAGAGGGAGAGAAGCTGACTGTGAGAAGGGGTGGTATGCGGTAATATCTGATGACGTGCTTCAAAGCTAGAACATTCCAGAGAGAAGGAAGAGAGAATAATTTAGAACTGGAGATGAGGCATAAAAAGGACACTCAGCCCAACTCTAAGCCCAAGTGTATAAGGAAAGAGGGAGGAAACACAATGATCCATTGGGAAAATACTATCCTCAGAGAAGATCCAGAGGTTCTTTGAACAAGATGAAGGGAACATTCATAGTTGAGTCTGAGGATATTGGGGATTTTGAAGATGATGTACTGTGAATTCCACAGAGCACTATGGAAACTATGGAAAGCTGGAACTATGGAAAGCTGGGAGAAGGGTACTAAACAGGAGATGTGCAGAGCCTAAGGGGGTGAAAATGTGGGAAATAAGAGGTGAAGTAAAAGCTTCATATGGTGATCTGAAATAAATAAGAACAAAGGGTGTAGAGATGGTGGCCTCATAGCAGGTAGAAGTGATGATAGCCTGTGGGTATTTGGGGGACCCTGTTTACTACTTTTGAAGGCAGTGGGGAGGTAAGGAAAGTTCAGTATTGTAATCACACATCTCTCTTGCAACCACGGTTGCTGAAGTTTTGACACCTGGTGAGGGCTGGTCTTAATTTGAATGCAAAAAGTTAGAAGTTTGTAGTGAATTTCTAGTTCATATAATAGTCATTTTTAAAGTGAAAGAGTAAAAATACTTATATTCTGATCCAGGCCAATTCTTATCACTTTGAGATTACTTGGGACGGGATGGTGGTCACTATCCCAGTGTTTCCTGCAAAGTTTCACATTATATTTAATCTTATTTAGGTCAATCTCAAATTATTTTTCCATCTTTGCTTTAAACAATAGGTGGCTATGCTCAGAAGCCATCTCTTTTGTATTTAATTTCTCCATTGGCTTAATTAAGTGGAACAGTTTTTCACTCTGAGATGTCTCTCACCAGGAGATTTTTCACAACTCTCCTTGTTATCCCTTCTCTTCTTTTGCTCGTCTGACAGTAAAATCATAATCCTGTCTTTTACAACATCACAGGCTGATAACAGCATGAACACACTCAGAGGATTCTTGCTCTCATGAAGCTTTTAATTTCTTTATTGACTTTAATTAAATTTGAGAAGCTTTTTCAATAACAAGAAAAAAAATGTTTGTATGTTGGATTAATAGCATTGTATTAACCAGACTATAGGTGATATTTGGGGAAAAGGATAAACTTTTATCTAACCCTGGGATCACAGATGTGAAGTTTTCCATCTTGTGAATTTCTTGCTTTTAAAGGAATGGACAGTCTACCATATGAACATAAAAATTGCATCCTTTCCTTAACAGAGCTTAAGAAGCCAGTGACTCTCAGGTGAAGCTTTCTGAACAATACTTCAGCTGATTTACTCAGTGTAAATTAAAGAGTGCCTATGCTTTTTTTAAAAAAATAAATTTATTATTTATTTATCCATTTAGGCTGCATTGGGTCTTCATTGCTGTGCACGGGCTTTCTCCAGTTGCAGCGAGTGGTGGCCACTCCTTGTGGTGCTGCATGGGCTCAGTAGTTGTGGCTCGCAGGCTTAGCTGCTCCTCAGCATGTGGGATCTTCCTGGACCAGGGCTCGAACCCTGGTCCCCTGCATTGGCAGGCGGATTCCCAACCACTGCGCCACCAGGGAAGCCCAAAAGAGTGTCTATGCTTTTAAAAAGCAATGAGGATATTTATTAATTCAATGAACAAGTATTTATTGAGAACCTCTGATGTGCTGTGTGCTCTTCAAGCAATGAGCAGCAGTGGTGCTTGAGGGAATAAATGGCCTGCTCTCAAAGAGCCTATATTATCATAGCAGAGATAAACAATGAACAAGTAAACTGATTTAAGTAAATAGTATATTTTAAAATAGTTTTATGAGCCACGAAAAAAATTAAGCAGGATTACATGGTGGAGTGACTTGTGGGATGGAGGGTGGGATCAATGGGAGAAGGTGGTCAGAAAAGGTTGCTCTGCACAACTGGCAATTTAGCCAAAGGAATCATTAATTACATGTAGTGTGTCTTTCTCTAGTTTTGGTAAACTTCGATTAAATCTGCATATTGAATTAAAGTAGCATGCAGGCATTTGGAATTAAAGCTAATGGGAAGAAATAAAGGCTTATTTTGAATAATAAATTATTTATCATTAAAGGGTCCAAATCAAATATTTTACTGATTATTTGAGATATTTGAAAGAATTAGAGTCTTGCCATAAAGGGGGAAAATGAAGTAGATAAAGATACATAAAACCTGATATTTGCTCCGTAGTAGAAAATATTCTCTAGCTGCACTCTCCAGCGTGGTCCTCACTAGTCACATGTGGCTATTGAACAGCTCAAACAAGGCTAGCTCACATTGAGGTATGTACACTGTTAGTGTAAAATAAATAATCTACTTCAAAGACTTTGTATGACAAAAAGTAAAGTATTTGTTTTTATTGATTACAGGTTGAAATTATAATGTTTTGGATATAGTGGGTTAAATTACTTATATTTTAAAATTAATTTCACCAGTCTTTTTTTACTTTTTAAAATGTGGCTACTAGGAAATTTAAAATTCTATATCCAGTTTTTGTTTATGGTTCACATTGTATTTGTGTTGGTCTGTACTGCTCAATAGAATTGTCAATAACCCCTTAAAGCATATTGCACAGAATTTATAACCTAGTCATTCAAATGAATTAAATGCTCGTGAAAGATGACATGTTTTCAAATTCAGATGGCAAAATACAAATAGAATTTATTTAAGACAAAATAATACTGAATTTATATTGTTATAATTAATATCTATTAATGTTTGGGTATGACATGCTAACACAAAATGATCTTTGAAATCTAGTAATTTTGCATTCTGTTTGGAAAAGGAACATTCTGATTTGTGGGGAGACTTGGAGTTTTAAGTAGAAAAAATAACTACGTTGACTAAGTTGAATAGGTAATTTTTCATTCTTCAAGACCATGTAGAATCTGAACTGAAACGTACCTATCTTTTCAGAGGCCACCTTTGGGCAAAAATAAGTTTTCACTTTCATAAATGAAATTATTCCAACCAGAAGTTACACTGGTATTTTTAATGGGACCCAAATACCATTTCAAGCAGTGTTGGTCTGTGTAATTCAACCAGCCACACAAATTGTTAGAGAAATATTTTCTCTAGGTTGAAACAGTTCTAATGAGAAAAAGGTTACCATCTGTTGTTTTTATTTGTTTGCTTGCTTGCTTGTTTTACGCAGCCATTTCCCATGCTTGTGAAGCATATTTTAAAGGCAGAAATACTTAGAAGTAAAATATTAAACATGTGGTAGAGATACTGGTTCACAATTACCAGTTTAGTCCAAGTAGAAAACAAAAATCCAGTTTAGTTAGAGTCCTTAAGCACATAAATTTTCTAAATAGTTCTTGGCTTGATGGAGTGCTATAATAATACCCTGTCTGGTAAATATTGTTTAGATTTTCTAAATGGTAGGGTTCTTCCAGGCTAAATGGAGTCCTCTTTAACAATGAGTAACTGGCTATTTGAGGATAGGCTCTTGTGATGGAGATCTCTCTGCAAGGATTATCTATTTTTCTCTCCACATTTTTATGGATCTCTTTTCATGCTGATAAAAACTTATTTATAATCTTTGCATAGTGATCACTATTACAGGCATACCACAAAGATATTGTGGGTTTGGTTGCTTTATTCCCAGTAAAGCAAATATCACAATAAAACCAGTCACATGAACTTTATTTTCCCAGTGAATATAAAAGTTATGTTTACACTATATTGTAGTCTATTAAGTGTGCTATAGCATTATGTCTAAAAAAAGTACATACCTTAGTTAAAACATACTTTATTGCTAAAATGCTAACCATTATCTGACGGTGTAGGGTTTCCAGAAACCTTCGATTTGTAAAAAGCACAATATCTGTTTAGCACAACAAAGTGAGGCACGATAAAACAAGGTATACACCAACTGAATAACAATTACTCCAATACTCAGTGGCTTAAAACAACAATTTTGTTATGATCACTGATTCTTTGGGTTAAACATTTAGGAAGGTCACAGCAGAAATAGATTTTCTCTGTTTAGAGAAGTCTGGGGCTTAAGCTGGAGAGAAAACATTTGAGGGTGAGTGTCCGGTATCACCTGGAGATATACTCATTCACAAATCTGGCAGTTCATTTTAGTTGTCAGCTTAGACCTGAACTTAGACTCTGGAATGGTATATCTACATGTGGTGGCTTTATGTGTCTTGGGCTTCCTCATGGTATGGCTTCCTCAAAATGGTTAGATTCTTACATGGCAATTCAGAGTTCCACAAGTGAGTGTTCCAGTGAGTAAGATGGACGCTGCATTGGCTTTTATCACCTAGTCTCAGAAATCAAATGATGTCACTTCCGTCCCATTCTGTTAGTTGCAAGCAAATTACAAGCCCACCCAGATTCAAGAGAAGGAGGGAACATAGACTCTACTTCCTGATGGAAGGAATATCAAAGAGTTGCAGACATGTTTAAAACCATTACACATTGGGGGACAAATCTCTCTCCAGAATGCATCCTGAAAGAAAATTATAGAATTGTAAAGGTAGAAACTAATAGAATAGTTTTCTGTTAGTCTAATATTGATAATTATGTGATTTTTAAACATTACTGGGTATTGGGAGTGGTAGGAGAAATGTTCTTTGATCCATTAAGAAATGGGTAAGTATCCAGTTTCCTTGAAACTTGAAAAGAGGATTTGGAATTTAAGTTTTTAGCATGGCATCTATTTTGCTTTCACTGTAACAATTTTTATGTTCCTCAAACTTTCTCTTTTTGATTAATCCTTAAAAGAAATGCATTAGTATTACTTTTTTGGAGTAAATAATGTAGATATAATATTTTCATAGAAAATTAACATCTATGGAATGAGACTGTGATCTTTGGGAAATTATTTCTTTCATTCTTTAAGCTTTTGGTATTGATTTAGGAATATTTGCTGGCTTATTTTTAAAGAGTCATTCTCCTAAATGATGGTTGAAATTTTGTGTGCTCATCTGTTGCCTTCATGTACATATAACATACATCTCTAGGTTAGTCCCACAGAATATTCCAGTAAGTACAAAGATATCAACCCTGCTCTTATGAAACTTATATTCTTAGTGGAAATATATATACAATAAATAAATATGTAAAAGAAAGAAAACCATCATCAGGAAGTCATAAGTTTTATGGTGAAAGAAACATAGGGTGAAAAAAAAAGAGTGTAAGTAAAATAAGGTGATGTGATAGGACTGGGGAGGAGGTATGATTTTGCTTTATATTAGAGTGTCAGGGAAGATCACAATGGCACTGCAATATCTAAGTCAGAACCTGAATGACAAGACAGCTGTAGTTTTGTGAGAAGTCTGGGGGCTAGTGGTGATGAGGATGGTTAATTTTACATGTTTACTTCACTGGACCAAGGAATGTCCAGATAGCTGATGTAACGTTATTTCTGATGTCTGTGAGAGTGTTCTGGAAGAGGTTAGCATTTGAGTCAGTAGACTGAGTAAAGAAGTCCATCCTCACCCATGTGGGTGGGTGTCATCCAATCTGTTGAGAGTCTAAATGGCACAGAAGGGTAAAGGAAGGTTGAATTCACCCTTTCTCTTCTTTACCTGGGATGCCCATCTTTTCCTGCCCTCAACATCAGAGCTACTGATTCTCTAGAGTTTAGACTTGGACTAAATTGTACCACTGGCTTTCCTGTTTCTCCAGTTTGCAGAGGGCAGACTGTGTTGGTTCCAGGCCTTCATAACTGCATGAGCCAATTCCTATAGTAAATCTTATACATATGTACCTGTATATGTCCTGTAGGTTCAGTTTCTCTGGAGAACCTGACTAATACAGGGCCTATTTCAAGTAGAACAGCCTCAATCATCACATTTTTTATTGTCTGGACTCCAGCCTCATGGGATAGCTCAGTGTTACTAAAACATGAAATGGTTTCACCTTGCCACACATTAGCACTTCTCCCCTTGCCTATCATTACTCCTCCTTTTCATCAAGAAAAAACAAAATAAAAAATTGAAAAATCAAAACAACTCTTGTGTAAGATCCAATTCAGTTATCAATTGCCTTTTTCTCACCTTCAAGACAGTCAGTTTACCCACTTTTCAGAATGTTTTACCACTTATATTGCATTACTAGCTTTTTATAAAATTGTTTACTGCTTATTTTTATCACTAAATGGTGAGCTTGACTAGAGAAAATCTGTTTTTTTGGGTGTGTGTATTTGTGTTTGGCCAGTGTTTGGCACATAAAAAAATGTTTCTTTAATGTAGTTCTGAATCCAATACGCAATTTTTTAATGTTAAGAGACTGCTGTTTGGTAGTAAATATTTCCAAATGACTTCAACTCATTCAGTTATACTTGATCATGTATTTTTGTGTCTCTACCAATCCATGGTAGGTGGTATTATGGAAACACACCTGATAATACCCCTGGAACAACTTAAAAACCTGAAGGAGGGTTTAATGAAATGACTGTATTTTTCAGTCAGTGATGAAAAACAACCCGTGAATGAAAGGATTGATATTTGTTTTATGGGATTTGAAGCTTTTCTAACACATTCTACCAACTAATCACCTCCTGTTAAGTGTAAATGTGTTTTCAGTGTCCTGCTATCTGAAAAACTACTCTATTCATTCTTCGGTAATTATAGGTTAGCTTGTCTATTAAGAACTGTGAAATAAAAATAACAGTGATGATAAAACCGTACGTGTACATTCTCATGCAAGAAAAAACCAGGGGAAGAAACATACTGTTTCCCCCTTGTTTTCCTGAAACTCTTGCATCCTAATGTTCCTCCTGTCTTCATCTGCTCTTTTTTTGCCTACCTTGGGTTGTCTTCCTATTTAACTATGGTTCTTATCTAAAGTTTAAACTTTTTTGATTATGTTCTCTCTAAATTCTTGCATTGTTATTTTGGCTTCCAAATTATACAAGAGGCGTGATGATAGTAACAACTGATAACTAGATTACATTTTACAGTTTCTGAAGAAATTTCCACATATATAGTACATAGTTGATGCAGCTTTTATTTGTATGAATGTATTGCCTGTAAAATACTGTTTTAAAATATCTGTCTGAATTTTACTTTTCTATTTTATCCACCTGCCTTATGTGCTAAGGTTAGTTTCCTGACTCTTCTGCGATGATGAGGTACAGATACCTTCATACTTATGATTATTCTTTATTTGCTCTCATTCCACTTCCCTTACAAAATTCTGTTTACCAATCTTAAAATTTCAAATTCTACCTCTATGAGACATTCTCTCAGCCCTCATAAAGATTTTCATTCTTCCCACTCTAGCATTAGGGGAGCTGATCAAATAAAATTATTATTATATTCCATTGTAACTGTTAGAGATTTTTCACATGTTTATAAGTAATATTGGAAATTTTGCAGAAGAAGTAATCTGCGTAAGTTAAAAGTCTTATTACTTAAAATAATGTGCAGTGTTTAACAGGGTATACAGTAAACCTTTGTGGCAATTGTTTCATTAAATATTTGGTAAACTAAAATACAAATGAAGAAGATGATTTTGTTTACATGTTCTGATAAAATATAAATGTTATTATATTAAAATCCAGTCATATAAGAACTGGATTTTAATGCTGTAGAGTCCCTGAGTTCCAATAGTCCCACTAAAGCCTGCTTGAAGTCTATAGGTTTTACACAAAGGTAAAGTTTGAATAAATTAATCTTGGATTAGGAACTGTATCCAAAGAATAGATTCAGGGCAGAACCTGAAGACTGAATAACAGCTCTTTGAGAGGTTGTTAATAATACAACAAAGATGCATACTTCTTAATTCTTGTTGAGTTGATGACGTGCTTAATTAGGTGTTGACACATGCATTCAATTGAATTTAGTAATTTATTGAATTACTGATCATTACGGATCATCAGCCTA
Organism: Mesoplodon densirostris; assembly: GCF_025265405.1. Classification (NCBI taxonomy): domain Eukaryota; kingdom Metazoa; phylum Chordata; class Mammalia; order Artiodactyla; family Ziphiidae; genus Mesoplodon; species Mesoplodon densirostris. The sequence goes on along the minus strand of NC_082663.1, from coordinate 169,329,178 downwards.
GAAATTCTTATTTCAGCTAACAGATAGATGTAAACTTAGCATACTTCCTATAATAGGACTTATATTGAATGCCATACATTTTCTTATAAAAATGAGAAGGGAAAATAAATGGTGTCCATTCCCTTTATCATTCAGCATTTTTTCATATCAATTAATATGTAATCATTGAGTGCATCTTAAGTGTGTGACTCTGGTGAACACAGGTCCTATGGTATTTAAGTGAAAGCAGAATCCTTGTAACTTTCAGCCAAGGCAAATGCTTAATGTAATTAATAGAAAAGAACATGTATCTAGGTTTCTTGGCTTGGAGTAGGATTTGCATTTATCCAGGTGGAAAGAGTTCTTCCAATTAAATGCTGTGGCTTAAATAAATTCACATCACTGAAGCAACTGAAGCAAGAGTTATTAAAAATATCGCTGTTGGGCTTCCCTGGTGGCACAGTGGTTGAGAGTCTGCCTGCCGATGCAGGGGATGCGGGTTCATGCCCCAGTCCGGGAAGATCCCACATGCCGCAGAGCGGCTGGGCCCGTGAGCCATGGCCGCTGAGCCTGCGCGTCCGGAGCCTGAGAGAGGCCACGACAGTGAGAGGCCCGCGTACCGCAAAAAAAAAAAAAAAAAAAAAAGTATTGCTGTGCCATCAGAGAACTAAGATGGGGTATGAGGGGTGGAGAGATAGTGCCTTATAATACATTCACAGACATGCAGTTAGGAATAAAATTCCTAGGTGATAACTGAGGTAGAAATTTATTAGAAAGCCTTAGAAAAATGTAAAAAAAACAATGATAAAGATTCTACCTAGAAAGTCAACTTTGAGAAATTGTAGATGTAGACAGATATTTATGCAATTAAAAATTTAGACCAAATACATCGAAGTGACATCTCAACACAGACTGGCATAAATGATGATAGTAATACCCACAGTAACAAAACAGCATAAAGTAAGTGATATAGAGAGGAACTGTGGTCCTGATAGGTCACACCAAAAAAAATCCTGCCTAACGATTTTCAGTGCTTAAGATATTGGGAAGTTCTGTCAGAAACCCACTCTTTATCATGATTTTATATATAATTAATGCATAAGTAATTAACACAATAAATTAAAATCTCCTGTTATGGAATTCTGTCATTCCTAGTCAGTTGTATTGCTGTTATGATAAAATTTATTCCTAAATAATCTATCCAATAATTAAACAATAAAGATATCTGAACAGGGGGAAACCTCTCTTCTTTATATACTGTTACAGGTCAGGTGAGAAGGTCAGGTTAGAAGTATCCCTAACAGACTTTTGATTGAGTAAGGCTTGTTTTTGTCCCTGCATTATATTTGCACATAAAGCTATGGAGAATATCCTGGTGTGACAGTATTTAAACAAGGAAGCCATTAGACTGGGATGGCTCTAATGCCTTGGTAGTCCACGTAAGCAAGCAAACCAAAGTCTAAGCCAGGGTCAGTGCACACAAATCCAAGAAAACAGAATCTAAGAACAACCAATCACAAACAGCCAACTAGGATTTCCCAAACCAGGCAACTGCTTAAGCTATAACGATTCAAGTGATTTCTTCACTTTGCTTTAGTGTCTTCTCTATGAAAACCTTGCCCCTAGCTCAGTTGAAGCCTTTCAACCACTCTTGTTTTGTCACTGCCCAACTCAAATCCATGTGTGCTCAAATAAACTCTTGAAGATTTTAATGTATCTCATTTTACCTTTTAACATTGGAGAACATAGCTAATCATAAGACAAAATTTTCCTTGTAGAAATTAAATCCTATCATAAGGATAAAAACAATCATTCCTTAATATATGCAAAATAATTTAAACTCATATATTATAAAATTCCAGTTTTAATTTCCATAGGAGATTTGAAGTGAGAGTGATCATTGCTATGTGTCAGTTAAGGCATTTTGGTTGCAAAGTACAAAAAATGCAACTCTAATTTATTTAAACAAAAGACATAATCATTATCCCTAGTACTGAGACTTCCAACAATATGTATAAACCTATTGGCTGCTTGATTCAGAGGATCAAACAGTAGCTCTTTCCAGATCTTGATTTTTCATATTAGCTCCAGTCTCAGACAGACTTCCTCTTTGTGTTTGTAGAGTGGCTGCCACTAGTTCAAGTGCTGCAGGGAAAGAGAATAACGCTGTATGAGAAATCTCAGCAAAAGCTGCCAGATGTCCAGTTGATTCTGATGAGGTCATGTACCCATCCTTGAAACAATCACCGAGGCAGACAAATGTAGGGTTTTTATTGTTCAGGCTTGAGTCACATGCCAGCCAGGTACTTATGAATGAAATTAGTTTCATGGAAACCACATGTATTGAGAGTAGGGAATTTTTCAAAAATGGTTAATGATAACCAAAAACATTTAGTAATCAACTACATGATAGAGCTAGAGTAATGTGGGTACCTTAACAAAGAAGCCTGGAATAGTTTGGCCTTGAGGAATGAATAGACATGACCCTCTTTACTAAATAAGAAAATGGAAACTCAAAGATTCAAAATCTTGACTGGCATGGCCACAAATAAAGTTCCTGTCAGTAAAGATATCTCTTTTAAAAAATAGAAAAGATCATAACAAATGCATACAAACTAATAAAACTTACTTTTACTAAATCATAATTAATCATACTGAATAATTACAGATTAATTTATTCCAGAATCAACTACATATTTCCAAGTTCCAGTTAAATAGGAAAGATGCAGATTATTTTTCTTTTTAATTATATTTTATATTTAGGTTTTGTTTTCTTTGAATGGTTTAGGAAAAGTTAAATTTTAAACACCAGATTATTATTGTGTCCTAAAGATGTTGTATCCTGAGTTTTATTTTTTATAGAGCCTGTTACAAATCTTTGGTGCTTAATCACTTAATTGATTTGATTGATGTGTATTGGATTAAGGCAAAGATCAAACTATTGCTTGTGGTATAATGTAGCAAGGAAATGTGGTCTGGGGTCAAGGAGGAGAGAGCAGGGAAGGGAACTGAGGGGGAAGGAAGAGAGAGAGAAAGGGGAATAGACTGGAACATGCAATAGCTTCATGTGCCAGATATGAGAGTTTCAACTATTTCTTGATCTATAGAATGTGTGAAGTGTATTTCTGTTAGAATGGAAATGCCTTGCAATGTGAGCTTTCTGCAATATAAAGAAGGCAATTAGTTTTCCATTCATACTTCAGCCTTATCTTTTACCATCAAAGGTGCTTCTATTTTGGTATGAGGTCCTGAAATGTGATGACAACATATGACTTTCACAGACTGAGTAGAATCCAGTGGGTGGTATATACACTCCACACCTGTGTTTCTCTCACACAATTATACTCAGGATAACTTTACATCAGCTATGTTAATGATGTTGTATCATCAAGTGATAACATGATCACAGCTTTTGACACTGATTTTCCTAGGTATGGCATCACTTTTCTTTTAAACTTATTACCTTCTTCTTTTCTTCCATTAACTTCATTTTATTTTGACTGTGAAGTTAATTTTCATTAAGGCTGAGTGAAATACTGAAGGAAAAATATAGATTCTGACAACTTCAACAAGAAAGGGAAAAGAAAAGTGCCAGAAGATTTCACAACAAATGTAAAGGAAGACAAGGCAACATTGACTCTGTAGTTAAAATTAAAAGCAAAGGAAATAGATGGGTGGAGACTCAACTGTGAGGAAATACTGGAGTTTATCTAGTGTTCTTAAAGGGAGGTTGAATGGATCTCTACTTGCTTTTCCTCAGAGTCTATTTTACTTAACACATTAGGTAACTAGGAAATACATAATTAGAATTGTCAGTTAATTTTTAAGAATTATTCTAATTATTCTAATAATTATCTATTGGAAAAATTGAATTGTAGATAATAAGATGAATGAAACAGAAAGGATTAACTTATTTTACTATGTGATCTACCATAAATTTAGGAGTATATAACTTGAACTTTAAAAAATATTCACTAAAGAAGACTCAGTCTTATTTAAGTAGGTGATTTCTAGAGAATTGCAGTCTGTATGCATGTATGGATATGTGGGTACATATGTGTATATGCTGTATTCTTTCTTTTTAATTCAAGTAATTTTGTGTTGATGTGATTTAAGATTGGAGTGGCCCAGAGTAGCTATTAGCCCATAAGAACTACTTCTTGAAGATCTATTCATTTAATGCTGAGGACAGAATTTTAAAGCCAAGAAAATTAGAAAATGTCAGGCACTATACACCTAATCTTAAGAACTGGTAAACAAATGAGTAGGTCCTTTACCCTGGAACTTAGTAGCTTAAATAAAATTTGCTAAATGTTGGTACATATTGAAAATGTTCTGTTTGTCTTATGTTCCTAGTATTCATATGTTAAAAGTCTTTCATGTATTTTGAAACAAACAAAAGAATGGGCAGGCATAGGAGCTTTGGGAGCTCAAGAATCTGAAGTGGCCAAATATTTAATATAATTAGAATTTTTAATTTTCCTTCTTTTCCCTGAAAATACTCTTGTAAATTGGGGGATTACATAAAGTTCACATCTCACTAATATCATCAGCATTGTTTTCAATGTATAAATCCAGTAATAGGCTAGAGAATATTATATTGATCTCATCAGATTTGACCTAAATCTGCCTTTTTATTATTATTTTTAAAAAATTTTTATTGAAGTATAGCTGATATACAATGTTATGTTAGTTTCTGTTGTACAGCAAAGTGAATCAGTTATACATATACATATATCCATATATCTTTTTTAGATTCTTTTCCCATATAGGTTGTTACAGAGTATTGAGTAGAGTTCCCTATGTTATACAGTAGTTCCTTGTTAGTTATCTATTTCATGTTTAGTAATGTGTATATGTCAATCCCAATATCCCAATTTACCACCCCCACCTTTTCCCCCCTGGTAACCATAAGATTGTTTTCTACATCTGTGACTCTATTTCTGTTTTGTAAATAAGTTCATTTGTACTGTATTTTTTTTTTCTTTTTTTTTGCGGTATGCGGGCCTCTCACTGTTGTGGCCTCTCCCGTTGCGGAGCACAGGCTCCGGATGCGCAGGCCCAGCGGCCATGGCTCACGGGCCCAGCCGCTCCGCGGCATATGGGATCCTCCCAGACCGGGGCACGAACCCGTATCCCCTGCATCGGCAGGCGAACTCTCAAACCACTGCGCCACCAGGGAGGCCCTTGTACTGTATTTTTAAGATGCCACATATAAGTGATATCATATGATATTTGTCTTTCTCTGACTTACATCACTCAGTATGACAATCTCTAGGTCATTCCATGTTGCTGAAAATGGCGTTATTTTGTTATTTGTTATGGCTAATATTCCATTGTATATATGTACCACATCTTTATCCATTCCTCTGTCAATGGATGGACATTTAGTTTGCTTCCATGTCTTGGCTATTGTAAATAGTGCTGCAATGAAAATTGGGGTGCATGTATCTTTTTGAAGTATGGTTTTCTTTGGATATATACCCAGGAGTGGGATTGCTGGATCATATGGTAGCTCTATTTTTAGTTTTTTTTTTTTTTTTTTTTTTCTTTTTGCGGTATGTGGGCCTCTCACTGTTGTGGCCTCTCCCGTTGCGGAGCACAGGCTCCGGATGCGCAGGCCCAGCGGCCATGGCTCACGGGCCCAGCCGCTCCGTGGCATATGGGATCCTCCCAGACCGGGGCACGAACCCGTATCCCCTGCATCGGCAGGCGGACTCTTAACCACTGCGCCACCAGGGAGGCCCTATTTTTAGTTTTTTAAGAAACCTCCATTCTGTTCTCCATAGTGGTTGTATCAATTTACATTCCCTCCAACAGTGTAGAAGGGTTCCCTTTTCTCCACACTCATTTCAGCATTTATTGTTTGTAGATTTTTGATGATGGCCATTCTGACTGGTGTGAGGTGATACCTCATTGTAGTTTTGATGTGCATTTCTCTAATAGTTAGTGATGTTCAGCGTCTTTTCATGTGCTTTTCAGCCATCTGTATGTCGTCTTCGGCGAAATGTCTATTTAGATCTGCCCATTTTTGATTGGATTGTTTGTTTTTTGATATTGAGCTACATGAGCTGTTTGTACATTTTGGAGATTAATCCCTTGTTGGTCACTTCATTTGCAAATATTGTTTTCCTATTGTTTAGGTTGTCTTTTCATTTTGTTTATGGTTTCCTTTGCTGTGCAAAAGCATTTAAGTTTAATTAGGTCCCATTTGTTCCGAATTTAAGGAAACAATCCCATTTACCATCAAAAAGAATAAAATACCTAGGGATAAACCTACCTAAGGAGGCAAAAGACCTGTACTCAGAAAGCTATAAGATACTGATGAGAGAAGTCAAAGATAACACAAACAGATGGAGAGATATACAATGTTCTTGGATTGGAAGAATCAATATTATCAAAATGACTATAATACCCAAAACAATCTACAGATTCAATGCAATCCCTATCAAATTACCAATAACATTTTTCACAGAATTAGAACAAAAAATTTTACAATTTGTATGGAAACACAAAAGACCCCAATTAGCCAAAACAGTCTTGAGAAAGAAGAACAGAGCTAGAGGAATCAGGCTCCCTGACTTCAGACTATCCTACGCAGCTACAGTCATCAAAACAGTATGGTACTGGCACAAAAACAAATATAGATCAATGGAATGGGATAGAAAGTTCAGAGATAAAACCATGCACCTATGACCAACTAATCTGTGACTAAGAAGGCAAGACTATACAAAAGATATTGTCTTCAATAAATGGTTCTGGGAAGACTGGACAGCTACATGTAAAAGAATGAAATTAGAACACTCCCTAACACCACACACAAAAATAAACTCAAAATGGTTTAGAGGCCTAAATGTAAATCTGGATACTATAAAACTCTTAGAGGAAAACATAGGCAGAACACTCTCTGTCATAAATCGAAGCAGGATCTTTTTTGATTCACCTCCTTGAGTATTGAAAATAAATCTTCCCTTTCAAAAGAGTGAATTTCTTTTTGTATTTTTATAATAAAAATTTGGAAAACTTTAAAATGTAATCATAAAATAATATTGGAAGCATTCATAATCCTGATATTTAGAGAAAATATTTAAAAAGTTAATAAAAACCTTTGTATAAATATCAATTTTTTAATTTACATTGAGTTCATATTATATATGTTTTTGGTATTTTGCTTTAAAATTTTATTGTAGATAATTTCCTATCTCATAGAGTATTATTCTTAAGATCATTTTAATGAATAATGATATTTCAGACTTTGAATATGCTATAGGTTATTTAAAAGTTCACAGAATTTGAATATGTTGGGTTTCTTCATTTTAAAATAAAATTATCTGTATCTGGGTGCATTAAACTTTGCAAATCAGATCATTTTTAATATTCATATGTATAAAAGCAACCTAAAAGATGCTAACTGGTGATGACTTTTTATTTTATTTTTTATTTATTTATTTATTTTTTTTTTTTGCGGTATGCGGGCCTCTCACTGTCGTGGCCTCCCCCGTTGCGGAGCACAGGCTCCGGACGCGCAGGCTCCGGACGCGCAGGCTCAGCGGCCATGGCTCACGGGCCCAGCCGCTCCGAGGCATATGGGATCCTCCCAGACCGGGGCACAAACCCGTATCCCCTGCATCGGCAGGCAGACTCTCAACCACTTGCGCCACCAGGGAGGCCCGGTGATGACTTTTTAGATACAATACCAAAGCACAATCCATGAAAGAAATAACTGATAAACTGGACTTCATTAACATTAAAACCTTTTGATCTGTGAAAGATAACATCAAGAGAATGAGAAGACAACTCATAGACTGGGAGAAAATATTTTCAAAAGACACATCTTATAAGGGAGTGGTATCCAAAATACACAAAGAACCCTTAAAACTCAACAGTACGAATGAAACAACCTGATTAAAAACTGGACCAAAGACCTTAACAGACATCTTACCAAATAAGATATATAAATGGCAAATAAGAATATGAAAAGATGCTTCACATCATATGTCATCAGGGAATTACAAATTAAAACAAGATACCTCTACACACGTATTAGAATGGCCAAAATTCAAAACACAACACCAAATGCTGACAAGGATGTGGAGCAAGAAGAACTTTCATTCATGGCTGATGGGAATGCAAAATGGTACAAGCCACTTTGGAAGATAGTTTGGCTTTTTTTTTTTTTTTTATAAAACTAATCATACTCTTAAATAATCCAGCAATCAAGCTTCTAGGTATTTTTCCAGAGGAGTTGAAAACTTATGTTGAAGACTTAGGCCCACACAAAAACCTGTACATGGATGTTTATAGCAACTTTGTTCATAATTGCCAAAACTTGAAAGCAACCTAATGTTCCTCAGTGATGAATGGGTAAATAAACTGTGGTATATCCAGACAATACAATATTATTCAGCACTGAAAATAACAACAACAACAACAAAAACAGAGCTTTCAAGCCTCAAAAAGCCATGGAGAAAACTTAAATGCATATTACTAAGTGAAAAAAGTCAGTTTGAAAAGACTATGTACAGTATAATTCCAACTACATGTCATTCTGGAAAAGACAAAACTATGAAGGCAATAAAAAGATCAGCAGTTGCTAGGAGTTAAGAGAGAGTGAGGGATGAATAGGCTTAGCACAGAGGATTTTTAGGGCAGTGCAAATACTCTGTGATACTATAATGATGGACATGTATCATTATACATTTGCCCACACCCATAGAATAAACACCACCAAGAGTGAACTGCAATGTAAACTATGAACTTTGGGTGATTATGACGTGTCAATGTAAGGTTCATCAGTTGTAACAAATGTACCATTATGGTGGGGAATGTTGGTAATGGGAGGGGCTGTGTGTGTAGGATGCCATGGAGTATATGGGAAGTCCCTGTACCTTCCCCTCTGCTTTGATGTGAATCTAAAACTGTTCTAAAATATAAAGTCTTAATTTAAAAATAATGGCAACTGGATAGACAAAAATTATATCACATTTTAATTAGTATTTAAGTATAGTGTACTGAATTTTGTTTCATAATTGCATATTTACATAATTTGCCCTATTTTTTCTATTGCTTTTTAGTATTTTTTTCAGTACGCATATTCAGTTATAAGATCTACTAGGACTTTGAGATTTTATGAAGACTACTTTTGTGAATAAAAAATAATTAAGTAAATTCATATCCTATTTGTGAGGTGGTAGCCACTTTACCCTTCTTGCTAAAGACATCATTTGCAAAAATTGATCTTGTCCAAGGTATATAATATAGGATTATAGTGTCATTGCAAAGGGCAAGTCAGTATTAATCATTGAGGAGATAGTCTAAGTTAAGCATCTTCAGTAGAACTTTTTATTGCTACACTTTGTTCTAGAATTTCAGATTTGCTATTATATTTTGATAATGTATCAAACATAGTTCAACATGAAATTGAGATGAGACAGATACCCTTTCAGGGTGAAAATTATTTTGACACACCAAAAGCTTCACATCATTATGTTCCTAGGCATGCTCATGAATACGCTGGGTTGTCTAAATCATCACAGGTCTGTTCCAAAGAAACAAAAAACAAAGCCAAAATAAATCCCAAAGAAACAAACCAAAGAACTTGAGCTTCTCTGCAGATACTGTGTTAGTCATGCAGGACTACCATAACAACCTACCACAGACTGGGTGGCTTAAACAGCAGAAATATATTCTGTCATAGATCTGGAGCCTAGAAGTCCAAGATCAAGGCGCTGGCAGAACTGGTTTCTGGTGAGACCTCTTCTGTCTTTCAGAGGGCCACCTTCTTGCTCTGTCCTCATATGGCCTTTTCTCTGTGCTTGGGTTTAGAGAGACAGAAGAGAAGAGAGAGAACATGCACGAGGTGGCGCTAGCTCTCTTCCTAAAAGGACACTAGACCTGTCGGATTAGGGCCTACCCTTTTGGCCTCATTTAGCCTTCCTTAAAGGCCTCATCTCCAGATACAGTCACATGCGGGGCAGTGGGTAGAGCTTGAACATAGGAATTTTGAGGAGACACATTTCATTCCGTAACAGTTATTTAGAACTTTTGCTAAACTAATTGATACTATATAAGGGAAAGAAGAGATTCTGAACAACTGGATTTGTAATAAGTAAAATTTCTAAAATATCAACTAGGAATCGATATCAAAATAAGCAGAGTATTGCAATAAACAAACCCGCTTCCCTCCATAAAGAGTTCGCCGCAACAAATGGTAGCTTTACATAATCCCGGGTGACAGGATACTATAGCATCCTCTCTTGCTCCTCAGGAACATTGCAGCACAATTGACGAGAGTAGGCAAAAATGTGCACTTTATTTTAAAATGTATAATGTGTGTAAGCCTATATCAGGACTTTTGAAGGATAACTTAAATCCTTCATTGTGTCAAAGTAAATGCAGCAAATGCCAGTTTATCTTTTTTTTTTCCTTCTGCTTATAATAACTTCTTATACATTTACAGAACAAAATTATTTGAAATGTAGTCCCTAGGAGCCATCTGCCACTCTCATTCTCAGATTTTGTTGGGTCAACTCAGAAGTTTTCCTGTAAGAAAATGTACTCCTCTAAGACCATTCGAACAGATGGTTGTTATTTTGATGGTTTCCTAGATTATTCTGTGTTTTAAATGTATTGCTGAACATCTCAGAAAGTGCCCACTGAGAAAGTGATTTTTTTCTTTGCTTTCTGTTTTTTAATTTCCATCCACCTGAAACATCTATTCATGAAAATGACTTTATGGGAAAATTGTGACATGCCCTAAGGCAGTCCCATTACATTATCTGCCGTGTAGCCATACTCCAAGCAGAAGCAGATCTAGTAGCCTAACAGAGTTTCAGATTTAGCAAAATCGTATGCTGTATTTTTTCTTTGACTATTTTCAGGGTAATGTTCTTCTTTCCTTCATCCACAACTATATTAGAATGGTAGTCTTGAAAATGATTATCCCCTTTCTTCATACAGATTTTAGTATGTTCTAATATAAATTAGTGTCTGTAGGAATAAATTAAAGACAAGTTAATTTCACATAAGGGTAAAAAAGGTTTTTTAAACCCTCATGGCTCTAGGAGTAAAAAATTGGCTTTGGAGGTGTTAAATCCTCATTGACATATGTGTTAGATCAAAGGTTAGCAAACTTTTAGAAGTTTTATTAGACTTTTGAGATTCCTTTTTTAGACCTGATATTATTATTTCTATTATATTGATAAAATCAAAAAATCAAGTATTTCCACTTTATTTGTAACTTGTTCTATTGAATGTGGATTCTTTATTATTTAAAAAAAAATAGTAAAAATTATTAAAAGGAAATAAAAATGAGAGGCGGATATAAGGAAAAGAGTTGATAAAAGTCAATTTTTAAAAATCATAATATGCCATTCATGGTTACAAAGTTAATATTACCATGCTTTAAAAACATCCCTATTTAAAACAGAGGTTTGATGTTTCCATGAATCCCAAGGTTGGTCATCACGCTTAAAGAAATGGAGAAATCATTCCATGTTGTACTTGAACTTTATGGAGCGTTTTACAGTATCATTTAACTAGTTTCAGGTTTTATGTCTATCATAGTAGTTGTCCTCCCACACAGATATGGTAAAAATAGTGCAGTGGGAATAAGTCTGTAGATCAAGTTTTAAAAGGCACTGTAGGAATCACATAACCCAACAAATTTGGTATATGACACTTCCCCTATGAATTATTCATGACTAGAGGAGTGCTGAATCATTTACTGCATTCACCAGTGGGGTACTTCCAAAACGCCGCATGAATAATCATTGCACATTTGTGACCAGAAAAGTAAATATAAGAGAGAAATAGTTTTTCATTTTATCTGCTTTTGCATAACCATTTTAATGTCTAAAGAATGCTAGAGGTGCAAGATGCAGAGGTTCTCTTCAACTTCATCAGCTGTACTGAATGTGTTATTTTTACAGAATAATACATTATGTTGTAAGCAGTAGAAAGACTATATTCTTTTTTTTTTTTTTTTTTCGCGGTACGCGGGCCTCTCACTGTTGTGGCCTCTCCCGTTGCGGAGCACAGGCTCCGGACGCGCAGGCTCAGCGGCCATGGCTCACGGGCCCAGCCGCTCCACGGCATGTGGGATCCTCCCAGACCGGGGCACGAACCCGTGTCCCCTGCATCAGCAGGCATACTCTCAACCACTGTGCCACCAGGGAAGCCCGAAAGACTGTATTCTTAATTAATGTGTTCCACTCTGAAGCACTTTAAAACTTGGTTCTTGTCAATCCATACCTTTAAATTGCTGCTACTAAAATCTTGGCTATTTTCAAATAGAAAGAATAAGCAAAACCCATGAGAAATGGTGGGGCTGGTAGTAGGCGTAGGGGAGCAAAATATGCCACCCCTAAATGGGTTTCTTTGGTGTGAGGATTAATTTAGACTGATTATTTTTAAGGCCCAAAAGACTCAAAGAACCTTTGACCTTCCCCCTAACTGTTTGAAAGAATGTAAATAGAGGACCTGTACCAGGAAGGGAGTTGTCACCAGAGATAACTATAGTATGAACTAGGTGGACAGGAGGAACCTAGGAAAGTCTGTTTGTTCAAAGTCCTCTCTGTGTTTCATTGTCTTTGCACAGCCCAGTAAACATTTGTTTACCAAACATTTGCTTTTCCATCTCCATGTAAATTGCCTTCCTCCCCTTTGAAGTCCCAAGTCACTACCCTAACATCCTCTTTTGTCTTTAACTGAAGATGGTATTTAAGGTGAGAGCTTGGGCCATTTTCATGAGTTACTCAGTTTTCCTGGGTCTCTCCCATGTAAACATGATATTCAACTTTTGTTTGATTTTCTCCTGTTAATCTGTCTCATGTCAATTTAATTCATAGACCAGCCATAAGAACCTAGAAGGGTAGAGGAAAATTTCTTCTTCCCTGACATAGGGTTCCCTATAATATTCTCCATACATAGCTGCTTTTTGTTCTGTCTTATTTTTGTGGAATCAACATTTGCTGAGAGGTCTAATTTCAAACTTTCTTGTAGGGCACTACTGTCCAGGAGAATTATAATGGGAAACACAAATATGAATCACATGTAATTTAAAAACTTTCAGAACTGTACTGCTTATTTATAGCTAAAATTATTTTAATGTTTTATTTTAACAAAATGTAAAAATATTGTCATTTAAACACCTAATCAATATAAAAATTGAGATGTTTTACATTGTTTTTGTACTAAGATGTCAATATCTACTTTGTGTTTTAAACTTACAGCACATCTCAATTCAGACTAGCAACACATTTCAAGAGCTCAAAAGCTACAAATAACTAGAGGCTACCATATTGCATGCAAAGTTCTAGGTACTCGAACATGACATATTTATAACTTCTGATTATCTCAATAGATATGTGGAAATTGAGAGACGAGTCAGGATCTCAGGTTTAAAAATCTAATAACACTTCAAAAGCAAAGGAGAGGTAGGTTACTAGCTAAGAACATACAACCCAGCCTCATTATTTATGTATAAAATCAATAAGAGTGAAAATTTTTGTGACTTAACAGAGTAAAATCCTAGGTCGTAACTAACAAAGCTGTCAGCTCTGCAAGTAAATCAGAAGTTTGAAATGAGTTATTCGTATCTGACAGTGAATGAAGTAAGCAGAGATCCTAATCACCTGGGGAGAGTATAGAGGGGTCAGAATGGCATAGAGATCCAACGAAAATTAGTTAGAAATAAAAAAAGTCTCAAAACTTAACCAAAAAATATCCTTAGGAGTTAGGTTTATACCTACATTTAATTAACTGCAATTCCCAGGAAAGACTAGAGAAAATGGTCTACCTTTTGATACCTTATTAAAAACTCACTCAAATGAGTTAAATGAGTCTTATAATATTGCTGGGGTATTCCAGAAGAAAAAAATATAAAAATGTTGATTTTTCCCTATTTTTAGTTTTATGTACTGTACAAATCACCTAATTTTTTAAAAGAAAATTCTACATGTTACAGCAAAACTGCCCAGGTAACACAGGCTTTACCAACATATCCTAAGTATTATGTTGGCATTTCTTTTCCATCTCATCTTAGTGGTTTTGATTATTCCCACAGCGTCTATGATCAGCAGTAGGACAAAGGCAAAGCTTAAAGAAAGATCCTATCAAATGTAGCAAAATTAATATGTTAAGAATGAACACACATGCATTTTCTCAGGAATATAATCAGGGAACTTCTTTCTTTGGAAATATGATTTATTATTTCATAATATAGATGGAAAGTACAGTCTTGTATGTAGGAAGTAAAATATGTGTATGTTTTACTTTTTGTCCTACTAAATCACCTCTAAAAGCCAGATGTTCTGGAAGAACAATTTATAATGAGTCATTCTTTAAAATTTCTCCTGAATGAGAATACTGAATTTCTCTTCAGGGCTAAATAAAACTTCAGTATTGTAGTACCAAGTATTTACCAGGGTCCCCAAATTTATCCAGTCACCTTTACTATTTAGAATCTCATGCGTAGAATAGTGACAGAAGAATTATATACCATTCTTTTGACAATGTAGCTTCTTAAATCTTTTGAATCTGTTTTAAGGTTATATCAGTAGATAACAGCAATTAGTTCAGCTCTTTTTGTAGAAACTGTAATAGATGCGTGAGGCTTTTTCCTATATGTGTGGCTTCTCTGGCACAAACAAATCTATTTGGCATCTTCTTCAGAAGGTAGTGTCTGTATGTAGCCTATGAACATTATGTAAAAATAATTCTCACCTATAGTTTAATGGAATTGTTATCACACAATAAGTAAATTTTCTGAATTATGGTATGAAACATTAAAGGGGTTTTCTTTTTCCTTTTTTATTTTTATAGTATAGTAGGAATCCTGTTTTCCCTGTGAAAATAAAATAACTAATATTTAGTAATCTTTGAAAAGTTTGTCTTCTGTTAACATGCAATACATTTGCTGGCCCCTAGGGTCCTGGACACCTTTTCTAGTCATTTCCCTCCATGCCCTGTCCGACCTCAAGGCCAAATTTCTAGACCATTGTATTCATCTTACTATCCTTATAACTGTTGTATTTCCAAAATCTTAAACTCTTTAACTGAAATCATCTGTCCTTCCAACCTTCAAATTCCCTCACTGGCATTGTTACTGAACCTAGCTGTTGACCTCCCCTCCCACTTCAAACCCCTCCCTCATCCCCTCCCATTAACTTCTATACTACCTCTATTCCTCCACCACCAATGACTTTAGAGCTTTGAGCTCCCTTAATAGGTTATTTTGTAGCTGGCTTTCCTTTCTTGTTTATCTAGCCTGGACATATTCATCACTCATTTCAATCGTGCTCTTATCAGACTTTCTATTCTTTTGTTCCCCTTTATCGACCATCACAGAAAATTTGCCATTGAACACAGGGATTAGTCCAAGCATATTATTTGTCTTGTCCTCACGTCAGTTGCTGAGGACCACTAGAGAAACACTACAAAGCCATGCTGATAAGGTCCATTAGGGCTATGAGTATAGAAGCTTCCCTCCTAACTGCATTCTTAATAATGCCTGACAGTCTTTTTCTTTTCTGCTTATTGTCTCCAGTTACTCTTTTTTTGACGTGGCTGTTGTAGTGTTATCAAGCTCAGATGACATCCACAGATGTCTTGGACTATTTCCTGACTGAGAAAACAAGTCAACAATGACAAAATGCCTTAGCTGCCTCTCCTCAACCTCTAACACAGATCCTTCACATTCAGTGATACTAGTATTTGTCTCTCTTTAATTTCTCCAATTTCAGAAAATGAAATGCCTTTGATCTTTTTGGGTTAGTTCTCCAACCATGTTCTTGATCTCTTTTCCTCCCACGTACTTTAGGATCTTAATTCATCAAACTTTCCCTCACTTTCTTGGATCTGCAAATACTCCTTTCCCACAGACCCTTTCTTAAAGCAAACTAAAATGTTTACTGTCCCTGTCATAAGTAATCCCTCCTGCAATGCTATATTTCCTGCAAGTTAAATTCCCATCTTTGTCCTATTCACATTCATATTTTAAAAATGACTGATTTCCCCATTTCTCACTTATCACGTTGCCTACTGTAATCCATCTTCTTTCTATTTCATCCATTTACTCAAATACTCTTTGGAGTATTGAATATCGTACTCCCTATATGTCTGTTCCAATGGACTTTACCTAGTGTTTATTTACCTGGACATTTAAAAATCATGCACATGGGACCACCATGACATTCTTAAAACTCTCTCCTTCTTTCTATAAGTTGAACTCTTACTTCTTCTCCTACATGACTACTGATAAATCTATTCATTGAACAAAGTGATCAGTCCTTTTTATTTGGCTTGTCCCTTCAATGCTGGTATATTCTCCCTGGTTCAACCCTTGGCAATTTACTTCTGCAATTTGACATTTTTTCAAATGTCAAAAGTGACCTTGTTGGATCTGGGTGTTTTCTGTGAGATTGTTTATATTCACAAGAGAGCGTAACACCCTTAGCTGTGAGTGCCAGGTCAGCTCCTAACAACACCAAACCCTTGCTGTTGAGTCAGCCAGTTCCTGGGTATAAGTGGCTGTTTTTCTCTTTCTCAGCAGCAACAGTGGTAGTGATGCCCATAACAGATAATACATTTGGTGCTTATGCTGGTACTGTTTTAATTGATTGATATATATTATATCTTTTAATCCTCACAACACTACAAGGTAGGTACTATGATTTTTCTTTATTTTACAGATGAGGAAATTAAGACCCCAGGAGAGGGAGTAACTTAAGAAAGTGACAAAACTGATAATTTGTAGAAACCAGCTATATCAGCTACTTCTTACATACCACTGCATAGCTTCCCAACTGCACTTGTCTCCAGGACTTGGCTGCTTATTTTGCATTAGCTTCCTTGTGGTTGATTCTCACAGGCACAGCTCAGCAGTATCTTGCCTTCTGCACATGCATGCTGTATTTCTCTTGCTTCCTGCCCCAGGTCATCTCTGCTGCCACTGAGGGTCGCTTGGTTATCTCTGTATGAGCAAGCTGGAAGGAGAATTAAAGGATAATTGTACATGAAAATTAAAGGTTTTGGAGTAAATATTTCACTAATGTTGTTGAGACCTTGTGAAATAGTCTCCTTTTCTTCTTCTACATGGACTATCCTGAAATGCAAAGTTTAAATGGCCTCTTAGAGGATTCTCCTTTAATCAGGGTGTCAAGTGTGCTTGATTTAATATTGAATGATTGCTTTCCCTACATCCATGACTCACTCAAATTTCTCCTCACTTCAGCTTCCCTGGAATTGTACTCCCTAATAAGCTAGTAGTATACAAGCTTTTACACCAGGTTTTGCTGTTTGGAGAAGCCAGGCAGTCTGAATCCAGAGTGTGAAAACTCCACCTGGATCGTCCAGTCTCCTTGCTTATCCAATACAGCATAGAGGTTGCAAACCTCAGCTTTAAGAGAAAATCTCAGTTGGAGTCTGGATATTGCCTCTTATAAGCAGTGTGACCTTGAGCAATTTATTTGATCTTTCTTACCCTGTCTTAAAAGTTGTGGATAGCAGTACAGTTGACACTTCAGCAACACAGGTTTAAACTGCACAGGTCCACTTATACTGGATTTTTTTCAATAAACATGTACTACAGTACATGCAATTGGAGGTTGGTTGAATCAGTGGATGTGGAACCACAGATACAAAGGGCTGATGGTAAAGTTATACGTGGATTTTTGACTGTTTGGGGTGGGGAGGTCAGTGCCCCTAAGCCCTACGCTAGTTCAAGGCTCAACTATACTAACTTTAAATAGCACTACCTCCGTATCAACAGTTCCGACAAATTTAATAATGTTTGCTCTGACTAGCACACTAACACATAATAGCATACAGATCTTCCCTCACTTATGATGGGGTTATGTCTCAGTAAACCCATTGTAATTTGAAAATATTGTAAGTCTGAAAATGCATTTACTACACCTATCCTACTGAGCATCATAGCTTAGCCTAGCCTGCCTTAAACGTGTTCAGAACACTTAAATTAGCTTACTGTTGAGCAAAATGGTCCAACACAAATCCTATTGTATAATAAAGTGTTGAATATCTCATTTAATTTATTGAATACTGTACCGAAAGTGGAAAACAGAATGGTCACATGGATACAGAATGGTGGTAAGTGTATTGGTTCTCTACCCTCACGATGGCATGGCTGACTGGCTGCTGCGGTTCGCTGCCACTGCCCAGCATCACAAGAGAGCATTGTACCGCATATTGCTAGCCCAGGAAAATCAAAATTCAAAACTTGAAGTATGGTTTCTACTGAATGCATATTGCTTTTGCCCCATCGTAAAGTCAGAAAATTTTCAGTCGAGCCATCATAAGTCAGGGACTATTGGTGTAAGGATTATCTTTATTATCATTGTTAATATCCCTCCAAACCTGCTCCTCCTCCTGTGTTTCAATGTTGGTTAGTGTTAACGCTATAACCCACCTCCCAAACTAAACAAATCTTAAGGAAATCACCGCCCCTTCCATCTGCTTCAGCCCTTTCTCCCTGAAAATTTCCACCACATAATTGCTCAGTAAAGCAGTACTTATTTTACCTCTCAGATTTCCTCTCACATGAATTTTTAAAATTAACCTTGTTATCTTCATTTTGATAGCCCTAGCCCAGGTCTTTCCAGTATCTCACCATAATTTGCGATAGCAGCATGCCAAGCCAAGTGATTTTCCTTGCCTATTCTCTTTCTTTCATCACAATCTGTCCTTTACTGAGTTTTTTAAACCACAGCCACATTTCAACACTAATACTACTGGACTGTAATTGATACTTATTTCTCTATGGTTCTCAAGGGTTTATCAACCTTGGCCCTGTTGACATTTTGGGATGGATAATTATCCATTGTGAGGGAAAATATTTGTTGTGTGTGCAAAATGTCCTTTACATTGTAGGACGTTTAACAGAATCTCTGGCCTCTATCCAGTGGATGGCAGTAGAGCCCTCTCCCCAGTCATGACAAAGACTAATGTCTCGAATAATGTCTCCAGACATGGCCTTGGGTCCCCTGAGGGGAAACTCATCCTGATTGGACATCCTTTATGGACAGAGGTTGTGTTTTATTGACAGAAATTTCTGACCCAAAGTACCGTGTTTGAAATGTGACAGATGTTCAAGGAATGCATGAATAAATGAATGAATGAGATTCTTTCTAAAGTCTTCATTTTTAATCTCAGGGGCCACCCTTTTGTCTGTGCTTCCATGGCTTTTGCATTTTGCTGTGCATGTATCCTTTTCCCCAGTTACACTGTGTGATTTCCTTATATCCTCAGCACCCGTAGAATGAATGGAATATAGTATGTTCTCAATAAATACTCAATTACATTTAATTAGTAAATTAGCATCTATGAATATGTTCAGACCATACATTTTTAAGGTACTATATAATAACAACTGTATCCTATCACATCATGCAAGCTTTCCCTTTGTGGTACTTATGCCAACTATAATTAACACTAATTATGTACTTGTTTAATATCTGTCTCTGTAAGTTATGTGAGAGTGAAGACCATGGCTGCCTTTTTTTGTTTTGCCTCCCAGGTGGCTGAACACAGAATCTTGTGCAGAGTACATAGTCAGTAAATTGTAAATCCTTGTCCAATGAATGAATGCATTAAACAAATTTATACTGCTGCCAAATGAAACAGAAAATTTATGTCCTTGGAGAATTTGGCTCAATATATGTATCATGGTTCACTGATTTATATGATGCAGCAGTATTTGAACCTATATTATATTATGCAGTTTTAGAAAGTTTCATCTTTGTCAAATTAGTGAAAAAGTAATTTGCCCCTCTAAATCACTTCACAAAATAGAGAACTTGAGGCTGTCATAAGTCAATACAGTTGTTTGATATCCCAGGCTTGCAATTTCCTGTAGCTCAACATGTTCATTTTTTTTCTAGTACTAATGAATTAGCCCACAATCTTAATTGACATATTGACCTTGAAAACTCCAGAAAATGATCTCATCTGCCAGCTTCATTATCTATGGCTTTATTAGCCAAGGAAATTTGACAATAAAACATGAAACAGTCATAATTAATCTACATACTGATGCCATAAATTATACTTCTATCAAATAAAAGTAACCAGTGTAATCCTGAACACTGGATCTCACAAAAATATTTTGGTCTCATACTCCAAATATAATGGCTTTGTTCTGTTATTGTCTGAAACTACCTGTTAACCCATACTTTTTAAAATCTCAAAAACGAATGTTGTATAAGCATTTCAGAGAACAGGATATTGTTTAAAACCTTAAATTTAGTGTCTTTTGAAGAATGTTCCCACATCAGAGGAAGCCAGCATGCTATCTTAAAGAATATTAAAACTAAGAGGAAAAAAAAATTCTCTTCTTATACATATTGCTGTGTATTTTCTTTCCTTACCATGGATTCCTGTAGTTCTCAGTGGGGATCCCAATTTTAGAATATGCAGTAGACAACTGTACTATAGAAGCTAAAGCTCAAAATTGTTCAGGAGAAGCTGAGATATGGCCTTTCATTTGACAAGAAATTGAAAGCAAAAAAAATCATAGTAAATAGCCTATAATAAATGACCTCTAATGGAAGTATTTCATGTTTTTTACTAACTGACTTAGAAAGTTCTGATGGAAGTATTATGCCAAAACAAATTTGAAAGTGATCCTAACCATAAACAGTCATATTAGGCACCTATTGACTCTTCTATACCATTCATAACTTAATAAAAAAGACAGTCATTTCTCACAAAAGTGTATGACAGTGTTACCAATAGGGAGTAAAAATTACAAAAGTAATAAATTGTCATTTCAACTTAAAAGCTGCCCATTTTTTTGCGGTACGCGGGCCTCTCACTGTTGTGGCCTCTCCGTTGCGGAGCACAGGCTCTGGACGCGCAGGCTCAGCGGCCATGGCTCACGGGCCCAGCTGCTCCGTGGCATGTGGGATCCTCCCGGACCGGGGCACGAACCCATGTCCCATGCATCGGCAGGCGGACTCTCAACCACTGCGCCACCAGGGAAGCCCAAGCTGCCCATATTTATGTGGACGTTTGATTTTAGCCTAGAGTGTCCCTATCATGCGTGCCTTCATTCCTTTTCAGTTTCTAACAAATACACAAGTATTTTCTGAGACATAAAGTGAGTTATTATTTTCTTTATATCCAGTGCCAATAGAGTCAAATTCAAATTTCCAAGATACTATGGTTGGTCTTCTGTCTCCCTTTCTAATCTCACTCCCATTTGTCTGTCTGTTCCTGTCCTTGCAACTCTAAACAATACGAAAGCACCCATAGTGCCTTAACATGCAGGGTTTCTGGTTGTGCCGTTGCCTCTGCCTAAAATGAAGCCCTCACTGTTTGTGCCCCTGGAAAACTCTTCTTTGCCCTTCAGATGTCAGCTCAAGCCAACACTCTTCCTCTCTGAAGCTGTCATTGCCTCTTCCAGGCAGACTTTGGGGCTCATTCCTCCACATACTTCACTCCCGCTTTGACCATTTTCCCCCACTCTTTCTACTGTAGAAAGCAAATTATCAGAGGTGTTAGTGTCAACATCAGTAGACCCAGAAGTGCCACTTGCCTCTGTACTGAGCAGAGCGCATTTAGGAAATGTCTTTAATTCTTGACTCTTGCCGGGCAACATTGATGAATCAGAGCACAGAGGGAAAAAAAGATCTTAACCATTATTATGTGAGCTTCCATTTCCACAGCTATAAAATGGTGATAATAATATCTGGTACTTTTATAAAACTGCAGTAAAATAACACATAAAATGCTTTGTTACCTTGAAAAATAAATTTTCATAAAAGTGTCCCATGCCTATTTACCAACTTCACTTTCCTATTTACTGCCCACTGTCTTGAAAAAATAGACTCCCCTACATGCACTCATTTTCTCTGGCTATAAATAAACTTGTAGCAAAATTACTATATTTTATCTTCTATTTTTATGTTATTTTTATCTCCTTGATTGAATATAAGCTTTTAATGGCAGTTATTTGTGAAATTATTTCCATATTCTTTAATTCTTACACATTAATACTAAGCCCATAATACACAGTCTTTGAAGGAATATGAAGAAGAATAGAAAAAAATGAGTTTCCACCAAGGGAAAACATTATTGTGTTCTTTCAAATAGCTAAAGGGCTATCATGCAGAAGACTTGTAACTTCATTCTATGTAGCTACAAATAGTAGCTCAAGGAAAAGCGTGGGTAGCAGATTTCATATAAGTACTGGAAGGATACTGAAAACTTTAGAGAAAGAAACACAAGTGGTCTTTTATCCCAGTATCTAAATAACCTTTGCTAATTGAAATACAAGAAAGTAGTTCATACAAATGATTAGAAAATAGAAATAATTAAAAAGGTATAAACTAAAAAGCCTAGTCTCATCTTTCTGGAAACCACTATTTATAGTATCCTTCAGGAAGGTGTTCTGCATATAAGTGTACATATATGATAGGTACATCCTTAAAATATTTTACACTGAAGGTATTCTCCCTGTTCCCTGTTCTGAACCCTCTCTCTTTGATATACATATATAATCTCCAATTGGTTCCTTATTGGTGGATATTATTGAGTTTATTTGATAACGTATACAGTGTTGTTGTGAGCAGTCTTGTGTATGGATACTTTGAAGTATCTTGGGGACTTTTTCTAAAAATTTAATGTTAAATGGAAACCAAAGAAGTGGACTTTCTTGTGAGGTAAAAGTGTGTTCATCAATGTAACTTTTCAGAGCCTTTTCTTTAGGATATTCCTGCATTGGAAGTGAAGCTAGACTAAGTGATTCCTAAGACCTCTTCATAATTCTAACATGATAATTAACAAATATGTTTGTTGCTATTTACACCAAGCAGTGCTTCTCAACCTTAGCTGTGTATTACAGTCATTTGGAGAGCTTTTAAAAAATAATAATGCTCAGGTCCCAGCCCTAAAGAATTAGGTCAGAACCACTAGAAATGGGTCTCGGGCTTCTTTAAAGTTCCTGGGTTATTCTAATGCCCATTCATTATTGAGAATTACTGACATAAAGGTCAAGTTATTAACATTGACTATAAGTTAAAAAAAAAAAAAAGAATGGCAGCAGCAAAGGTACAAGAGCTTTAAGGAATTGATTTTCGTCTCTTCTAGTAAAATGTGGGGAGTATGACAGTAATTTAAAGAGTAGAAACACACTAGAGAGAACCTTAGGCAATGCCAGTACAAGAGTTTGGTAAATGCTGGTTATTTTCTCAGCGAAAATACTCCTCTTTTTTTTGCTTTTCTCTCTCCCTGTGCCATACACAGAGGAGGAAAGGGTCCATATCTGCCTGCACTCTTTCTCATTGCTATTCATGGGTCCAAGGAAGCTGAGATGGGCATCTCAGTTTATTTAATCAGTGGTTCTCTACAAGAAGGTTAGGAATCATCTCTCTGTATCAGAACTGATACGTAGCCATGTCCATCAGAAGAGATTAGTAGGCTTCTGTCAGGGTAGATGCCTCAGGGTAGAATGAAACCTGAAGCAGGGTTAAGTAATTGGGTTCTTGTTCAATAAAAGGGCTTGTTTGTGCTTTGTAATGAAAGATCTTTGGTGCAATAGATGTCTGAATTCAAATACCCTTTGGATTTTCTGATGGATAAAGAGATAAGGGTGAAAGGGATTTAATTTAAAACTACTGAAAAACTTTAAAGAGATTAGAAAAATTAGTAAATGCACTTTCCTTTTTAAAATCTGGAAGAATCCTATCAGGACCAGTTATTTTTTTTAAAAAATGACAATAAATTTTTTTTTGTTTTATTCCTACTCCCTTTTTTTTGTTTTGTTTTCTTTTTCTGTTTGTCATCATTAACTGACCTTTAAGACTCAGGTTATGAAGAAGATAATGGAGAAACTGTTATCTCCCAGCCCATGTACCCTAACCTGAATTTAGGAAGCAGTAGCACTATTGGGTCTCACTGGAGTGTCACAGAAAATCTGTAGGCAGAACATTGGTGAATAGATTTATTTCCATAAAGTCAATACTCACTAGTGTATCTAAGCTTCTGTTAAAAAAAATGACATTTAAACTAATACTTTTAAGAACGTACTCTAAAAACATATCCAAAAAATTCATGTGAGCCATCAGAGCAGTGTAGGTGCGAAGTGAGTGGTATTTGGTGAACCATATTAATCTTAATAAAATCATTCATGTTTTGGGTTTTTTAAAACTTTGTCCCAGCTAATTTTAATAAGTGATTATTTGCATCTATTTACTTTCTTTGACGTAAAAAATTCTGTTAGAGAAATGAGTAATAAAAAAGCCCTTTTCATTCCACTCATTTTATCTAATCTGATTAAATAAAAGCCTTTATTTGGGGAAAAGAAAGTTGTGAATTCACAACTCAAAGGAGAGGGAAAAAAAAGAAAATCTCTTGACTGAACATGACCTGTATTTAAACTCCCTTTACTACATGGCATGTTCAGAGTGTTTTCTTTGGTGCAAATCACATACCTCTTTTCCTCTCAGCCTCTCCATTTCACATCCATGTGTCATACTTCTTAGCGCTCCCTTCACTGGATGATCTAGGTATTCACACTTCATATACTTTTGTTCTTTCCTCAGGTTTTCCCCCCTTTCCTCCCTTCTCTCCTATGGAGATATGTGTGTGTGTGTGTGTGTGTGTGTGTGTGTGTGTGTGTATGAAATATCAAAACCATTCTGTGAGTCACAGCTCTAACAAATAGATGCTTGTTGAAATTAGCTTATCCTTGGGGTTGTCTGGCAAGCCACACAAAACAGCAGAGCCAGGAAGTAAGAACACTGGGTTGAAGCAAAAGTTCAGCTTAAAAATTTGTGTGTAAGTCTTGGCAGCTCCTAAGCACTTTACAGATACATTTTCTTTCAGCACAGGGTCAAAGGCACAACAGATGATGCATAGCAGTGCTGAAGGTGGGAGTGTCTCCTGATGAAAAACATCGCTCGCAGCCTGTGGGTATCATGTGAGAGGCTGAATTAGTAATACTTTTAAAAAGAGACAAGTGAATTCTGGAGAGTAACCTTTTTTTAAAAAAAAAATATTCAGGAGTTGGACTTCCCATTTATCTCTAAATGAGGAAGGAGACGTTTCCCTTTTCCCTAACTCTTGACTTCATTTTGGAACTGACAAGTTTAAACAGGATGAGAATCAGATTGCCTCTGCCTATCTCATTCTTTCGACTCAAGCCGACAATGTAATTAATGTTGCTGTAGGAGAAAGAAAAAGCATTCTTGAGGAGAACTTGTTTCTTCCTTGTCTTCTACAGATACTATTCTTGAGAGAGTAGGTGGTCTTTTTGACATATTAGTAGGGGAGGTATCACACACAAACACCCTTGATGAATTTGTGTGTGTTAATTTGTAGTTAAGCCAAAATTGCCTGTGTCTTTTTATAATTTTATGGTACACAGAAATTGGTAATTATCATACTTTAAAAAAGTAGCATTGAAAGCAAAAGAAAAGAAATTACACAAACATTCATGCATGTAGTTTCTTCAGCTGGCCTCCCCTATAATATATGATTTTCTTTAGCACATTTATTTTCTGATTGTATTTCTCTGGGGAAATTAGCTAAGTGTTAGTTATACCAATAGTTATCTGGCATCTGTTTTAACTAGTTTCCCTCAGTTTAGAGTTTCATTTCTTCTTCCTTAGACTATCAAAATAGTCTTTTAACATCATTCCTACAAATCCGAGTAGACTTCCTATCTTCTCTTGTTAGTCAGGTTTCCTGCTCAAGATCCTTCAGTTTCTCTTTCTTAGTTACCAAATCAATGACGAATGCCTTATCCTGGCACTCAAGGTTGTCCATAGCTAGACCCAACATATTCACTTCAATCTCTGGTTTCTAATTAAATTATTTAATGAGAGTATTCAGGCCTTACCTGTGATATTCAGTCAACATGGGTTGCTTTTGTGGTCCACATATTTACTGTTCTGCTCATTTATCAAGACCCAGTTTAAATGCCATTTCATCCATAATGTTTTTTCCTTTTTCCCTTCATTTACTCTTCCCAGCATCCCATACCCACCATCTACTACCACCATGGAGACACCATTGTAATTTTTTTTTCTGTGTTTGTTTTGGTACTATTACAAATGCCTAATACCCTGTGATATATTTATTATTCATATGCATGTCTGTCTGCCTTGCAAGCATCACAAAATAGGAGTAGAGTTTCTTTTTATACACAATATACTTAAATAATTTTTTAAGATACATTGAGTGGTTTAAATACTTATTATAGGGAATACATATAAAGTCTTTTTCTTACCTTCATTTTTTAAAAGGCCTGATTAGATTATTTTGAGAAAAATTTATTGAGAATGCATTTGATGCCTCTGTAGACAAACTTACTTTTTTTTTTTTTTTTTTTTTTTGTGATAAGTGGGCCTCTCACTGCTGTGGCCTCTCCCGTTGCGGAGCACAGGCTCCGGACGCGCAGGCTCAGCGGCCATGGCTCACGAGTCCAGCCGCTCCGCGGCATGTGGGATCTTCCCGGACTGGGGCACGAACCCGTGTCCCCTGCATCGGCAGGCGGACTCTCAACCACTGCGCCACCAGGGAAGCCCGACAAACTTACATTTTGTCAAGAAGACAAACCCACATCTTGTCAAGAAGACAAACCTACATCTATTCTCAAAGGCAGAAAA
The DNA here is from genome assembly GCF_025265405.1 of Mesoplodon densirostris. Taxonomy (NCBI): domain Eukaryota; kingdom Metazoa; phylum Chordata; class Mammalia; order Artiodactyla; family Ziphiidae; genus Mesoplodon; species Mesoplodon densirostris. The sequence goes on along the minus strand of NC_082663.1, from coordinate 169,302,572 downwards.
TTTTCTTATTTTCTTTCCAGTAATAATGGGAAACACATTAACCTCCCATTTTTTTGTCAAAAGTGGAATGGTGTTATTTATCATGCATTGATTTGTTGTCTCTGAACCTACGAAGGTGGTTTGGCTATTTACAGTCAATGTAAGATGTTAGATATTTTCAGGGTTGCAGATGAGGACCATTAATTACAATAAGTCCCTTTGGAACACTTAGGTATGGCAAAGGGTCATATCATACAAGTAATTATGGATGAAAAAGAAGGATAATATGGAAAGATATAAGGTGGCCTTAAACATAAGCTACCTTCTAATGCAGTTGATGTCATACCATTCTCTATAGAAATCTATGTAGAATCAAATTCCAAAATTTTCATTTTGTGATCATAATTGCAATTTGAAATGGTTTCTGTTTGTAATAGGAATCAATATTTGATCTTGTGAATCCTAAGTATACTAGAACTATTTAAGCATTTGTAATTTGGGAAAACTGAGGAATACGACAATTATGAATCTTTTTTTCAGCTTTAGTTTTTTTGAAATATATTTAATGTATATTGTGAGTTAATTATAAATATTAATTTTGTTCTAAGGAATATGTAATTGATTTTTTAGAGTATACAGTAAAATAATCAACAAAATGGTCTTAATACATACATTCTGTATGCAATTCAAAACAACACAGAGTCCACTTGCATGGAATGAGGATGTCCCATGATTCAAATAAATTGTTACAAAAGAGGACTTCCTTGGCAGTCCAGTGGTTAAGGCTTTGCCCTCCAATGCAGAGGGTGTGGGTCAAGGAGCTATGATCCCACATGCCTCCTGGGCAAAAACCCAAAACATAAAACAGAAGCAATATTGTAGCAAATTCAATAAAGACTTAAAAAAAGTAAATTGTTACAAAAAATTTAATGTTATCTAATCTTTAATCAAAATCTAACTTGCTGTTACTTTTTACATGCAAGTATCTTTATTTTAATAGATTCTATTTTATTATACATTCATATAATAAATATAAATATTAATATTATTAATAATAAGTATTATCAATATTTACTGAGTTAATGCAAATAAAGCACTTAGCAAACTGTGTTCTACAAAGGAAACACTCAGTAAAAGTTTCTCATTGCTATTAACATTACTTATTTTAATGACTGAATGGTATTGCATGTAATTTATTTAACAGATCCCCTAATAGACATTGCTCCTAAATTTCAAATTGAATTTTAATTGGGTTTTCTGATTCAGGTTGTTTGGTAAATCAATATAATTTTATGAGATTTTCAAATAATTTATAATAAAACATGATACACTATATATAAAAACTGTACTAAAACAAAATCCATTTTTATTAAATATCTTAAACTTTATTAAATATTTATTTCCATTTATTAAATACTTTTATTAAGAAATTTTTGCAGAGGAGAATGGCCTTCATAAAGATAAATGACATGAATAAAACCTTCACATCCATCTTTTATTATTCTCCTTTTTGTTCAAATGAACTTGTGATCAAAAGGGGATGAGCCTCCTCTCACAAGGAACATACAGTTTAGTGGGCGTAACACATTAAACTAATAACCACTAAAAATTCCTTCTCTTTATTACATCTTCCTTCACAATTAGTTCACTAAATAACTACTTATAAAATTAAACTTTTAGACATTCCTGTGTTGCTTTCCACAAGGTTGATCACTACAGCCTTGTTATTATAAACAGCTGTGACCATGACTGTTAGGGGCTGATTCCTGCGGAGCTAGTGAAGACCTTCCCTGGCCTTTACACCCACACAGTGTGTTAAGTGATCTTGTAAGTGCTTCATACTCTATATTAAATCATTTTCTCTGTGAAATACCTAGAATGGCTTTACAGTATTTTCCCAATTGACCACTGACTGACATACTTTATTTGTAAATTTTAACAACAACATAGTAAAATTTTGCAGTGTGTATGATCTGGTTGGATAAAGGCACACCTCCAGCCAGGACTTATATGTACATCCCCCCAAATTAGAGAGGCATCTCTATATTAATTTTTCATATATAATTTTGTCTTCAAATATTGTATATGATATAATATTGTTACCATTTTGAGGCTAGAAATCACACTTCTAATTATTTTATACTCCAGTATATAATAACTAATATGGAATTATGCATTTAAGCAGTATACAAAAAGAACTTATTAAGTGAATAAAAATATACAGAAAATGTAATCATTTGTAAACATATTATTAAAAATCTTTATATTGGTACAACATGAAAAAAAACCCTTATTCATGTTGAGTAGCCAACTCCATTTATGTAATAAAGAACATTTTCTTAATATAATGTAAGGGTTATTTTAACTTGTGTAATCAGATGCTAAAAGCAAACAGCAGAGCTTTGGGCAGTGAGGAACTGTACTTTTTAAAGGATTTCAATCATATATGAGAAGCATTATAGCATTTGGAAAATGAGAGACTAATTATTGGATAAGCCCAGAAAAGTTCAATTTCTTTTTAACATACTATTGTTCAGTGAGTTGTTTGTGATTCTTATCATATGGACTCTAGAATCATAGATGATAATATTATAGGAAGTATCAGTATCTGTCTCTGTATCACTTCTCTCCCCAAACTAAGTTATCCTCTCTCCCTAAATGATCAGTGTCAGCAGGACCCTACTGGTAAAGAATTAAGGTACTTTAGTTCAGTATTCTATAATAAGTCATTTTTAGTTCTGTTTTGGAAAATTGACTTGTCATGACCTGAATTGTGTAACAGTGGCAACTAGATCCCAATTTTAAGCCCCCTTTGCCTAGATCTCACCAGTCTCTAGGCCTCCCAACTCCAGAGTCTTGAATCCTTTTTTTCTATATTCATTTCCACTGAAAACCCTGCTATCTGCTTACAGACTTTCCTGATGCTAATTGTTTGTTGTCCTGCTTGGTAGAATCTCCAAATGTTTCTTTCTTCTAAACAGCCCTTTCAATGCTCCAGAAGTGCCTATTGGATTACACTTTTCCTCTATATTAAAGTTATGCCAACTGCTTGCCCAGATTACCAGATCTTTTACTATGCTCTCTCAATCCATATCCATGGGATTTTATGAGTAAAATAAAAACCTAACATTATCTTACTAAATCCTGACTAAAACAATCAGAGAAATGTAAAGAAGAAAACCTACATCGGCTGTGGAATTTTGTGGAGGATTCTTTCCATACACTAAATGTTTGTTGTGCATCATACATATAGGGACAGACTGAAACAAAATATTGGCAAAAGTGATTGTGGTGAATAGCTTTCATTAGAGGTTTGACAGAACCCTATCAATATTCATTAACCTGGTTATGTGAGATCTAGAGGCCAGAGAAAACTGGGATAGCTGTGTATCCTCCCCTTAGAATTCCTTTAAGCTTTAGATTAGTGTTCTGGGTGAGTGCCCCAAGAGCACAATGGCCACTGGAAACAGAGAACTGGTTGGAAACATCTCCTTGATGTAGTTAATTTCTTCTGTGATCCACCGAGCAGTATCAGCAGAACAAGGGTCCTACAAAGTTCCCATTTACCTGGAGTTGATGTCGGGTTAAATGGAAAACTAGAAAGAATAATCCAGCAGTTTTGTCAAATCCAGAGACAACACTTTACTCTTTAGGTCTGTCCATTTATGAGAATTCTGCAGAGTCTCTATTGGTTTTTGGGTCCTAAAACTGATAATGTAAATGATCAAATAGCTCTGCAGCTGAACACATTGTTGGAGGAGTCCCTATGCACAGTGAATCATCTCTCCTCTTTAGACAGAAAAACTAGGCTTCTTTTTCATAATTAATAAACATTTTTATTTTTTACTATTTTTTAAATTTATTTTTTATCTTTCTTGGAGTATAATTGCTTTATAATGTTGTGTTAGTTTCTGCTTACAACAAACAAAGTGTATCAGCTATATGTATACATATATCCCCATATCCCCTCCCCCTTGAGCCTCCCTCCCACCCTCCCTATACCCACTCCTCTAGGTGGTCACAAAGCATCGAGCTGATCTCCCTGTGCTATGCAACAGCTTCTCACTAGCCATCCATTTTACATTTGGTAGTGTATATATGTCAGCGCTACTCTCTCACTTCGTCCTAGCTTCCCCATCCCCTCCGTGTCCTCAGGCCCGTTTTCTACGTCTGTGTCTTTATTCCTGCCCTGCCACTAGGTTATTCAGTACCGTTTCTTTAGATTGCATATATGTGCATTAGCATACAATATTCGTTTTTCTCTTTCTGACTTACTTCACTCTGTATGACAGACTCTAGGTTCATCCACCTCATTACAAATAACTCAATTTTATTCCTTTTTATGGCTGAGTAATATTCCATTGTCCATTGACAGATGAATGGATAAAAAAGATGTGGCACAAATAAACATTTTTAAAAGGAAAATAGGGCTTCCCTGGTGGCACAGTGGTTGAGACTCCACCTGTCGATTCAGGGGACGCGGGTTCGTGCCCCGGTCTGGGAGGATCCCACATGCCACGGAGCGGCTGGGCCCATGAGCCATGGCCACTGAGCCTGCACGTCCGGAGCCTGTGCTCCGCAACGGGAGAGGCCACAGCAGTGAGAGGCCCGCATACCGCAAAAAAAAAGGAAAATAATGACATTAAGCCTCTGTATTTTCCAAAAATAAATGAAGAATAAAACATTCAAGGGACATAACATATTTTTAAAAATAAATATTAACTACAGAAACCAAAAGAAAGAGTTGGAAAAAATAGATGGTTTAGGAGTTGGATATTTCAGAAATGAACTTTAGGAAATAAATATTCCACCCAAATATTGAAAAAATTGGGTGGAAAAGGGGGCAGATTGTATTATAGAAGTCTGATCAGAGAGTCTATGAAGGATGAAGTTGAGGATCTCTCTCAAATTGCTGAGAGAAGAAAAAGATTAAAAAAAATGAGGAAGAGGCCAGTAGATAAGAAGTAAAATTCCAATTTATAAATAATTGATATTCCTGGAAAAGAGACTGGATAGAGTAGAAGGAAGAAAGGCAATATGAAAGATGTATTGAAAAAAACATTACTCAGCAGATTGATCTCTGAACTTTAGGTATCATCCAGGCAACCAATGGGTGGATGATATTAACTCCAGAGTGGGAAAATTGTTAATATATTAAAGTGCTATTTATGTATGTACATTCAAACAATTTAATAATTCAATATAAATAGTTGTCGAACTATGATTAGCATACAAAACATAGAACTAAATAAAAATCCTTTTAAGTACGATCAGCATATTAAGATAAAAAGCCAGAAATTATTCCTAATAGAGAAAATAGGTGATATTTTAAAAATCATTAACAAGTTTTACATTGTTGTTTGTATATGCATATTATCCTTTAGAAGCAAGAAATTCTATGTGGAAAGACAAGATACAGGTGTGAGAGAGGTTAAAATTCAGATTAGTGACTAAGTGATAGAAACAACACAGTGCAGGAACTCAGAAAAGGTGTACAGTTCAAAGTGGGCAGAGTAATCATCAGTGAAGATGGGACTTATGAGTAAGTTTCTGAATAATTTGGCATCAAAGAGATGTAGGTATATATTCTACTTCTGTCATATTCTGGCTTGAGACCAGAGACTAAATATCTGATTTCCCTGAGCCTCATTTCCTTGCCCATAGAAACAGGGAACATGAAACAATGTTGTGTCATGGGCTGCTTTCTAGGACTAAGTGAGATATTGGATGCAAAGCATCTGACACAGGTTCTGATACATGATAAACTGTTGATAAAATTCTCCTCAAAACCAATTGTTGTTATTATTATTTCTTTGGACTATATTAAGGAATGTCTTAGAAGGGTTTGCAGTATAAGCTAAGTGTTTTCATTGGGAGAAACATGATATATGGGGACCAGAGAGAAACATTTACCAGTTATGGGGTATAACCATGCTGTGTATCTGCACTTCAGATGTGATTTGTTTGATTTGGTGTCTTAAGAGTGGCACTGACTTTTTGATCTTCCACATTCTCATTATTCTGTATAGTCTTATATCCAGTTTTATAGAAGCATTTGAATTGCCTCATTTAACTTTAAAAAGTCCAGGACTTTAAATTTCTATAGCATAAAGTTTAATTGTTATTAAAAATGCAGATATGCTTGGTAAAGAAAGCGCTTTAACATATCTGTGGTCATTTTATTTATTTTTTTTATTGTAAACATTGGGTTAAATATGACCGAATGCAGATTTTGATGGTCAGGTGTGGGGTGGCAGGTTGTGAAGGACAGGAGCCATGAAGAGACATTGATTCGCCAGAGTACCCACCCTAGAAGGGGATAGATGTGTAGAAGCACAGGCAGAAAACACTGAGGACAACCTTGGCTTAATGCTCTGTTTTTCCTTAAATAGGCTTAAGGATGCATCTGAGTCAAACTTATCATGATAAGTTGTATATTTTGTTTTGTCATGAAGTAAATAGGAAAATCTTATCCAAGGTTTTTTTGTCTTAAAGAGATCATTTTATACCCTTCATCTCAGGTCATTTGCCTTTGTTCACTGATTCTTGACATAGGGGTCAGAACCAGGCATATATCAAGAATTTTGTGGCAAAAATGAAGTGCTCTATTCAAATATCTTCTGACATTTCATTACATCTTAAAGAATTTATGGATACATTTATTGGAGTTATGAGAATACAACAACATAAATCCTGAAGAACTAGAGTTTAAACTAAATCTTAGAAACTTCTTGTTCAATTTTCAACATTATTCAGAAACCACTTCTATAAGTTGAAATCATTGATTATCAATCTTTTTAAAGAAATGAATTTATTTTTGTTTATTTGAATTTTTGCAAAGAACGGAACATGTAAAACAAATTAAAATTACAGGAAGTTTGAAAATAGGGTGGGGAGCTTGGAGTTCCTTCTCACCCTTTCCCCTCTGGCCTCAACACTTGCCCTGCTTGGCGACTCCAGAAGGCCACCTGGAATACAGTATGTTAACCATCAATATAAATTCATCTTGAAATCTCACAGAGTTTGTGAATTCCTACTCATGTGAGAGAAGCCTTTTTAATTTTGAGCTACCCTATTTTTTTAAATGCATTGCCATATAACTTTTGTTATTTCCCTGTGACTTATGTTCTAGTTGTACCCTAATACTGACCCTACTTTGAGATATTTAATATTTTTACCTCTCTTTGGCTTTATGCCTCTGTTTCCAATTCACTTATGAAAATGCTAGTAATCATACTATTGTGAATGCAAAGAACAGTTTTGTCCCTTTTCCTAAACATTGAATATATGCACATAACAAAGACGTAAATGGAAGTTATGTTTCGGAAGCTTCAACCATATCAGAAATGGGAATTGTGTGCATACACACCCATGCACGTGAGAGGGAGAGAACAGTGAGAAGAATATATTACTGTCCCTAAAATTAATTGTTAGTCTTGCCTATGCCCCATAACACTCTTGGATCTTTAAATATCACATGCACTCACATATTCAAAACTGGAATCTTGCTTCAACTCTCAGTTTGAAGCTAACACAATGAACTCAGACTCATGATAAGTATTTTACCTGCTCCTGATGCTCAGTCCTGACACTTGCAATTGTCTCTGACCCTCAAGTTTGTGTGGCCTGGCACTGGAGAATGCTTTGAAGCTCTGTTGGTTCATGATGAGAGGAGAATGAGGCTTTATAGAAGATTATAAATTGGTAGACCAGAATAGAGAGGTAGGTGAATCAGAAAATCTACTTCATAGACCAGTATAATAATCTAGAATGAGATGATATATACCTGGATCGAGGTCATATTAGAACTGGAAATTGTGTGTAATGTTTCAAAGTAAAATTCATAAATGTTAAATACTAGTTGTGATGAGGAAGAGAGTAAGAAATGATGTCTAATTCTTGAGCTTGGTTGATTAAGAAAATGTAAAGAGGGAAGTTGGGAATAGGTACCAGTTTTAGTTAATTGTACTTGACATGGATTATGAACTCTGTTAACATTTGAGTAAATGAATTGAAACAGAGATGATCTGTCAATTATTGTAGATGGCAGAGTTTTCCTACATTGAAATTTCCAAGGCGAGAGTTGAAGAATCCGACTCAGTAGCCAATCGCTGCAGAAAAAGTTTTGATGTAAAAAGGGTAGATGGCCAAGGAGTGATTGTTGAAGAATTCTGGAAGTCATTGGATTTTTAAAAATGCAGTAAAAGGAAATAGAAGTGTGGGGGGTAGGGGAGAATAGGGAGCATGAGAGGTGAGGTGAGTGTTTAGAAAAGAGGCCTGGAAAGTGCACAGTCCCTGAGGCAAAGAAAGGAGAGCTTCAAGAAGACTCTATTCAGGGGGCCTCCCTGGTGGCGCAAGTGGTTGAGAGTCCGCCTGCCGATGCAGGGGATACGGGTTCGTGCCCCGGTCTGGGAGGATCCCATATGCCGCGGAGCGGCTGGGCCCGTGAGCCATGGCCGCTGAGCCTGCGCGTCCGGAGCCTGTGCTCCGCAATGGGGGAGGCCACAACAGTGAGAGGCCCGCATACCGCAAAAAAAAAAAAAAAAAAAAGAAGACTCTATTCAAAAGAAGGTACACTGAGGAAAAGGCCTCATATTTTGCAAGAACAACTGCCATCAATTTGTATAAAGCTACTGCTTCAGTCAAATAGTTTGTCTGTCTTCTACCAGTTATTTAATTTCTCGTCTTCATGTTTTCACTTCCTTCATTTGAAATCCCTACCTCTTTCCTTCACACTTTATCATGAGCCTTTCCTTTTAAAATACCTAAACAAAACTACTATCTTTCATAATTGATACCATTCATTAAAGCTATTAATGAAATGTTGTCATAGTTGCATATCTTGCATTGTTTTAATTTTAATTTGTATAAATGTATGCGTGTGTACATAACTCATTTTAAACATGAAATAGATTATTACATTACTTTTGTTTTATACACCAGAAAAGAGTTTTGATAGGTCGGAAAGTATAGACTTAAAATCAACATCAGTATATATAAAATTTTATCTCTAAACTCTCTCTCTCCTCCTTGGTGCCCAGTACCCCTGAATAGCATGAAATAGATCATGAATCATAATATCAGTTGTGTTGTTTTATCCCATATCAGAAATCTCACCATATCAGGAGTACATTCAAGGTGAGAATGTCGCAGGGGGGGAACATGAAGTGGAAGCGTTTAGGCAATGATTTGTTGGTACTGAGTTAACTTTTAGGACTTGTTACCTTTCATGTGTCCAACAGCAATTGAAGAAAGAGCCTTTAGTGATTTTAAAAGTGTGAGTAACATTGACTCAAATATAATCTTGCAAGTAAGTTGGGAAGTGTGTGTGTAAGGGGGAAGAAGGAGGTAAAGTGTGTGAGAGAAGGAAGACTGATTTTCTTTGAACGTGTCTCAGAATGCTGTAACTGTTGAGGTTTTGCTTTGCTTCACTGATTGTTACAGATACTTATCTCACATAATCGGAGGGCAATACCTAGAACAGGCTGCTATCTGTACAGCTCTCAAGTCTACTATGAACTTCATCAGTTGACTCCACAACCTCTTTTACTTTTTTTTTAAGCTTAAAAGTTTAGAATAAAATTCCAACCTGGGCTTTTCCATATTTCCATTCTGGAAGTGAACATGCTCCATCATCCAGTGAGAGAGAGAAAAGTGAGCTGGAAAAGGAGAAAGCATAATCTCTCTCACTCCAGATATTCTTAGTAGAAAATCTAGAATAAGAAATTCAATCAAAAATTTTAAATAACAACAAATAGAACTCTGTGTAACAAGAAGTTCCATTTGGGCAGGTTCTTAGAATAAAGTTCATGATAGAGTTAAGGCAATCTAATCAATTATGGACTATAATGGAGTAAAAGATTGTTAGAAAAATAAATCTGGAAATACTAAAGTCAAGACATACTTATCCCTCCTATCTCACCTCTTCCCACTCTTCCTCTCTTTTACTGTGTTCCATGAACATTGTCCTATTTCCCCTTCAACCATGCCAAGCTCTTCTGAATCTCAAGGCATTACATATACTATGCCGTCTATGGACATTGCTCCCCCCCACCCTGTTTTTACATGGCTGCCTACTTCTTGTCATTAGTTGAAAGCTCAAAATTTTCCTTCTGTTCCACATACTGCATGTGTGGGCACATACACACGGTCGTTTTCTTCATAGTACTTAAATGTTTAGATTGAAGGATCTTGTCAATTTTTTTCTTATTTATTGCATGTCTGAACCTATTAGAGCAAAGTTTGTGCAGAGCAGTAACCTTTCTTGTCCTCTCTCAGTATTCCAGTGTATAGATCAGTATGTACTTGGAGTGAGGATTCATTAAGCATTTGTTGAATGAACGTAGCCTTTTACCAAGGCAAAGAACAGAATTGTGTGCCTAGATCCCCAGGAAATGTTTTACAATTGTGTCTTAGTTAATGTTTTCCTAACATTTTGTTGACTTTGGCTGACAGATATTGGCCATTTCTTCATTAGCCAGTAATAAGATGAACAGGAGTTAAATAGGTGTATGTCATTACTATGTAGATCAGCATGAGACTGAAGATTATTATAGATACACTGCCAAGGGGGTAGCAAATTTGTGTTAAATTATGTATAGACACTCTTTTTAACCCTTGGGTGCTGTGTGATCTGCATATTTATTATTAAGTTTCACTTAATGCATTGTTGCCGTTTGCTAAATATATTTAAATCAATTCCTGTGTTTTTATGGCTGAAGATAGATGTTGATACACACATGTATAACAGAGTTTTGGAGGCCAGAACACTTGTTTATGAATCATTGCATATTTAATTGTCAATGATTTGTATTTAGAAAGCATTTATATTTAAATATGTCCTATATTAGACAACTACCAAATGCCTAAGCCCTACTGCATATTTAAAATTTTCCAAGGATGGTTGAAAGTATAAGATGGTAATTATCTTTTTCTGATGTGTTGGTGCTATTAAAATCATATCATGATAACTTATCATTTACATGTAAATCTTGTTAAAATTTCAAAGCCCTGTGCTGAAAATATAAAAATAAGTATATTTAATATAATTGACATAAGATTGCTATTTTCCACAATTTTTCTGACTGTAATAAGAGAGATCCACTTTTGCATGCCTCTTCAAACAGCATTTTGAATTCTACCAACATCACACTCCTTTTATCCCCAGTAGTTGAAGTCCCAAAAGACTATCTCACCACAAAAATAACATCTGAAATATCAACTCTATGCATATAAATTCAGTTGGAAGGAGAAAACACTTCATGACTTTAGAGATGTCAATTTTATTACAAACTGTTTCTTCTACATAGAGCTATGTGAGCATGTGAGAATATATGTGTAAATTAATGTGTAATTCTTTCATTTTCCATTATAACTCAGTGTGCAAAAGAAATATATAAATGCAGGTATACAGTAAAATCAAGAGTTACCACAGACTATATACCTGTTTACATGTGAATTCTTTATACCTTAATTCTAAATTTACCACAGAGAACTAAGGTTAACAAATGATATGTAGGTGCTCATCATCCCAAAGTTCAACTCTTCCTTTTTTTCTTTTGAAATCTTACAAACGAATTAGAAATGTCCTGCCTCTTTCTTTTCTTCCTCCCACTTATTGCATACACATACACAATCTTAAAAACCTGGATTTCTCATTTTTTAATTTTCCTTTGTTTTTAAACTAATGTTAGCATCATTTTCCTGATTATTCACATTTAAAAGCATGTATTCAAATCTACTTTCTCCTCATCTCACACATCCATTTAGTAAACAATGATGAATTAAAATCCAAATATGGCATATATGCAGCCAGCTCATTCCAGTCTCTCTGTTGGTCTCTGAATCAAGACAATTAGCTTGGATCGCTTTTTTTCAGTTTTTTTTTTTTTTCTTCTTTCCCCGCATGCCAACCAATTTATCCTATGTAACTCACCAGGAATAAAATAGAGCACAGCTATAATTATGATGCATGTCACCCCACAAATGCCTCATGATTCTTCATTACAGAAAAAAGAAAGCCATACTCTGTTTTTTAAATCACACTTTTAAATCAAACAATCGATCATGCTTGTTGCAGAAATTCAAACTGAAAAATATGTAGAAATAGGGATAAAAATTCTTCAGTACTATCACTTTCCTATAATACTGCTCCCATCTCAGTTAATATCTGATGGTAAACAATTAGGATGGCATGATTCCACATCTAGTTTTGAATATCGTGTGTGTGTATGTGTGTGTGTGTGTGTGTGTGTGTAAAATAGTTTGTGACTATATTAAAAACAGATACTGGTATGATGAATTCACAATTTACTTTTTTATAATTAAATTGAATTTCAATTTATGTAGCCATTTTTTCATTAGAAAAGTAGATACAGTGTTTTGAACATAGAAACCTCTAAATTTAGTTGAAAAACAATAAATTTGTTTAATTGAATTGTTTATATTTTACCAATATAAGACCAAATAGTAATTTAAAAATAGTTTAATTTATGAAGTCATAAATAATTAAAAATAAGTAAAACACTTTTTCTCTAAGTATCTTATTTACTGATAGAATCAAACATAGAGTTTTACATTAGTTGCTCAATGAATACTTGAATCATTTAATGTATGATACTTTAGGTATCATTTAAATTGATTTAAAGGACTTGAGGACATAGAACAATATTTTATTTTATTTTATTTTTTTTTTTTGCGGTACGCGGGCCTCTCACTGTTGTGGCCTCTCCCGTTGCGGAGCACAGGCTCCGGACGCGCAGGCTCAGCGGCCATGGCTCACGGGCCCAGCCGCTCCGCGGCATATGGGATCCTCCCAGACCGGGGCACGAACCCGTATCCCCTGCATCGGCAGGCGGACTCTCAACCACTGCGCCACCAGGGAGGCCCGAACAATATTTTAAATAAAACATTCTTATATATTTTATCAACAGCATTGGACAAAGTGATCTTTATTGTATACATGGTAAATAAGGAAAAATGACTTTCCTTTTTTTTCTTGTTACCTTTCCTATTCTATACTCTGATGCCTGTTATTAAAATTTAAAGATAAATATTTTTTACAACCTCCCTGCATAGTTCATATGCACAACTAAGATTAAGAATCACTGCCTTTCTATGGTATGCACTGAACACTACTTAATATTTGTGATTTAAAATGTATTTTTCAGGTTGAATTGAAATCTATCCAGAGTTTATAGAGAACTCTTACAACTCAACAAAATTTCACAGATGGATAATAATGTTGAATATCTTTTCATGTGCTTATTGGCCATTTGTATGTCTTTTTTAGAGAAATGTTTATTCGAATTCATGGCCTATTTTTATTTTATTTTATTTTTTAACATCTTTACTGGAGTATAATTGCTTTATGTTGGTGTGTTAGTTTCTGCTTTATAACAAAATGAATCAGCTATACATATACATATATCCCCATATCTCCTCCCTCTTGCGTCTCCCTCCCACCCTCCCTATACCCACCCCTCTAGGTGGTCACAAAGCACCGAGCTGATATCCCTGTGCTACGAGGCTGCTTCCCACTAGCTATCTGTTTTACATTTGGTAGTGTATATATGTCCATGCCACTCTCTCACTTCGTCCCAGTTTACCCTTCCCCCTCCCCGTGTCCTCAAGTCCATTCTCTACGTCTGAGTCTTTATTCTTGTCCTGCCCTTAGGTTCTTCATAACCTTTTTTTTTTTTAGATTCTATATATATATGTGTTAGTATACAGTATTTGTTTTTCTCTTTCTGACGTACTTCACTCTGTATGACAGACTCTAGGTCCATTCACCTCACTACAAATAACTCAATTTCCTTTCTTTTCATGGCTGAGTAATATTCCATTGTATATATATGCCACATCTTCTTTATCCATTCATCTGTCAGTGGACACTTAGATTGCTTCAATGTCCTGGCTATTGTAAATAGTGCTGCAAAGAACATTGTGGTACATGTCTCTTTTTGAATTATGGTTTTCTCAGGGTCTCTGCACAGTAGTGGCATTCCTGGGTCATATGGTAGTTCTATTTTCAGTTCTTTAAGGAACCTCCATACTGTTCTCCATAGTGGCTGTATCAATTTACGTTCCCACCAACAGTGCAAGAGGGTTCCCTTTTCTCCACACCCTCTCCAGCATTTATTGTTTGTAGATTTTTTGTTGATGGCCATTCTGACAGGTGTGAGGTGATACCTCATTGTAGTTCTGATTTGCATTTTTTCTAATGATAAGTGATGTTGAGCATTCTTTCATGTATTTGTTGGCAATCTGTATATCTTCTTTGGAGAAATGTCTATTTAGGTATTCTGCCCATTTTTGGATTGGGTTGTTTGTTTTTTTTTCATATTGAGCTGCATGAGCTGCTTAGAAATTTTGGAGATTAATCCTTTGTCAGTTGCTTCATTTGCAAATACTTTCTCCCATTCTGAGGGTTGTCTTTTTGTCTTGTTTATGGCTTCCTTTGCTGTCCAAAAGCTTTTAAGTTTCATTAGGTCCCATTTGTTAATTTTTGTTTTTATTTCCATTTCTCTAAGAGGTGGGTCAAAAAGGATATTGTTGTGATTTATGTAATAGAGTGTTCTTCCTATGTTTCCCTCTAAGAGTTTTATAGTGTCTGGCCTTACATTTAGGTCTTAAATCCATTTGGAGTTTATTTTTGTGCATCGTGTTAGGAAGTGTTGTAATTTCATTCTTTTATATGTAGCTGTCCAGTTTTCCCAGCACCACTTATTGAAGAGGCTGTCCTTTCTCCACTGTACATTCCTGCCTCCTTTATCAAAAATAAGTTCACCATATGTGTGTGGGTTTATCTCTGGGCTTTCTATCCTGTTCCATTGATCTATCTTTCTGTTTTTGTGCCAGTACCACACTGTCTTGATTACTGTAGCTTTGTAGTATAGTCTGAAGTCAGGGAGCCTGATTCCTCCAGCTCCGTTTTTCGTTCTCAAGATTGCTTTGGCTATCCAGGGTCTTTAGTGTCTCCATACACATTTTAAGATTTTTTTGTTTTAGATCTGTGAAAAATGCCATTAGTAATTTGATAGGGATTGCAATGAATCTGTAGATTTCCTTGGTTAGTATAGTCATTTTGACAATATTGATCCTTCCAGTCCAAGAACATCTTTTCCTCTGTTTGTGTCATTTTCAGTTTCTTTCATCAGCATCTTTCAGTTTTCAGAGTACAGGTATTTTGCTTCCTTAGGTAGTGTATTCCTAGGTATTTTATTCTTTTTGATGCAGTGCTAAATAGGATTGTTTCTTGAATTTCTCATTCTCATCTTTAATTGTTAGTGTATTGAAATGCAATAGATTTCTCTGTATTAATTTTGTATCTTGCAACTTTACCAAATTCATTGAGCTTTAGTTTTTTTCTGGTAACATCTTAAGGATTTTCTGTGTATATTATCCTGTCACCTGCAAGCAGTGACAGTTTTACTTTTTCTTTTCCAATTTTCATTCCTTTTATTTCTTTTTCTTCTCTGATTGCCATGGCTAGGACTTCCAGAACTATGTTGAATCATAGTGGCAAGAGTGAACATCCTTGTCTTGTGCCTGATCTTTGAGGAAATGCTTTCAGCGTTTCACCACTGTGTATGATGTTAGCTGTGAGTTTGTTACATATGGTCTTTATTATGTCGAAGTGTGTTGCCTCTATGCCCACTTTCTGGAGAGTTTTTATCATACATGGGTGTTGAATTTTGTCAAAAACTTTTTTTTCATCTGTTGAGATGATCATATGGTCAAGCGGAATAATGGAATAAATGTTTCCATTTGAAACAAATATAGTCAAACTGAACAAATACCAAAATCTATTTTTTCCTTTTTTAAACTTATAAGAGACACATCTATAACAAAAAAAATAATATAGGAAGTTTGAAGATAAAAGAATGGCAATGGCATTTAATTACAACTTTAAACAAAAGAAAGCTGATATTAATATCAGGAAATGTGGGCTTTAAGGCAATAATCGTTATAGAGATAAAGGGGATTATCTCAATATATCAAAAGGGTAAAGGCTAATTCATGAGGAAGACCTAACAGTTCTTAATTTGTAGGCAGCTATAACACGGCCTCAAAGCATATGAAGTGAATATTGACAGAACTAACAGAGGAAACAGAAAAATCCATAATCCTAGTAGAAGATGGTAACAAATGTTTAAAAGTGTGTTAGTAATAGAAAAAACAGACAACATTTAAATAAGTGTATAGAATATTTGACTAGCAAATCAACAGAATTGTTCTAATAAACTAGTTATTATACTACCCAGAAACAGCCGAATATATGTCATTCCAAGTACACACAAAATAATTACAAAATAACCACATTATATGCTAGACATAAGTCTCAAGAAATTTCAAGGGACTGAAATCAGATATGATTATTATCTGAACATGGTCCTATTACGCTGGAAATAAAAAAACAAAAATAAAATGATAAAATTCTGGTACATTTGGAATTTTTAAATTTTTTACTACATACCTATGGGAAAAAAAGCACAAAATTGGAAATTAGAAAATATTTAAAACTGGATTTTAGTGAAACACTACTTATCAGAAATTGAGGTATATAATTAAGGTTCTGCTTAGGGGAAATTAATAGTCTTATGCATATTTTTTAAGAGGCTGAATATCACTAATCTGTGTAACCATTTTAAGAGGCTAGGATACAAGTAATATAAAGCCAATGAAAAATAAAAGGATAGAAATAATAAAGGTATGAGTAGAAATTAGTAGAATGAATAAAACTATAGTAATTAAGAAGTCTATAAAAGTGTGTATATATGTATATATGTCTGTGTGTGTGTATATATTTAAAGAAAAATGCACAACATGAAAGTTGTGAGTTTAAGGTTTATTCAGCGTCTTACTAAAGACTATAGCCTGGGAGACAGCCACTCAGTAGCTTTGAGTAAACTGCTCTGAAGAGGTAGGGGAGGAGCTAGTATGTATATGAATTTTTTTGGCTAGGAAATAATATATGTAATCAAGCATACATCTTGGTAAAAGATTGCTTATCACAAGGAACAAATATTTGAAGTTAATGATTTTAGTGCTTTTCTATGTATGGGAAGGTGCAAGAATCTGGGGTAATTGAAAGTCTTCCTGAGATATGCATCTGACTCTAGAGGCCTATTTATTCAAAGCACAGATTGCCTCATTTTTTTTTTTCCATCCTGAATTCCTTTCAGGATACACTGTTGATGGGCAAATGCAGTGGGTTGCAACTTAACCCTAGTATAATTGGGTGATGAGTGATGTTCTTTGTTCTTCATATGTTCATATATCACACATATGTATGCAATAGAAAGAAAAAAATGCCCAAGTATTTTTAATAGATATGATAAATCCTTGGTATGAGTAAAGAAAACAAAGCAGAAAAGACAAGAATATCTATTACCAGGAATGAAAACAGAATTACTATACATCCATTTACAGTAAATATTATAAATATAAAATAAAGTTATAAATAAACTTTATGCCAAGAATGAAAATTTGAACAAAATGGAATTTATAGTAATGTACATCAAAATTGTCACAAAAAGAAATGGATAACCTGAATATTGTATACTTATTAAAGAAATCAAATCAATAATTAAAAATGTTCATTATTTTCCAAGTCCAGTTGCCTTCACTAGCAGTTTCTAACAAATATGCATGAAATTTAAAAAATACTGATATTTCACAAACTACTCCAAAGAACGGAAACAAAACAGGGATATTTGTTTCTGCGTTTTTTCAGACTGACAGGACTTGGACATTAAAATGCATCATGGAGTGGTTAAGAAAGGACTATTTTTAGGTAATTTTAGTGATAGTCACAAATTTTAAAATATTAAGCAAAATTGAGAAAGTCATATCTATAAACAGACAAACAAAAACATGCTAATTTGGGGCTTATTTCAGAGATTCACAGTTCATTTAGCATTTGGAAAATCAATAAGTATAATTTGCCACATTACAAAAAAGAGAAGAAAACTCACATTATCTGAATAAAGAAAAAAATGATTAAATTCAGAACCTATTTGCAACAAAAGAAAAAAAAATCAAAGTAAGAAAAGAAAGGAACTTTCTTAATCTTTTAAAAATAACAAAAATACTTAATCACCTCACACTGGTCAGAATGGCCATTATCAAAAAATCAACAAACAATAAATGCTGGAAAGGGTGTGGAGAGAAAAAAACCCTTTTGCACTGTTGGTGGGAATGTAAATTGATACAGCCACTATGGAGAACAGTATGGAGGTTCCTTAAAGAACTAAAAATAGAACTATCATATGACCCAGGTATCTCACTACTGGGCATATACCCAGAGAAAACCATAATTCAAATAGACACATGCACTCCAGTGTTTACTGCAGCATTATTTACAATAGCCGGGACATGGAAGCAACCTAAATGTCCATCAGCAGATGACTGGATAAAGAAGATATGGTACATATATACAATGGAACATTACTCAGCCATAAAAAGGAATGAAATTGGGTCATTTGTAGAGATGTGGATGGACCTAGAGTCATACAGAGTGAAGTATGTCAGAAAGAGAAAAACATCATATATTAAGGCATATATGTGGAATCTAGAAAAATGGTATAGGTGATCTTATTGGCAAAGCAGAAATAGAGACACAGACGTAGAGTACAAACATATGGACGCCAAGGTGGGAAGGGGGCTGTGTAGGATGAATTGGGAGGTGGGGATTGACATATATACACTAATGATACTATGTATAAAATAGATAACTAAGGAGAACCTACTATATAGCACAGGGAACTCTACTCAGTGCTCTGTGGTGACATAAATGGGAAGGAAATCCAAAGAAGAGGGGATATACGTATACATATAGCTGATTCACTTTGCTCTACAGTAGAAACTAACACAACATTGTAAAGCAACTATACTCCAATAAAAAAAAGAACCTACTAAAACTCCACTGAAGACACCATACTTAATATTGGATTGACCAAAAAGTTCGTTCAGGTTTTTCCATAAGATAACACGGAAAAACGTGAACAAGCTTACCCGAACGACCTTTTTGGCCAAAACAACGTTTACTCTCTCAGAAACATTAAAAAACTTTCCCTTCAAGAACAGGCTCAAGAGGTGGGTTCTCAGTATCACCAATGCAGTTCAATTTTGTTCTGGAAGTCTTAGAGCAATCAGGCAAGAAAAAGGCACAAAATTTAAAGGTACTAAAGAGCATATGCCACCTTTCATTTAAGTGGGTGATATGAATGTGTATTAGGAAATTGGAAAATCTGCAAGCATATTATTAAAATTAATAAAATACTTTAGCAAACTTTCTGACTGAAAGATTATATGTTATATACATAGCATGCCCTACTGTAGGGAAAATGAATGAATTACAGCTCCATGCAACATAGAAATGAATCTTAAAAAAACTATAGAGTTCAAAACAAAGATAAATAATGTTTTAAGTATGCATACCCAGCAAGTAAAACTATAAAAGGGGAAGTAAGAAAATAAAATTGAAAGCAGAATAAAAAGATTTCACAGTTGGGAAGACGTAGAATAGGGAAGGCAAGGCACTTCTGGACTGCAGGCATCTTTGCTGTGAAAATTACAGCAATAATGTGTTAAGCTAATCATTTGCATTTTGTAAACTTTCTTTTATTGTGTTATCTTACAAAATAAAGTTTAAAAAATAACTTGAACTTTGGGAAAGTTTGGAAAGGTAGTAATACGTAGGTGGACAGACATGAAAAGTCAGCTCCATTTCACAAAGAGTGCTTGATAAATTAGCAGTATAAAAGGTATTTTACAGAAAGTTGTCTTCTCTTAATTAAAAAAGAAAGTATATATATATATATATATATATATATATATATATATATGTATATGCTCTTCTGCTCTTAGAGCAAATACAAAAGGGATAAGGAATGTTCAAAGATTATTACTTTGATTTGAGATTTTATGTCTCATAGTTAGAATTTTTGTTTTGAACAAACACATTTGCACCTTCTGGAAACAGAGCTTGAGTTTAATTTGTGTCGTCTGGGGAGAAGAAAGAAACTGAAGTATGATTTAAACTTAATTATATATATTTGCATGATTTCATTAGTAAGTTTTAAGAAACTATTGTCTTTCAAAGTGAGTGTTTACCACTAAATTGTGTTTTGGTTTTAAAAATAAATACATTGAAAATAAAATGTACCTAATATTCTAAAAGGGTATTTCTATTAAATTAAAAAAAATGAATTTATAAAACAGTGGTCACAGTGACACTTATTGATACTCCACTTTACAATATGTTTTCATCTCCCAAACCATCGTAAAAATAGATTAGTGTAACATTAATAAAATTACATATTTTTTTGATGGAAAACAGCAGGTACAGTTTTATTTTTGCCTGAGCTTACGAAGTTTGTATACTATGACTACAGTAGCTACACAAGTCATTTGTCTGTATTTAAAGAAGGATCAATATCCAATTCTTAGATGAAAGCATCTTTTTATGAAGATGTGGTAGAGAATGTCAGACCTAGTTAACTTGATCTATTATAAGTTTATCAAAAATATAATGGATGACAGTATAAACTATTTTATGATTACCACTCACAGATGGCTAAAGTTTCATAAAAGGATCATTTATGGCATAGTACAGTCTTTAGTTATTTGAGGAGAAGTGAACAAATCTGTTGGAATTCATTACATTGCCATAACCCACGAAAATAATATAGGGAGTTTTCTAAAATCTAATTTCCCTCACAAAATATTATTTCCTCCCTTTAGAAGTCATTTGGTAATAATTATTTTGAATCATACATGTTAGCTACCATAGGAAAGGCATCAAATAAAAGAGATTTCTATAGTAATTTGCTTATAATGTTCTGAAAATCAAAACAAATTTCATTTATGGCACCTAATATTTCAACATATTTAAGAATCATGTTGATGACTTTTTTTGTCTATTCCTATCACCATCCACAACACCTTCTCTTGAAAATTAGGCTGTCACAACACAGAATGTTCCAGTGGCTGGCACTGGTATAAAATAGCTACATTCCAGATTAAGAAAGGACTATTATATAATTAGAATTGGATATGCAGAGGTCATTTTGGAATTCTAAGTTAGGAGCAAAATATTTAATATACAAAATATATTGTTGGCAATACTATGCAGTGAGGGTTTGCCAGATCACCATGGACACAACTTAATATTTTCCTATGAATCAAGCAGGTCTACTGTTTTATTCACATACAATTCGTACATATTCACCTGGTCTAATACATTTCTAGAACACAAATTTTGATTTCTAAATAATAGTTCTTAGGAGTTGCATGCTTCATTATTTGAATTATATTTAATTGACAAAACAACACTTGCAAATAAAACTAAGAGAAAATATGAATTTTTATTATGGTCATCAAATTAGATGAATGTCTATGAGGGAAAAGCTTACATAATTTAAACATAGAATAAAATTATATTTTTCGAGTTAACTATGTACCTTAGGGATATGATAACAACAAAAATGAATTTACTCTAGGTTGCTGCCTAATTATATGCCTTCTAGGAATTAAAAAATCCAAATTTATGTCTTTATGATATATTAATCTAGGTGATTGTCACTAATTCCCCAAATATTTATTGAGTATATTTTATCGTTCAGGTGATTTTCTAGGCGTTGGAGATAAAATTGTGAAGAAGTCAGAGCAGTAGCTTCTTTTCAGAGTTTATATTTTGATGGAGAGAGAAAAAAAATAAAAAAATAAATAAGATCACTTCAGGTAGTAATGAGCTCTGTGATAAGATAAAATTATGTGCAGTGACAGTGCCTGCAGGTGTACTTATTTAGATATTGTAGTTAATAAAGTCCTCTTTGAGATGTGACAATTACATGAGCTGAATCCTGTACTAGAAATTGGCTATATCAAGGTCTAGAGAATGAACTTTCCAGGCAGAGTGAACAGTGGTGGCAAGACCCCTAAAGTAAGACTAAGCCCAGCAGTTATGAGAACATATTATAAGGCCAGGGTTGTTGAATCCTAAAAAAGCAAGGGGGAGAATGGTAGGATATATACTGAATAAGTAGACAAGGACCAGTTTAGTAAGGGCCTTTTTGTGACATGGTAACAAGTTTGAATTATAGTTTCTATATAATGGAAAGGGAATATGATTATGATCTGAGTGACATTGCAAATGCATTTCAGTTTTGTATGGAGAATGAATTGCAGACACCAGTTACGGGTTATTACTCTGGTTTAAGCCAAATGTGTTTGCAATAGCTACAAATACGGCAATTGTTTAAAATTATCTTTGCCAGGGGCTGTTTATCTGGGGGGGAAATCTCAGGAGACAAATTGATTTGAATTTTGTTTTATTTTTTAGTTTCAAATGGTTTGAATGATATGTTTATGTCCTATACAGTAGGACTTTTCAGTTTGATATAATAAAGTAAAAAATAAAGCAACGATATATATATACATTTTACCAACATTTTTATGAGATATAGTAGTTTATATAGTATAAGCTTCTTATAGGATAAACTAAAGGGTTTTATGTTGGAATTCTTTTAGAAAGAATAACAGGGTCATTAAAGGAAATAAAACCAAAAATATTTCATCGCTTTGTTTTACTCAAATTATTATCTATTGATCCTTCTCTTAGATATGAAAAATTTCTAATTTTTCTAACCCTTACTGAAAGCATCTTCAACTCTGTAATTGATGAAGTTGAGCTCCTCACACTTGTTTGAAGAAACATTGTTGGAAAAAATATTGATCGACATGCTTCAAAGAGAGGGTCCCATGCCCACCTAGGTTGAATCAGTTGAGCCTTTAATGTGGTAACCTACATGATTGTATATTTTTAAAAGAAAGAATGCAAGCAGAACTTCTCATACATATTTGCATATGGGACAGTTTTTGCTTTGAGCAGTGCTACTCAACTCTATCCCACAGAACACCATTTGAGAAGGCCAAATAATTTAAATAACTAATTTAGGCACAACTCTCTTTATGAGCACTGAGCTTCTATTATTCTTGGATTTACACAGGTATTGTGTGGTTCTTATTAGCCTGGATAGGATAAATATATCATTCATGTATATAAATAAGTATATGTATACACACATACACACATATATGTATATGTATATAAATCATTCAGGTGTATATATGGAGATCTATATACATATATTTCTCTACAGGTGGCTTTACATGAATACTATTTATAGTTGCTTAAAGAACATACTTTGTTTTTACGCAGTAGGAAACACAAACTACACATTTTCACTATTCTATAGTAAGCATCCTATCACCATGCTTCTATTAATTCTTCTCAGTCTAAATTGTGAGAACTGGTATGGTAAATAAATAATCAAAATGCCCCTGTATGGACCTTCCCTGCATGTGGTTAGCACATGACTATTTCACAGCTTCCTTGATTATCTGGGTACTGTGTAGCTTTTCCCAGTGGGCTGCTGGGATTGACTAATACTGGTTCAGAAGAGTGTAGGTTCAGTCTTGCTTCACAGTAGGTGGTTGGTTAAGGCCACCTTTCTGTTCTTAGGGAGACCATGATTATTTTTAATAACAATTCTTTACTGTTTAATGTGCTAGTTTCCCTTCTTATTACATGATTTTACTTCTACCATGATTTTATATAATTTTCATATTATTCTGGAAGATAAAATGTAAAAAAAAAAATTACCCAACATGCATAGCTAGCTCCACTTCTCATTCACTATTAAATGCCATCTTTTATATTAATTAGAAATAAATAATACCCCAAATGAATAGCCAATGGGTAATCAACCAATAGATTAGCAATTTTTAATTGCGGGCTATTTGGGATTGGTATTATTCTTGGGGTTAGCTCATTGAAGAAAGAAATGTGTGATATAGTCAAGCAAATATGTTGGCAGATTATGGGAAATCCAAATGTTTGACAATATACTGAACACAATTATCTTGATTTTTTTAAAAGTAGTATTTCTTAGTCATTAAATGTAGCAAAGTAGATAAACAAAAAGGAATATTTGTTCTGCACATTAATGTAGAACTTTCCCATTTCATGAACATTTGTTTTCAAATTTCCAACAATAAAAGAGCTTAATGGGACTATTCTTGCACTTTTATTTTGGCTTTGGCCTTTATTTAGCCTTTAATATTGTTTTTAAAAATTGTAAGTAAGGTATATCATGTTCTGTTTGGCCTACTTTTTTTTTTTATATTCACATTTTGATCTTAGTGCTAAAACACGTTTAAAGCTTTGATCAAGCAGAGGAAAACACATAAGAAGAAAGTAAAATAATCTTAAAAACATAATTTAGCCAGTCTCTTATGAAGAGATGGTCTCTCCATATGCTCTGCCATTATCTCAGTCAGTAGTATTGGATGCCCCTCCTTCTCTGTGCTTTGTCTTGTCTCTTTGTATTAGTATTCAGCGTCTCTCTTTTTCCTGAATACACCATTCAAAATTATGACATATTAATCACAGACATTAGAGATGGGAATGATCTATTACTGTAGGTCATCTAATACCCTCCAGAGGCCAATCCTTCTTGCTGTATTATCCAGTGCTTTTCACGGGTTATTTGAAATGATTCAAGAAATGAAGATTTCCCCTTTTCCTTATTATGCAATCAGTTTCCCTATGGAATTCATTCTGCTTTGATACTCTAACCAGTTGCTAACAAGCAAACCATTTCTTGACACATGTAAAATTGCATAGACTTGTAATACCTCAGGCACATTGTGCTCTTTAACACTGTTATTAATATGTTAACGGGTGGAAACATCATCTGACTGCTTGGAGTGTGAAATGTCTTATACTCATTTCATTTTCAATTCTTTGTAGTTTATGGTTACACTTGATTAAAGGTGGTACTGTGAACACTTCAAGTTGTTTTATTTCAAGATAAAAATGCTGCGAACTACATTAGGAAATATATTAGTTATTGATTCTCTTATGGCCTTAGTACCTGTGTAATGTGAACTCAAATGCAAAAATTTTGAAACAATATGGAAACAGTGGATTAATACGTAACCAAACTGTAATCATAATTAGTAAAACATATGTTTTGGAAGAGCTGTGGAACAGTAAAAGGAAAATGCTAGAAGGCAACTTAAAATACTGATATGTTTCCAAATACAGATTTTGAGAAGATGGATGAAGGATACTATTCTTTTTAGATTGTAGTTTATCTGTATTGCTCTGATATTTGCAAGCCAAGTGTATACTGGAGAAGAATGGTGACATTAGGGATGCTCTTGTAAAAGAAATATCAATGTTTTAGATGTACATGGTTTACATTTTTAAGAATACTTTTTTTCTGATTTTTGTTTGTTTTCTGATTTGTTCCTATAACTTGAAATGGAGTATGGCAATCAACCACCAAACAACAACAGTACCCGGAAATAAATATAGTAATTTTACCATAAGTAATATTAAGAGGAAGATTGTCATTATGCAATAAAACATTCCTTATCTTAAATATAAATGGAAAGTTGATGCAGTATGTAACCATTTAAAGCATGAATCCATGACAGTACTATCAGTTAATCTCATGTCTCCTTTGTTATGGGGTAAAATTATGTTTCATAATGGGTCCAGCTGAATTTAATCTAATTTACTCATCATCAGGCCTGGAGTTGGAGCCTAGCTTAGAGACTGATAGAAAATACAGAAAGAAGCAGAGTAGATCTCACTCCCTAGAAAGTCGAGTCCTCCAGAAGCTGCCTGTTGCTACAGTGAATCTGACCTCATGTCCTTATGTTGTGTTCTCAAATTTTCAGTCTCAAGATTATATCACTCTCTCAAGATTTGTCAAGGGGGAGTTTGTCTGTTTGAGCTTGAGACGTAAGTTTGTTGCCTCAATGCACTGGGGAAAAGGAGTATCTGATTTTGCTGTTTTTTCTACTGGTGGGATTTAACGTCCTCCCACCAAGTCTGTACTTGATTGGGAATCTCTGAAAGAGAGGTATGATTATAGAAAGTGGATGGAGGTGACTAGGGAAGATACTAGAAAGCCAAAGTGAAAACCACTTCAAACACCTGTAAGTGTCAGGAATTATACTAGCTATTAAATGGAATTAAAGAGAATAAGACACCATCTTTTCTCATATGGATTTAATAATCTACTGTCAAAATGTATTATAAAAAACTAACATATGTTTGAAATGTAGTCATAATCTGAAAACACTTAATAATTTCTTTCCTCTGGATAGTCATTATTAATTATTCATTGTTCAGAAAAAATAAGAAAAACAAGACATTTACCTCAGAAATTTTGCCCATGGTGAGAGGTCATGCAATATAATCTCCTCTTTTCTAGTATATGAAGAATAATATTGTGAAACTTATAGGGGTATTTTTCAAAAATATTTGTTTTTATTTTGGCTGCACTGGTTCTTAGTTGTGGCACACGGGATCTTTAGTTGCAGTATGCGGACTCTTAGTTGCGGCATGCATATGGGATATAGTTCCCCGACCAGGACTGAACCCGGGCCCCCTGCATTGGAAGCACCAAGTCCTACCCACTGGACCACTAGGGAAGTCCCATATAGGGCCATTTTAAAGGTTAAATAAGGCAATAAATATATGGCACTTAATAATGAGTGCATGTTACCTCTTATTCCTTAGACCCAAAAATACACTTTAGAGTGTTGTTGCTGCTATCACTACTACTTTCAATAATAACAACAGTAATAATATTATTTTATTATTTTAATTTTCTTGCATGTAGTGCAGTAGTTGTGTGAAGTTGTGCAGTCTGAGTTTCAGATTAAATTTGATAACCACTGATAATGTATTGTAAACATCTATTAAAAGTCTATTTACACATGGTGATATATAGCACATTTGCAATAGACATACACAGACCCCATTCTCTGCTATCAAATTCAATCTAAAATAATATCCATATATAATAAATACTCAGACCTAAGTTTATATTACTTGTTTATTGTCTTCCCCAGTTGCCTCCCCTTGCAGAGTGTATGACAATGAAGGCAGTCACATGTTTTATCTTGTTTACTGTTGTATAGGCAGTCTTTACCAGTGCCTGGCACATAATAAGTACCTAATAAATGGTTGTTGGAAACTATATGGATCCACCAGCAGCACAGGTTCTATTCCCTTAGCTCTTCTGAAGCATCTTTAATTCAAGGTACAAATGTGTACATTTGGCATATTCCTTTTTCTACATCATCAACACACACCCCCACACCCGCCCCCACACACATTACCCAGGTTTTAAAACCAGCATACATAGAAGACAGAGATGTTTCTTAGTTGACCATTATCTTTGCTAACCCTTATGTACTTCATGCTTATATTGCTTATTTTAAAGCATATTCATATTTTAATGAACTAAATATATATAATCACTCTCATTTTATTCTTTACTAGCAATGGCTCTTAGATTCTTTATCTTTCCACTTTGATTGCCATGAACTTAGTCTAAGCCCTCAAACACCTTTATTTTATACATTGGTTTCTGCAGTATCTTCTTTAATCTCTGTTACCATCTCTTTAAGTTATGTTCTACTCTATCCCATATGAATCACTTATGAATCCATATTGTTTTACCAAAGATAGTGTCCTCCATGGAATCCTCTGTTCATTCCCTTTCTTTTCCTAAAATTCATTAACAAAAAGTGGTAGGAAAACATTGCAAGTTGAGAAACAGCATGAGGAAAGAGAGGGTACAAAAGTGAGAATGTTATTGTGAGAGGCACAAAGGAGAAAAACTTGATTACAGTGTTGGGGGACACACCATATTAGGTTGGATTGTTGTTAATCTTACGTACACAAGAATTGTCTTTTGCTTCACTGACACATTTAAAGCAGTAGAAATAACAGCAGTAGCAGCAGCAGCAGCAGCAGTAATAGTGGCAATGACATTTATTAAAAGCTCATTCTTTGCCATATAGTTTCCTAGTGCTTTGTACCCTTTATTTCATTTATTTCTCTTATTAACCCTTTATGAGACCTGTAACACAAATATATAACATGGCTAAATTTTGCCTTATATCTGTAATAATTTACAGAAGAGAAAACTGAGATTTAGAGAAGTTACGTGAAATGACTAAGGTGAAACAGTTACACCAAGCAGAACTTGTGGTTGAAATTGCGTCCGTCTGATACTGAAGCTAGAGTGCTTCACTACACTGCACTCTTTATCCAGTCCCATAAACACATGGAATATTTTTGGTGAATGAAAGATAAAAATAAATAAATAAAAGTCTATTATAAAAAATTAAGTTCTAAAAAGAGAGGAGGCAGATAAATTGAATGACACAAAGGAATAATGTGTCTGCTCTTTAACTTTATGAAATATAAAATCATTTGCAAAAGTTGAATAAAAACCACCAGGATCTTAGAGGTATATTCCTATTTGACAGTAGAGAACTGTGTATGGATGAAGGTGTTGGAACAAGGTCAGGGAGTTGTGATAAGATCTGGCTTGCTCTGGCATATTTTACATTGGTAGAGTTCAAATTGTATACTAATGTGACTGGGAAGTGTATTGGAGAAGGACTATGATTTGAATGAAATTTTGCCCACGTATTTAAGTTACTCATGATAAAGATTTCCTATCCAGAAACCTGAAGCCTCTTTTAGAATCTTCCTTACTCAGACTTCTCTAGCAGAAACCATATGTGTTTTATCTATCTTGTCAAGATAAGTGGAGTAAAGGTTAGGCAGAAAAAATAAAATTAGGTAAAAAGTTCTCTATGATAATATCCATGGTAAATATTTCAATTTTAGCATGAGTAAATGTTAATTCATGCAGAAATGGAAGCTATTTAAGTAGGTGATAATGACAAATTGAAGAGTGTTGTGTAGTTTAGACTGGTGAATGATGTTATTAGAAACCTAATCTTTATACTTGGTAGTAAATACTTTTTTTTTTAAACATCTTTATTGGAGTATAATTGCTTTACAATGGTGTGTTAGTTTCCACTTTATAACAAAGTGAATCAGCTACACATATACATATATCCCCATATACCCTCCCTTTTGATTCTGCCTTCCACCCTCCCTATCCCACCCCTCAGGTTGGTGACAAAACACTGAGCTGATCTCCCTGTGCTACGTGGCTGCTTCCCACTAGCTATCTATTTTACGTTTGATAGTGTATATATGTCAATGCTACTCTCTCACTTCGTCCCAGCTTACCCTTCCCCCTCCCCGTGTCCTCAAGTACATTCTCTACATCTGTCTCTTTATTCCTGTCCTGTCCCTAGGTTCATCAGAACCATCTTTTTTTTTTCTTCTTAGATTCCATATATATGTGTTAGCATACGGTATTTGATTTTGGCAGTAAATACTTTAATAATGATTATAGACCAAGAAATAAAGCTGTCCATATTCATTGCTAATGCTGTTTTTAAACAGCCAGTGACCATTCACACAAGACAGAAGGGAATTGACCTGACATATGAAAAGCAGTACAGTTTAATTAAAAATGGCTTGAATATTTTTTAGAAGAAATAAGTTGAACATGTGAATGGCTTTTAAAGTGGCATTTGAAAGAAAAAATAAACCAGCCCATAATTTGAACTAGCTTATCTAAATCTTAAAGTCTTAGTATATTTCATTCTGTATAATCCGAGGTGATTGCAAAAAAACTAAGTCAAACAACACCTAAAATAACATTTAATTAATATCTCATACTTAAATGTCTTTCTGGGAAATACATTTTTGTTATTTATCGTGATACAGTAAGCATTATTGGTAGTACAAAAGGCTTACGAAAGATGCTGAGTTCTCATAGGCAACCTACAGTATACCTTTTTCTTTTGCCTTTTCTATTTTACTTGCCTTTTCTGGGAATTTTTATGGGAATTGGTAAGTTTATGTATCGCTAGAAGATACTTGTATCTCCTAGTAGTGTATATAAGAAGACTTTATGAGCTAGATTCCTTCCTTGATAATCTTGCAGTTAATATCAGTTTCCATATCATGAATATGTACGTACAGTTGTAAATTGTCTTGAATTTATATGAAAAGTAAAAATTGGCTTTTATCAAGTTCTTACTTTATGCTTGGAAATACACTAAGCAATTTGCATGATTTCATTCCATTCATTCATTTGAATATCTATTTAATAGAGAAACTGAGGCTTGAAGAGTTGAAATTGTACAAAAATCACACAGCTAATACAAGATAATACAAGATAGTCTCAAGATTTGAGTTCAAAATATATGACTCCTGTGTAAACCTCCTAACCACAGTACTAGATTCATACGCATCTGTCTTTATCTTTCAGTTCTCTAAAGCTGTAAGGTTCTCGTGTGCAACACACATATGTGTTCTTCCTGAGCTTTTTTTTATCATAGATTTTTTTTACTGTGTATACTAATAAATAATTTTTGCACTGTTTAGTATTGTCATATCAGACATATAAAATATACATAGAGGAAATGTAAATCTTAGAGCCGAGGCAGAATTTGTGCTGGCTAGTGACTCAAAAAATACTTTTCAAGGCCAGTTAGACTGATGGTATCATTATAGTTTTTCATTTTAAAAAGATCTGTGCATTCTGCTTTGAAGCAACTCCAGTGAATCTATACATCTGAAAAATTTCTGTTTTCCTTTTAACATTTATTCCCATGGCAATAATATGCATGTAAAGCATATCCTTAAATGTTTCTTTATAACTTAGAAATATCCAAATAGTTTAAGAAACTTCTCCACCTCAGATTATACTGGGCTCTCTTGCAAAGTAAATTGTAATTACCTCTAGAGAGATGTGAGTTGAAAAATATTAATTCCTGTATCATTTCTCTACATCAGCCTAAATGTTTTTCAGCTAGGTTTCATTATTAAGTTAAATATTTGGAACATGTTAGAAATGTGTAGAGAATAAGCACACAGATGGTTTTATTAAATGGTCAATATATGATTATAAGGATCTTGAAACCCATAGCAATAACAATAATAGTAACTATGACATCTAGTTCTTACTGATATTGCTATCCAGTATGCTAAGCTTCTTGCATATTGTTATTTCATTCATTAAATAATTGCTTGTTGACTGCCTGCCATTTTCTAGATGTGGTTGTAGGTGCTTACAATATGGCAATGAAAAAGACAGTGAAGTTCTTGCCTTTATGTAATGAATACTCTGCTGGGCCTCAATACCTACTGGGAAGTAGATACTATTTTATCCCACGTTTTAGCTGAGAGCTGTATGGTTTCCTCAGAAAATAAGCCACTTGCCCAAATCATTTTGCAAAGCCAGAATTCACCTCATGTTTATTTGACTTCTAATTCCAAGTGCTAAAGTATCGTGCTATTTGGTATACTATACCAAAAATAAGTAGGCTGAGTAGGTTGAGCCACGACATCAATATTATACTTCACATGTTATCTAAAATGTTATCCAAATATTTTGTGTTAACACTTTGTCTTTGGGATTATGCTTTACATTTGTCATCTCTGCTTACTCAGTTCTTTTTTGGGCCTCATGTACTTTTGCCTATGGATGATATGGGTACTCTCTATATTGAATAACATTCAATATTCTTATCTTTGAATGATAAGAATATTGAGCAGTAGGAGAATCATAAACTACACAAGGAGGCTTGATTACAGGTGGAGCCATTCAGAAGAATTGCTTTAATAGTACAAATTTTTGCTTTGTAAACAAAATAAATCAAAGTTGTCCCAATAAGTGAATGCATTATTTGCTGAGTATTACTCAGAGGGTTATTTAAATTAAGTAAATATGCAATAGTCTAGAATTCTGTCTCATATAATGATAAATGTCAAGTGATGTCACTTTTTAGAAGAGCATAGAGAGACATTCCATTCAAATAGTTGAACAGTATGAAAGGAGTATATCTATCTATCTATCTAGTCTGTATTTCTATTAAAGAATTTGCTCTTTCAACCTCATAAGGCAAGAAGTGAGTCAATTTTAGAAGTAAACAAAAGGCTTCATTTCTGTGTTCTTCATGCTCTGCCAATCACAACCCCAAGAATGTGGCTAATATCTAAAGCAGAGTATTTTTTGGATGTGTTGCTTTTTGTTGCATGGGCTTCAGTTAGTAATCATCAGCATTCTTCAATATAGAGTTCATTAGTAGATTATATTGGTAAGGGAGAGGGTCCCTAGGGTTTACTATAGCAATTTGAAAACCTCAGTGTGTAAACAATCACCTGGAGAGCATGTTATAAGGGGAATTCTTGGTTGTATGCTATTAATAGGCATAGGATAGGCTTTCCATGGAATCTTCATTTTCAGTAGGAACTTAAGGTAGTTCTAAGAGAGCTTGTTCCTGGTCTCTCACTGGGTTACTATTGGCTTTACTGAGTAAACAAAAAGGACAGAACATTGCATGCAAAAAATAAAAATAAATAGTTGAAAAGAAACAGTGTAATATACTTTTCCTTCTTAAAATTTGTTCCTATGATTTGTGACAGTTACTTGCCTTTAATCTGCTTATATTTATAGGATTCATAAACTTCAAGTACCCTCACAGACCTATGCTGTCATTGACATTTCTAATACTTGGAAATAAACAGGTGGCATAAATCCTTTCTTGATAGATCTAAGTCTACATACATAATCATTAATAAAATTAAATCAGATATTTAGAGTGAATGAGTTGTCTATGAGATTAGACAAACACTAGATGAGTTTGCTTTTAATTTATTTTTTAATGCCATCTTCTAGTTTTCACAAACTGTTCTTGTTTTTGCATATGTGACATTATGATTTATAATAAATATATATTTGGTTTTAGTCCCTTTCTATCGCTAAGTTCCTAAAACCCTTGGAATTTCATAAATAATAAAGAGCAATAAGGGTGAAAAGAGTACATTTTATTATTCATAACAAGTCCCTTTCAACCAAGTCTGAGGTTATGTTAATGAGATAACTTTTAGAAAGCCCCTAAAGAGGGACTGGTTGCCAGGGGAACCAATCCAGGGAGGGAAGAGGGCCTGGAGATAGAGGTCAATCACCAATGGCCAATGATTTAATCAGCCATGCCCCTGTAATGAAGACTCCAAAAAAACTCAAAAAGACAGTGTTTGATGAGCTTCCAGAACTCTGATTACTGAACCAGAATGCATCCATGGGCTGGGACAGAAGCTCTAGTATTCAGGACCCTTCCAGACCTTGCACTATGTACAGGCATATCTCTGAGATGTTGCAAGTTTGGTTCCAGACCACTGCAATGAAGTGAATCTCACAATAGAGTGAGTCACACAAATTTTTTGGTTTCTCAGTACACTTAAAATTATACTTACCCTGTACTATAGTCTATTAAGTGTGCAATAACATTATTTCTAAAGAAAACAATGTATATGCCTTAGTTAAAAAAACTTTATTGCTAAAAAATTCATACCATCATCTGAGCCTTCAGTGAAAAGTGATCTTTTTGCTGATGGAGGGTCTTGCCTTGTTGTTGATGGCTTGACTGATCAAGGTGGTGATTGATGAAGGTTGGGGTAGCTATGACAGTTTCTTAAAATAAGACAAAAATGAAGTTTGCTGTATCTATTGACTCTTCCTTCATAAATAATTTCTCTGTTGCATGCAATGCTATTTGATAGCATTTTATCCACAGTAGAACTTCTTAAAAATTTTGAGTCAGTCCTCTCAAACTGCTGTTGCCTTATCAATTGTTAGTGTAATATTATAAATCCTTTGTCATTTCAACAGTCTTAACAGCATATTATCAGGAATAGATTCCATCTCAAGAAATCATTTTCTTTGCTCATCCATAAGGAGCAACTCCTTATCCATTAAAGTTTCATCATCAGATTGCAGCAATTCAGTCATATCTTCAGACTCCATTTCTAATTCTGGTTCTCTTGCTGTTTTCACCACATCTGCAATTACTTCCACCCCTGAAGTTTTTAGCCCCTCCAAGATGTCTGTGAGGGTTGGAATCAACTTCTTACAAACTTCTGTTAATGTTTATATTTTGACCTCTTCTCATGAATCAAAAATGTTATTAATGGCATCAAGAATGGTGAATCCTTTCCAGAAGATTTTTAATTGAATTTGCTCAGATCCATCAGAGAAATCATTATGTACGGCAGCTATAGCCTTATGAAATATATTTCTTTCATAATAAGACTTGAAAGTCAAAATTACTCTTGATCCATGGGCTGCAGAATGGATGTTGTATTACCAGGCATGAAAACAACATTAATCTCATTGTACATCTCCATCGAAGCTCTTGGGTGACCAGCTGTATTGTCAGTGAGCAGTAATATTTTGAAAGGAACTTTTTTTTTTCTGACAGTAGGTCTCAAGAGTGGGCTTAAAATACTCAGTAAACCACATGTTATCAACAGATGTGCAGTCATCCAGTCTTTGTTGTTCCATTTATAGAGCACAGCCAGAGTATATTTAATGTAATTCTTAAGGGTGCTAGTATTTTTAGAATGGTCAATGAGCATTGGCTTCAACTTAAATTCACCAGCTGCATTAGCACCTAACAAGAGAGTTAGCCTGTTCTTTGATGTTTTGAAGCCAGGTGTTGACTTCTCCTCTCTAGCTATGTAAGTCCCAGATGGCATCTTTCTCCAATATTAGGTTGTTTTGCCTACATTGAAAATCTGTTGTCTAGTGTAGCCACCTTCATGAATTTTCTTACCTAGATCTTCTGGATAACTTGATGCAGCTTTTATATCAACACTTGAGGCTTTATCTTGTGCTTTTATGTTAGGGAAATGGCTTCTTTCCTTAAACCTCATGAATCAGCCTCTGCTAGCTTCAGACTTTGCTTCTGCAGCTTCCTTACCTTTCTCAGCTTTCATGGAACTGAAGAGAGGGCCTTTCTCTGGATCAGGCTTTGTTTTAAGGGAATGTTGTGGCTGGTTAGATCTTCTATCCAGACCACTAAAACTTTCTCGTTGTCAGCAATAAGGCCGTTTTTCTTTCTTATCATTCATGTGTTCACTGGAGTAGCATTGTTAATTCCTTCAGGAACTTGTCTCTTGTATTCACATCTTGGCTAAGTGTTTGCTGCAGCAGGCTTAGCATTGGCTTATCTCAACGTTCGACAGGCCTTACTCAGTAAGCTTAATCATTTCTAGCTTTTGATTTGAAGTGAGAGACGTGTGACTCTGCCTTTCACATGAACACTTGCAGGCCATTGCAGAGTTATTAAATGTCCTAATTTTGATATTGTTGTGTCTCAGGGATTAGGGAGGCCCAAGGAGAGGATAGCAGTCGGTTGATAGAGCAGTCATCAGAACACACACAACGTTATTAAGTTCATGGTCTTATATGGCCATGGTTTGTGGCACCTCAAAACAATAACAATAGAAACATAAAAGATCACTGATCACAGATCACCGTAACAAATATAATAATAGTGAAAAAGTGGGAAATATTTTGAGAATTACCAAAATGTTCCACAAAGATGAAGAAAGCAAATGCTGTTGAAAAAATGGCTCCATAGACTTACTCAATGCAGGGTGGCCACAAAACTTTAATTTGTAAAAATTGCAATATCTGTGAAGTGCAGTAAGGGAGAGGGCAGTAAAACGAGGTATGCCTGTGTCTTTTAATTTGCCTGCTCATTTATATCCTTTAATATCCTTTGTAATGGAGCAGTAATTTGATTAGTAAATTGGTTTCCTGAGTTCTGGGAGCTGCTCTAGAGAAATAACAGAACCCATGAGGAGCTAATAGGAACCTTCAATTCATAGCTTGTCAGAAGCACAGGTAACTATCTGAACTTGTGATTGGCATCTGAACTGGGGGCAGTCTTGTAGGACTGAGGCTTCACCTGTGGGATCTGACATATCTTCAGGTAAATAGAGTCAGAATTGAGCTAAATTTGTAGGCCACCCACTCAAGGTTCACTGTAAATTGGAGAATTACTGGGTGGTGTTGGATAATACACAGCAGAGAGTGGAAATGCTATATTAACTTTGAATATTTTTAAACACTTTTTTTCTTTTGTGGCCCTATGTTTTTGTAAAGACCATATTTTTGACTCCTGAATCCTTCTCTGTGTCTTCCTCCACTTATTTTTGCCTCCCAATTTCCTACTACTCTGCATAGCACCTACTGCTTTTCAAGATCACTGGATTTTTTTTTCTTAAATCCCAAGTTTAGATTCTCCATATATGTACTTCTCTTTTGGTCTCAAAACACAAGTATAAAATTAAAACTCTCAAATATTATAATACAAATCATTTGAGGATAGTTTAATATGAAAAGTGTATAAATATATTCTATGCAAATGTATTTAAAGTTAGTTTTTACATTTTTATTATAATTCAAATTTTTGATAAATATTTTTATAATGCAGTTTTGATATTTTTGTTATAATAAACTTATATTTTTAATTTAAAATTTAGTAAGAGAAAATATTATGGAAACTTTGGAGTTCATGAGAAATCTTATTTATATTCCGATTTTTGATATTTGGATATTTTGCCTGAAAAAAGAGTAGTTTGATTCAAATGAGGATAATAGTCTCAACTGAAAACTTTTCTTTTTCCACAGCAACATTCTTTGCAGTTTTTGTAACACCTGCATTTTCTTATTGCCTCCCTTACGGTTCTATTTGGAACCATGAGAGTGTCATAAACTAGAAGAAAAAAAACAGTGCAGTGGAGCTTCTAGTAAAGGTAGAGTAGGTATTTCAGATCAAGCTTTGCTGCCGAGGACAACTAGCTAACAGAAAATGGAGAAATGTTACAGACAGCACCAGAATTAATAGGGAACTATCAAGGGGAAGATTCATAGCCAGAATGTTTTCCCCTATGAGTGTTTTTCAGTTCCTGAATGGGTTGATAAAGGGTTGAGCAATTCTTTTGACAGCTTCTTTGGGTTCAGAGGAAAGGGATAGGTGTCCAGGGTGGCCTCATAGGGATATGGAAAAACTGAATGTAGTACCCTGCAGGGATAGCAGCTCAGTTTTTTAATTCTCTCATACCTGGAATTGGGTTGAGGTAGTATTATTGTTATTCTCTCTAGAGACCTGGCAGAGCAAATATTAATACTCTCTGGAATAAGATATTATCATCTGAAAAGTCAAATGATCTATAAAGATTAAAAAAAAAAAAAACTGGCTCCTAGTGGAAAGTCATCAAGAACAGGAATAGAGAACACATCATGAAGAAAAGCAATAAAAACAGAAGATAGAAACATACCCACTATGTTCCAAATGGTAAAGTTATTAGACACAGATTTTGAAATAATGATCTCACTCTGTCAAAAAAGTTAAAGCAAATATTGAGTATTTACAGAAGACTGGGAAATTTAAAATACTAAATGGAAATATTGGATTTCCGTAAATTCAAATGAAGAAACCAGTTGATGAGTTTAACCCATACTAGACACAGTTGAAAAGAGAAGTAATCAAGAGGATAGCTTAGAAGTAAATATTCAGAATAAAGGACAGAGAAGTAAAAAATGAAAATTACAGAATAATGGAATGTGACATATATCACACAGAAAGCAGGCCTAACTTTCTGAAATTTTAATCCAAGGAAAATTAGATAGGAAATGGGGCAGAAGCAGTATCTGAAGAGAAGATGGCTGAGAATTGAATGAAACTGGAAAAAGGCATCAAGTTATCAAGTCACAGAATCGAGAGCACTATAAAACCCAATCATGATAAAAATAAATTGAAACTCAGTTTTGTATTTAAAAACTGCTGAGATAAAAATATAAAGAGCCAGAGTTAAAAGCAACCAGAGATTAAAGACATGTTATGTTTCAAAGAACAATAAGATTAGCAATTGGGTTTTCAGTAGAAATGATGGAAACCAGAATACAGTGGAATGGCATCTTTAAATGATGAAAGAATACAAATATTAACATAATTTTTTTTTTTTTTTTTTTTTTTTTTTTTTGCATTACACGGGCCTCTCACTGTTGTGGCCTCTCCCGTTGCGGAGCACGGGCTCTGGACGCGCAGGCTCAGCGGCCATGGCTCATGGGCCCAGCCGCTCCGCGGCATGTGGGATCTTCCCGGACTGGGGCACGAACCTGTGTCTCCCGCACCGGCAGGCGGACTCGCAACCACTGCGCCACCAGGGAAGCCCTTAACATAATTTTATACTCAGCAAACTGTAATTCAAAAACATAGTCAAATTAAAGATGTTTTCAGAAAAACGAGATGAGAGAATTTATTATAGGAAGATGCATAGTAAAAGAAACACTAAAGGGGTTCTTCAGGAGAAGGAAACTTGTCTTCAGTGACAGCAGGAAATTATAAGGAAATAAGAATACCATGAAGGGGGAAATATTTGGGAATATCTAGATGAATTTGACTTCATTAAACAAAAATAATGTTATCTTATGGGGTTTAGCACAACTTAAAATAATAGGGGTTAGGCACATTGAGTTAAAAGAGTTTATAATTTTAGAACAAAAAGAGGGAGAAATTGAATAATAAAAACATTCAAAAAAAAGTTGAGAGAAGGAAAATAAGAAAACAGACAAATGGCCTAAATAGAGAATATTGAAAAGTATAGTATATTTAAAGTCAAATATATGAATATATATGTATATATATGGATTAAATGTTTCAATTAAAACCAAGATTTTCAGATTACGTAAAATAAAGTCTAGAGTAATCTATCAAAAATATAAAGACATACAATTTGAATTGGTGAGTTGTATATTTAAACTATTTCTCAATAAAGTTGTTAAAAATGACAGATATATCAAAAGAAGAGGGGAAAAAAGGTAGTTCATGCAGACACTTAAAAAAATTCTAAGTTATATTAATGGTAGGAATACTATAATTAAAGGTAAAAATAATAAAGATAGGCACTCCATAATAATTTTAATTCACCAAGGAGTTATAATATGTCTAAAATTGTATAAATGATTTAGTATTCAAGAAGATATAAAAAGGAAAATTTACAGAACTATAGCAGAAAAAGCAAGTCCACAAAGATAGTGGGAAATTTTATTATGCTCCTTCAGTAACTGATAGAAAAAGCAGATCAAAAATCAGTCAAACTATAAAATATTTGAAAAACAGCAAACTTGACATAGTGGATATAATGTATAGAATGTTATACCCAACAAATGCAGAAACAAACATTCTTTTCAGCACACACATTTACAAAAATCGTAAAAAATAAACTGGGTCATTAAGCAAGTCTTAAGGCCAAAAATGGAAATCATAAAAAGAAAATGACTTAGCCACAAATTATTTTATATAAAAGTAAGTTATAAAGTTAAATAGAAAGCCCCAGTATGTTTGACAACTAAGGAAAATACTTTTAAATAACTCAAAAGTCAAAGGGAAAATCATAATATAGACTAGAACAGGTTTTAACCTCAATGATAATAAAAATAACATGTCAAAACTTGTGGGAGGCAGAAGAAACTTTGCTTAGAGAGAATTTTTGGCTTTCACTGCATATATTTGAAAAGAAGGTAGACAATATCAGTGAACCAAGCATCCTTATTAAGAAGTTATATGGCAGTAATTTGTATGTTTTCTAAAAATAGGAGAATTAAAATAAGACAAAAATAGAGTTAATAAAATATAAAGAATAAAGAACAATCAAAAGATCAGTAAAATTGACAAACCCTGGTGTGTTAAGGGAAAGAGAGAGACAGATATAGAAAGAGAAAAAGACCAATTTCAAGAATATTATGCTTAGAGATTCCAACTAACATTCTGGAAAAGACAAAACTGTGGAGACATTAAAAAGTCTGTGGTTGCCAGAGATTAGGAGAGTAGGTGAAGGGCAGAGTGGTGGAGGACTGAGAATTTTTAGGGCAGTGTAAATACTCTCTATGATCCTATAATGATGGATACAATTATTATACATTGTCCAAACCCATATAATATAGAACACCAAGAGTGAACCCTAATGTAAGCTGTGGACTTCGGGGGATTATGATGTGTTGTAACAAATGTACCACTCTGGTGTGGGATGTTGATAAAGGGAAAGGCTATGCATGTGTGAGGGCAGAGAGTATATGAGAAATCTCTGTATCTTCTCAACTTTACTGTGAACCTAAACTGCTTAAAAAAATAAAATTTTAGGGCTTCCCTGGTGGCGCAGCGGTTAAGAATCTGCCTACCAGGGCAGGGGACACGGGTTTGAGCCCTGATCCCTGAAGATCCCTCATGCCGCGGAGCAACTAAGCCCGTGCACCACAACTACTGAGCCTGCGTGCCTAGAGCCTGTGTGTGCTCCACGACAACAGAAGCCACCACAATGAGAGGCCCGTGCAGGGCAGTGAAGAGTAGCCCCCGCTCACCGCAACTAGAGAAAGCCCATGTGCAGCAACAAAGACCCAGTGCAGCCAAAAATAAATAAAATAAAATAAATTAATTTTAAAAAAGAAATAAAATTTTAATAGAAAAATTCTCAGAAACATTAAAAAGTTGAGGATGTAATGAATAATCTTGAAATCAATAATATAATAATATAGCAGACACAGGAGAAATAGAAATTTGAGCAATCTTATGAATACTACCTAAATTTAATCACTAGTTAAAAACCTTTCTACAAACATTTTTTTTTTTTCAAATTTAAGGGAAACATTACAAAGCAATGCAAAACAAAAATCTAGGTCTAGATGCTTTCATTTGGTGAACACTTCCAAATATTTAAGCAATAAATAATTCAATTTTGCTCAAAAACCTGTAGGGGGAAAAAAAAGCCACAGCACAAATGCTTCCCAATTCATGTTATAAGGATGGACTACTTCCAGGAAGGACATTTTTATTTCTATCTTAAGTATGAATATAGAATTCCATATTGTAATAGAAATATTATCAAACTTAATTCAGGAAATTATAAAAAAGGGTAATGCACCATAACCAGTTTGGTCTTATTTGGTCTTATGTAAGGTTAGTTTAATGTCAGAAGATCTATTAATGAAACATACTAACAGGAAAATAAAAATTATAACATCATCTCAAAAATGTTGCAAAGGAGAGCTGATAACATTTAATATTTAGTCATTATTTTTAAAAATGTTAGAAAACCAAGAATAAAAGGAATATTCTCAGTCTAATAAATGAATACACCAAAAAAATGTGCTATAGCAAAAACAGTGCTTGATATTGAAATTTTTAAAGTCATACACTTAAAATAGAGACATAGGTAGCTGCTGTCACCAGTCTTCAGCATTTTATTGGAGACATTAACAGCATAGTAAACCAAAAGAAACAAAAGGAATGTAATTTAAAAGGAATCCTCATTATTCACATATGATAATGTATAGATAGAAGCAAAAAAATACAAATAAAGTATTAAAATCAATAAACTACTTTAGCAAGGTTTCTGGATGCAAGTTAAAGCACAAAACTCAATTCCAAAGAAAATGAAATTCTAAAACAATGTCGTTTAAAATAACATAAAACATATCAAATAATAAATCTAGCAGACAAAGTGCAATACGGCTCTGGAAGAGACTACAAAATATTACTGAGAGAATTTAAAGGAAATGTAAGTATATTCATGTGTCTATCATGTTTATGGAGTGAAACATTCATTATTGTAAAGATGCTAACTTTCCCTAAATTCACCTTTAGATTCACAGCAATCCCCATCAAAATCCCAGTAGGAGTTTTATGGAACATGATGGGCCGAAACTAAAATTGATATGAAAATGCAGAATGCTAATAGCCATTATACTCTGCCTTGAAGAAGATGAGCAAAGGGGAGGGAGGACGTGTTCCTTCAGATATCAAGACTGATATCACATTGCAGTAAAGGAGACGTGTCATTTGTGCAAGAATAGATAAATAATCATTCGAACATAAAATACTACAGCAAATAAGTAGATTTGTGCATATACGGGCACAATTCAAATGTAAGTTGTAATGTAGAGCAATAGGAAATGAAAGTGTCTTCAGCAAATGATGGTAGATCCTGATGGAAAATAGTGAAACTTGATGGCTACCTCACACCGTATATTAAAAATGAATTCCAGGAGATTATAAATTTAGGTGGGAAATATAAAACTTCTGAAAGATAATATAGAAGAATATCTTTAAAATGGAGCGGGGCAATATTTCTTAAATAAGACACACAAAATGTTAACCAAAAAAGAAAATATTGGTAAATTGGACATTAGATATCAGAACTTATTTTCAAAAGATGCCTGTAAGAGAAACAAAAGCAGTTCACAGAGTGGGAGAATTTACTTACAATACATAAATGGGTAAAGGACTAGTGTCCAGAATATGTAAAGAACTCCTACTAATTAATAAGAAAAAATCCCCAAAGGAACCTGTAAGAAAGATGGGAAAGAGGCTTCAATAAGATATCCAAGTGTCAAATAAAAGTCTGAAAAGTTCTCAATCTTATTGGTATTCAAGGAAATGGAAAATAAAACCTGATGAGAGACCACTATGTATCCATTGGAATGGTTTAAAGAAATATTTATTTACTTTTTAATTTTTATTGGAGTATAGTTGCTTTACAGTGTTGTGTTAGTTTCTACTGTACAGTGAAATGAATCAGCTATACATATGCATATATACCCTCTTTTTTGGATTTCCTTCCCATTTAGGTCACCACAGTGCAATAAGTAGAGTTCCCTGTGCTATACAGTATGTTCTCAATAGTTGTCTGTTTTATACATAGTATTGATAGTATGTATGTGTCAATCCCAATCTCCCAATTTTTCCCACACCCCCCTTCCCCCTTGGGATCCATACATCTGTTCTCTATGTTTGTGTCTCTATTTCTGCTTTGCAAATAAGATCATCTATACCATTTTTCTAGATTGGAATGATTAACATTTAAAAGACTGGCAACTCCAAGTGTGGGCAAAGGTGTAGAACATTGGGAGCTCTCTTACACTGCAGAAGGGAGAGTAACTTGGGAAATCAATTTGGCCCTCTCTCCTAAATGTGAATGTTTGCATACTCCATTTCCCACCAGTTATGCCCCTAGATATGTAGCAAAGAAGAATATGTACAAGAGACATGTACAAGAATATTCATAGCAAAGTTATGTAGGATATTTGGGTAAATGAAATTGTCATATGTGCAAATAATAGAGTACTATAAATTAATGAAAATGAAAGACCTATAGATACACTGAACAATATGGCTAAATCTTAACAAATATAATATTGGTTGAATGACACCAGACATAAAAAACTATGATATCATTTATACATATTTCAAAAAATAAAACAAACTGGTTTTAGGCTTTTAGGCTTAATTTGTACAAAATATAAAGAAATATAAAGTGATTGCCATGAAACTCAGTTATCTTTTAGAAGTTGGGAGGGAGTATGGGATTATATTTCTGGGTTGTTAGCAATGCTCTATTTCTTAATCTAGATGATGACTACACAAGTATTTGTGATAAAATTTTGTTATATAGTATTGTAAGATATTTTACAATAAAAAGGGTTAAAGAAAATATTTATATTTCAACATCTTCTTTCAGAAACACCTAACAGATTGTTGGGGTAGGGATAATCTGGAAAAATTGCATGTACTAACCAGAGCTGTGGTCGAGGTTACCTCCATGAGTGCCAACAAAATGCACTAAGGCAAATTACTAGAATCAAGACGTGTCAATCAGGTGTGCGATTCTGCAGAAACCAAAAGTCACAGCAGCAGCTTTCTCAGCACTGCTGCTCTGGACAGAACAAACTAAAAACCAAACCAAACCAAACCAACAAACAAAAAACCAGAGAATCTAAATTTGTGAAGGCAGTTTTCAGCTTTACCTTCTGTCAGGAGTTATCTTTGCACAGTTGGATGCGAATCTCCTACATGGTCTCTCCAAGTGGCCATCTCTAATGCATCTCTAATGTACCTGCTAAAAGAGCTTTCAGAAGTGGGATTAATTGACTTTTGTGACCAGTACTTATTTGATCACTAAGACTGTGCCATGGATGGGATGGTGGTGATTAAATTACTTTCTGAACTAATTGAGAAAGTTTCACTGCTTGTTAGCAACAGTTACAATAAAAAGGCCCTGTTGCCAAAAGAAATACATGGATTTTTAAGATCAAATAAAATTATATGTTGCCTGCAGTTGTTAAAAGTCTTAAAATTGTGGTTTTAGCAGAACATTTCTTTCAAATCTCAGTGATTAGGGAGGATTATATTTAAATTTTATATAACAAGCATATTTGAAGTATTTGGCTATTAAGTCCAATAAAGATATTAGAAAGTATACTGGAATTAATGGCAAAATATATCTAATGTGGTCAACCCTGCAATATCAGCCTTTTAGATACTGCGTCACTCTTAAATTCAGGCTCCACTTTTCTCAGTGTAGTTCTCATGCTTCCATGAAGATATTCTCTGTTTTATCTTTTAACGGTTATAAAATTCTGAAATGACTTCCTACATAAAAACAGCAATTGCTATTTAGTTTCTGCTCAACATTTTGCTCTCCCTTTTCTCAAATTCCTGTTTACGTTGTTTTTAATTTTGGAGACTCTTCTTTATTTTCTTCACTTTTTGTTCCTTGTGCCACTCTTACAGCAATGAAACAATAATTTGTGCAATAATCCAATCACCTTTAATATAATTTTTATTATTCATGTATTTTTCTGATTTTATTATTTTTTCTTCTATTTTATTGACTTATGAACACCTGAATTTTTTCTTAGACTTTTGCCTGCTACCTCTACTTTCCCTGAGTCTCAATCACTCCATGATTTTAATTACCATCTATTACTAGTAGCTACCAAGTCAGTATTTATACGCTAGATAGCTGTAGTAAACACTCGGTTCATATTAACACTGTTTCTATAAAGACATGCCAGAACTTGGTGTTTGATAGGGAAGCCTCTTTTTTTTTCTTTTTTCTTAGTTGGAGTATAATTCCTTTACAATGTTTTGTTAGCTTCTGCTGTACAACAAAGTGAATCAGCTATACGTATACATATATCCCCTCCCTCTTGGACCTCCCTCCCCCCCCCATCCCACCCCTCTAGGTCGTCACAGAGCATTGAGCTGAGCTCCCTGTGTTATACAGCAGGTTCCCACTAGCTACCTGTTTTATACATGGTAGTGTATATATGTCCATCCTAATCTTCCAGTTCATCCCACCCTCCTTTTCCCCCGTGTCCACCCTTCTGTTCTCTATGTCTATGTCTCTATTCCTG
Organism: Mesoplodon densirostris; assembly: GCF_025265405.1. Taxonomy (NCBI): domain Eukaryota; kingdom Metazoa; phylum Chordata; class Mammalia; order Artiodactyla; family Ziphiidae; genus Mesoplodon; species Mesoplodon densirostris. The sequence continues at coordinate 169,257,576 of NC_082663.1, read as the reverse complement.
CCCTGCAAATAAGTTCATCTGTACCATTTTTCTAGATTCCACATATATGCCTTAATATATGATGTTTGTTTTTCTCTTTCAAACTTACTTCACTCTGTATGACAGACTCTAGGTCCATCCACATCTCTACAAATGACCCAATTTCATTCCTTTTTATGGCTGAGTAATGTTCCATTGTATATATGTACCACATCTTCTTTATCCATTCTTCTGTCGATGGACATTTAGGTTGCTTCCATGTCCTGGCTATTGTAAATAGTGCTGCAGTGAACATCGGGGTACATGTGTCTTTTTGAATTATGGTTTTCTCAGGGTATATGCCCAGTAGTGAAATTGCTAAGTCATATGGTAGCTCTAGTTTTAGTTTCTTAAGGAACCTCCATACTTTTCTCCATAGTGGCTGTATCAATTTACATTCCCACCAACAGTGCAAGAGGGTTCCTTTTTCTCCACACTCATTTCAGCATTGATTGCTTTTAGATTTTTTGATGATGGCCATTCTGACCAGTGTGAGGTGATACCTCATTGTAGTTTTGATATGCATTTCTCTAATAATTAGTGATGTTGAGCATCTTTTCATGTGCCTCTTGGCCATCTGCATGTCTTCTTTGGAGAAATGTCTATTTAGGCCTCTGCCCATTTTTTGATTTTTTTTTTTTTGTTTGATATTGAGCTGCCTGAGCTATTCGTATATTTTGGAGATTAACCCTTTGTCAGTTGCTTCATTTGAAAATATTTTCTCCCATTCTGAGGGTTGTTTTTTTGGCTTGTTTATGGTTTGCTTTGCTGTGCAAAAACTTTTAAGCTTAATTAGATTCCATTTGCTTATTTTTGTTTTTATTTTCATTACTCTAGGAGGTCAGTGAAAAAAGATCTTGCTATGATTTATGTCAAAGAGTGTTCTTCCTGTGTTTTCCTCTAAGAGTTTTATAGTGTCTGGCCTTAACATTTAGGTCTTTAATCCATTTTGAGTTTAGCTTTGTGTATGGTGTTAGGTAGTGTTCTAATTTCATTCTTTTACATGTAGCTGTCCAGTTTTCCAAGCACCACTTATTGAAGAGGCTTTCTTTTCTCCACTGTATATTCTTGCCTCCTTTGTCATAGATTAGGTGACCATAGGTAGTGGGTTTATCTCTGGGCTTTCTATCCTGTACCATTGATCTATATTTCTGTTTTTGTGCCAGTACCATACTGTCTTGATTACTGTAGCTTTGTAGTATAGTCTGAAGTCAGGGAGCCTGTTTCCTCCAGCTCCGTTTTTTTTTTTTTTTTCTCAAGATTGCTTTGACTATTTGGGGTCTTTTGTGTTTCCATACAAACTGTAAAATTTTTTATTCTAATTCTGTGAAAAACTGCCATTGGTAATATGATAGGGCTTGCATTGAATCTGTAGATTGCTTTGGGTAATATAGTTATTTTCACAGTATTGAGTCTTTCAATCCAAGAACATGGTATATCTCTCCATCTGTTTGTGTCATCTTTTATTTCTTTCATCAGTATTTTATACTTTCCTGAGTACAGATCTTTTGCCTCCTTATGTAGGTTTTAGGGCAACCTCTTTCATTTATTCATCCTAATATTTGTTGAGAACACTATTGTTAGAGAATAAATTTCTTAGTTATTTTAGTAGTGACATTAGGGTATGGGAAAGCATGTTTGGGTGGGAAGAAATCACTTCAACTAAGTAAATGGCTGGGGAAATATAGATTCCAAACTAATGAGTAACTGTTCAACATCAAGGATCAGAAAAAAGGGATAATAGCTTTATCCCTTTATTTGAATTTGTTGGCATTTTATTACATTTTTTCTCAATTTATTTCACCCCAAAATCTCATTGCTTTCTGTTTATGAGTCATGATTCTATTTATTAAACCCCCCTGGTACAATAAATCTTAAAGGCTGAGCTCCTTTTACCACTATCAATATTATGGTTATGATTAGCATGAAAGAAGTATATTACACACTCAATGCCTGAACACAAAAGGAAACAAACAAAAAAAAGTTCTTTTTGTACTGTGAAAGATGGCATGTATTGGTACCTCCTTAGAACCTTCTTAAAATATATATTCTTAAGCTATAGAATATGAAATACAAAAAAAAATTTTGGAAATGGGAGATGAACAGGCTTAGAGTCTGCTTATAAGAAAATTATTTAAATATAAATTGAAAGTAAAAGTTTCAAAAAATATTTTTTCACATTCAGGTGAGAATGGAAATGTTGGTGTATTTTGTTGGTTTCATAAATTCTTAATCTTCAAGACATGCTAAACATTTATGGCATACTAACAGTATAGAAATCTTTGCCCCCCAGTATGGCATCCTCATAGCATAACTGGGGGTTCTCAAATTTGAACAAGCACCAAAATTCCCTGCAGAATTTGTTAAACTAAGATCACTGGGCCCCACTCCTAGAGTTTCTGATACAGTCGTAAATCTGGGGAATGGACTGAGAATTTGCATTTCTAGTAAGTTCCTAGTTGATGCTTCCTAGAAGACCACACATTGGGAAGCATGGACATATAATATTAATAATACTTTCTTTCATACCTCTTTTGAAACATTCTATACATTTAATAGGCTACATCAATAAGTAGTTGAAGAAAGTAAAAAGTGTAGCTTGATTTAGGACCTGCATAATGGTACTCCTTTCACAAAATTCTTATTTAAACCTTGACCAAGCCATTTGTACATTTAAGATAAAATCATTTACACAAAGCTTCAGGGAGCAATTTTATTGTATTAATTCCTAGACCAACATGCTTACTGAAATATGACAAACTTTCTAGTCTCTTTCCTGGAAACAACACTGTGCAAAGGACAACTTATTTGGAGAACTATTTCAGAAAGAGCTCCAACATCATGAGTGATTATTATGCACAGCAGGTGTAAATGAATTATTTATCAAATATGTTTTCATTATTTCTCAGTGAAAACATGGAAGATCTTTTTCCAAGCACTCAATTTCAACAATCATTTGTACACAGAGCAGGTCTTTACTTAGACAAATATTTATGGATATGCTTTCATATGAAAAATGAAAGAGCTATTACAAATACAAACACTATACCATATTTTGAAAGCTTAAAGTGAATAATTAGTAAATAATTATGCCGTTTGATAAGCAATTTTCTTCATTGCTCACTTTTCTTCATTTTATATTTTAGCATTTGGTACTTTTAAAGAATTTATTATATACCCCTTTCTTAGAAGAAAAAACCTAAAATCATAAGCTGTTTATGCTACTTGATATTGTAATGATGACAGATATTGCAGTGATGAGCTCACTGTTTTCAAGTAAGTGTCACTGAACAAATATGCTCAGGGAAACAAGAATTTTAACTGTCTCCATAAAGGTTTTCCATACATATGTATTAATAGTATGGAGGCTGTTAGGTCAAATAGATCTATTAATTCCTCTCTAAGATCAGCAAGGATATGTTTATGTGTGAATGTGCACACACACACATGCTCACACAACATAAACATAGGCTCTTCTGGCACAGAGTACCTATTTCTCCCTCATATGAACCAAAATTTTCATCATACAATGGATCTGACCTGTGTAGAGATCAGTTTTTAAAATCTAAAGAGACAAATTACATCATAAGATTGTGTACTCATTGTCAAGATTATTAGCTTGCTAAATTGATATATTAAAACGTTGTAAAAAAATAGTTTACAAGTTGTTTAGCTAATTTGGTGGATCAGTTCAGTTTATAGAGTATTTTCAATAGTCTCATGTAGGGAACCTGATTTATCAGTTATCAAGTATGTTATCATTCTTCAAATGGAGATAATTATCTTTGAAAATGCATTTGTATGATTTCAGTTGCCTAGTTATTCACTTAAGCTGGATCCATACCATTTCCCTCCATGAAAACAACTGGTCATTTCAGTAGAAAAATCAGTGCAACCGTTTATTTGATATCTTGTAGGGTATATTTATTTTGCAAGTGATTCTTTCACAATTCAAATCGTTTATTTATATCAAGATATCCTAACTTTAACGAAATATCCTAAACTCTCCAAGACCAACCAAAGACTGTCATGGAAAGAGATTTGTTATTACAAAGAGTAAGAGAATAGTTTACATGCTATTCCAAACAAAATTTTATTTATTATTTTCAAAGAAAAATAATTAGTAATATAGGATAAAATTATCAAGCTATCAAATCTAGGTACTTCCTAATAAAACAAGGTTTCTTATAAAATGTGGTACTTATTAGAAGAGCCATCTGGTGGCCTGGTTGTAGGCTAACCATGTTTTATCAGGTTTTTAGTACACATAATTATAGTTGAGGAAATCTGGTACAGATATTTATAATAGTAAATGAAATCTATAACTGTTGTTTCCCACGTAAGAAGAAATCATTTTTGGAAATCTGTTTCATTTAGATGAAATATCTAATTGTTTACAACAAAGTTCTGGATGTGAAATTGCATCCTCTTTTCTTTCTATGTATTGAAATTTTATAGGCGACTAACCAAAGACAAAACAATACAAGAAGTGCACATCATCTTGTCAAACTTGTGATCATTTACCTTTCTGTTATCTTTAATGCTTACTATAACTACATAACCTGAATTTAAATATTTACATTATTTTGTACAGACCCCAAGATACTAACACTAGATTTCATATTAGAATGATTTCAGGTATGGAAAATTATATATATACATATATATATATATATTATATCCCCTATGTAATAATTTCTTAAACTTAGGAATATTTTATTATTATAACTCACAAAGAATAAGAAGCCATGCATTACTCTAGTAATCCTATTTTTTGTTAGGCTACATAATTTAAAGAATTCTAAAACATTGAAAAATCACAATGACAATAGAGGGATTAGAACTTTAAAAAATGAACATCTGTAGAGTAAAAAGAAATTGATGATGTATCACAGAAAAGAGAAGGCAAGCTTCACTTAATTATAACTTTTAAGTTATTAAGGGACATTGTGTGATCTCTAACATATGCATCTTTACTGCAGATTTAGGTTAAAATTCTAACCTGTGGTTTTGAAGTTCAAAAATAAGAGTTTTTTGAAAGTAAGAGAATTTTATTCTGTAACATATTACTAACAAATGTTGTTGGATTTCTTTGAAGATGGATAACTCCTTCACCTCTCTTTAGCTAATTATGGGGAAATGGAACCTGTCTTCCCATACACTATCTTGTATGCAAATATGGTGGTATAGAGTACTTGGATGATAAAGCCAGGTAGAAATAGTATAAATCCCAGGTTATCATTTGTAAACTACTTAACTGAATATTTTACCTTGCTGAACCAGTTTTCTCCTCTGTAAATTGGGAATAGGATAACCTTTGTCATAGGAGTAGAATACCTTTTTAAAAAACTTAAATTTCCTAGCATAGTGGTTAACACTGGAGTACTCAGTAATTGTTCTTTTTGTCTCTTCCTGCATGGTTTCTGAACACTCAGTCCTGTATGATACATCAGTCTTTTCCAGGCTTGTTTGTTATTTTGTTGGGGCTATTAGTTTAGTCATCTTTGCATATTCCCCATGTCTTTTGGGTATTATCAATTCTATCTTTTCTACTTCATATTATATATGGTTTCTTGAATATAAAAGGAAACAAAACAATAATAAAAACATGAGTTACATGAAAAGTAGTGGCATTTTCTAAGTGTCCATTTTATATACATAGGCTTTGAACGAGGAGCCTGACAAAGTTGAGAAACAGAAAGAAAAATTAAAGATTCAACCATTTTCTCCCACGTAAATTAGTTATCCTAAAGTCAAAATATATCACTGGAGACTTTTTTACTTTTCATTTCAATATATTGCATGATGCTTTAAAGTATAAAACCTAGCTGACTCTATAGGTCATGTTAATTGACCCTTCTGTGGTTTCAAGTTCTAATATAGAGTAAGTTTAAAAACAAAGAGTCTGAAGAAATCTGACAGTGATCATACATGTAAGAAATTATATACTAGTTTTGCATCATTCAGCCATCCACTAGACAGCAGCAAGAGATTTGAACAAGAGAACAATCTTTCTTAGAAAAGTTAATTTGAACATTTGATATAAGTAATTACCTCTCTGGAATTATTAAATTGTTAAAAAATTATTTACTGGCAATCTACTCCTGGTTCCTTACCCTGAATTCAGAGGGGGGATTAATTTAGTATAAATGCAGAAAACGTTTTCATAAGGACTAGCAACTATGAAACTATGTACATAGTGTTTCTTTTTTTTCCAATCTTTAGTTACAAGTAAAGAAATGGATAATTAATGTCTGTAGTATTAGGAAGGGGAAATGTTGGCAGGTTAAGTATAAGAAGTGTGTTTTTTCATTACACAGTGGCAAGCTTTAATATAAGTAAGTAGATAAAGAAATCAATTCCAAGGAGACTCTTCTGGAGTCCCCACATTAAGAAGAAAATGCTGGATTTTTTGTATCAGCTTGTATTCTGGCAATTAAGTAATAGGACTGCGTCCTGCTGTTTATATAACAACTCAAAAATGGTGTCTGTTTAACTGTCAGGTTGTTCATTATCCCTTGTATATGGTATGGCTGAGAAGGCTGGAGAATCTAAATGCATTGCTCTAATAGGAAACACTTTTGATATCACTGTCATTTGATTGCTGCCACCTGAGAGAAGACAATTAAGTAATTTGGGGACATTTTCCAGAGCTGTAAAAATGGACAAGATGTGCTGTTAAGCCATCCAAATGGAACCTGACACTTGATCAACAATTTTGCTGAGGAGGGGAGAATAAAAATCACCAATATGAAAGGAAAAGCTCGATGTCTGAAGGCTATGGAGAGTTTTATTCTCTCCTGAGAGTAAGAGATGAAGATGGGACTGCAGGTTGGCTAGTCAGCTCTACAAAAAAAAATTCAAATCCTTCCATTGTTTCTTCTTTCTAAAAAACAAAAAAAGAATTATAAAAACAGAACAAACAGAACAGAAGGAACAGAAGGGAAAATAGAGAAATGTTTTAGAAGTGGGAAACAGGAAACACAGTATTTTCAATAGCGTGAATCAAGACAAGTCAACTGGTAGTGTTAAATAACAAAGAAAAAATTCACACCCTTTATTTCCTGAGGAATATGCATAAAACTCTGTATTTGATAAATAAGAATCTATGTTAAAATATATGAAATATTCTTTAGAAATCACATTCTGTCCACAGAATTGCTGCCTCCTCTGACACATGAGTACTTTGTACATACACATAAAAAGGAATTTTTTTCCTAGTTGAGTTATTTTCATTGTGATGTGAGATAAGACATCTACATGGATTCTGATGTATTGAATAGATTTTGAAAATAGAAAAAAAATTTCAGGATGACATCAACTGAATATTTAAAAGAGATAGAGGAAATACCAAGCTTTTGCCTGATTCTACAAGATTCAATTATTAAGGAGATATTTAACACCTATAATTTGCTAGTTTTATAGGAATAAACAAAATTATGAGAAATGACAACTTTCCTAGTCTGGTCTTAAATCAGAAAATGAACTAAAAAAATCCTCACAAACTCTGAATTTCCATTACTTTGGTCAGAGTAATATGAAGAAGACTGCATGAAATCTAAAATGGAATTGGATTGGGGAAAGATTATTGCTTTTAACCGAGTCAAAAATCTGAATTTGATTTAAGTTTTGGACAAAGTGAAAAAATTACAAATACATTGTAACATCCTTTCTCATGCTAATATTATATAATATACAGAAGATAAACACATTTGTTAATGTAACCGTTTCCTGCAGTGTGTACTTCCTGGTTTCAAAACCACGGTTTCTAATATGGTAACTTATTTCTGTCTAGCAGGTATCACTTAATAACATTGAACATAACAGAAGACCAGGGGTCAAAGAAGCTTATGAACTCACTCCTTCCTCCCAAATGCCCTCATCCTAGCATCAGCTCTTCCCTTGAAAAACAAAACAAAACAAAACACAAAACAACTAAAGCTTTTGACTTAAAGTAGATGAAAATACCTAAAGGTGTTTTTTCCCCCTGGTAACTAAAGCATATTTTAAAAATAAGGGAGAGAAAAGCTCCGAAGTCTAAATTAAAGCAAAATATTAGCTCATGGTGCTCTCTCCCTCTCTTTCCGTTTCCCTCTATCCTCTCTCTCTCCATAGACAGATAGATAACAAACATACACACACACACACACACACACACACACACAAATATCTATATTTATATATACACATACACACATTTTCACTTGAAAGACTGTAATTCAATACATAATGGGAAAAATCTAACAATGACAATAATCAAGCTTGAAAAAATTCAGATAAATTGTTTTAGTGATCAATATTAAATATTACAATGGATCAAGAACCCAAAATACAAGCAAAAAATATTTAAGCAACAGTTATCATAGTTAAGTAAACAGTAAAAACATTCAAAGAAAAGGTAGGATTAAATAATCAAGATATTAAAAACTATAAAAATGAGAATATATATATACATTTATAAGAATGCATATATGCTTATATGTTATATAGGCAAATATTTAGTTATTTATATACACATACATGTGCATATTTTATCTGAGACTATTTCTTTGTGTATTTATTTTACGTAATTCTATATTTGCATTAAAATCCCAAAATTTTTAGTGACTTTAATTATTCTACACTTATATATATGCTTATGTATTTTATTTACGTATAGACTGATAATATAGGAAATACTGGCAATTTCAGACCATTTTTACAACTCTAAATATATATATGTGTGTATATATATATATACACACATATATATATATGAATGTATATGAATGTCACTAAAGTAATGTTAAAAATCTAAAAACAAAAAAAGATTAATTAGATCATGCTGGCGCAATATAATGGTTATTTCCCTATAAAATTATGAGTTATTTTGTGTACATGTTTATTTTTTGTTAAGGGTATATTTGTTTAAGACCAGCTTTTTAGAACAGTTTTAGGTTCACAGCAACATTGAAAGGAAGGTACAGATTTTTAACATATAACCCATTCCCTTTCACAGGCATGGCCTCCTCCATTATCAGCATCCCCCACTAGAGGGTTACACTTGTAACAATGGATGAGCCTACACGACACCCAAAATTATAATCACTCAAAGTTCATAGTTTACATTATGGTTCACTCTTGACGCTGTACATTCTATGGGTTTAGGCAAATGTATAAGAACGTGTTATCTATCATTAGGGTATCATACAGAGTATTTTCACTGCCCTAAAACCCCTCTGTGCTTAGCCTATTCATCCCTCGCTGTAAAGCTGCTATAAACGTCCATGTGTAGGTTTTTGTAAGGACTTGTCTTTTTTTTTTTTTTGCGGTACGCGGGACTCTCACTGTTGTGGCCTCTCCCGTTGCGGAGCACAGGCTCCGGACGCGCAGGCTCAGCGGCCATGGCTCACGGGCCCAGCCGCTCCGCGGCATGTGGGATCCTCCTGGACCCGGGCACGAACCCGTGTCCCCTGCATCGGCAGGCAGACTCTCAAGCACTGCGCCACCAGGGAAGCCCAGGACTTAAGTCTTTGACATAAATTTTCAACTCCTGTGGGTAAATACCAAGGAGTGTGATTGCTGTATTGTATGATGAGTATGTTTAATTTTTTAAGAGTCTGCCAAACTGTCTTCAAAGTGGCCCTGCCGTTTTACATTCCAGCCAGTAATGAATGGGAGTTCTTGTAGATCCACATCCTCACCAGCATTGGTGTTGCCAGTGTTTCAGATTTTGACCATTTTAATAGGTGTGTAGTGTATCTCGTTTTAATTTGTAATTCCCTGGTGACGTATGATGTGGAGTATCTTAATATGCTTATTTGCCATTGGTATATTCTATATCTCTTTGGTGAGGTGTCTGCTAAGGTCTTTGGCCCTTTGTTAATCAGGTTATTTTTTTATTGTTGAATTTTAAAAATAAGGGAGTTATTTGTATATTTTGGATGTCAGTCTTTTATCAGATGTGTCTTTTGCAAATATTTTCTCCCAGTCTGTGGCTCATTTTCTCATTTTTTGACATTGTCTTTCACAGAGCAGAAGTTTTTAAAATTTTAATGAAGTCCAACTTATCAACTATTTCTTTCATGGATCATGTCTTTGTGTTATATCTAAAAAGTCATTATCATACCCAAGGTCTCCTAGGTTTTCTCCTATGTTAGCTTCTAGGAGTTTTATAGTTTTGTGTTTTACATTTGAGACTGTGATCCATTTTAAGATCATTTTTGTACATATTTACTCTTCATTAGTTTTACCTTCTTCATTCTAGCTTCCTTCAGTGATCAATATTCTTCTGCTTGAACAACTCCATTCAGAATATCCTTTAGTACAAACCTGATGGTGATGAATTCTGCTAGGTTTTCCTTTTTTTAATTTAAATACTTTGTTTTTGTTTGAGAATATCTTTATTTCACTTTCATTCTCTATAGATATTTTGCTGGATGTAGAATTCTGGATAAGCAGAGTTTTGTTTTATTTTTCATATTTTTGAAGATTAGCATTCCATTGTTTTCCAGCTTTTGTTTTTTTCTAAGTCAATTTCAGTCTAAATTTCAGTCCTTTGAAGATACTCTGTCATTTGTCCCTGGCTGCTTTTAAGACCTTGGTCCATTTTGAATTAATTTTTGTGAAGGGTATAGCTCTGTGTCTAGATTCCTTTTTTTTTTTTTTTGGTATGTGGATGTCCAGTTATCTAGCATCATTTTTTATGTTTATTTTTCTCTTAAAGTATAGGCAAAAAATTAGGTGAAACCTATCTGTCAGATATTCACAGAAATCTATTTAAAAATTTTTCCTTTCCAAACAAATAACAAAATCATTGCAAACTGGCTTAATGAAACAGAGAATTTATTTGCTTACATAACTGTAAGGCATGTTTGGTTTCAGATAAGGATAAATTCAGGGTCTCAGTGTATGTCACCAGGTTCTTTCCTGTGTTTGTTTTAAATTCTGTAAGCATTTAATTTTTAGAGAAGCTCACTCTGTAGTACAGTAAGGAAACTGACTTACAGCCTCAAAACTCTTACTCAACAATTCAAATTGGAATTTTGGGACTAAATTTGATTGGCCCAATTAGAATCATTTGCCACATTCAGGGGTATGCAAGGCAGTGATTGGTATAGGCCCAGGTCACATGCTTGCCCCTTGATCTTGGGGTTGATTTAGCCTTACCTACATTATTTGGGCTTGCAGTAGGAGGAATGATGCCCTGAGGGAAATTTATAATAATGTTACAGAATTTTGGAAATGAATCTAGGAAAAAAGTATAAACAGTAAAGTCAAGTATATGATGGTAAATTTGTGTGTATTCATGAATGAGCATGTGTGAATGCTCAGCAGGATAAGGAAGAATAAAAACTTCAGGCCTGGGCTTCCCTGGTGGCGCAGTTGTTGAGAGTTCGCCTGCCGATGCAGGGGACACGGGTTCGTGCCCCGATCCCGGAAGATCCCACATGCCGTGGAGCGGCTGGGCCCGCGAGCCATGGCCGCGGAGCCTGTGTGTCCGGAGCCTGTGCTCCGCAACGGGAGAGGCCACAGCAGTGAGAGGCCCGCGTACAGCAAAAAAAAAAAAAAAAAAAAAAAAAAAACTTCAGGCTTCCCTGGTGGCACAGTGGTTAAGAATCCACCTGCCGACACAGGGGACACGGGTTCGATACTCAGTCTGGGAAAATCCCACATGCTGCGGAGCAACTAAGCCTGTGCGCCATAACTACTGAGCCTGTGCTCTAGAGCCCGCGAGCCACAGCTACTGAGCCCGTGTGGCACAACTGCTGAAGCCCACGTGCCTAGAGCTTGTGCTCCACAGCAAGAGAAGCCACCACAATGAGAAGCCTGCACACCTCAACGAAGAGTAGCCCCTGCTCTCCGCAACTAGAGAAAGCCCACACGCAGCAACAAAGACCCAACATAGCCAAAGATAAACAAATAAAATAAATTTATTAAAAAAAAGAATGAAAAATTAGCCATATTCGTATCAATATTTTTATCATGCCACGTTCTTACTTTACTAAAATTTATAAATTTGTTTTTGCCGTCTTAAGTTATCACGAGTAAGCTTGTCTTTTGAGGAAAGCTGAGATTTTTTATAAGCTCTGGGAATGTCTAGCCTTTAGTTGTGAGTGGTATTATGCTTTGCTCTCCTCATTTAAAGGTTTCATACCAGTTTATTCTTACGCAGCCTCATTCTTTTCAGATTACTTTATTTTTTAAAAAACATACTTTCTGCTTTCTTCAGACAGCCATTGCATTCTGACACCACCTTACGCTGTTCAAGAACTTGTCTTTACTGAATTAGTATTGATTTTAAAAGAGAATGTTCTTAGAAGAAAACCAAAGAAAGCCTTTGGTTTAATTAACATACAGTGATCAGTGTTCCAAGAGAGAATGCTTTCAGTAAAATGTTGCTGAATGTACTTAAGAAGCCAAGATAATGCTGTAAATGACTGAAACCTTAATGTACTATTGCCATGTTGATCATGGTTTGCCCTATTCCATATGATTGTACAGCTTTTGGATGGCCACACACAGGTAGATAGTGATGTTTCTGTGTGCCTATCCCACTTTTATTACCATACCCAAGATTTTTCTGGTTTATGCAGTATTCCGAGAGTATCCAGAATGGCATTCCAGTGCTTTACCTTTTAAATTAGTAAATAGAAAGTTGAGTTCACTATCACTTTCAAAATAAATGATTTATTTACAAAATTTGGTACATTAACTATAGTAACAAATTTCTTAGTGCACATTTCACTATCTGGTGTGACCGTTGCATGCCCAATTTTGCTTTAATAGAGTTTTTATCCATGACACATCTCTTTGCTGAAATTTCTGATAGATTGTACATAACTAAAGGGAAACCAAGATGGTTTTATGAAAAAATTCTCTGGGCTAACATGTCACTCATGGAATAACAACCTAGAGTGGATGACAGTTCTCACACCAGCTGCTTGACATCTGAACAGCTGCCAATGCCCTAGGAAATGTCACACCATCAGATATAGACTCTGAGTGTGTGAGCAGCAAAAATGTATCTGGTAGAGGCCAGCACCCCAGGCCATGACTAACACCCCAGGCCCCATCATCCCATAAGCTTGAAGCTGGGGTTGAGCTGTCAGTTTAATAAATGAATAGCCTCTTTGTTTTGATCAGTATTGTCAAGGCTTATTTCAAAAAAGGACTCTGATTCCTCTCACAGTCTAGCCCAGCCAAAGTCAATTGGTACAATTTCAAGGTGAATTTATTCACTCTTTATAAAGTTCTGTGCGCGAATATATCAAGACAGTTGAATAAATTGAAATAAATAGACTTGGAGTTACATATTCTCCCAGTAATTGAAATAGTTTCCCCCCCCAATATATTTATAGTAATAATTCTACCTTTATGAAACCTAGCCTAGCTACAGAAAGGAAAGCACAGAATTACCATTTTGATAACGTATTTGGAAAATGCAACTGGGGCTAATATGTTGATAAGGGCACCTGAAAGTTGTCCTTGCCTTTAACCATTCCCTGTTAAACTTTGAGTAAAGCACTAGCTTTACCACTTGATAAGGATGCCTGATTAGCCTGCATTGATGTGCAAATATTTGCCTTGAATTTAGTCATTTCTAAATAGAAATGCACAAACACTAGCTCTTTCTGTCTGTTTTACAGTACTTTGGATTTGAGTTGCATATACACTGAACTACAAAACAGCATCAGTGGTGATGTCCGTCTGAAATGAGCAAATCTAGTTAATTTGATGTAGAGAATTAATTTAACATATGTCACCTCACCTGTCATCATTGCAATTTTTAACAATATACGATAGTTTTAACTTACAGCTTCAAAGCTCTTTTTTTTTTTTTTTAATTTTGCAAACGGGCAGAAGCTAGATCATAGTCAGAAAGGGTCACTGTAACAGAAAGGTCTCCTGATTATAGTAGAAAAACCTCCCCAACTTTATCTGAGTGTGATGGAGAAAGAATTAATCTCACCCACTTACAGCATGCTGTTCTGAAAAGGATTTTCAAAGCAAAAAATATCTTATCTGAAAATATGGTTCCCCTTAAACCATCAGTAAGCCTTGGGAAATGCTGCATTCTGAGGTTTGGGAAGGAAAATGCTTTGACTTGATAATGAAGGACACCTGGGAGTGATTGGCGTTTGCTAACAGAAAGTCAAATAATTGAGGTATAATGGTAGGAAAGGGTTTAGGGAACAACTTAGTCCAATGCTAATCCTTTGAAAACTTGAAGCGATGTCTATGATTTCTTTTTTCCCTCTGACAAGCAACCTATAAAAATGATCAAACTGATCAACTGAGAATGCCGTTTCCCTTCCTTTATCTTTTTTAATCTCGCTCTTTTAAAGCAAATTGAAGCTCCTTCTCCTATCCATCAGTGTGCATATAAGCTCTGATGTGTGACCCATGGGCAAATAAGCATTTCTTAGCCACTCTCTGGAACATTATTATTTCATGAAACATAAACAATAAATGTGAGAGTCACATTCAGGCTGAGGAGATGTATGGCTTGAATAATATAGATTTCAAAAGAATATTTTTACCTCTGGGTCATTTAAAATATGTATATAACCAAGTTGCTATTGATTAAAAGTCTTCTTTCAAAGCTCTTCCAGAATAACTGAAATAAATGTGCTGAAAATCTCAACTCTGATTTTAGTAGATGGATATCTACACACTTATAACACATTATCAGAGCAGTACCTTTAATGATAGTGAACAGATATCACACCTATTTCAGAGTTCGAGCTCACCTTAAACAGAAGGGAGCCTGTGGGGCCTGAAAGGAATAGCCATGCTTGCTGCTTCGGAAATAAAAGTTCTCCTCTTGGTTTAAACTGCTTATTGATCATCAGTACTTTAATAAGGGAGATGCTGTTAAGGAAGACATGACTGTTAAACTCTGAGAACTAATTTAGAACTTGAAAATGGCAGTCATCTTCCATTTTTAGAGGCTGAGTTGTGTCCGAACACAAAATGACCCCTTGAATAAACAATTAGAATAGTATTACCTCAGGAGACCATGTCTGAAAACATACAGAAGTTTCTCATTACCCATGCTTCTTGTCTTATATCTTAACCTGAGAATAAGTAGTTATTCTTTTCAAGGAATGTTTTAGAGAGTGTTCATATAGGGATTTTGTTCCTTTCCTTTCCAGACAAAGGACTTTGAGCAATCTGTGTCCTGATGCTGTTGATAATCTAATTTCTCTGTAATGTTGATGGAAGCATCTACTCTGCCCATTACTTGAAGCTCCACAAAGAACCTCTAGAACAGCAGTCAGCAAACATTTTCTATAAAGGACCAGATGATAAATATTTTAGGATTTGTGATCTCTGTTGCAGTCATTCAACTCTGCTGTTGTAATGTGACAGCTGTCATATACAGTATTTAAATAAATGTGGTTGTGTTCTATTAAAATATTATTTACAGAAATAGGTGGTGGGCTGGATTTGGCATCTGGCCTGTAGTTAACCATCTTCTGCTCCAGAATAAGAAACATCTAACTAGTGAGAATCTATTGTTCTGATTCACATCAATACATTAATACAGACTATTGTTATCATCTATTGGAGCTGAGATAATCCCTGATGAAGATTTGTACTAACCTCTTAAGCAATTCAACCTCTCTATTAATCTGATTAATCTACTCTTACAGTTGCACAACAGAATAGCAGTCATATGTTAGACCTTAATGTTTAGCTACATGTTGCAATATAATTAAGGTTCTCTAATTTTTATAGTGGATTTACTATGGGCTAGATGGTAGAGATTACAGTACTCTCTCTCAGGCAGCAGAATAAAATCAAATAAACCACCAAATAAAGTATTTACATTTGTGATGAGTATTTTATAGGAAGGAAAAACTAGAGTGTTGAGTTTGAGAATAATGGTGGTGGGGATTCTATTTTATATTTAGTGGTTTAGGAACCTCTTAACATGTTTCTCTTTATTAGTTAGGAATAAGTGTATATCAGAGTGGGGCCCTGCCTGGACATGAGTTCAGTGGCAAGAATAGATAAGTAAATTAAGATATTTTAAAAAGATAACTAATTTCCTGAATAGGTAAATATAAAATTCAAAAGGCACAAAAAATAAGTAGTAAAAGTAAATTTTCTTCCCCACATGCCCCAAACTATGCAATCTCCCTCTCCAGATGCAGTACTGTTACCAGTTTTTTTATTCATTATATGAATTAATTTAGGTTCTAGAAGATACGACTTGAAAAAGAGATATACCAATTTCCTGCCTTTAGTATACATTGATATATCAGTGTCAGGGAAGGGGACATTTCCTGTTCTGCCCCTCTTGAATTCTAATTGGTTGGACTAATAATAAAATTGACACAAGACAGATTATCAGGAGAAAAAAATAACAAATTTTAATTTGCACACACAGAGGTCTCATAGAAATGGGACTAAAAAGTAGCCAAAGCAAGCAACTTTTATACTTTTTAGACAAAGAAACAATAAATTTATGAGGAGTTGACAGGACAAAGAAATTTAGGCTTTGGGTGCTTCGTGAAGATTCTAAATAGAGTTTGGGCTTGAGGTAGTAAATTAAAGAAATAACAAGGTTTGATAATATAGGCTTCTTAGCTCAGAATTCCCTATCTCTGGCCATAAGGGTGCTTTCCTACCTCCAAGTGCAGGGGGTGCACCTTTAACTTGGGAGATTTATTTCCTGCTTTCAGGGAGATAGAGAGGAGAGTCAAAGTGCCCCTCTTGCATCAGCTGTCTCTTAAGTAACTTTAACTGAAAATAATCAATATGCCTTTTCTTGGCCTCCCCTGGTCCCCAGCAAACATATACAAGCTCACTAGTACATTTAGAGCTTAAATATTTCTAATGGTTTGCTGTTATACAGAGCTACAGTGAAAATACACATACTTAAAACTGTGTGAGATAATCTGTTAGGAGGCAATCCTCTATGGGTCTGTCACTTTTCTGCATATCTTGTGAGCAGAGGCACTAGCTGCCTTTTTATTCTGGATTATTTTGTCAAGGAGGTTTGTGTGGCAACTAGCCATGGAAAATGGAGGTGGTGTTTCCCTCTGGAAGGAAAGGAGGTGTACTTATTGGTCAGCATAGAAGATTCAGGTTCAGGTTCCTAACTTCAGGGGTTCTTCAGCTGTGATGCAAACCCATAGCATATGCAGCATCCACCTGAGCCCCACCGAGTTACCCTTGTGGGACTTGAAGGGACAAGGGGCACTGATGAAAACATGCAGCTCAGGCTGCTACTATCCCATGATAAAGTGATAAAGTGCTTCATTTCTGCCTCAGGAGTCTCCAGTCTTCTGCCAACATGCATGAAACTGTGGCAGGCTAATTATTATCTCAAAAATAGGGGAAAATCTCAGACTCTTCATAGTTCATGATAATCTGTAGCATAAAGTACTAGAATTGGAACTGTGGGACCAAAGATTAAGTGAATTACAAATATATTTTAATAATTATAGTAACATCAACAGAAATGAAAGTGCCTTTTTCTCTTTCTGCAATCTCACTAACAAATTGTGTTACCCAACCTTTGATATTTGCCTATTTGCTAAGTGAAAATGGTATATTAATGTATTTTTAATTTGTATTTCACAATAAGCAAGTATATATATTAACCAAGTACTTAATAGCTGTTTATATATACTTTTCTGTGGAATTATCTATTTTTATCTTCCAATTTTTTTCTTTTTTAGAAACTGATTATTTAGAGCTCTGTAAATATTAAGAATTTAGGCTTTGGTTTATCACACATTACACAGATTTCCTTCCAATATTTGATTATCTCTTTTACTTTAAGATTTTTCTTATGAGTGAGAAAATTTGAAGTAGACAAATTTATCACTCTTCTCCTTAGGGCTTTATGTAATATTAAGCCTTTCTTACTCAGATTATATAAGAAGTTTTTATGTAAGATTATGCAAGTTTAGCTGCTCTTTGTACTTTTTTGAGTTTTATATTGTGCACTTAGATCTTTGATCCATCTGCAACATGTTTTCAAGTACAGATTAAGATATAGATCCACCTTATTTATTTTTCTGGATTGGGTTACTTTTGAAACAACCAATACCATGTTAGGAATCTTAATTGAGATTTGGAACAAAAAAAAGAATTTCCTCAAGAATCACTTAATCACACACTTGAGATAAACTATTAGCTGAATTTACTAAACCGTTAAATTAAACATTTCAATTAATTACCAACACACTATTGAATTGTAAAATTTACTTTGACCACCAGGCCTTCTTCACAGAGGGAGGGAATTGCTATATATTCTCTAGTGAGGTCATTTTTTAGGCCTGTTACTTTAATCATCTTTCTCTCCTTCCCTCCTTCTTTTCCTGTATCCCCCCTTCTCTTTCCCCTCACTTCCATCTCTTCTTTCCTCCTTTTCCTCCTCCCTCCCTCCCTCTCTCCCTTCCTTCCTTCTTTCCTTCCTTTTCATGAATCAGACAAATCTCCCTCAAAGACCAAATATTATTGTTTATTACAGTGCTATGCATATCTTATAAACTTCCCATTTTTTAATCTCTGAGATTCTTCTTCTCCTTCCTCTGTGTCTTTCCTTCTTCAGTTTTTCACTACATTCTCCTATTCATTGTTTCTTTTCTTTCTTGTGTTTTCTGCAGATGTCTACTCTATGCATAGCTCTTTACTGCTGCTGCTTTTTAGAAGACCTCTATCCCCTCCTGCTTTTTGGGCTCTTCTTACTCTCCTGGTTCATTCCCTAAATAACTCTTTCTCTAAAACTTTCTGGGTTATTGCCTAGGCAAAAAAAGACTACAAATAATCTTAAGTTTTATGTCTCTTATTTTTTGGGCTGGTTTTATTATTTAAAAAAAAATTGTGACTCAGTTGCCCTCATCATATGTAGTCATATTTATTTGGCAACCATGGAAAAGACTATGAAATTTTTGACTAAAAGGGAACTACTTCCAAATCTTTTGTCAGTTACTCTCTTTTTCTTACTCATCTCTGTACCAAATAGTCTACTTAAGTAATTTATATATATTTACTTAGATTATAATTACTTTTATTTATCCTGTTTCAGAAAAGCAATATAACCTTAACTCTAGATATGATTGCCTCTGGCACTTTTCCATCACTCTATTCACTTACGTCTGGTCTATGATTCTATAATTGTGCTTTTTATAATGATTCTTTAACTTATATTGTCCAAATGCATGGACTTTATTTCCATATACAAAGCAATTGTATTTCTCCTTATTCCTCTTTTTCTTCTTTTCTTCCTCCTCTTCTTGTTCTTTGATTTTCTTCTTCTTTCTTTATTTTTTTTATTTATTATTATTATTATTTTTTTTTGCGGTACTTGGGCCTCTCACTGTTGTGGCCTCTCCCGTTGCGGAGCACAGGCTCTGGACGCGCAGGCTCAGCGGCCATGGCTTATGGGCCCAGCCGCTCCGTGGCATGTGGGATCTTCCCAGACCGGGGCACGAACCCACGTCCCCTGCATCGGCAGGCAGACTCCCAACCACTGCGCCACCAGGGAAGCCCCGACTTTCTTCTTCTTATACTTAGTGAGTTAGAATGAGATTGCCTTAACACTGATAACTTAAATTTTATCCATTTGTTTAACTCTCTCTAACTCATTCCAAATCTGCACAGGAAGTTTCGGAACCCTGAGTTGTAGCCTTGGTTCCATGAGCTCTTATTCCTTCTGCTCCCACTAGGCGCTGTGCTATTTGATCATCACCTCACTGCAGCATCAACCCAATGCAGTCTTCTGCCATTACTCTGAGAGGTGTGATGATCTCTCTTGGTCTGGGTAATAGACTCTTATACTCCCTCCCTTGGAATAGGAAGCCCAACATTTCATTAGGCTCCACATCTCCCATCTTAGCTTATAGCCTCTGTTAGGGAAGGGGGGATTTCCCCCCACCCCTCCTGAGTTCTTTTGGCTGATCTAATAAATAAATTGACACAAGACAGATAAACAGGAGAAAAAAAAAACAATTTAATTCAATGCCTGGAAGTCTCCTAGAAATGGGACCCCTAAAATGGCCAAAGCAGCCTGTTTATATATCATTTTTAGAAAAACAAACAATTACTTGTGAAGACTTATCAAAGAGGCTTGTGCTTGGGATAGCAGACTTTACAGCTTTCTTAGCCTTGAATTACCTTTCCTGGCTTCCTTGAAACATCTTGCAACCCTCATGAGACAGCTTCCCCCCTTGTTTAAGGTGAATCCTATTATCTATAGTCTAAGAGTCCTACCTAATATAGGAATTTAAATTAATTATTAAAACATGATCACTGGATTCAGGAAAGCCATTACCTAGAAAGGTAAAGAAATGTTTAGTGCAAAGATATAGACCATATACAGACAACTGCAATTAGAAGGAGCTGAAAATCATTGAAATTTAAGAAGAGTTTCTCTAAGTGAAGAGGTCATTCCGGGAATGGGAAATATCAAGAACAGAAGCATGGAGTTTAAACAAAGCAAGAAGAGGAAGAAGCACTGTTTAACTGGAACGTGTATATGGATGGTGTGAGATGAACTTGAATATTTTATGAGGCACAAAGGAAGGCTTTAGAATCTGGCATTAGACTTGACAGCAGTGGGCCTTGCTGGGGGTGGTGCATTTTTCCCTTACTTGTTTTTAAACAGACAGTGATGGGATGAAGCATGCTCCTAGGAAGATGAGTCAGGTAAGAAAGTACCAGATTGATTAGAGAGCCTAGAGCCCAGATGGAAGAGATGGATTAGGAGGCTGTATCAATTAAGAGACATTTAGCTTTAGGTCACAGAAAAACAAACAAACTAACTTTACTGGCTTAAGAAAAGAGGGAGAGAGGGAGGGAGGGAGGAAGAGAGGGAAGAAAGGCAGGGGTGGTGGGGGGAGAGAGAGAGAGAGAACAACTTGAATTTATCAGGTCACGTAACTAAAACAGCCACAGGTAGAGCTGAAATTAGAAAATGACAGCTTTGGGGGCTCAAATGATGTCATTAGGGCTAAGTTTTCTCTGGCATCTGTCTCACCTTATGCTGGCCTAACCTTAGAGCTCCACATCTGCCAGTTCCAGACTCTCCTGTCTGGATGCAGAGATGCCTAAAGGAGCTCCGACATCAATTTCTCTGAGGTTCATGTCTAGCAGAAATGACTGGACACCTTTCTAGACTCATCCCCAAATTACTGGACTTTATTCTTATTGGCCAGCATAGATCATGGGCTCATCCCAGGATATCCACTTTGGTCAGGAAGATACACTGCTTTGACTGGTTATATTTGGATCAAGTATTGACCCACATGACATAGAAAGATATAATGTTTAACTTTGATTTATTGTTCAGTGCTAGTTAGTTTATTCCAAGGCCACTTTTCATAAACGATTTCATGTTTTGTGATGAGGGAAGCAATACCATTTGTAAGACGGAAATAATAATTTACTGAGTTTTCAGTCACAAAAGTATATTTAAAACACATTATGTCAGGCTTAAGATTTTTAGTATAGTTTTACTTTATTAAGTATTCCAGAACACACTGCATATGACAGATTTCTTCCTACTGCAAACTTTCACAGCGTAACCCCTTGAAATACGGAGTTTATAATGGAAATACTGATGCTACCTTAACTCTGCTAAAGTGAACTGTGCTGCTGTGATAAGAGGAAAATGTATGTTTGCATTTGGAAGACTCATCATCTTTCCAAATCATGATTAGTAGGTGGCAGGACAATAGAACACTGAACTGTATGCAAAGATAGGCCAGATTTGAAATATGAATCTCTTGCCAGTGCAAGAGATGAAGATGGCAGTTGTAGTCTCTTCAGATTCATAATTTACTAAGTTGTAGGTGGGTTAGCAGTGATTGATCATCCCTGGGCAGGGTGTTAGCAGTTTTAAAATCATTTTATTGCATTACGCAAATACGAAATTTAAAAGTTTTAGGCTGTCCTTATCTCTATCGTAAGCAACTCTTGGGTACAAGCTTACCTCTAGAAACTAAATGTACATAGGGTATGCTTATTTCAGTATATCTCTCTCTCTACTGTAGCTTATCATTTTGTATATTACATATTACACAGTGGATTGTTTATGGTATGAAAAGTATTCCGTTATTGTGAGGACATAAAACACTTGCTACAGAAAGAAGTATGGCAAAGAACTATAGGTTTTGCTACCAAATAGTGAAATGAAATTTGTCACTGCCTCTGTAGTCAACTAAGAACGTTTGGAGATGAAATTATTCAGGGTATAGTACCAGAGGCACAAAGGCAGAACTTGCTACCTATTAAAAAATAAGAAACTGTTGTGTTCTATCATACCAAGGGATGTTTTCCATTCAGAACCATCAAGGAAAGGCATGAAGACAGCTGAACAATGTAGATAAAGGGGTTCTCAGTGATGGCTTTGTGTAGGCTTCTGCTTTATTGTCAACTATAAAAAGCATTGTCAAATTGGTATGGCTTAGGGCATAGCAGAGGGAGTGTCCTTGGAAATATCAAAGGACATTTCCTTTTACTTAGAAGCCTCTCTTTCTTACCATATCTCGGATTCGTTTGCAATTGCAATTCTTAAGTGTGATTGTGTGATGGATCAGAGTAGTGGTCTTAGCTCAGCCTATATCACTTTGAAAGCTTACATGAAGGATGTTACCAGTCACTGGGGAGGCTCCCTCCCCAAACCTCTACCCTTCTATAGCCACAGTCCCTAGGTATGTAGAGGAATGTAAATATAGGAAATAAAGATCAATTTGCTGTAGAAATTTAGAAAGTGTAATTATCCTCCTGGCATGTCTTCGTCCCATAGGAATCAAGTCGATATCCAAGATCAAGTCTGACTCAACAAAAGGGAGATTTTTACAAAGATTTGTGTGATTCAGAATTCAGTATTTGTGTATAAGATTGCTTCCTTCTTGACTTGACATGTGGCAGAACAGAGTGTCACATTACTTGGGATAGATTAAGGAACACATTTTATAAGGGGCAATTAACAAATCAGGAGTCTTCAAGAAGTGATTGCCCCCCCCCCCCCCCCCCCCCCCCCCCCGCCTCCAGTCTCTTTCATCTGCAAAGAGCTCATGAAAGGACAACAGTTCTCTTCTGGACAGGCCATGAAGGTAAATTCCAGAGAAAGATATTTGACCCCCGTTGTTTTTGCTTTTATTAGGGCAAACGTAAGAAGGGCTTGTCGGTGAGGGGACAAACAGATTATTTTGGGTGTCAGGCAGCCTGGGGTTGGAAACCAACTGATTATATGAGTTCCCTGGGGAAGTTTTAAGTTTTTCTGCTGGGAAGGAAGTTACTAGCTTCTGGGTATGGTGTGAGAGAAATTTCTGATCCTGGCAAAATGATTGTTCAGGCAATCCAGAGAGAGCATTTAAGGGTGTTTCAGGATATGCCACAAGAATAAATTCATAACTTCCCCCCGACTATCATCCTCCCAACACAACAAGTTGTCCCTCACATCTGTTTAACACTAGTGAGTAGGAGAAATTGGAAGAAGTCCAAACACAGTAATTTTTTCTTCTTTTTTTTAGTAACTTTTTCTTGTCTATTAATATTCCACATAGATCATGCCATACGTTGTAGCGACACCATACTCAACTTCAGAAGTCCTCAATTCTACATTTTGTTTGTATCCGAAGAGTGGGGAAAAAAAGCAATCTTTCCTGCTATTTATGGAGATGCTGTAACTGAGACCTAGTACTGAAGACTCTTTTTTTTTTTTGAAAAACAAAGGCATTCTAGGTCACCTGGGAAGAAAGGCACAAAGGAAAGTGATTATGCAAATGTAGGCACATCTGCAGCCATTCTGCCTTTCAGGCTCAGGCAGAAAATGGACAGATGTGAAAGACTGGAAGTTTTCTGTGAACTTCATTTCCTCTCTTCTACCAATTTCTCACTCACTGCTTCTGCTCTGGTCACACTGAGCTCCTTGGCATTCCTCAGACATACTAGTGCCTCAGATCCTTTGTTATTCCTCTTCTCTCACTCTCTCTGGCTAAAATGCTTTACCCACAGATATCATCATTGCTTCCTCCCTTATTTACTCATATCTCTGCTCAGAGTTCATCTTATCAATGAGGCTATACTACTGGTTAGCACAGGACAGAAAAAAAGTAATATCAGTGCTTCAAGTTTAGAAAACTGATAGGATAGTAATGAAAGTTATCATTAACACAACAGATAAGAAGATTAATAAGGTTCAAAGGAAACAATTAGATTTGGGGACAAACTGAGTTTTAGGATAACCCTGTAAACAGCAGGAAATCTAGGTGGGGAGCATAAGAGATCAGGGTGGGAGGTGTAGATTTGGAATTTGTCAGGGTAAAGAGGTGATTTAAAACCATTGAGATACCAGTGTAGAATGAAAGAGTTATGAGAGCCAAAAACAAACCCTCAGGAAAACAAACATCTAGTGGGTATAACTTGAAAGAATGTAGAACAACAGAAGAGAAAAGGAAATTAACGCACAGAGAAGGAACATTGATATCCTGGAGACGAAAGTAAAGAGGAAGAAATTTCCCTCTATCCTTATGGGTTCTTCTGCCTGGTCTAATAATTAAATTGGCATGAGACAGATTAACAGGAAGAAATCAAACAAAGACTTAATAACATGTATATGAGGGAGAGACCCAGGAGAAATGAGTAACTCTCCAAAATGGCTAAAACCCTCACCTTAAATATCATCTTCAGCTAAAGACAAAAGAAGATGTTAGGGGTAGTGGTTTGAGATTTTAAAGGGGAGGAAGGCAATTCACAGGGAGGTGGAAAACAGATATTTGGTAAACAGATGTTTGCTGGGCCCCGGCAGACAGTGGGACACAGAGTGGACTCTGATCTCTGAATTTTTCCCCACCACACATATCCCATATTCTTTGCAGACATCTTTGGTAATAGATCTATTCCTGTACCAGGCCTGGTATCTAAATTCTTCAGGTGGGAAGGGGGAAGATCAGAGTTTCTTCCTGAGTCTTTTGAACCTTGATTGTTTTTCAGCTCCAAATAATTTGCATGCCAGAGACATTTCGGGGGAGCTAATTTTGTTCCCCTGCAGAGTGTAGCTACAAAAGATATCAGGCAGGAACCTTTCAAGAAGGAAGTGACAGTCAACAGTGTCAAACAATGGCTAAATACAAGTTCTTAGATTTATAAATTTGTCAGTTAATAAGAGAGAGTAAATTTAGTAGAAGAGTAGTTGACATCATCTCTTGACAGTGAAAGTTGTAGAAGTCCAAGTTGGAAAAATTTTCTATATCTGGAACTCAGCTGGAGCAAAGTTACAGGTAAGTTTGGGTATTCTAAATTTGGAGTGAGCCCACACAGGCAAGAAGTATACTTTTCTGTTACAACATTTATTTTATTTATTTATTTTTAATTTATTCAGTTTATTTTATTTTTGGCTGTGTTGCGTCTTCGTTGCTGTGCGCGGGCTTTCTCTAGTTGCGGCGAGCGGGGGCTACTCTTCATTGCGGTGTGCGGCCTTCTCATTGCAGTGTCTTTTCTTGTTGCTGAGCATGGGTTCTGGGTGCCTGGGCTTCAGTAGTTGTGGTGTGCGGGCTCAGTAGTTGTGGCTCACGGGCTCTAGAGTGCAGGCTCAGTGGTTGTGGCACACGGGCTTAGTTGCTCTGCGGCATGTGGGATCTTCCCATACCAGGGCTTGAACTCGTGTCCCCTGCATTGGCAGGCGGATTCTTAACCACTGTGCCACCTGGGAAGCCCCTCTGTTGCAGCATTTAAATGAGGAAAAAAAAAAAAAGTGCTAGAGTTGACAAGATAGAAATTCAGTATTTTAGATACCTAAGGACATTTTTCAGGGTAATTAGATCATCTTATTATATTACCGGAATCTATGTGGAATAGAGTCTCTGTAGTGAATAAGTTAAAACAAACAAACAAAATAAACCTCTGTCTCCTATTATTAAAATTTTAAATATAATCCCATAACTAATAATAATAGTTATTATATACATATATATATATATATATATATATATATATATATATATATATATATAACCTTTTATCAACTGCTTAGCATGTGCTAGGCCCTTTAAAATTTTAGTTGCATTATTTCATTTGATATATTCAAATCAAACCTATGTATCCCAAGGTTAGAAATGAGAAAACTGAAGCACATATAAAATAACTTTTCTAAGGTCAATCCGCTAGCAAATGGCTGAGCAGGGATGATGTATCACACTTCTATCAAATTTGCCACACACACACACACACACACACACACACACACACACATATGCATGCGCCACGTGATACCCTGCTTCTGGTAAAGATTTAGGATTGTTTTAATGACTCAACCTTTTATTTGGTGAGAAACTCTTGCGTTATCCAAATTCTGCTACTTATTGGATAAATTTTATTTGCACACCAATCAGTTTGTTTCTAAGTTAATCTTTCTCATAGTATCTTTTTAAATGCAGATAGCCTTGAAATCTCTCCCTCAACGCTACAAATTCATTGGCTACATTTTCTTTCTTTCCAGTTATCTCAGGTGATGGCTTTATTTCAGGTTGTGGCTTTATTAAATATTTTGCTACTACACAATAGTGTCACTGTTTTTCCATCCTTCTACAGCAGTTTCCTTATCAATCTCCTAACTTCTTATAATAATTTATAGTCACTTTGTGCCTCGTTTCAAAACCAATGCCATATGTGTTAGGGTTTTTTTTTTTCGCATAAATTTTTATATCATTCAACATTGCCACAACAGTGCTGGCTTAATCAACCAGCCCAGTATTCAGTGGCATACTTAGTCACTCATACATGTTTGGGGTGACTGTGGGTTGGCTGATCCAGGTTGCAATTACCTGGAGTTGGCTCTAATTACACATTGCGTCTAAGTTTCTCATTTTCCCTGGATGAACAAGCTAACTGGGACATCTTCCAGTAATGTTAGGAGAGCAAAGAGTAGACATGCTCAATCATAGAGGCACACCCTTTTGTATTATGTGTGCTAGTAGCCCACTGGCCAAAGAAATTCATATGGCCATGGCCAGAGTTAATAGGTAGATATACTTCATCCATCATGACACCAAGCCAATGGTACAAATGCATAGCATTACTATAGGAGACTGAAGAATTATGTCCCATATTTAACTTTCCATAATGAGATTTTACCAGTAATCCCATGGTTGATAAAGTAGACATGATAACCAATAACTCTCATGATTTTGACTATTGTTTTATCATATAAATTACTTCTGTAACTCTTGGGTATTCACTTTAGAAACTGAACTACGGAATATAAATTAGTCAAATTTATATCTCACTTGGTGAATTGAGGGTAGAACGTACAGATATAGTAATGATCGTTTTTAACAAAATAAATGTTTTGTTTTTTTGAGTTTACAAAATTTCTAGCATCTAAAGCAGTACACAGAACATACTTAAGGATTTATTAGCTTGAATCCTTAAACGTCATGTGTAACTTGTTTTCAATTAATGAAAACATCAAATAAACCCCATATAGGGATTTTTCATTATTTTCAATGTGAAAATTATATATTGTGTGGTAAATTAAATACAAACCAAACAAAAGGTAAAACTCTCCACTCCAAGTTCTACTTTCTTGTCACCTTCCACACTTTGCTGCTGGCTGTACTTTAGCACATTGGATTTTTAAGCACTGTAAAGACTTGTGTGCAAAAAAGAAGCATTGATTTTAAGCACTTTTTCTTAAACAAATGCTCTGCCCTTCAGAGATAGTGTTGTGAAATAAAATGTTCTGTCATCAGAAGGCTCAAACTTTTCAACCCCTGCTGCCTTCCTCTTTGCCTGAGTGGTTGCAGTATTTGCCTTGTGCTGCTGGAGGCTATCTTTGGTAACTTCCCTTAGTTAAGGCAGAACTCTTAGGTTCTTAAATCCTATGTCGCTAATTAATAACTGTGCTGCAGTAAAACTGAGATGTTCATTCCCCTGAAAAGGTAAAAGCTGATCTGAGTGAGCTGTGTCTAACTAATCCTTTGGTGTATTCCCTGCTTTTGTAGGATCACACTGTGACTCCCCAGCTTCAGGCTCAAAATAAACTCAAATCTGGTCTTCTCTCATTCAGGCACTTGCTAATTCAAATAGTTCTTTCTTTTTAGTTTGCATTCTCTTACCTACTTATCCTAAAATTTTGGCTTATAATATTATGAAAGATTTTTCTTCCTAGTTTTTGCGAGGCCCTAGAAGAATTCAGCTATTTTCTATGTCCTTTTATCAATATTTGCTTTGCTTCTTTACAAAGCACAGTAGAGTTGGAAAAGATGACTCCAGGAAGTCAGTATAAGGTTACTAGCCTTCCTGGCTACTGGATCCTTGAGTTCACAGTCAAGCTCTGGGGGTAGTAAGCCTCTCTTTACTGTTGGTCAGTAGGGAACATATTTGAGAAGGAGAACTGGGTGTAGATCAGGAAACACTGTGGACAAACTGCTACCTGCTTGTATTTCTGCATCTCTGTTGCATCGTGGCTGCTGCTTCATTTCTGCTTGGCAAGTTGATTGCAACTTTACTTTCATCCAGCTCAGATTTGGAATCATGTAGGGAAGGAGATTCTGGGAAATGTAGTTTCCAGTGTAACCACATTTACAGTAGAACAACCCTTAACCATTAAAGTAAACAGAGAAGTTTAGGTTAGGTGTTCAGAGACATGAACAAAATAGAAGAGGTGAAGATGACACTCTGCCAATAGTTGTAAAACAAAGCAGCATGACGGGAAATATTGTTTAGCATTATGTATTATAGATTCATAGGGGTATATAATGAATAATATATATAATTATCATATAATAGAATGTTATACACACTTCTAGAAAAAGGTGGTGACATAACAAAAATAAAGGCAAAAACTGCTGTAGTTTCCCCCTTCTCTTTTATAATATTATTTACATATGAGTCTATTTGATACTATATTATTATTGGATTATATAACATAGAATGCTACACGGTCTTTTGATACTTAGCTTATCTAAACAGTTTCTAACAACTGTATCTTATTTTTACTTTTGCTTTTACTTTTATTTTTTACTTTTCTGATCTGACTAGTCTTTGTTTCTAGTGACTCTTGCTTGAACTCTCTCCCAGGGTTTTTCCCAGGTCCCTGAGAGTAGGCCCAGGATTTTTCATCTGGATATTCTTAGTACATGGCTTGTTGATTGGCACATAAGGGATGTTTAGTACATATTTTTTTTGAAGTATAGTTGATTTATAATATTACTTTCAGGTATACAACATAGTGCTTCACAATTTTTAAACACTATATTCCATGTATGGTTATTTTAAAATATTGGCTATATTCCCTGTGTTATACTGTGTATCTGCGAAGCTTATTTATTTTATACATAGTATTTTATACCTCTTAACCCTCTACCCTTATCTTGCCCCTCCCTGCTTCCTTCTTTCCACTGGGAACCACTAGTTTGTGGTGTGAGTCAGTTTCTTTTTTGTTCCATCCGCTAGTCTTATTTTTTAGATATCACATATACGTGATATCATATAGTACTTGTCTTTCTCTGTCTGACTTTTTTCACTTAGCATAATACCCTGCAAGTCCATCCATGTTATTGCAAATGGTGAAATTTCATTGTTTTTTATGGCTGAGTAGTATTCTATTGCATATACATACCACATCTTCTTTATATATTCATCTGTTGATGGACTCTTAGGTTGCTTCCATATTTTGAAAATTGTAAATAATGCTGGTGTGAACATTGGGGTGCATGTATCTTTTCAAATTTGTATTTTCTTTCCTTTTTTTTTTTTGGATAAATACCCAGGAGTGGAATTGCTAGGTCATGTGGTAGTTTTTAGTTTTTTGAGAAACCACCATACTGTTTTCTACAATGGCTACACCAATTTACATTCCCACCAACAGTGTATGAGGGTTTCCTTTTCTCCACATCCTCACTACCATTTGTTATTTGTGGTCTTTTTGGTGGTGGCCATTATGACAGGTGTGAGGTGATAACCTCATTGTGGTTTTAATTTGCATTTCTCTGATGATTAATGATGTTGAGCATCTTTTCATGTGCCTGTTGGCCATTTGTAGGTCTTCTTTAGAAAAATGTCTCTTCAGGCTTTCTGCGCATTATTTCAGTCAGGTCGTTTGTTGTTTGATGTTGAGTTGTATAAGCTGTTTATATATTTTTGATACTAACTCCTTATTGGTCATATCATTTGCACATATCTTCTGCTATTCAGTAGGTTGTCATTTTGTGGATGGTTTCCTTTGCTATGCAAAAGCTTTTAAGTTTAATTAGGTCACCTTGTCACAATTTATGTTAAAGAGTGTTCTGCCTATGTTTTCTTCTAGGAGTTTTATAGTTTCCAGTTTTACATTTAGGTCTTTAATCCATTTTGAGTTTATTTTCTATATATGGTGTTAGAGAATGTTCTAAGTTCATTCTTTTACATGTAGCTGTCAAGTTTTCCCACCACCACTTATTGAAGAGACTGTCTTTTCCCCATTGTATATTCTTGCCTTCTTTGTTGTAGATTAATTGACCTTAAGCACATGGGGATACATGTTTAATTTACAAAAGACAAATGTCAGTGTATATTTTTCCATCCTTCAATTCTTATATACAATATATGTCTATAATGCATAATATGTAATCCTATAAATATTGACTGATTATATTAATGAATAAATGTGTAGAAAAACATCTAAGGCATAGGTAGAAACTAATTTTATTTCCAAAAAAATTAGAACTGAGGAATAATTCAGCCTATTAACAGCATGGATGCCAGTGCCAGTATAATCTATTCAACCATTGCCTTTTATATAGTGGCACCTAATTTTTGTCAGTTGAAATAGAACTTGATCTAAATTTTGAGAAAATTGGAACATTATAATTCAGATATTAAACTCAGTAAAAATCACATTTGAAGTTTTGGGAAAAAACTTTTTTCCCAAAAAGCTTTTTTTCATGAAATTTAATAAAACAGAATTATAGTCAATAAAATTTGCTTTTTAAATTAATTGGTTTCCAGATATGACTGATTTAGTATAATAGAATATTTAAAAGGCTGTTTTTTAGTGAAATTCTAGAGTTTGCAACATCCAAGTATTTAAATTTGACAAGTGGAAGAAGGGAATGCTATATCTACATGCAACATATAGTTTTTGTAAAGTCAGATAAATAGTTCTCACAAATCCTGCCTGAAAATTCCAAACAAATTGGATAATAACTACAATAAACATGGAAACAATTTTACCTACATAACATTTGCTATAACTATTGTACACAGAAAGGTTTAAGGAGTTACAAAGAAAAAATAGGAAATAAACTTCAATCTATTTCAGTTAAGAGTAGAAAAATCTCAAAATTTTAAAACTATTCAATGAAAAACAATTAAATAGATGGATGCAGTGAAGCCAGACTATGAAATTTTCTATGTCCTTAGGGGTGTTAGGCATGACATATTATGATAAAGATTGGATTAGAAGTCAAATAAATTTTTTATTTTAAAAATGAGAAAAATAACTTATATAATTGCCTGTTCCAGTTTTTGGCCTCCTGCCTTCTTCCTGCTGTGCTCTAGTAAACTGTATTTTAGAAAAGGGCATAGTATTTTAGCATTTCACAATGTAACAAGATTACATATTTGTAGAATGCTAACCATGGCATATTTCTCAACTACTGCCTATAATGAGTTACATTCTTCTTTGAAATCTTTTAGTATGTGTTTTCCTATTAGTGAAACCACAAACTAAAATCTCATGGATAAATATATATGATTGATATTTGGTTTGTGCATGTAGATGATGCAGTTTTAGAACCAGGACACAAGGCTAACAATATGAAAATGTATTACAAGACATTTGGATTATCTTTGAGAAATTTAGTATTAAATTGTAGTTAGAACAATCTTAGTTTGATAATGCCTGATTATTTCTTTTAGATGTAAATCTGGTATACCAAATTCAGATTTGATTGATTATGACAAACTTGGTAAGTAGAGTGAATTTGGGAAAATTATCTTGGGATTTGACCATATTTCATTAAATTGAAAATGTACTAGTGATATCGGGAATGTTGACTTACTGCTTTATTCATTTAGTAAGCATGTCAGAAACCATGCTGGGTATAAGAGAAGATTATGAACATATTAGTAAATTCTTCCTGTGCTTGAGAAGATAATCAATTGATCATAAATGAGTGACTTCACATTTTATAAAACTAAAAGGCATGCATTTTCAAAACTAATTTAAAGTGATCACCAAAGCTTTTCAAATAACATTAAGTACTTTTTTTTTTTTTTAAGTAACTAGCTTATTTAGGTTTAAATAGTATATATATGTGATGGTTAATTTTATGTGTCAACTTGGTTAGACCTTGGTACTCAGGTATTTGTTCAAACAATATTCTAGATGTTTCCATGAAGGCATTTTTTTAGATGAAATTAGCATTTAAGTCAGGCTTCAAGTAAAGCAGTCTACCTTCCATATTGTGGGTGAACCTGATCCATTTAGTTGAGGGCTTTAATAGAAAAAGACTGATCTTTCTGGAAGAAGAGGGAATTCTGACAGCAGATTACCTTTGGACTTGAACTACAACATCAACTCTTCCCTGGGTCTCCAGCCTGCCAGCCTACCCTGCTCATTTGTAGACTTGCCAAGCCTCCGCCATCTCGTGGGCCAATTTCTGAAAATCTCTTTTGCCTCTCTCCCCTCTCTCTTCCCTCTCCTCTCTCTCTCTCTCTCTCTCTCTCTCTCTCTCTCTCTCTCTCTCTCTTTCTCTCTTCCTTTCCTTGTACATCCTATTGATGTATTTATCTAGAGAACTCTGACCTCTGACTAATACAGTATGCTATTAAGATACCATAGTTGTATTCTGAAAACTTTGTTTCACTTTTTCATTGAAAACACCATGAAAAGTTAGAGGCAGATGGATGTTATTTTTAGTATGATCAGTTTCATTTTCTGGGAAAAGAATGGGCTAAGAGTTTACATATATAATTGATTTTTAAAACTTTTTGAAAGTTTCAGTATGGAATTCTGTTTCTCTTTTTATACGGATAAAAAGTGGGATTTGATAAAGGTGTACCACATGGAAGCAGGTAGGAGTTATCTATGATAAGAGTATACTTTTGATGGTTTTAAATGATTTAATCTTATTTCTAAATTACCATAGTGCTAAAAATAAAGCCTTAATCTAAATAGAGCTCTGTGTGTTGAAGAAATAATTTTTTATAAGTAGAAATGTGAGTTCTATTTCCTTTTACTCTTTTGAACTTTGCTTAGTTTTAGGAGAAAAATATGATGCAACCCATTTATTCTTAAGCTCTGTCCACTTTAAAAGTATTTTGGGGGCTTCCCTGGTGGCGCAGTGGTTGGGAGTCCGCCTGCCGATGCAGGGGACACGGGTTCGTGCCCCGGTCCGGGAAGATCCCACATGCCACGGAGTGGCTGGGCCTGTGAGCCATGGCCGCTGAGCCTGCGCGTCCGGAGCCTGCGCGTCCGGAGCCTGTGCTCCGCAACGGGAGAGGCCACAACAGTGAGAGGCCCGCGTACCTCCCCCCCAAAAAAAGTATTTTTGCTAATTTGTTCTGCTTAAAAAGAAATAACAAACACTGTTTTTCAGCATCCACTTCTACCAAGTCAGGCAGATCAAAGTTTTCCTGTGTTTTAGGCATTTCATTGAACAAATAGTTCCAGGAACCACACGTTCCACCTGTTTCTACTTGCCACTTCCCCCCAAATTCACCTGAATTAAAGAGATGAATAACAACTGCTTTTGATCACACATCAGAAAAGGACATCATAAATAAATTAATAATTTCTGTCTGAAACAAAATCTTATCATTTGCATATGTAACGCATGGTAACTGTTGAATATTCTCTTTTATTCATTTGGGTGACCTTGATCTACTTGACGAACTGCCCTGTATATTTCACATTTGCTCCTACAAGAATAACAAAACAAATGAGAAACTTGAAAATCTTCCCCAAAGAGAAATAATCTGTTGAATCAACACAGATGTGTTTAGGCCCTAATATGTAATTAGCACAAAATGCTGAGTTAAATCTTCAACTATTTCTATTACTTTAACTTTATGCATTCAGAGTATTCTATATACAACATAAAAATTTCCTCTCAGAGAATCAGTGAAACAATATTTATCTACTGCCTGTCTGTCTCTCTATCTGTCATTTATCTAGGAAGATGTAAAAGCAATATTTTAGCTCTTTTATCTACTAAAATAGTTATTTGTATAGCTTACTATGTTTCCAACCACGTGTTCAAATCAAAATACTCATCCATCCTATTTTCCTTTAACAAAACAAATCATCAAGTGCTATTGTTGCAAAATTGCCATATCATTTTGAAAAAATGTCAAAATTTGACATGACTGGCTTGAGTATATTTGAATAGTACTGTATATCAAATAGTTATTCCTCTTGCATTAGGTTGACTTATACAGTTGCTTCTGTTTGGAATTGTTTCATGTAGGTGATCTCTACTAAGCCTTTCAAATCTGAAAGTCTAGTTCTCGGGTGGAAAAATCTTCATCCTGTGCAAATGAATTCACGGTAAAACTTTCATGACATAAATGGTATAATGACCAGCAGACTCAGGAGAAACCAAGATTTGCTTTGGTTCAGAGTTCCTGTAGGTGCAAAAGGATCACAATTGGTGTTGAAAAGAGTAGCACGTCGGTTAATGCATGACCACTAAAAACATGATCCAGCCTACTAGTTAACATGGTCCAATCAGTAGCTCAAAACTGACAGATAAACTTAGCAGCTCCTGGATAAAGAGCAAGAAGTGTTTAGGGAGTTCAATAGACTTGGCTGCTTAAACTTAAATGAACTAAATTTTAAAAAATCAAAAGTTCAGTTCCTTAGTCACATATCAAATGCTTAATAGCCACAAGTGGATAGTGGCTACTATTTTGAGTAGTGCAGAATAGAACATTGTTCAGAGTTCATTTTTTGGTAGAATAATAACTAGTTCACATTTTGACATTTAAAAGTACTTTCTCGTATATTACCTATTTGTTACAAAACTGATGAGAATTCAAGAAGTTCTATTTTGCTTTCTTAAACCTGAAGTTCAAGGAAATTTACTCTGTATGGCCAGTAAAAGACAGAACTGTGAATTTAGCTTAAATATTCTAATTCCAAGAGACAAATCAAAAAAACAAAAATCCTAACTTTTTTGGGTATACATCAGCGTAACATCATTTGTATACGTTTTCAAGATGGTTATGCCAAAAAACACACTTTTGTATGTATAGGTCTTTATATTTATTGTCTAATCAGTATTAATTTTTTTTGTCATATCTTATAGGCTTGTGGTGCCTAGCAGATATTAATTCTCTTTTAGACCTCATGCCCAACATAAAGTAGCCATCCCTTGGCCAGGGAAGGAAGTGAAAAGCAAAAATTTTATCATAGATGTTAGCATAATAATTGTTCATTGTTTGTGGCACAATTACTGTACATGGATTAATAATTATAATTTCTGAACCTAATAATTTATGCATTAATATTTTGTCCCTGTCATGTCTTGAATTTTTGCAATTAATTGTTTTAATAACGGAAAGGTTAATTGTGCTATTCATCAGAATTGCTTGCTGTGAAATGGTAGACAAATAAGAACTTTACAGACAAAGGGCATACTTACTAATCAATCCTGTCATTTCTTTAGAAAATAAACTTGCTGTGACAGCATAATAGATTTATTTAATTTGCAAAATCTTGGGGTTCAGAAAAGCTCCTGCTAAAACAAATGGAGTTATAACAAATTTTCAAATTTATATTTACACTCAAACATATCCAGAGCTGCATATATTTTTCTATGTCTAGGTATATGTATACACACCTTGATGTACACTACACATACATATACACAGTGTATACTCACTTTCATTAAACTACAGCCTAGAAAACCAAGATTTTGTTCTAAAAGCATAATCAGATACCATGTTTCTTAAAATTATTAGTACATGATATAAGAAGTATTATTTTAACATATTCTTATAGTAATGACTATAAAGCTGATGAACACAATTCTTATTAATGTGCCACTAGATATTTGAAATTTTTTAAAAGTATGGTAATGATCATTATATGCTAGTCAACTTATCTCTCAACTCTGGAAAAGTACTTGAAAGATCATCAAGTAGTTTTAATTTTCAAACCTCTAAAACAGTGATTCACAAACTTTGGTCTGGGACCTACTGACATGAACATGGATTTAGGAACTACTTTTGGGGGCTAGTACAGAGGTCTTGAATAATGGTGTCTTCAATCAGGTAGGGGTTTGCTTTCCTTTCACAAAACTTGAAATCCAGAAATAGGTAATACTGGGTGACTGACTTCTAACTTTTTGCTCTAATATCCTTTTCTCTGGCTTTTAAATGCAAAGTTGCCTCATGCTTACAAGTTGGTCATTGGAAGACCCACCATATCATCCATATTCTAGACTCCAGGAAAGGGAGAGAAATTCCAGCTGAAGCAGCCTTTTTAAAGAGCTTTTCTGAAAGGCCCATAGAATAACTTAGATTTATATATTAATGTCCACATATATCAAACACACATATACTCCCCAAAAGGACCATCCTAAAATCTCATCGAATGACTACCTCTCCTACAAGTCACAGGACATGAGTGTAAGGTATGATCTTCCCTGTCAGGGTTGGATGTTGTGTCTGATAGTCTAATCAGCTATATAGT
Source organism: Mesoplodon densirostris (assembly GCF_025265405.1). Lineage (NCBI taxonomy): Eukaryota > Metazoa > Chordata > Mammalia > Artiodactyla > Ziphiidae > Mesoplodon > Mesoplodon densirostris. The sequence goes on along the minus strand of NC_082663.1, from coordinate 169,220,930 downwards.
ATCCAACCCACTGAAGGCAGAATGATGGAGAAGAAACAGTATAACACAATAAAAATGCCCATTTGGAAAATGGAAAACAATAAGCAATCATGGTCTTTATAATTGATTAAATCCCAATGAACATAAATAGTATTGATGACCTGTTTCAGAAAAATTCCTTAGTTAACCCATCTGGCAGCCTTGGTTCTGCCTTCTGTGAGGCTCTCTTCTGTGATCTTCCATGGCTAGATCTAGGTACTGGAGGGTAAAGTATTGATGGAGGTGGCACTGATCACTTCCTGTTGCTGCAGGTCTAAAGCCAAAGGATTATTTTTTACAGGTTCATATTAGTGATGTTTGTATTGTCTTGTTCTTTTCCTTTCTTCTTTTCAATAAATTTCCTTCCAAAAACTTAGAATTCCAGTCTGTTTCCAGTTATATCCTTGGTTAAGTAACCACAGACAGAATCTTGTTTTGACATAGGTTTAAGCCTGGGAACTCTTGTCATTTACTTCCTATTTTAAAAGCTCTGCTTTTAATTACTGTGATCATTCTTTTCCTTTCTGTTCCCTAAGAATTGACCACTTTATCAAAAGCTTTACTGCTGAGCTTCTTTCTTAAACTATTGACCCTGAAAACAATGTCTTGAGTGAGATGACAACAGCTTTTTTCCTGTCCTTTCTAGAAGGATACAGGCTTTATCACCAGCTAAAGCTTCAGGTTTAAAGCTATCACACACAATCATTTTAATTTAGAGTCCAGAAGCAGTTGGTTTTTCAGTCTAGTAAATTTCCTATTTATAAGATATCTAGTCAACATAGATTGCAGGACAAGGACAGATAGCAGAATTTCCTTCCATCTCTGTTTTCAGAATGGTTAGCTCTACTCTGAGTTTATCTCTATTTTATAGAACTTTTCTAAAAGTGGCAGAAAGGGAACCAGTAAATGCCAACACAGACCCTGCCATTTACCTCCGTGTTACAGCTGGTTTCATTTTCTAAATAATTTGTGGACTAACCACATCTTCCAAAGACAGTCTTTACCATTCTTTGGAGATAACATTGTATAATGTCATTTTGAGTAAAGATTCTTTGCCTTTAAACATGGGTTTTGCCCTTTCATTTGGAAGCATTGATCACATAGATGGTCTAGTATTTGGGGATAGAGAAGCATCTATTTTATTCATGCTACAGGAAAAGCTAGTTGTGTTATGGAGGCAGCTACACTAGTCAGCTAAATTCTGAGGAGTGATGTTGTCAATTCTTAATAGAAAAGTTTGATTGATAAGGGGAAGAAGAGGAAATACTCACCAGTTCAACCCATTCACAGACAGGCTATTCCAATAAGTACCCCAGACATCTGTAATCCATTCAGTAAATAGTCTTTAAACCCTGTTATGTATCAGGAACTTTAATAGGTTTGGGAAAATGAAGATGAAACAAGATTAGTACAGTCCTTGCCCTCAGAAACCTTAAAAGGTAGCAGGGTAGGTAGACAAAAATTTAATTTGAAAAAGAAATCCATGTTGTTATAAGATATTTAGTAGAAATAAGCAGGGTGCTAGAAAGAAGCAGTGTGCTAAGATACCGATAATAAACATTGATTAGATGTTTCTCTTACTCCAGGCACTGTTATGCTTTACTTTATTAGCTTATTTAACCTAACAACCCTATGAGATATTATTATCATCTCCATTGTATAAATTATGAAACTGAGGAACAGAAAGTCTAAATATGTTGCTCACAACCACAGCTATCAATGGCAGGATGATGTTAATCCTGTTATTTTAATATAGAGTTCATGCTCTTCATCATGAAACTACACTCTCTTTCATAAGACAGTAAATCAGGGAAGACTTGCTCGAGGGAGATGAAAAGGTGTGGGTGACAACCATGCTAAGACCTGAGGGCTGAGAAGGAGTCACCTGTGAAAAGAGTGGGAAAAAAATCATTTCAGGCAAATGCAATTGCATGTAGGAGGAGCTCAAGATGGGAATGGATACACTGTGTTAAGCAAACTGAAACAGGCCAGCATGTTTGGAGAATTGTGATCAAAAGAGGCAAGTGATGATGGGTCAAAGAATTTTCAGGCCATGATAAAAATTTAGGTTTTATTCCAGGTGCAAAGGGAAGCCATTGAAGAGTACTATAAACCATTTTCATCTGCTATAAACATTGCTGTCGTTTTCAAGGGGTTTTTGAAATTTATGGAATACTGTAGCAGAATGGTTAAAAATGAGAAAGTCTCTTAAAATACGGCATCTGGTCATTCTATTCTTCACAGAAAATCAAATGATTTCAAGTATTTTCAGAAAAAGGAGCTTTAGGTTGAAATTATTTCATTCATACACATCTGTCTTTTGTCTTGTGGCTTCTCAGTGGAGTACATAGCCACACATACTTCTTGTTTCTTCAATCAGAGAGAAAGAAATGAACAGATGGGAGATTAAAGGAGCAGCTGAGCAGAGAATCTGGCAAAATATGCATCAATTTATAGGTAGATGAATAAAAATTTGAGGGTCTAGTGTAGAAAGAGGCTATAAAAATTACTCCTGGTTTCTATATTATGGATATTGAGATAGTCTCTGATCTTTTCTGATAGGGTTTGGTACAACAAGTACAATTGATTTTTAGTAAGTACCTAGTGTGGTACCTTCTCATACAAAAGTACAAGGTGGTTGAATTATTTTGGAAGGAAGTAAAAACAAAAAACAAAAAAACCCCTAACTGAACAAACATATCTTTTATATGAAATTGTTTCCCCCTAGAAATAAACATGAAGCTTTACTAGGGAGCTTATTAGAAATGTTTCTCTTTTAATTAAGTCCATTTACCTTTTCCCAGATCTAGCAGGGATCTACCAATGATTCTATGCAACAAGAGTTTTTAAGTGGAAGACAGTTTAGGAGCAAAGTCTGCTTAGAATATTAAGTCTAGATCTCACTAATCTCTTTCTGCCTAGTATGTGGCATCCTTCTTTTCCTTCATTCAGTGTTATTATATGTTAATTTATGTAGACATGTCCTAGTGTCCTATGAAGTTAGAAATTATGTTATTCATCTTTCTTGATCTTACTACAGCATTGAGCATGCACTCAATAATTATAATGTAAATAGCACATTATTTACAATACAAGACAAATAAACATTTTGACAGTAATTTAGGAACATCCAGCTCTAAAATTCCTTGCTTCCACAGCCTGCATAAATAGGAATATATATATTACATATTGTTTTTTCAATGAGTATGAAAATAAAACAGCTTTTGGAAGAAAAGTCTGTTTTGTTACTTTCCATTTCCTACTTACACTCTTTGCTTCAAGATGTGTTAGGGTGAAGAGATTTTTCAGCATTTTTTCTTTGAAAAGAAAAATTAATTCCCTCAACCATATTTTCTATTTATTCATGCCAGAATTTAAAATTTAGCTACTTTGGGCTTCCCTGGTGGCGCAGTGGTTGAGAGTCCGCCTGCCGATGCAGGGGACACGGGTTCGTGCCCCGATCCCGGAGGATCCCACATGCCGTGGAGCGGCTGGGCCCGCGAGCCATGGCCGCGGAGCCTGTGTGTCCGGAGCCTGTGCTCCGCAACGGGAGAGGCCACAGCAGTGAGAGGCCCGCGTACAGCAAAAAAAAAAAAAAAAAATTTAGCTACTTTGAGAGGGGAACTTCCTTAATTTCTAAAGATCATCTCTAAAAAAATTACAGCGAATAAAATGATTAATGATGATAAACTAGAAACTTTCTAAGATCAGGAACAAGAAAGAATGTCCTCTCTCACAAATCGTTTTCAACATCGCACTGGAAGTACTAGCCAATGCAGTAAGACAAGAAAAGGAAATAAAGAGTATGCAGATTGAGAAGGAAGAAATAAAACTGTTTTTCTTTGCAGATGACATGATTATCTATGCAGAAAGAATTGACCAAAAAAAGATAAAAAACAAAACAAAAACCCCACAAACATCCTGGAACTGATAAGCAATTATAGCAGGGTTATAAGATACAAAGTTGATATGGGAAGTCAGTTGCTTCCCTGTATGCTAGCAATGAACAAGTGGAATTTGAAGTTAAAGCCACAAAACCATTTATATTAGAACCTCCCCAAATGAAATACTTAGGTATAAAGCTAAAAAAAAAAGTAGAAGATCTATAAGAGGAAAACTATAAAACTATGATGAAAGAAATCAAAGAACTAAATAAATGGAAAAGTATTTTATGTTCATTGATAGGAACACTCAAATTGTCAAATGTCAGTTCTTCCCCACATGATGTATGATTCAGTTCAATCCCAGCAAGTTATTTTGTGGTCATTAACAAACTGATTCTAAAGTTTATATAGAGAGGCAAAAGACTCAGAATAGCCAAGAAAATATTGAAGGGGAAGAGCAAAGTTGAAGGACTGGCACTTCCTGACTTCAAGACTTACTTTATGGGCCTCCCTGGTGGCGCAAGTGGTTGAGAGTCCGCCTGCCGATGCAGGGGATACGGGTTCGTGCCCCAGTCTGGGAGGATCCCATATGCCGCGGAGCGGCTGGGCCCGTGAGCCATGGCCGCTGAGCCTGCGCGTCCGGAGCCTGCGCGTCCGGAGCCTGTGCTCCGCAACGGGGGAGGCCACAACAGTGAGAGGCCCGCATACCGCAAAAAAAAAAAAAAAAAAAAAAAAGACTTACTTTATAAAGCAACAGTAATCAAGACAGTGTAATGTTAGTGAAAAAAATAGACAAATGGCTCAATAGAACAGAATAGAGGGCCCAAATTAGACCCATGCAAATATAGTCTTTGACAAAGGAACAAAGGCAATACAGTGGAGAAAAAATAGTCTTTTCAACAAATGGTGCTGGAACAACTGGACATCCACATGCAGAAAAAAAAAAATCTAGACACAGATCTTACACCCTTTACAAAAGTTAATAGAATATGAATCACAGACCTAAATGTAAAGCGCAAAAATATAAAAGCTCTAGTAGACAACATAGATAAAAACCTAGACTGCCTTGGATTTGGCAATGACTTTTCATTTTTTTATTGCAATTTTTATTCAGTGAAAATTAACATAGAGTGTATACAACATAGTGATTAGATATTTTTATACATTATGAAGCAATCACCACAATGAGTCCAGTTATACAAAGTTGTTATAGTATGATTGACTATATTCCTTATGCATGATTTCTATCCCTGTGATTTATTTATTTTATAGCTGCAAGTTTGTATTTCTTAATCCCCTTCACCTATTTTGTCCATACTCCCACCTTCCTTCCCTCTGGCGACCACCAGTTTGTTCTCTGTATCTGAGTCTGTTTCTGTTTTTCTGTTTTGTTTGTTTCATTTTAGGTTTCTCATGTAAGGGAAATCATTTGGTATTTGTTTTTCTCTGACTTATTTCATGAGCATAATAGCCTTCAGGTCCATCCATGTTGATGCAAATGGCAAGATTTCATTCTTTTTTATGTCTGAGTAATAGTCCATTGTATGTATATACCCCACATTTTCTTTACCTATTCATCTCTGGATGGATGCTTAGGTTGCTTTTATATTTTGGCTATTGTAAATAGTGCTGCAGTACACATAGGGGTACATATATATTTTTGGATTAGTGTTTTTGTTTTCTTTGGATAAATACCCAGAAGTAGAATGCCTGGAACATATGATAGCTCTATTTTTGAGTTTTTTGAGGAACCTCTGTACTGTTGTTTATAGTGGCTGCACCAATTTACATTTCCACCAACAGTGCGTGAGAGTTCCCTTTTCTCCACATTTTCACCAGCACTTTTTATTTTTTGTGTTTTGATGATAGCCATCCTGAAAGGTGTGAACTGATACCTCATTGTGGTTTTGATTTGCATTTCCCTGATAATTAGTGATGTTGAATATCTTTTCATGTGCCTCTTGGCCATCCATATGTTTTCTTTGCAAAAATGTCTGTTGAGGTCCTCTGCCCATTTTAAAATCAAGTTTTTTTGTTTTTGTTTTTTTTCATATTGAGTTGTATGAGTTCTCTATATATTTTATTATTCTATATATTATTCACAAATATCTTCTCACATTCAGTAGGTTGCCTTTTTGTTTTGTTGGTGGCTTTCTTTGCTGTGCAAAAGCTTTTTTAGTTTGTTGTAGTTCCATTTGTCTACTTTTGTTTTTGTTACCCTTGCCTGAGGAGACACATCCCAAAAAATACTGCTAGGACCAGTGTCAAAGAGGTTACTGCCTACAGTTTCTTCTAGAAGTTTTATGATTTCAGGTCTTACATTCAGTTCTTTAATCCAATTTGTGTTTATTTTTGTTTATGATGTAAGAAAGTGGTCCAGTTTCATTCTTTTGCCTGTAGTTGTTCAGATTTCTCAGCATCATTTATTGAAGAGACTGAGAGACTGTCTTTTCTCCATTGTGTATTCTTGCCTTCTTTGTCATAGGTTAATTGACCATATGAGTAAGGGTTTATTTTTGAACTCTCTATTCTGTTCCTTTGGTCTGTGTGTCTGTTCTTGCATCCCTGGAATGAATCCCACTTGATCATGGTATATGATTTCTTTTAATGTATTGTTGAATTCAGTTTGCTAATATTTTGTTGAGGATATTTGCATCTGTGTTCATCAGGGATATTGGCTTGTAATTCTTTTTTTATGGTGTCTTTGTTGGTTTTGGTATTAGGGTAATGCTGGCCTTGTAAAATGAGTTTGGAAGCATTCCCTCCTCTTCAATTTTTTGGAATAATTTGAGAAAGATGGGTATTAACTTTTCTTTAAATGTTTCATAGAATTCACCTGTGAAGCCATCTGGACCTGGAGTTTTGTTTTTTTGATTACTGATTCTATTTTGTTGCTAGTAATCTATCTATTCAGATTTTCTGATTCAGTCTTAGAAGGGTGTATGTTTCTAAAAATTTATCCATTTCTTCTAGGTCGTCTAATTTGTTGGCATATAATTGTTTATAGATTTTCTTCCAGTCCTTTGTATTTCTGTGTTGTGGGTTTTAATCTCTCCTCTTGCATTTATGATTTTACTTATTTGGGCTCTCTCTTTCTTGATGAGTCTGGCTGAAGGTTTGTCAATTTTGTTTACCTTTTCAGAGAACCAACTTCTAATTTATTGGGTTTTTTTTTTTTTTTTTGGTCTCCATTTTCTTTATTTCCTCTGTGATCTCTATTACCTTCCTTCTTCTAATTTTGGACTTTGTTCTTCTTTTACTGTTTCCTTCAAATGTACATATAGATTGTTTATTTGAGATTTTTCTTATTCTTGAGGTAGACATGTATTGCTATTAATTTCCCTCTTAGAACTGCTTTTGCTGCTTCCCATAGATTTTGGTATGTTGTGTTTTCATTTTCATTTGTCTCAGGTATTTTTTGATTTCCTCTTTGATTTCTTTGTTGATCCATTGATTATTTAGTAGCATGTTGTTTAGTTTCCATGTGTTTGTGTTTTTTTCCAGTTTTTTCTTTTATTTGATTTCTAGTTTCATACCATTTGGGTCAGAAAAAGATGCTTGATATGATTTCAATCTTAAATTTATTGGGACTTATTTTATGGCCTAGCATATGATCTGTCCTGGAGAATGTTGCATATGTACTTGAAAAGAATGTGTATTCTGTTGCTTTTGGAGGAATGCTCTCTCTATATCTATTAAGTTCATTTAGTCTAATGTGTTATTTAAGGCCAGTGTTTCCTTATTGATTTTGTGCCTGGGTGATCTGTCCATCGACGTTAAGTGGGGTATTAAAATTCCTTACTATTATTGTATTGCTTTCTATTTCTTCTTTTATTTTTGTTATTATTTGCTTTAAATATTTAGGTGCTCATATGTTGGGTGCAAACCAACAAATGTTATAGCCTCTTGTTGACTTGACCCCATTATCATTATATATTAACCTTTTGTGTCTTTTGTTACAGTCTTTGTTTTAAAGTCCATTTTGTCTGATATAAATATTGTTATCCCAGCTTTCTTTTCTTTCCATTTGCATAGAATATATTTTTCCATCCCTTCATTCTCAGTTTGTGTGTGTCTTTAGATATGATTTGAGTCTATTGTAGGTGGGTGTCGTTTTTTTAATTAATTCAGCTACCCTGTGTCTTTTAATTGGATAACTTAGTCCATTTATATTTAAATTAATTATTGATAGGTGTGTACTTATTGCCATTTTATTCATGTTTTTTTGGTTGTTTCTGTATTTCTCTGTTCCTGTCTTCTCTTGGTTTCTTCCATTATGGTTTGATGGATTCCTTTAGCATTATGTTTGGATTCCTTTCTCTTTATTTTTTTTTTTGCATGTATCTCTTGTAGGTTTTTGGTTTGTGGTTACCATGAGGTTCATACATAGCAATCTGTATGTATATAGCTGTCTATTTTAAACTTAAGTTTGATAGTAGCTTAAGTTTGCAGGCATTCTAAAAGCAGCACATAACATTTTTACTCCTTCATACTGTACATTTTATATATTTGATGTCATATTTTACATTTTAATTTTATATATCCCTTAACTACTTATCATAGTTATAGTTGTTTGTACTTTTGTCTTTTAACGTTCATACTAGCTTTTTAAATGGCAGATCCACTGCCTTTACGACATATTTGCCTTTACCAGTGAGATTTTTTTTCTTTCATATATTTTCTTATTTATAGTTGTGGCCTTTTCTTTTCCACTTGAAGAAGGCCCTCTAACATTCTTGTAATGTTGGGTTAGTGGTGAGGAACTCCTTTAGTTTTTTGATTGTCTGGAAAGCTCTTTATCTCTCCATCAATTCTGAATTATAAACTTGCCAGGTGGAGTATTCTAGGTTGTAATTTTTTTTTCAATTGTTTGTTTTTTGTTCTTTCTTTTCAGCACTTTAAATAAATCCTGCCACTCCCTCTGGCCTGTAAATTTTCTGCTGAAAAATTAGCTGATAACCTTGTTGGGTTCCCCTTGAATGTAATGAGTTGCTTTTCTCTTGCTGCCTTTAAGATTCTCTATCTTTAATTTAAGCCATTTTAATAATAATACATCTTGTTGTGGGTCTTCTTGGGTTCATCTTTTTTGGAGCGCTCTGTGCTTCCTGTATCTGGATGACTGTTTCCTTCCCCAGCTTAGGGATATTTTCAGACATTATTTCTTCAAATAAGTTTTTTGTCCCTTTCTCTCTCATTTGTCCTTCTGAGACCCCTATGATGCAAGTATTAGTATGCTTCATGTTGTCCCAGAGGTCCCTTAATCCCTCCTCATTAAAAAAATTCTTTCTTATTTTTGCTGTTCTGATTCTCTGATTTCCACTGTTTTATCTTCTATATTGCTTGTTCATTCTTCTCTGTCACCTACTCTATCATTGATTCCCTTTAATATATTTTTTACTTCAGTTATTGTAGTCTTCAGCTCTAATTGCTTCTTTCTTATATTTTTTGTAGAAGTTCTCACTGAGTTCCTCCATTTTTCTCCAGAGTTTGTTGACCATCGTTATAACCATTTCTTTGAATTTTTTATCAGGTAAATTACTTATATTCATTTCATTAGGGTTTCTTTTTCCCCCTTGGGTGTTAACTTTGTTCTTTTGTCTGGAATATATTCCTCTGACTCCTCATTTTCTGTGATTTTCATTTTTGTTTCAATGAATTAGGTGAAACAGCTACCTCTCCTGGTCTTGAAGGGGCAGCCTCATGTGGAAACATCCACTGTATGGACTGCTTGTGCCTGGCAGCTTTTGCAGGCAAACTGGAGCTAAGTGGGCATGGGCCAGGGGAAGTTCCTGGGGAGGACTGTGCCTCAGGCCATTTTGGCAAGGTGGCTGGAACTCAAGTGGGCCCAGGCTAGGGGGAGACACTGGCGGGACTCAAATAGTGACACTTGCTGGTACCTCTGACCCTGGAGAGAGCTGTAGCAGTTCCCTGCCTATTTGGCAGAAGCTCTAGGGTTAGTAAATGGATTTCCTTCCCATATACACCGCAGACTGCTATTTTATGCTCTAAGTCTCAGGGCAAACAAGTTTGTGCTTGGGACCCTCAGCAATATTCCTTCCTGTTGCAGGTCACTGTGTTTGGGTGGGGTTCCTGTGGATATTGTGTCTCTGTCTTTCCTACCCATTTCTGTGTGGTCCTTCTGTGTACAGTAGCTATCCAGTTAGCCCTCAGGTCTTCTTTAGGAGGAGTTGCTCTATATGTAGGTATAGATTCAGGGCATCCCTGGGAGGGGGTGAACTTATGGTCTTCCTACACTGCCATCTTGGATCCCTCTCCCAGCAATGAGTTTTTAGATCCAACACAAAAAGCATGTTCCATGAAAGAAATAACTGATAAGTTGTACTTCATTAGACTTAAAAATTTCAGTTCTGTGAAAGATGCTGTCAGGAAAATAAGAAGACAAGCCACATACTGGGAGATAATATTTGTAAAAGACATATATGATAAAGGAATATTATTTAAAACATACAGAGAACTCTTAAAACTCAACAATAAGGGGGAAATGTCCAGTTAAAAAAATGGTCAACAGAACTGAATAGATACCTCTCCAAAGAAGATATAGATGACAATAAGCACTTGAAAAGGTGTTCAACACCATATGTCATCAGGGAATTGCAAATTAAATAACAGTGTGATACTACTACATATCTATTAGAATAGTGAAAATTCAAGATACTCTCAATACCAAATGCTGGCAAGCATGTGGAGCAATAGAAATTCTCACTTATTGTTGGTGGGAACACAAAATGGTGTAGCCATTTTGGAAGACAGTTTGGCAGTTTCTTTCAAAACTAACCATACTCTTACCACAGAATTCAGCAGTTGTGCTCCTTGTTATTTACCCTAATGAACTGAAATCTTATGTCCAAACAAAAACCTCACACAGGGGCTTATAGCAGCTTCATTCATAATTGCCAAAACTTGGAAACAATCAATGTGTCCTTCAGTAGGTAAGTGGATAAACTGCAAAACACCTAGACAATGGAATACTATTCAGCATTAAAAAGAAATGAGCTATTAAACCATGGAAAGACATGGAGGAGCCTTAAATGCATATTATTTAGTGAAAGAAGCCAGTCTGCAATGGCTATGTACTTATGATTCCAGTTATATGACATTCTGTATGATATAAAACTATGGAGATAGTAAAAAAAAAAAAAGATCAGTAGTTCCAGAGGTTGGAAGGGAAATAAAGATAAATAAGCAGAGCACACAAGATTTTTAGGGCAGTGAAGTTGTTCTGTATGATACTATAATGGTGGGCGCATGATTCTGTATGTCTCAACCCACATAGTGCACAACGTCAAGTGAACCCTAATGCTTAATGTGGATTTTGGATAATATTGTGTCAATGTAGGTTCATGACTGTAACAAGTGATCTACTCTGGTGGGGTGTTGATAGTTGGGGAGCTGTGCATGTGTGTTTGGTGGAAGGCATATAGAAACTCTGTACTTGGCTTAATTTTGCATTTAATGTAAAACTGCCCCTAAATATATATATAGTTTTTCAAAATTAGATCTTTTGAAATATTTTGAGCATCTAGAAGGACAGACTCATGTCTTAAACATCTTGGTATCCTGGGGTGAGACACAATGCTTGCAACAGAGGGGAGTCTCAACAAATATTTGTTGTATGAATAATATGTACTCTGCCCCTCTCTAGGCAATTTTAGTTATTGTTATGAAGTTGATCTGTAGCATATTTTTATTAGATATCACAGTTTATGACAGTGAGTGGGGTTTTAAGATAAGGATGGAATACTAATGAGGAAAACATAATTTAGTCATTTAAAGAAAGGACCTTTCTAGTCTCTATTAAATACGGTTTTATTTTATTTCTAAAATCATGTATACATTTCAATATTATTAAAATGCTTTTGAAGAATCTAGCAAGATTATCATATGGATTTTCTCCCTTGAAATTTTCATGTGATAAATATATTATACATTTAAAAAATCCTTAAACATTGATATATCCTTGCATTCCTGGGATAAATCCTACTTGATGATATTTTATGTATTTCATATACTGGTGGATTTGATTTGAAAGGATTACATTTAGGACTTCTGTATCTAAATTATTAAGGGAAAACTGGCTATTGTTCTCATTTTCTTCTTTGTGTAGAGTGAACTTCAAAAAAAATTTAAGTGTATTGTTATTTTTAAAACTCACTTTTTTGGTGTGCTCTGAAACATTATACACACACACACATGATAAAATAATTTACTATTTGACATTTTCACTGAAAATATCCGCAAATCTGTCTAAGCCTGAAAAATATTTTGCTTATATTCTACTTTGACAATGCTTATCAATTTTCTACTTGTTTTGTACTCAATTTGAATTAATTTTGGTGATTTTGATTCTTTTGAAATCTTTCAGTTTAGAATTTTCGAGCTCATTGATTTGAACACGTTTCTTTATTTTTCTTTTCCTCAATATCTGCTGTTTTACTTTTAAAAATTGTATTTGTGTTTTCTTTCTAGTATTCTTAATTAAATTTAGAGATGATTCTTTTTAAAATTTTCATAGAAGCAACACCTTGTTTTTGCACTATTATGTCTTCTTTTAGTTGTTTTGCTGTGTTTTTTCCCTTCTATAATTAAATTATGTGTTAATTTAAAACATTTAGCACTATAAATTTATTTCTGACTAAAGCTTTTACCAGAGTTCATAAGTTTTAATGCATAGTATTTTCAACAGTTTATTTCCAAGAATATCCTGTGATTTCAAAGTTTAAAAATATTTTACTTAAGTGACTCAGAAAGATTTATTTTTTTTAAGTTGCTGAAATCTGTCATTGATTTCTAGTTCTATTTTATTATGATCATAGAATGTAAATATATCTCTGTGTCCCTAGTTGTCTCTGAATGCCCATTGATTTTCTAAAAGGGAAGAATGACATTTCAGGATGGGTTCACCCTATAAGTATCTGGTGAAGGTATTCACCTTACCTAGATTTTTTCCATCTCATTAAGACCTCTGAACTTAAAAGGGCACTGAAATGTGAAAAGGAGCAAAGTCTTTAAAAAGTAGAGTTTATTTTCCAATTCCTTGACTTTCAGTGCCATTCTTTCTGAATGTTGCTTTGTAATAAGATAAATTCTACATCCTAGTCTGGTCTATATTCCTGATGCTTCCTGTTTAAGCCAACATGTACTTACTACCAGACCTGATATGGTTATTGGGAGCTAGCTCCTGGCATATTTGTAGACAGTCTTGTGTTTTTGCTGATGTGACAGATTGTTCTGTTACACTCAGAAGACAAACTATTTTTTTGCATATAGGTCTAAGCGTCTATAATGGTGTCTGGCAACTTCTGTCATATTTGGCTTCTGCCTCTCACTCACACCATGATGTACATGGTTGCTTCTGATAAAGGCTTCTTTGAAACTAATTGCCATTTACCAGGCCTGATCTTTGTTTGACGTATACAGACCATCGAGTGTTTCAGCAGAAGTAAAGGAAACTCTTTCATAATTATTGCTTTAATCTAAAAATAATCAATATGAAGTGATAATGATAGCAACATATTTTAGAATAGTGTAAAGTTTTTTTTTTTTTTTCCCAAGAGTACAGGGTGAATCAATGTTAATTTGCACCTGAAAACTAAGTGTTCTGAGAGTCTGGTTGGTTTTTGACTATTTGACCTTCAGCCCCATTTACAAAAAACAGAAAACTTTCTTTAGACTGTCACCAGCTTAAATACAAACAAATATATTGTTGTTCTTGGGCCATACCAGATCTATAGAGCATTGTTTTAGTACCACTAAACTCATGATTACACAGCAAGGATTATTTTTTTCAGGTTTACAGAGTAGACTAGAGTGGAGGAGGAACATGTGTGGAAATGAAAATGAAAATGCCACTCAGAAATCATGCTTCAGCAAAGTAGGCCAAGTTAAAAGTTGGATTTAATAGCACACTGCTAATTATGCTTTTCTTTCTGTCTTCCATCATTATGTGCTTACATATCCCATATAAGAAATGGAACTTTTTGACATTTCCTAATATTTTAAAGTGATAAACTGAACTCACCCTTTGGAAAGCATAATTATTAGTAATAAAAAGCTGCTGAATTCCTCTACTGTGGAGATGTGTTTTAAGCATAAGCAGGATACTTTATGTCTTATCTGTTCTTGCACATCAGTTAAATTAGAATGCTTTGATATGTTAATTATTTATCATTTTAAATAATGTATCTTCTAAAATCAAAGAAACACATAACCTATAATTTATTATTCATTTAGCATGAAAATGTGTCTTTATGTGGCTGTTTCTCTTCTAGGTACAGAATTTCTGTTTTGATGTAAAACTTATCAACATATAGCTTTAAGAACAGGATGGAAAAGTTTAGTTATTTGAAAAAATGCACACACAACATCTCTATCATTTGTTTTCCAGTATATTGGAAATTGCCACTTTATATGTCTTAATGATATTCTAGACCTGTGCCTTTATGGATAGATATAGATGTAGATATAGATAAAGATATGGTATGGATATGGCATCTATATCTATGTCATTGCCTATGCCTGTATCTCTATATTTGTCTGTGTATATATGTATTTAGTTTCTGTGGAAATAAATATACTTGATTTCATACAAATGCATTAAATTCATAGCAAGTTGAAGTGAATAGAGGGTTCTCTGTAAATAATGATATATGTAATTAAGTAGCATTTTCTCTACTTCTAACAGGTAAGATTCTACATTCTTATCTGTCTTTACTCTGCACTAAAGGGAACCATGTATTGAAAAATACAATATTCTTTCCCCTAGTGTTCTAAAAACAAATTATCTAATTTACCATCTAATCCCTTAAACAAATCAACACAACGTACTTCATGTTATTGTTGATGTATATGTTAGTGATCGCCCAGAGAAGGAAGAAGTAAACATGTATCCAAACAGAAAGTGCTTCCTAGTTAAGAATTTTGTATTATTTAGGAGTATTTATGCAAAAATTTGAGAGGCAAAACTGGGGAATGGTTTTACTGCTTTATAGTTTTTCCCCAACTTTGTTTAATGCCATATTAGAAGTCATAACCCTCCATTGTCACACAACCTTCCCAGAAGAAAAAGATATCATATATATTGAATACTTCCTAACTATGAACACCAACTGTTGCACTCCATTTATATTTCATATCCTTCAGAGTATTTTTCTGCAAATTAAACTTTAGGCCTTTTTAGTAGCAACCTTGACCCTTTAATGTGATTGTAGCTTTGAATGTCATTTCTAAAATATAAATGTGATATATATTTTTTCAAACCCCAAATAGAATCAGATGATTACAACTTTGACTGCTTAAGAGGAAAATGGAACAGAACTCATAGCATTATAACTAATTCGAGATCTATAACAATATCTATATCTATATCTAATACATGTTTAAAAAAATGTTTTTAAGTATTTTGAGGATTCTAGGTTCTAACCTCAAGGAATCTCTCCTCTCCAATGTGGGATTTTGTGTACAGTCCCAAATAATTTGGAATGAATATTTGGGTAAGGAATATTCTTGGAAAACTTCAAAGTCTACATACTACAAGCTCAGTAATTTGAAGGATATATTGAGGGTAAACCGTGAGGTAAAATGGAGAATCTAAATGTGGCAGGTGGAGTTTAGGATGGTCCCAAGTGATTCCTACCTCCTAATGTTCATATCCTGGTATAATCCCCTGCCCAGATGTGTAGATTGTACTTAATGATTCTTTTCTGATTAAGAGAATACTACAGAAATGTTTGGATTTCACTTTCAGGATCAGGTTATATAAAGACTGTGCCACCCATCTTGGGTGCTCTCTTTCTGTCTGTCTGTCTCCTTCTCTGTTGGATGTCTTGCACTAGGGGATAAAAACTGCTATGTTGTAATAAGCCCTATGGAGAAGCCCAAAACACATGGTGAGGAACTGAGGCCCCCAGTTTCAACATCTCACAAGGAACTGAGGCCCTCAGTTAAAATCCCATGAAGAACTAAAGCCCTGCCAACAATCATGTAAGTGAACTTGGGAGTGTATCTCCCATTCAAGTTGAGCATTCAGATGAGTGCACAGCTGTCGCCTACAGCTTGAACACAACTTCACAAGAAACCTTGAGTCAGAGATACCTGGCTAAGTGTGCTTGGATTTCTAACACAAAAACTGTGAGATAAAAAATGTTTTTTTTTTAAACCACTAAATTTGGGGGTAATTTATTTCACAGCCAAAGATAAGTAGTACACTAGGCAAAAGATAATAACAGCATATGCAAAGATAGGGAGATGAGGATGTTAGAAACTCATGTCATTCTATAAATAAAGCTGTTAGCACCTTGGTGTTTGTAAGAGGTGAATGGTCTTTTATGCTGCTTCCTATTCCTGTAAGAATTTTCTGCTATCTTTAATCCTTTCATAAAACATTCACAAATAAACTCCTTTTCCTATTAAATACTTTGACTGAAGTATGGTCAAATATGAAAAGACCAGTGTCAACCTTAAAAAAAATTCCTCTCTAATAACAGTAGTATTTTACTGAGCATCTATTTAAATCACCTTTACTGTTTGAAACATTGAGATTTTACTCCCATTATATTCTTATAAAACGATCTCCCTGATGGGAAAGCTTTAGAAAGTTACCTTTGCCAAAATTCTGTTTCTCCCATCATTTCTTATTATGAGAGATAATCATACCTTATAATCTAGGCCAATATTCCCTGCAGCATAAATCACTGTAACATTAAACCTTAGTATTTATTGCGTGTTCTATCTTGCTGCTGACAGTTCTATTAAAGCTTCACATAGCAAGTCAAAAAGTGATACCTCAGTACTATATAGTACTAGAAAATATTGAGAAAACTGTACACAAATAATCTGAAAGCATAATTTATCTATTACATCACAGGAAGATTAAATACATGGCCATAAAATTCCCTGCAATCATGGTAACTGGAGTCAAAGTTGCCTCTATTGCTTTAATAAATACTTTAAGTATGCTTTCAATCTCTCAGCAATTCCTGATAAAGGTTGTGTGCTGTTGTTGTGAATCTGCCTACTTGAAAGTCCTGATGGTGAATATTTCATGTGGCTTATCACTTCTCTGTCTCTCATTTGGGAGAAGCAAGTGTACTGTTTACTAGTGCTTCTTAATACCTTATTAGTTGAAGATGGATTTGTACTTCCAGCCTTTAGCCACCTAATTTCCTGTTATAAAAGATAAAAATTGCAGTTTTTGCAAATGATGAATGAGGTGATTATACTTCACAAATTTTGAGGCCACAGACCATTAACTGAGTCACTCTGAGCACTTGTCATTTTAGCCATATGTATGCAAAATGAAAGTAGAGGGCTGTGTTGTTGTGATACCTGACTATTGCCACAAAAGATCCCTTATGAACTTTATGTAAAAACTTCATTTTAGCAGGTTTAAGGCAAAAAAAAATCACTATAAAAATTAACCCTTTCTGACAGAAATTAAGTGACTGCTCATATTTAAGTTTGGATTTCTCTTTATTTTTAGGATTCCTGATAAAGTATCAACCAGAAGATTATCATAGACCATCTTAGGAGAGTATAAATAGATGATTATTCTCATTTAACTCTATATATATATATATATATATATATATATATATATATATATATATATATATATATTTATTTATTTATTTATTTATTTAAAATTTATGAGATAAGGCAAAATATCAACACTGGAACATTGTAACAGTAGAGTAGAACTATTCTATTCTCTTGGTTGCTGTGAGTTTTACTAATAACTAGAAAATTGCAAAATTACCTGAAGAATCTGCCTGCATGGTATATTTCTCCTCTGGTTAGGTGTGGCCATCCTGTGGCAGAGTAAGGGCAAAATAAGGAGCTGTCTAAGCAAGTTGTGCAGAATGTTCAAACCTGACACCAGGAGTCTTTGGGCTTTGCCTCATTCCAGAACACCATTTCCTCCAGGCAGTAGTGTCAGCAAGGAGGCCAAGTCAAGCATGTAGGCATGTCACTTCACAAGACATTATATATCTTGACTTGACTGAGAATGGAAAGAGAACACAAGGTCTGTCATTCTGAAGACATTCTCAGACGCTGAGACTGGGAATCCCACACTTAAACATAATCAAACCAACTAACTGGCAGAAACAAAAATCATTAACAAAAGTCATCCTTCCTTTGCTCCTTCCCCTGATTTTACCCAAGTTTTTGTTCAGTGTCTCCCTAGGTTGGTCTTACACTATCACCTTCCCTATGGCTACATTAGGCCCACACTTCTGGTTCCTTCATCTGGTCTCTCTGTTTTAATATCCTTGGAGCTTAGTTTTTCCTTATGGTAGAAATATGTTTTCTTCACTTAAAAATATATTCACTTTTATCTAAAACATTGAGACTTATTTTAGTTTTCTCCCTACCTCTAAATACCCAGAACCAAGTAAGCTTTACTTTATTTAGGATCCAAAAAGATTCTGGCCAACTCATAAATGCTCTAAAAACTGAATAGGGCATGTTTCTTCTGCACATTGAATGAAGAAGCTTGAAATATATACCCAGACTTCATTAACTACATGAAATATGGAGATATTTTATAACATTAAAATATTTTAAAATGTATTTCTAATCAGCCAGATTGTCTCAGTTTATAAATTACTTTCAGAAATTAATAAATTGTTGAAAGAGTTGTATTAAAATTTGAATAGAAACCTAGTCTCATTGGGATCCTTTACAGCAAATAGAATGGAATATGGTATAATTCAAGAAAACAATCAGGACTTTTATTCATGAATGTTTTTTGCTTAGCACTGTGTTAAGTCCTGCAGAGAACTAAGTGATGTCTCATGCACTGTGCAAAACTTTTTCAATGTGTTATCTGACTGAGACCCCACAACAACTGTGTAAATTAGGAGGGTAAGGCTGAAACTAAGAGTTTATTTGCTTAGTCAGTCAGGAGTTTGGAACCAAATCTGTCTACTTTCAAAGCCTATGCTTTAACCATTATGCAGTCCTGCCTTCAAAGGCTTTTTATCTTTTTTTGAGACACCTTGCCCATGGTAAGAGGTCCATAGATATTTATTTAATGAATAAATGAAAGAATGAAGAGTAAAGATAGCACATGAACATAACAATTCTCTCATATGTCCTTGGAATTTGTACAGGGTTTTAAGACTAGTTACTGTAATAATGAACTCTACACTAAGCTATCCAGTTCTCATGACCCCAACTCTAAATGTGGAGGTGAGTTAGAGGAACAACATGTTAAATTTGACCAGTTATCATTTGCTGGTAAGAAGGAAGAAGAACATCTTTAATTTGCTAGGGATAACATGTCTTTGTAAAAAGAAATTACACTTTTTAAGCAAATAACCAGAATTTATTGAATAGGTGGGATTGACGGTTGACAATACTCACTATGGAAAGACCAAATCAGATGAATTTCTCTGTTTCAAGTTTTTTCTAGTTGTGAACATTTTGTGGGACTTTTCTGTGTAAATTCTATGTCTCAGGTAAGTAAAGTGCTAAGATGTTATAAATTTTGTTCTCCTGAAATTTTGAGAATTAAGGACAGAAACTTCCCAGACTCATTATAAGATGAAGAACTATACATCTAGCCAAAGATAAAGGTACATGACAAAAGGATTGACCAAATAGAATTGATCCCAAAAGTTATGACAAATGTAGTATTTCCTAATGTGTTAAATTTATATAGTACTATAGAAAGTTTGAGTTGGAGACAAGTGTGGATTAAATTTTCTTGAGTAAAATTCAGCATTGGTAAAGCATTTCTTTAATGCTTAATGTCATAGGGCAAATAATGGCCCCTAAAGATGTCCCAACTCTTGGAACTTGAAACTATGTTACTCTGTGTGGCAAAAGAGATTTTGCAGATCTGAGTAGGTAAAGAATCTTGAGATGGGGAGATTATCCTGGATTGTCCAGGTTGGCCCAATGTAATCATAGGTATCCTTATAAATTAAAAAGGAGAAAGGAGAGTCAGACTCAGAAGCTGGGATGGTGGAAGCAGAAGTCAGAGTGATATGGAACCAAGAACCAAAAGATGCCACGGTTCCTAGATGCTAGAAAAGGCAAAAAAATAGCTTCTCCCCTAGAGCCTTCAGGAGGAACATAGACCTGCCAACACTTTGATTTCAGCCTAGTGAGACCCCTTTTGGACTTCTGACCTTCAGAACAGTAAGATAATACATTTGTTGTTTTTAGCCACTAAATTTTTGTTAATTTGTTATATCAGAAATAAAAAAACTAATATACTTAATGTAGGAAAATAAAGCTATTATATTTTTGTACTTTTATATATTAAGCTGCTAAATGTTTCTGCACTCTGATTCTTAAAGGAGAAGATGAAAGAGATGACACTTTCATCACACTTTGAAGGACAGTAAGATTAGGTGGATGACCAATTCTTTCGGATTTGTTCTAGGACTTTCCCAACTTTAGCACTGAAAATAAGTCCCACATCCTGGAAACTCTTCAGCTACAGGCAAATTGTGATAGTTGGTCACCTGACACTAGGTTGAAATTCTAGGTGAGTCAGGCTATGTCCTCATGAATAAACAATGATGAGACCAGCCCATTTGTTGAGGGTCTGTGTTGCACTATATAGAGAAATTGCATTTTACAGAGGGACTGTATAGTAAACCATGTAGGAAAAAAACTGCACATGGTCAATATTGCTTTTGAAAATTCCTCAGGATGATTCATTGTTGGAGACAGGCATATTTTCTCTCAGCAAGTCTGACACTGCCAGTTTTTCTCCCAGAGCTGCGACAGATTGTTCTTTCTCTGGTTAAGCCCCAGAAGGAATTGACTTGTGTTTAGGGACCATGTGGTATGAAAACCACATAATACTGGTGTATTGAGTAGTCTCAACTCAGTCGGGGTGTAAACATGAAGAGTTTATTTTTTACAATCACTGTTTTCAACTGCAATCTGTCAAAATGTCCTTATTGACATCTCTGGAAGGTTCCATAATTTTCAGTTACTCTGATTAATTAAAGTATACTTCAATCAATGTAGAAGTTTTCTTTCATCCTATTTAAATATCATATTCTTCCCATGTAGACTTGAGTTGGAGCCAGCCTACACTAGGAGTATTAGAGGGTGGAGAGAGAGGTAGGTGTTTTCTACCTCTGAAACTTTCGCCCTCTTTCGTTTCAAGTCCTCCCCATACCAATGTGCTGGTGAGGTGAGGAAGGAGAGGAAAAGAGAGAACTGTCTCCACTCAGTTGGCTGCTATGTCCTTGACTTTCTCTTGGTAGTTTCCACTTCTCTGGCTTGTATATACTGGCTTGTAATTTGCTCTTAGAGGGTTTGGGTATAAATTTGTCTGAGGTTTATGTTTTATAGTTGAGTGTTATTACGTACGGATAAGATGATAAAATGTCTGGAATTTTCTCAAAACAGTCAGGGTTAGGAAAGAACTAGAGACATAGATGAAATAAAATTTACCATGAGTTGTTTTGGATGGGCCCTTGGGAGTTTATTATACTATTCAATTTTTGTACATGTATGAAATTTTCTATAATAAAAGGTTATAAAGACATTTTTATATGAAAATACTGATTTTTAATGAAATTTCCCCCTGTAATCTTTCTAAATATTGTTTTATGATTGTCAATTCTGCACTTTTTGACCTGTGGTTGTGAGATGGATTTCTGTCTCAAAAGAAAATTAGTAATTCCTAGAACGAAAGGCCTGAGTAGAGAGAAATAATGTGTAGGTAGTCATCCAGACCATTCCCCTTCCTTCCCACTAAAATGATAGAAACATATATTCAGAACTTAAGGTGTAGATCACTTAGTAAGCACATAGGTATATATAGATATCTATATATATATAGATATCTATATATACATATATATAGATATCTATATATATATCATGCAAACCAGATTCAATTATGTATGAATTTTCTACTGTATTCCAAGATTCCTAGATATTCAAGATAATCATTTTATTTCTGTAAGATTCAAGATGAAGTAAAATTGAGCATAAATTCAGAAGTCCAGACTTGTATTCTTTGAAAATCCATCACATTCTTTGAGAACCCCGGTGTCTGTATTATGCAATGAAGCTATAGTTCAGTATAGTAAACTGGTAATAATGAATTTAACCTAGATTAAGCATGAGTTTTAAAAGAAAGTTTTTTTTAGATTCCTTGAGATGTCACTTTTTAATAATGATAAATATTTCTAGTTTAATTAATCATCTCACTAATTTATTCCAGCCTAATCCTATATTTCTTAGTGATATTAAGGATGAGTATCTCAGAAGGATTTAAATAGACTCCATTGGGAATCATATTTAACATGCAAAATAACTTCAAACTCATCATTTAGCCATACTCCAAGTATCTTAATTTGCTGTTCATAAATCAATATATTTAGAAAAGACTAGAAAGCAATTTTCAGCAAATTAACTAATAATATGAAAACAGTTTTGAATTATGTCACCTAAAAAATCACATTTTTTATCCCTAAGCACAGTTTATTGTTTCTGTAAGTACTTTAAAAGTGATATTTTCAAATAATGTTACTAAGATGACTTCGATTATGTTAATAGTTATACTATGGTAAAGGGACTCCACAGTCAAAATGCTTATGAAATACTAAAGATGATATATTCCTCTTAGAAATTCTTGGCACACGGTAACATAAGAAAGTCTTTTTTTTTTTTTTGCAATACGCGGGCCTCTCACTGCTGTGGCCTCTCCTGCTGCAGAGCACAGGCTCCGGACGCGCAGGCTCAGCGGCCATGGCTCACAGGCCCAGCCGCTCCGCGGCATGTGGGATCCTCCTGGACCGGGGCATGAGCCCGCGTCCCCTGCATCGGCAGGCAGACCCTCAACCACTGCGCCACCAGGGAAGCCCAAGAAAGTCTTTGATAAGTCCTATAGTAAAGAAATCTCTAATTTATTTAACTAAATATTTCGTAAGTTTATTTAGTCTTGAAATATTTTTTGGAAGCATATTAAAATATTTCAGAACACTAATATTCATAGATCTGCATTTTCAGAATGCTGCTTGAAAGCCTTGTTAGTAACATAAGCAGAATTTTGAAATAAATGTCTAGTCTATTTTAATATATGAATATAATCATATCAGAAATGTATAAAAAGTAAGCTTATATAAAACAATCTTTACACAGCTACAAAGAATTTATATTTTACATGTGGTTTGCTCTCTGTGATCTGTTGCCTATACACAGAGATATACTAAATGTACATGAAACTGGACAGTGTTACTTTTAGCAATCTTTTTGTAGAACAGGTGACAAATAATGAGAGAATTAATTAAAACAGAGGTAGTGGGAATGGGGGATAGAATATGGATTTGAAAGTACTTAATAAGTAATTCAGTAGGACTTGGTGAATAACTGGATGCGGGGATAAAGGAGAGAAATTACTGGTGATAGGATATTTATTGGTGGCATAAATGCAAACATGCATACAGGAAAGGAGGAGATACAAGAGGGAGATGGTGAGTTCTGTTTTGACTCATTGAGATTGAGTTTTCCTTGTAACAGTAGGAGCAGATGTACAACAGTAGTTGAAAATGTGTAAGAAGTTCAGGGGAAATACTGGGACTGAAGCTAAGTGAGGTGTTACCAGCAGAAAGTTCATGGTTGGACATATGGAATCAGATAGGATCATTCAAGAAGAAAACCTTAGTCAGAAGAACAATGTGGACTATGAAATGATGAGCAATACAAACTCTTAAAATGTGATGTTGGATAGAAAAGGGAACTGAAGAGGAGACAGGGAAGAAATGAAAAGAAAGAGGTCTGTATGAGGAAACCCACAACAGTTCAATATCGTAGTAACCAAGTGACTAGAGGTTTCAGGAAGAAAGGAGTGATTGACATACCAAAATGTAGTAGGTAACCCCAATGAGAGGAATATTAAACAGTTGCTACCAATTTTGATATTGGGGAGCTCATCAGAGAATTCAATGAGAATATTTTCAAAATTCGTTGGTAGCAGAAGTCAGACTTCAAGGGCTGAGGAGAAAATGAAATAATAGTGAGAAATTGAAATGGTGGAAATTATTCTTTCAAGGGTTTTAAATGGCTTGGAGGGGAGAAGGATTTGGTGCCAACTGGAGACAGTGAGGTGTGGAGCGGGAGTGGAGAATGTGAGGACTTAAGTTTGTTCATAGGTGAAAAGGTAGGGAGGAATGGAGGAGGCACAGAATAATGTCTTAGGGAAAACAGGAAGGAATGGGATTGGAAACATTAGTGGGTAAATTGGGCTTGAATATTAAAAGGAATTCTTAGAAGACTAGAGGAAACATAGTGATGTACAATATTTGGGGATCAATTTCCTTGATGTTATAGGAAGCAAATTTTATGTTGAGAGTGAGGAAGCTGAAGGTCAAAGAGAGTAATGAAGGTTAGGGATGGTTGTTGAGGAGAATAGGAGGGAATGTCTTAACTGGTAAATTCTGGAGTGATTCAGTTGTCCTCCCCTGGATAACAGTCACGTTATTCCAGTGCAGTATTTTACCTATTTTCATCTTTTTGTGCTTTGCAATTTCTTAATCTAGTGATATATTTAGATTTTATGTCTTCATTTTTTTGGTGGCTTCTTTTTCCCCTCCCTGACTTTTTTTCTTCCTTTTTCCTCCCTTACCTTTCATTGCTACAATTCCACAGTATAGCCTACTGCTAGGATAAGCATTATACACATATATAAAGATAGCTATGGATATCTAGGAGCATTTGGAAAGGTGAAAACTGTGGCAAAGTATCCTTATTAGATGAGGTGGGTGTTTCACTTATTATAAAAGAGTCACATAATCAATATTTTAAAATATAAAGAAGTGGGCTTTCCTGGTGGCGCGGTGGTTGAGGGTCCACCTGCCAATGCGGGGGACGCGGGTTCGTGCCCCGGTCCGGGAGGATCCCATGTGCCGCGGAGCGGCTGGGCCCGTGAGCCATGGCCGCTGAGCCTGCGCGTCCAGAGCCTGTGCTCCGCAATGGGAGAGGCCACAGCGGTGAGGGGCCCGCGTCCCGCAAAAAAAAAAATAAATAAAAATAAAAAAAATAAAGAAGTGGAGCTCTTTATCTTGTTACAGCTTCAGTATCTTTATTTTCTGTTGCATTTTATTATTAGTCCCAGGAACTGTTCCTTATATGTCCCCAAACGAATATAGTACCCCCTGCCTTGGATACAGTCTTTCCTCTTTTTTAAAAAAAATATTTAGGAGAGTTTAGAACACATACATAATAATTATTCTTAATTAATTTACTTATCTTGTCTCCCTACAAGATTGTTAAATCCTTGAAGTCAAGTGCCTGTTAAAAAAGATTAGCTAAATATTAACATCTAGTTGACCTTAGAAAATGTTAGCTACTTGGTCCTTCTCTCCTTCTTTCCTTCCATTGTATCTTCCTAAAGAGGACTAACCATGCATGGCACCTATCACATAGAGGTTCTTGTACACTCCATGTAAGTTGATTTGATAAAGTTGCACTTCCCTGGAGTGAACCAGATTTTTGGAGAAGATGCTGCTAGCTTGCTTCTTAAAATTATTACCTGTTAATCTTAACTTTTTCATCTCTCTCTAAGTTTATACATAATATATACCTAGCTATAAATTTCTTTCTTTCTTTCTGTAATATAGCTATAATACATAGCTAGCTATGGATACCTCAGGGCTATTTTCTATCAAGAATTTTTGTGGGAGGAGAACCCACCTCCCATGAAGCGGGCTGAAAATGTCACATACTCTTTTTTGTTGTTCTCTTTCAACTAGGAAGCAGGCTTTAGAATGAATGAATGCTAATTTCACACCTGGTAAAGACTTGTATATAGCAAATGCAGAAAATTTATTCTGTCTGTTGGGGGTAGTAATAATAGCAGCATATCCTGTTTCTAAGGCTGGCTATGACTGTGGTCCTGGCAGCAGTGCTTAATGCCCAATACTGTCGCAGAGCTGCTGGAGTTCAAACTAGCAGTGTTTGAGGTGTCCTCATTGGACTAATGTTGTGTATGACTTTTTCTGTGCAACTTTATTCATTCTTGCCCATGCTTTTTAGCCTACTTGTTAAATTTTCATGGCAATTCAATGAACCACACAGCATTTTTTTTTCTCTCCCAGTTTCATTGAGATATAATTGACATATAGCATTGTATAAGTTTAAGGTGTACAAACTGATTTGACTTACATACATCATGAAACGATTATCACAATAAGTTTAGTATACATGCATTATCTCATATAGGTATGAAATTAAAGAAGTAGAAAAAATTCTTTCCTTGTGATGAGAACTCTTAGGATTTACTCTCTTAACAACTTTCATATATAACATACATCAGTGTTAATCATATTTATCGTGTTATACATTACATCTCTAGTACTTATTTATCTTTTAACTGGAAGTTTGTACCAATTTCCCCTCCTTCCATCTCCTACCTCTGGTAACCACAAATCTGATCTCTTTATGAGTTTGTTTCTTTGTTTTTGTAGTATAATTGACCTACAACACTATGTTAGTTCCTGTTACACAGCATAGTGATTTGATATTTCTGTATATTTTTAAACGATCACCAGTATAAGTCTAGTTATAATACGTCACCAAAGATATTACATAGTTATTTATTATATTCCCCACATGTTACATTTCATACTCTTAACTCATTTTTTTTTTTGCACTGGAAGTTTGTAACTCTTAATCTCCCTCACCTATTTCTTTCCCCCCCCCCAACTCTGTCCCCTTTGTCAACTACCTGTTTGTTCTCTGTATTTATAAATCTGTTTCTGATTTGTTATGTTTGTTTGTTTTGTTTTTTAGGTTCCACATATAAGTGGAATCATACATCATTTGTCCTTCTCCATCTAAATTATTTCACTTAGCATAATAACCTCCAGGTCTATCCATGCTGTCTCAAACATCAAGGTTTCATTGTTTTTTATGGCTGAGTAATATTCCCTTGCATATATATATATACCACATCTTCTTATCCATTCACTTCTTGATGGAAACTTAGATTGCTTCCATATTTTGGTTATTATAAATAATGCTGCATTGAACATAGGGGTGCATATGTCATTTCAAATTAGTGTTTTTTGTTTTCTTTGGATAAATACCCAGGGACTGGAAGTGCTGGATTGTATGGTACTTCTATTTTTATTTTTTTGAGGAATCTCCATATTGTTTTCCATAGTGGCTACACCAATTTACATTCCCACCAACTGTGCATGAGGGTTCCGTTTTCTCCACACCCTTGCCAACACTTATTTCTTGTCTTTTTGGTAATAACCATCGTGACAGGTGTGAGGTAATATCTCATTGTGGTTTTGATTTGTATTTCCCTGATGATTACTGATATTGAGCATCTTTTCATGTGCCTGTTGACCATCTGTATGTCTTATTTGGAAATGTCTATTCAGATCCTC
This sequence comes from Mesoplodon densirostris, assembly GCF_025265405.1. NCBI lineage: Eukaryota > Metazoa > Chordata > Mammalia > Artiodactyla > Ziphiidae > Mesoplodon > Mesoplodon densirostris. The sequence continues at coordinate 169,193,638 of NC_082663.1, read as the reverse complement.
CATTTTTTAATCGGGTTTTTTTTTTTTTTTGATGTTGAGTTGTATGAGTTTTTGTATATTTTGACTGTTAACCCTTTGTGAGATATGTCATTTGCAAATATCTTCTCCCATTCAGTAGGTGGCCCTTTCACCTTGTTGATAGTTTCCTTCACTGTACAAAAGCCTTTTAGTTTGATATAGTCCCATTTGTTTATTTTTGCTTCTGTTTCCCTTGCCTGAGGAGACATTTCCAAAAAAATATTACTGAGACCAGTGTCAAAGAGCATATTGCCTATGTTGTCTTATAGAAGTTTTATGGTTTCAGGTATTATATTTAAGTCTTTAATTCATTTTGAATTAATTTTTGTGCATGGTGTGAGATGGTAGTCCAGTTTGATTCTTTTGCGTATAGCTGTCCAGTTTTTACACTAAATTAGGAACAGTTAGTTTCTTACTCATTGCAAATAACACTGATTTACATATCAGAGAACAACATCATTTTATTTTATTTTGCTTTTGTTTGTTTTTTGCTTAACATGACTTGTTCCTTGTGACAGGTTGATATAATTTTGAGATATGACACATCTAATTTGGTATATAGCTAAATAATTTATTTAAAATTACTTCTAGGTAGTAAGAAAATGGTATCCTTATAAGTATTATATTACAATGGCTTAACATAGTTTTAAGTACAGATTATATCAAAGGTATATATTTACAAAATTCAGTTTTTTCATTCTTAATCTTAATATTTCACTAATAAAAAGCTAGGAGATTTTTTAACACAATTTTTTAGAATTAATTAGGACAAATTATATTTCATTTAAACTATCCTAATTAACTTTTGCTTGTGCTATAATGTTAAAATATTTTGTGGGCATTTGGTGTGCACTCTTTGCAAATTGAGGAAATATAACCTTATCATCAGTTAACATATCAAGTATGTAACTAAATTTAGCCGAGACTTCTCCTATTATACAAGTTTCCACTTATCCAAGTTGACTCCCATTAGCCACTGTGCCATAATGGCTTGTGGGAAGACTGAACAGAAAATTGAATTAATGAAAGCCATTTCTCAATCATTTCTCATTCTCATAAAATGATTAAAGCTGATGTAAGAGGGCTCATTAAAACAGAAAACATTAGGCTCATTAAAAAGCCATTAAGCAATCTCACTTCTCTGATTTATTTTATTGTAACCTTATTTGGCCATTGTTTAAAAATCACTGAACCTCACATTTCCTTTTTTATCACTGAGGAAATGTTATTTAAAACGTACACTCTGGCTGTGTGGCCATATGATCTTAAATCATCTCATACTGCTTTTGCTTAGTTTATAACTCTTTGAGGCTAGTATTTGACTACTACAAGCTGGAAATCAGCTCACACACCCAACTGGAATGGATTTACCTTCCAATATTTATTTTGGCTAATCTTAAACTACACACAAGTTCTTATTTCAATCTTGTATTATTTAACCTTGAAGTGAATTACTGCTTATCCAGACAAAGTCAATGTCCATTGGTCACTGTATGATAATGTTACTTTTGTTAAGCAGCAGTAATTTCTATTGCCAAACCAATAAAAAGATCTAATCTGGGAAAATACATCTTTATGAGCAGTTTGTTTGTACAGGCTATACTGTAAGTATGATAAAATTAGGATGCTAATAGGTTTTCCTCTTTTTTCTTAAGAATATTTTCACAATATGTCTTTGTAAGGATAGAGCCAAATAAAACTGACCTGGTTTAAAAAATAACAAAGTACCTATTAGAATTCATATAGAAGATAAATACATTGTAAGATGTACTTGTATTAGATAAAGTATTAGATAAAGTAACACTAGCAAAGCAATAGACCAGCCCTGAAATCTCAGTGGCTCATGTCACAGTCTGATGCTGGTTTTGGTGGCCTCTCTCCACCTATGCCTTCTGGAATGTGGCCCTTATCCTCCCTCACAGAAGGACTCATTACATTTAAAGACTGATTGAAACAGGTATATAAAGACACAACTGTTTTGATATAATGTGGAATACTCTGAAATAGGCCTTTTTTTTTTTCAATCTCTGTAGCTCCCAGAGGGGTTAAAACAAGTGCCAGCATCTCAGCTTCAATTTGTCTCTCTGTCCAATCCTGTTTCCTTCCCTTCCTTTCCATAGGTATTGTTGATCCCAAAGGCACTACTTAGCAAACATTCTGCACACTAAACACCATCTCAGAGTTGGCTTCCCAGAAAACCCCATCTTCATTGTGGACTATATAGTCTCCAGTGTTTTGCTGAGGCAGGAAAAGAGAGAGATGGGAAAGACACAAAGGCTGCCAAATGCCGCACACCCAAAGTGAGATATCATTTATACTCCCCACCCATTGGCCAGAATTAGTCATATGGCACCAAATGAACTGCAAGACAGACTTGTGGAAATGTTGGAAAACATATCAACTCTTGTTGACCAGTGTCTCTGCCATATACTCAAACTACAGTGTTATTTTTGACACAATGAAAATATTTGTAATCATTACAGTTATTACAGAATCATCTTTATGTCTGAGTCTTTTGGAATTTTATACAAACTATTTTTGTCCATTTTTTAGTGATGATTTAAATTATTCCGTATGCTTAAAATATTTTCTTTCATAATCATTCTGTGGCAGTTTTGGCCTATGTATAAAGAAAGATGGAAAACCAGGGAATTGACTTTTTGTTTCTATATTGAGTCACAGCCTAATTAGATGGCCTTATACTTACTTAGAATCCTGATTTGATATTATATTAGAGTATGCCCTTCCTCTCCCCAATCAGTGAACCAAATTTTGTTTGCAGCACAGCAAAATAATAACTATTATCCTAATGATTATACTAACAAAGGAATGTAAAATGATTAAAAATTATGGAGAACTAGCTGTGAAATAAGCTACAACCATAAAGGTAGTATTATTGTCCCAACTTAATAAGAAGCAAAGAAGAGGCATCAAGAAAATAGAAAAACTTGCTTAACATCAGCAAGTAGTAAACATAGCTGGAGCTTCAATTTACACCCATCTGTCTTGAAAGCCTGTGTTCTAACTACAGTATTAGACTCTTTAGGAGAGTCATTCCTTGAATGTTTTTCTCCAACCTTCTTTCCCTTTAAAGTCATCATGTAACTAAATGCCATTAAATGCTTTCCACTCTCTTTATTTAAACTAAAAACAGTGGACTGGGAGTTAGCTTAGGAAATACATTAGTTTAGAGAAATATCTGCAAAATACTGCCAAATATCTGCAAAACCACTCCAAATTTCCCTCTCAAATGCCTTTGAATCTGTTTATTTCTTGTGATTTTATGTTTAAGTCCTTGAGTAAATTGGGAAGTTGGTCACATGATATGGGTGTGACTTTTATAAATGAAGTAACTATAATACTGGTATTTCCGCTTACTAACATTATACTGATATTAGTAACATTCATACTGATATTTAAACTTACACTATAAGTAGTTTAATTTCAGATCTAAATGAATCAAGAAATTTTTCTTAATTTGAATGATTGAAGAATGAAGTTGCAGTTGGAAGGAAAATGTATGCAAAGAGGTTGAATATCATTTGGAAAATTCCCAGAACACAAGTAGATCGACCTCAAGGATGATGCAGGTTAACTAAGCTCAGAATTAGTTGCATAAGAAATAAGACACCTACTTTTTAGTTTTTAAGGAGATATTTTTAGAATAAAGGTGTGAAGGAACTCCAGTTTTATTCTGGTCAGTGTACTGTCTTTGTATAAACGTACATGGGAATTCTGAATATAATCCAAAGTTGGCCTGGTGAACATGTTATAGGACAAGATAAATCGACTGGATGATTTTAATGGTTCTCTCCTGACTAATACAGTTTCGTGGATCATAATGTTATAGATATACTAGTTCTTATTCAGGTCATCCTCTTCACCTCTTCCTCTTCCTATCCCGGAAGATCCCACATGCCGCGGAGCGGCTGGGCCCGCGAGCCATGGCCGCGGAGCCTGTGTGTCCGGAGCCTGTGCTCCGCAACGGGAGAGGCCACAGCAGTGAGAGGCCCGCGTACAGCAAAAAAAAAAAAAAAAAAAAAAAAAAAAAATCCCCTGTTCTTCACCTATTCAACCCTCCTCTCTTGTTCTATCTTCTATCAACCACTAATCTTTTTTTTTTTTTTTTTTTTTTTTTTTTTTTTTTTTGCTGTACGCGGGCCTCTCACTGCTGTGGCCTCTCCCGTTGCGGAGCACAGGCTCCGGACACACAGGCTCCGCGGCCATGGCTCGCGGGCCCAGCCGCTCCGCGGCATGTGGGATCCTCCGGGATCGGGGCACGAACCCGTGTCCCCTGCATCGGCAGGCGGACTCTCAACCACTGCGCCACCAGGGAAGCCCCCAACCACTAATCTTTTTTACTGTCTCTGTAATCTTGCCTCTCCCATAATGTAGTATAATTGGAATAATACAGTATGTAGCCATTTCAAACTAGCTTCTTTCACTTAGCAGTAAGCATTTAAAATTTATTCATATCATTTGTGGCTTGATAGCTCACTCTGGCAATCTCTGTCTTTAATTAGCGTATGTGAACCATTCACATTTAAAGTAATTCTTGATATATTTCTAACTATTTTCTACTCACCCTGCTTGTCCTTTGTTTCCTGCCTCCCCTTTTATCCTTTCTCAGGTTTTAACTGAGCATTTTATATAATTCAGTTTATATAAAGCTCACTTATTCTCCTTCTGCCCTGTCCAGTTATACTGATAAGCCTAACAAAGGCATACTTTCTTTTTGTTGCAGTGTTTGAAATTTCTACATTATCTTTTGATACTTTCTTAGAGTTTTTATATCTGCTTATTTTACACATCTGTTCTTATATGTCATATACTTTTTTCCATTAGAGCCCTTAACATAGTAATCATAGTTATTTTAAGTTACCTATTTAAGAATTTCAACATCCATGTCATATCTGACTCTGGTTCTGATGCTTATTTTGTATTTTCAAACCATTTTTTCCCTTGCCTTTATCATAACATTATATTTTGTTGAAATCCTGACATAATGTATGACATACAGGAACTGAGGTAAATAGGTCTTTTGTGTGAGGTTTTAGATTAGTCTGACTAGGAGTTGTGTTGTGTTTAATGTTTACTGTAGCTGTTGGTATCAAAAGCTTCAAATTCCTCTAGTGTTGTTGATATTTTGTTTCTCCTATTTTCTTCCAGTTTCCATAAGAACTCTTTGTTCCAGTCAGTATCTTGCAGATCTCTCAGCTTTAATCCACTGTTATTGATCTGGAGCTCTTTTGTTTTAATTGAAAAGAGTAGAGGAGGGGATTCATTTTGTAATTTTATGATTAAATCTCAGCCTTTTAATAGGCCTGTGTTCCTTGTCTGTGTGTGACCTGCACAGGTGTTTCTTAGTTTTTTTCCCACCTAGGTGAAGGGACTGTGAGGCCTAGTTTGGGAGAAGTCCCTTCCCCGAGCTCAGACCACAACCTGGTAAAACCTTTTCCAGTAAAGATTAAGCCTTATTTTATGAAATGCTCTGCATATATTTCTAAATGGTTACTTTTCCTCTCCACCCTCCAAAGCCCCGAAGTCTTTTTTTCTTGGCTTTTTACTATGAGAACCTGGTGGGATTCTTTGAGGTTAACTCTTGAATTTGTGGGGATCCCCTAAAATTGTGCCCCCTCAGACTCTATCTTATACTATTTCATACTTAGCCTGCAGCTAAGTCAAAATTACTATTTAAGTTTATGTTTCCAGCAGCCTCTGCTCCAGGTAACCAGATCTTGGCTATGATACTTTGGATTCACCTGCCATTCTAGATTTCAGGATAAAGATTTGCTGTCTGCCTTCTCTTCTCCAATAGGCCTGAGAAAAGTCATTGATTTCAGTTTATTCAACATTTTCCTTGTTGTAAGAGTGGAAGTGATGACTTCTAAATCTTTACATGGAAATCATTCGCTTCTTTTTTAGTATCAAATATTGGTTCAAGGCGAACAGTATTAGCTTGAGTATATAAAGGCCTAACACAATGCTAGGCACAGAGTAGTTAATCATTAAATGTTAATTCCCTCTTCCTTCCATTTTCTCCTATGTAGGTTATGAGGTAAGGTTCAATTTGTGATGTAGTAATATAGTATATTCTGTTCTCTCTCTCTCCCACCCCTGGTCTTTCTCCCTCTCTCTTTCTCTGAATAATTATTATAGTATTTTATAATATTATTGCTGTAAAAGTCTCCCAAGCCCAATATTTAAGTATTAGTCATAATTTATAGGTACTGTTAAGAGCTATTGCCACAATAAGTGATTTTAGGTGCTAAAAAGTGTCAAAATTAAATTGCAGTAATAGGAAAGCTTTATTCCAGACTGAAGAAAGAAAGTAATAAAATCTAGATTCCTAAAAATGGTATCTCCATTTTTTTCCTGCTCATCTGTGATTACAGGTGAATTTCCAATTCTTTTAACTATTTTTCCCACAATAAACATTGGTTCTCAAATAATAATCTAACCTATTCAGTAGTAATTGAGAGGCAGAAATACTCTAGAGATTCCCAGCTCCAAAGCTGGGATCCTTTATGAAGCTGCAATCAAGTTGTAGGCTTTGGCTGGAAGATTGACTGGGGAAGGATCCACTTCCAAGCTCTTTCAGATTGTTGGCAGAATGTATCTCTTTTTAGCTTTAGGACTAAAGGCAACTTGATTCTTTGAAAGCAGCTACAGAGAGTGAGAGAAATTCTAGTAATACAAGACTTTGATGGCTTAACATGATCACGGGAATGACGCCCCATCACCTTTGCTGCATTCCAATGATTAGAAACAAGTTATAGGTTCCACCCACACTCAAGGGGAGAGTTTTATGCAAAGCATGAACAAAGGGACACAGAAATCATTGGGAGATACCTTAATGTTGTCCACCACAGAGTGCTAGTCATAACCCAGTTAACATTCAGAATATATAAAGTCTAGAAATTGCCATTACCATTGGAGAAAAGTCAAAATTGTGCAGAAAAATATGATCTTTAATTACATAATTTTATTTTCTTTAATTTATATAACTCTTGTAAAATTAATAACATATTGAATATTAAATGAAGGAAAATTTATTTACAATTCTGGATATTTGCTTGATGACAAATTCTCATACAGGTAATTATTACATGAGAGAAAAATTATAAAGTGAAAATAGTTAAACTATTTTACTATTCAGAGACCTCACAGATTAGACATTATAATACACCATAAGCCATAAAATAAGTTAAACAAATTATTTGTAGAATTAAGTAAATGCACATGTACGTTGGTTAACAAAAATGTATTATTGTGCAAAATTATACCAGTATTATCTTAATCATAAAATATTAAATACCCAAGATAATATCATGAATCAATATATATTTTAATACCATTGAGGATGTCCATAACAGCTTCAGTGATCGTTTAAGACTCTTGGACAGTTGTCTATTATGCTAAAAAAAGAAAATTCTGGAATCTCCTAAGCAGGGTGTGGTACAAAGAATTTCAGAATAGGAAATCAGAGACATGGGCCCTGCTGAGAACTGACTCAAATTTTAGATATACCATTCAAGTCTTCATTTTGCAAAAGGAGCTGGTTGGAAGTTATGGTTTTTAACTGAACTGTAGAAGTCATTTCTACTTCTACTTTCTGTTTCTAAACCTAAATCAAATACCGATTAGGCTTCTCAAATGGGATCATTAGAAAATGAACAAATGATCAGAACTTGGTTGTAAGAGGTGAAAAACACCTTCTTGGAAAAGTTCAAAAAACTCATGTAAGGTTAGGCAGGAAAAGAGAGTTAAAGGAAAAGAATCACCCTTTAGATAAAACACAATACACTGAAAAACAAAACACACATACTTTTGTGAAAAAGTAATCTATAGTTTTATTTCACTGTGTATTCAAATGTTAAACCCTTATTAAATTTAGAAGCAGATAAAGATACTTACAATAGAGGTCAATGTGTATGATATTTAATTCAAATATAGATTCCCTTTCCCTTATTTCTACCTATGTATCATTTGCATTTTCTACTTTTTAAGAAAAAAAATTCTCCTTATATTTATTGTTATTGAGTAATGATCATTTCATTTGTGAAGGTGCAGGTCAGCATGCAAAACAGGTTTAAAAATTTGTTTCAGGTCCCGTCTGACTTGGTATTCTAGATAGGTGACATTGATATTTATATATAGAGGATCATGGAGATCTGTACTACAAATAGAAAGCAAAGCTTTATTATTGTCAACTCATTCACAATCAGTATTAAAGATTGTTAAATACAGAATGAGCCTGATCTTTGCATTCAGAGCCATTTGGTTTAGAATCCCGGTTGTCACCAACAGTGCAAAGTCATGGACAAGTTATCTCTCATACTGTACCTTCATTTTTCAATTGTATGTTACCATTCCAACATCAGCAACTGGTTGTAATGATTAAATAAGATAACTTAAGTAAATAAGCCACCTACAATGGTTTTGGCACTCAGGAATGAATAGTACATGACTGATATTATTTTAATGGCAATAATTATAATTATGATACCTTTCACTCTACAGTTGAAACTTGTATAATCCATGCATTAAACTATTTCTGCCTCTGTCTCAGTAGAGTGGACACACTCATCACATAAATCTCATGAAATTCAAAATATGGTTTCAGAGAAAGAAGGAAAGCGCATAGAACAATTCAGTTTTTCTTACGTGTGCATCGTTGGTGAAACATTTTAAATATTATGCTATTATAATATTTTGCAACACTGGAGCTGAGAGATTATTTACTCTATCTCCACCATTCAAAAGATGAAAAAAATGAGGTCATTCACCATTAGTTTAAAAAATATTATTGAGCACTCAGTGAGATGCTTGGGATTCATTGGAGATGAATGAATGAATGAATGTGTGCATGCTATGTAAATGAATAAAAGATTGAATACTAAATAAATGAATAAACAAACAGATGACTCTACTCTTACACTCAAATAGCTTCTACACCAGTGAAATAGAGATTAATCAATACAGTCTACAAATAACTAGTTCATGGAAGTTGCGATATTTTTCATGGTTGTAAAGTTTGAAGACTAAAACCCAGTGTTTCTCACTTTAAGGCAATGCCCAGAAATAATTTATTGCACAGAGTATATGTTCTAAATTTTTTTTTTCCGATAAGAGTTTGACATTTTCCCCTATAATTTAAATTTTATAGCTTAAATACATTATGCTAATCAAATGATATGTCACTACCATTTATCATATTTGCTGGATTCTATCACATGATGAATTATGTACCCTAAAAATTTTCAACATAATTATTGGTGCATTTGCAATTGAATCATTACAGTAATCCAGATGACATCTTTTGCAGCTTTGGTGTTTAGCAAAGCTTGCATGAACATATAACTTTGTTTAGTATGTTGTGTGTATTGTTAGTTTACATGATACATAAAAATCAGAGACTTGTTCTGACATAAATCAAGAGTTAAATAGTGAGGGAGGGGATATGGGGATATATGTATACATATAGCTGATTCATTTTGTTGTACAGCAGAAACTAACACAACATTGTAAAGCAATTATACTCCAATAAAGATGAAAAAAATGTTAAATAGTACATTTACTCTTAAACACACTTTCTAATTCAAGTTAGTAGATAATCACATGGTTATTCTTGATACATTCTAACAAAATAGAATGCTCTAGAAAAAATGGTTACTGTCATAACATACCTTCATTCATTTATTCATCAGTGTGTTTCTATGTGTCCAGCCCCAGCTTAGCACTTTACATTTATTACCTCATTTAATTTCCACCTCGGCATTTGAAGTATATACAATTATTAGTTTCATTTTACACATGAAGAAAATGAAACAGAGAGTGTAAATAACCTAGCCCAGATCATATTTCTAATCAGAATGCTATGCAAAATATATGATAGGTGATAGATCTATTATACAGATAGTAAGGGTTACAGGCATTCAGAAGGAGTGATCGTGGAAGTGGGAAGATGAAAAAAATTTTCATTGGGTCTTTGCCCTAGCATCACACCATGAAAAGCCCAGTGTTCAGATGAGGGTAGATTTGTGTTGCTGAACTATGAGTAAAATAAATGTTGGCAGACTATTATTTGTGTGAAACCATGAGGAGAAAATCAAGATGAAATCCATGATCCATAGGGTGATGGCTAGAAACGTTCCTGGAATGGTAGATTGGTTTAATTTCAAAGGATTTTAAAAGACATGGAAGAGAAAATGCAAAGAACTTTCTTTTTGTCTGTAAGAGATATTTGCAGCTCTCTATCTCAGCTTGTAAAGGAACTTTGCCCATGTTGGATACTGTTTGAAACTAGAAAATTGTTTCTTGGACTGGTAATCTGTACTGGAGCCTAGGAGAATATAGTCCAGTACTCTCTTATGACAGTGGGAAGAATGAGACTGCCTTGGTTACTGGTATGTGGTGGTACTTTCAGTGCTGGTATCACAGATCTACCTGAGGATTAAAAATAAAATAACATTGATACATATTGATGCTCCACAAAAGGTACAAATAACATAGAGTAAATCAGAACTCTTTTTCATCTTAAGTTATTAAGACAGTTTCATAGATTTCATATCTGAGCTTACCTTCAGTAACCTCAACAACAACAACAAAAATAGCCTGTGGTTTTGGTTTTCTGTTTTACTGTAAAATGGGTTTATTCCGGAATAACAGCAAATTGCAAATTGGGACTGGCAAGCGAAGGTGAATTGTAGGCAAGTCCGAAGAGACAAAGGGAAGGGCAGGTTTTATTAGGTTTTAGGAGGAAACTGGGCAGGAGTGTTTTGAATAAAAGCTCACTGGAGAGGAACAAGAGTTTGAGATTGTGGCATTTTTTTTCTTGTTTGCCAGCACTGGTTAGTACATTGCTATTGCGGCAAGGAGGGATCTTCCATCCTTGTCTTAAAAGCAGGAGAAGAAATTCTCTGTGAAAAATGTCCTCCCTTGTACCAGAGAAAAGTAACTTATTATCATGGATAAGAAGTTGAGACTGAGAGAATTTTATACAAAGAATTCTATGTAAACAGACCTTAAAATAATTATTTTTTCTTCCTACTGGTTATGCAGGCTGCAAGGAGTAGTACATGTGTGAAACCTCTCCCATTAGGGCTTTCTGACTCCATTTTAATTGACGTTTTCCTTTATTTATTTTCATACCTTCAAGCTAAATAAGTTACCAATACTTTCCACCCAGTCCAATATCAAGAACTTTACAAGTGTGATACAAAGGAAATGAGTAAAATAATGGACAGATGGGACAAATAATTTGAATCCATATCCTTACCTTTATACTATATTCATTCGAAATTCTTCTGGCTATTCTAAGTTGTGGATATTGAGAAAAAAACACTTACTGGTTTTCATTGATTTTGAATAATTCAATCAAATCTACTGTTACCTTAGCAAGATAAGCTTTGTGTTAAGAGTGTCTCATCAAAAGTAAAAACTGCACAAATCCTAAATCATCTCATTTTCTGTGTTTTCATAGTCCTTTACATTTTAACTCATTCCTTACCTTTTTACTGCAGGGCAATACAAACTGACATGCTTCTTTAGATGAAAGCAAGTATTCTATTCTATATGGTGGTCATACAGAAGCCAAAGTGTTGGTGCTGTAATTTATCACCCTCCTAATATTTCTTAGGTTTCTATTTTCCTTCTTCATTTGTTATTCAGTACATTTTCAGTGTGCTTCCTTGGATTCTTGTGCTTAATATAACTGGAAATTACTCTTATTCTTCCTAGGAATGTGAGATATAAAAGGATAGTTATGAAAACTGCAGAATATAAAGTGAAACTTAAATACTTAATAATTCTGTATCTCAGAGAAATAAAAGAGGATTTCAAGCACATACTTCCAAGTGAATTATCTTCTCTGTCTAGAGATTTCTAAATAGATGGCACCTTTGAATTCCTATTGAGCTGGAGAGAAACCAAACCATTACATAAAACATTAGTGTAAAAGTCATAGTATAAATAACAATAAAACAACAGCAACAAGAAAGCAAGAACAACAATAAAGCATCACTATCTAAGTTGAATGGAATTGTGAAATATTTAAATATATACAAAAAGCATTTTACTTTAAAAAGTTGTTGTATTTACTTGACACATTTTCTTTGGAAAGTGAGAGCTATTATTCTGAGGAGACTTGACATTAATGTTTGAGAACAGTAATTTAGAAACATGTATAACATAAAGAAATATGATATGAAAAGCTAAAATAGCAGGCATGATTTTCCTAGCCTGTGAGAGTTGGTAACTGAAACTGGAGCACTGTGGGGCACTTCAGGAAGGAAGGAAGTTGAAGGAAGACAGGAGAAAAAAAAACAGCTTAAATGGTCACAAGATAAACAACAGCCATGCTAATTAAAAACAAAGCATAATTATAAGCCTTTTTGAACCTCCACGTACAATCTGATTTTAACATAGGAGCTATTTTATTGCTCTGTGATAAATTGTCAATATAGCAAAAATGCTAAGTTAATCTAGTCTATACTCTTATAAATAAACTTCTCAGGGAAGAAAAACATAATTTCTTTAGTAAAAAAATCTCTATTCTACTTTATTTCCTTTAATTTGAAGGAAAAATATAAACTTCCTGTCTTCCTTTTAAAATTCAATATTTTGTTAAGGAACATTTCAAAAATATCTTGCATAGTCCTTTGAACACTATAAATTCATTCTGCTGTTCTTATTTATACCACAGAAAAGGTATGAGTACATTGTGGTAGATCAGTAATTTGGCTAATGAGACAAAGAAAGGAAAATGCAAGCAATTAATACCTAATGGATGGTTTTAATTAGTTGACAGCAGCTTTTAATAGTAAAGAAAAAAATAGGATCATATTCTTGTACACTGACTACCATTCACACAAATATTACTATGCTATCGTTATATTTCATTAGAAATAATGTATGCTTTAATAGTCAGATGAAAATATCCTGTTTGATGTATTTACAAAAGGAAGCCAAATTATTGGACCCAGCAAAATAAACTGAGTACATTAAAATATTTCTTATTTCTCTAACCTGTATTGAAGTGATAAAAGAAGAGATTTAGAATCATAAAAGGAATAGTAATAAAGGAGAGGTCCTAATTTACTTCCCAGTTTTATTTCAACTTAGTTCTTCATTGCTGTAAGGCGTAAAAGTTATTGAATTTTACCACATTCACCTCACGCTGGTTTCCTATCAAACAGAATATCAGTGGAACACCTCCGCTGAGCTCCCTACATGAAATTGTCCTTTTGTACGTCTCATAATCGGTGGCGATGTGGCCAAGCATCTGGCGGTGACAAGCAGACGTCTTTGATTTATTGGCTAATATCACTGCTTGTTAGTGGATGGTTGAGCAGGAGACTAAAAGAGCATAAAATCAGAGAGAATAAATTATGAAGGCACCGAACTGTGCCATTATAAACCCTTCCTTGTCACAGCTGTGACATCTCTTAGGAAATGGAGGATGACAGCAGCGTTCATTCTTCAAAGGGCCAATACCGTCTACTTGTGATCCTGACCATAAATAAATAAATAAAGCAAACAAACCATATAAGCAAGACGGAGCTCAAACAGGAAATGCTTTCCCCTCAATAGAGCACTTGGGTTCCAGTTTTCTTCTTCTACTTGAAAGTTGAGCAGAACAAAGCTGACTTCGATTAGAAGCATACACTAGGAGAGCTCTAGGATATTAAGTACGTTTCTCATGCACACTAGAACCTGAAAACCCAAGAGGTTGACTTGCCCCACATTGCTCTTCTTTTTAGTCATCCTGAAAAGATTACTTTTACTTAAATTGGTTACTGAAATACTATACTGGTGAGTCAATTTAGCCAATCCATTCATTCTATAAACCTCTACCCAAGAAATGATTTTAAGGCTACCCAGCTTTAGTTAGTATTTGCTAAAACAATGTTCCAGAATAATTTAAAATTTGAATTGGCTTTTTAAGTTAGTTTAATCTGTCAAAATAATTAAAACACATGTGAGAATAAAGATTTGTTTAAAATACATGATAGTAAGAAAACATGCAGTAGTGGAGAGAATGTACATCTTGGAACTTGGAATCATTTCTTAGATATTTGTCTTCTAATATGCTACAATATCTTAAAATTTAATTGAGTTTCTTTGAAGTATAACATTTACTTTATTCATTGTTTTAATATCTTATAAATTTTTGAATTTAAGTAATATTAAATCAAAGAAAAGTACAGCTGCATATTTTCACTGATTCTTTCCTGGAGCCATGAAAGGATGATTTTTGAGATCAGTCTTAACCATGTGACTTACAGGGAAATGACAGTGGTAAAGTATTGTGAGATGAGGTTCAGCATTGTCAAAATTGTGAAGAACTATAAAAAAGGGGAGATCTTCTGTGCTCATCAAGTTGTATTTATTTAATGTGGACAGTAATTTTATATGTCAATCATACCTCAATAAAGTAGTTTTTAAAAATCAGTGTGGGTAGAGAAAGAATGAATGAGGAGTGGTGAGAGGAAGGCTAAAGAGAGAAGTTGGGCCCATACTGTGAAAGGATTTCTCTGCCATGAAATACATTAAATCATTTATTAATTCATAGTCTGCTTTACTTTAGAAAGAGTTTATTACTAATTACAAAGACACACAAAATACAGCAAAATACCCTAAATTAGGCTTAAAAATGATAATAAATATAAAAATGAAGCCAAGAATAAACCTAATACTAAAATATAAACCATAGGCCTCTTTAGTATTCTCAGGATGGTTCATAATTTTTGCTCAAAGCTTTTTATCAACCACCATGAAAAGAGAAATTGGGTCAATATCCTCTCAATACTGAAATAGAAAAAAAAAGTCACATTTGTAGGACAATTTTTAAAATTGGTTTATAATATATTCTTATATCACACTAAAAAGTTGAATTGAGACAAAGTCATTCTATTGGAGTAGGCTGCAGTGGATGATTAAAATATTGACTACATATGTAGAAAAGATGATTGTCCTACTGTAGTCAGCCCTATTTCCTTGAATAGAGCCAAGGTTTACTTCTAAGGAAGTCTAAGAATTTTTCAAAATATTTCCAAATTTATTTTACAAATTAATCTTTCTACCTATTTTAAATGTATTTTCCACATTTGTGCAATATAACTGGACAGGTTTTTACTCAAGTTGGAGGATACATTTGACACATAATGGCACAATGTAATAATGGATATACGATCATGTAGCAAATGAAAAACTCACTCTGGGGTGTACTATAGGATCCTTCTAAAAATGTTCATCTTCCATAGAAGCTGAAGCTGAGGTTAAATTACAGGCCACTGTAACTTCTGATTAAGAGGAAAGTGTGCATTAAAATCCCGTGGTTAAAAACACCACAAATGCTCCTAATCAAAGAGTGCAAGTGCTGATTCTCCTAATTGCAGGTATTGATTTGGAATAAAACTGCTACTCATATGGCAACACCTTGTAGCTTGATCCAGGGGCAGTGAGGAGCAGGACTTTTAGTTTCAGTGTGATGGATAATACTTCTATTATGTAAAGCCAGTAAGTGCAACTATTCTATTATAGGTGCGAGTCTGAATCCTCAGAGTTCTGCTCTTAAAAAAAGGAAGTTACATACTCCTTAAAAGATCTTGGAAGATTTTGAAGATAAAACTTTCAAAGTATGTTATCTCTAACATAAGGGAATCTTGAATTGATACATGGTTGACTTTGAGCTTGATGCAAGCACTGCCGGGATATTTGCCATGGAATGCACACTTCGTGGCACACTCAAGTAAAAATTCTGGAGAACCAAAAGGCAATAGGCTATGGTAAAGAAAAAATATAAGAACACAAAATACATTGGAAGTCACAATAGTTGGAATGGAGTCTTAGCTCCATCTTGAAATTGCCTTCTAAATTCAGGCAAGATTATTGAGCTGCATGAGCTGTTTGTAAATTTTTGAGACTAATTCCTTGTCGTTCGCTTCATTTGTAAGTATTTTCTCCCATTCTGTGGGTTGTCTTTTGTTTTGTTTATGGTTTTCTTTGCTGTGCAAAAGCTTTTGAGTTTAATTAGGTCCCATTTGTTTATTTTTGTTTTTATTTCAATTGCTCTAGGAGACGGATCCAAAAAGATATTGCTGCAATTTATGTCAAAGAGTGTTCCACCTATGTTTTCCTCTAAGACTTTTATAGTATCCGGTCTTATATTTAGGTCCTTAATCCATTTTGAATTTACTTTTGTGTATGATGTTAAAGAATATTCTAATTTAATTTTTTTTACATGTAGTTGTCCAGTTTTCCCAGTACAATTTATTGAAGAGACTGTCTTTTCTCCATTGTATATAGTCTTGCCTCCTTTGTCATAGATTAATTGACCATAGGAGCATGGGTTTATTTCTAGGATTTTTATCCTGTTCCATTGATCTATATTTCTGATTTTGTCTCACTACCACACTGTTTTTATGACTGTAGCTTTGTAGTACAGTCTGAAGTCAGGGAGCCTGATTCTCCAGCTCCATTTTTCTTTCTCAAGGTTGCTTTGTCTATATGAGGTCTTTTGTGTCTCCATACAAATTTTAAGATTTTTTGTTCTAATTCTGGGAAAAATGCCATTGGCAATTTGATAGGGATTGCGTTGAATCTGTAGATTGCCTTGGGTAGTATAGTCATTTTGAAAATTTTGATTCTTCTAATCTAAGAACATGGTATATCTTTCCATCTGTTTGTATCATCTTCAATTTCTTTTATCATTGTCATATAGTTTTCAGAGTACAGGTCTTCTGTCTCCATAAGTAGGTTTATTCCTAGGTATTTTATTCTCTTTGATGCGATGGTAAATGGGATTGTTTCTTTAATTTCTTTTTCTGATCTTTCATTGTTAGTGTATAGAAATGCAACAGATTTCTGTGTATTAATTTTGTATCCTGCAACTTTACCAAATTCATTGATGAGCTCTTGTAGTTTTCTGGTGGCATCTTTAGGTTTTTCTATGTATAGTATCATGTCATCTTCAAACAGTGACAGTTTTACTTCTTCTTTTCCAATTTGCATTCCTTTTATTTCTTTTTCTTCTTTGATTGCCATGGCTAGGACTTCCAAAACTATGTTGAATAGGAGTGGCGAGACTGGACATCCTTGTCTTGTTCTTGATCTTAGAGGAAATGCTTTCAGGTTTTCACCATTGTGTATGATGTTAGCTGTGGGTTTGTTGTATCTGGCCTTTATTATGTTCAGGTAGGTTCCCTCTATGCCCACTTTCTGGAGTGTTTTTATCATACATTGGTGTTGAATTTTGTCAAAAGCTTTTTCTGCATCTATTGCAATGATCATATGGATTTTATTCTTCAATTTGTTGATATGGTGTATCACACTGATTGATTTGTGGATATTGAAAAATCCTTGTATCCTTGGGATAAATCCCACTTGATCATGGTGTATGTTCCTTTTAATGTATTACAACCCAACTAAAAAATGGGCAGAAGACCTAAATAGACATTGCTCCAAAGAAGATATACAGATTGCCAACAAATACATGAAAGAATGCACAACATCATTAATCATTAGGGAAATGCAAATCAAAACTACAATGAGATATCATCTCACACCAGTCAGAATGGCCATCATCAAAAAATCTACAAACAAAAACAAAACAAAAAAATCTACAAACAATAAATGCTGGAGAGGGTGTGGAGAAAAGGGAACCCTCTTGCACTGTTGGTGGGAATGTAAATTGTTACAGTCACTATGGAGAACAGTATAGAGGTTCCTTAAAAAACTAAAAATATAACTACCATACAACCCAGCAATCCCACTACTGGGCATATACCCTGAGAAAACCATAATTTGAAAACAGTCGTGTACCAAAATGTTCATTGCAACTCTGTTTACAACAGCCAGGACATGGAAGCAACCTAAGTGTCCATTAACAACAGATGAATGGATAAAGAAGATGTGGCATATATACACAATGGAATATTACTCAGCCATAAAAAGGAACAAAACTGAGTTATTTGTAGTGAGGTGGGTGGACCTAGAGACTGCCATACAGAGTGAAGTAAGTCAGAAAGAGAAAAACAAATACTGTATGCTAACACATATGTATGGAATCTAAAAAAAAAAAAAAAAAGGGTCAGAAGAACCTAGGGGCAAGATGGGAGTAAAGATGCAGACCTACTAGAGAATGTACTTGAGGATACGGGGAGGGGGAAGGGTAAGCTGGGACAAAGTGAGAGAGTGGCATGGACATATATACACTACCAAATGTAAAGTAGATAGCTAGTGGGAAGCAGCTGCATAGCACAGGGAGATCAGCTCCATGCTTTGTGACCACCTAGAGGGGTGGGATAGGGAGGGTGGGAGGAGGGAGTTGCAAGAGGGAAGAGATATGGGAACATATGTGTATGTGTAACTGATTCACTTTGTTACAAAGCAGAAACTGACACACAATTATAAAGCAATTATACTCTAATAAAGATGTTAAAAAATATATATATATGTATATATATACACCTTCAAATAACATGATGCTTTGCATTGAAGGAAACAGCAGTAATGACATGGACTACTTTCCTATCAGGCTTAACTTCTTTGGTTTGAGGTAGCACTACAATTAAAACGTTACTAAGGTGAATTCTCAGTGGCACAGCACTAGACACTTCTTACACACTTGAGTGGGTACAAGTATAGCCACGTGCAGCCACGTGTGGTAAATCTGTCAGATTGAACAGGAGCAGCTCTGATAGAGTCCTCTATCAGTAAGTCTGCTTGGTAGTTCAAGGTCTTTGAATTGTTATTATAACCAGTACCCAATAGTGAGGCCAGTATTAAGGGTCTGTTCATATTTCTCCAGTATGTGTTTCTGAACTTTCCATAGGCTTATTCTGTTTTGGACATTGAGATCATGTTGGAGTTTAAATTTAAGCATAGCCATGGTCAGAACTTAAGTACTTTTTTCCCCCTTGATGAGAGAGAGAGAGAGAGAGAGAGAGAGAGAGAGAGAGAGAGAGAGAGAGAGAGAGAAGGAGTGTACAGGAAACTGTTTTCCAAATAGAGTAGCATGTTTTGTGAGGATAAAAAACAATTAGGAGACTTTACTACATTCCCATTCGTGTTAGGTAGTCATAACGCACAGGCTCATATTTTAGAAGAAGCATTTAAGTTACAAATTCCTGATGCTAAAGAACTGATTATTGATAGTTACTTATTCATAATTTTTATCATGGCCTAACATCATGGGCTGTTTTCTGCAATTTTGTGCAAAAGTGATGCATCTTTTCTCACTAGTTCCATGATTTATTTTATTTTATTTTTTTAGAAGATGTTAGGGGTAGGAGTTTATTAATTAATTGATTTATTTTTGCTGTGTTGGGTCTTCGTTTCTGTGCGAGGGCTTTCTCTAGTTGTGGCAGGCGGGGGCCACTCTTCATCGCCGTGCGCGGGCCTCTCACTATCGCGGCCTCTCTTGTTGCGGAGCACAGGCTCCAGAAGCACAGGCTCAGTACTTGTGGCTCACGGGCCTAGTTGCTCCGCAGCACGTGGGATCCTCCCAGACCAGGGCTCGAACCCGTGTCCCCTGCATTAGCAGGCAGATTCTCAACCAGTGCACCACCAGGGAAGCCCCTAGTTCCATGATTTTAAATAACTAGCATATTTTCAAATTAAGCTTGCACAGTACAGAGATTATTTTTAATGGTCATCAAATATGTCCATAGTTGGTTTCAAACATAATTATTTAATCCAACTGTACATAAGTGCATGATACATTACTTCAAAATCTGTGTGTGTATATGGTGGGTGAATTTATTGCAATATCTCACTTACGTAGTTTTGCCATCAGAGCAATTATGCAAAAGCTTCCAGAGACCAGGTAGGTAAAATAAATGAGTGAAGCAGACCAAGTGTTCAAAAAGAAATAGTGCAAGCTTGAACTTAAGTGGCTACAGCTATAAGCTTTTATGTTGGGAAGTAATAGGGAGTGGAGGGGACTGTGGAGAATTGAAGAGTATATGCCCTATTCAAAGTGGCTCAGTGTTACTCAACTCTGAGGGTTTGTAGCCATGTCATGATGCACGCTCAGATCAGCCTTACCTTCCAGTGTTGTTTATACAGAATGTGGAAATCTGGATTTACATGTGAAATTTCACAGTTTTTTTCTATGTTGGCAAATAATTCACTGCATAGAAAACATGCAACACATTTATTGTTGAACTCAGACTGGTTCTCAAGCTATTTGTAAATTCTAAGTATTTCATATATTTGAGGGGAGATTCTGGAATTAAAGGGGTAATAAAAAAAGGAACGTTTTTAAAAGAATCTGGGAAATAGTTATCTACTGTTACTAATACCATCTTAGTTCATTAATATTAGGCATAACATAAAACACATGTAATAATATGCTATTTCAAGAATGTCCCAACTTGTAAGAAAGAAGGAGTATAAAGGACATGAAGAAACATTTGAAGGAGATGAATACATTTATTATAATTATACTTAATTGTATATATTCATTGGTTGTGATATGTCAAAGCTTATGAAATTGTACACTTTAAATACATACAGTTTATTGTATGTCACTTATACCTCAGTAAAGCTATTAAAAAACAGCAGTGGTATATCCCTCTTTAAATGAATCTAAGATAATATAAATACCGCAGCATTTTCTTAATTGTGAGAAAATTTAAACTCATTGATACGTTTGAAATTTTGCCTCATAGTATGATGAGTTTTGATAAATGTACACACCAACATAACCAACATCCCATTCAAGATAGAGAACAGGGCCTCCCTGGTGGCGCAAGTGGTTGAGAGTCCGCCTGCCGATGCAGGGGATACGGGTTCGTGCCCCGGTCTGGGAGGATCCCATATGCCGCGGAGCGGCTGGGCCCGTGAGCCATGGCCGCTGAGCCTGCGCGTCCGGAGCCTGTGCTCCGCAACGGGGGAGGCCACAACAGTGAGAGGCCCGCATACCGCAAAAAAAAAAAAAAAGATAGAGAACATACCGTCAACCGAAAAGATTTCCTCATGTTACTTTCCAGTCAAACCCAACCCACCATAGGCAGGCACTGGTTTGATTTCTATCACCTTAGATTAGTTTCTTCTGTGATAGAATATTATATAAATGAGTTCTCTGGTCTGTATTCTTTTGTGTCTGGCTTCTTTCAGTTGACAGTGTTTTCGGGACCATCAAGGTTGTTATGTATGTTCGTAGTTTTGTTCACATTTTTTTACTGAGTATGGCTCCATCATTTGTTTATGCTTTCACCTGTTGATGGACATTTGGGCTGTTTTCAGTTTTTGGCTGTTATGAATGAAGGGGCTATAAGCATTCATATACCAGAAAAAAAAAAGCACCAACTTTTTGATGTCTGAATATAATGATCAAAGATTTCATAAATATTTCTCATACTGTATTTGTTCTCCCAGTCTAAAAGGAGCACAAAGAATATTTGAGTAGAAAGTAAGGAGAAAGATTTGGGGGTAGAACATCTATACTGTATTTTTAGATCTATCACTTGTTAGTTATATAACGTTGCATAAGTCCAATGATCTTTCCAGACTTCAAGGTTTTTTGTTCTGTTTTATTTTGTGGTTGTTTTTTGCAATTGTGCAGCATTGGTTTAGATTGGTTATTTGGTAAAATAAGGACATTGCATTAGATGGATTATAGAGTCCCTTAAAAGAGTGGAATGTTAACATTGTAGGTGAAATGATGACAACATCATTTGGAAAATTATGTGACCTTCACAATTCACTTACTGTTTATGGAATGTTTTAAATTGAGGGGGTTGAATTAAACCTCCCAAAGCTCTGATATTATGTGGCCTTATGAGTTAATAGGAATAAATTGGGTTTTTCATGTTATATCACTTTAGAGTCATAATGAGAAAGAAGCTTCACTTTTGAAATCAACAAGAGATGATTTCAGTTGTTTCCACTATGCATAGCATTATTTGGTTTCCATCTTTAAAATGTGGTATGGGCAATGCGTAGTAGATGGAGTGTCTCCAGTTTTAATCATTTCACTTTTCATTTGAAAAGTAATTCATCATGAGAAGGCAGTGGGGTATAGAGAGCACTAATTGCAGCAAAATGTAAAGGACAGTTTTCCCTTGTCTTAATTAAACATTAATGAGTAAAGTTATTTGCAAATGCATGCTTCAGGGATGGACTTGTCTATCTACGTTTGGTAAACACTGACACTAAGTGTCAAAATAAAGCATCTTAATTGATTTATACAGGAATAGTTTAAAAAGATTGAACCTCTCGTGACATTTCCTTAGGTTTTTATAGAGTAGTTTCTGATAAATTATTTATAAAGAAATTTTTTCTGACCTATCCTAAAAACAGGCGTGATTTTTTTTTTCAAACTAATCAATTTTGTATAAATTTCACTTTTCTTCTCGGTTTTGCTATCAACTAAAGGAATTCCATAGTAGATGATGAGGAATCAGGTTGCTTTATATTTCAGAAGGAATATGCAAGCAAGTCACTTTTTCCCTGATTATTGGAAGTGTATAGTAAGATTTTAGATAACTTAATTTTTTGAATTAATATTTATATATGAATGTATTCACTTTATTTCATATATTTTTGAACAACAACAAAACACTTGCTTTTACTGCATTTGTCTTATTTACAAAATAGTTGTAAACATTTCAAACACTACAGGGTTTTAGAAAGTAAAAGTGTGGTTTTCTTTTTTCTTTCTTTCCCAATCTTAGCAGTTTTGTTTTATACTTATATTCTTTTATTTATTTATTAATTTTTAACATCTTCATTGGAGTATATTTGCTTTACAATGGTGTGTTAGTTGCTGCTCTATAACTAAGTGAGTCAGCTATGCGTATACATATATCCCCATATCCCCTCGCTCTTGCCTCTCCCTCCCACCCTCCCTATCCCACCCCTCTAGGTGGTCACAAAGCATGGAGCTAATCTCCCTTTGCTATGCAGCTGCTTTCCACTAGCTATCTATTTTACATTTGGTAGTGTATGTATGTCAGTGCTACTCTCTCACTTCATCCCAACTTACCCTCCCCACCCACTGTGTCCTTAAGTCCATTCTCTATGTCTGTGTCTTTATTCCTGTCCTGCCCCTACGTTCATCAGAACCTTTTTTTTTTTTTTGGATTCCATATATATATATGTGTTAGCATATGGTATTTTTCTCTTTCTGACTTACTTCACTCTGTATGACAGACTCTAGGTCTATCCACCTCACTACAAATAACTCAGTTTCATTTCTTTTTATGGCTGAGTTAATATTCCATTGTATATATCTGCCACATCTTCTTTATCCATTCATCTGTCGATGGACACTTAGGTTGCTTCCATATCCTGACTATTTTAAATAGTGCTGCAATGAACATTGTGGTACATGACTCTTTGAATTATGGTTTTCTCAAGGTATATGCCCAGTAGTGGGACTGCTGGGTCATATGACAGTTCTGTGTTTAGTTTTTTAAGGAACCTCCATACTGTTCTCCATAGTGGCTGTATCAATTTACATTCCCACCACCACTGCAGGAGGGGTCCCTTTTCTCCACACCCTCTCCAGCATTTGTTGTTTGTAGGCAGATTTTTTGATGATGACTATTCTGACCAGTGTGAGGTGATACCTCATTTGTCGTATTGATTGGCATTTCTCTCATGATTAGGGATGTTGAAGCTACTTTCATGTGTTTGTTGGCAATCTGTATATCTTCTTTGGAGAAATGTCTATTTAGGTCTTCTGGCCATTTTTGCATTGGGTGGTTTGTTATTTTGATATTGAGCTGCATGAGCTGCTTGTATATTTTGTAGATTAATCCTTTGTCAGTTGGTGTGTTTGCAAATATGTTCTCCCATTCTGAAGGTTGTCTTTTCGTCTTGTTTATGGTTTCCTTTGCTATGCAAAAGCTTTTAAGTTACATTAGGTCCCATTCGTTTATTTTTGTTTTTATTTCCATTACTCTGGGAGGTGGGTCAAAAGGGTTTTGCTGTCATGTTTGTCATAGAGTGTTCTGCCTATAAGAGTTTTATAGTGTCTGGTCTTACATTTAGATCTTTAATCCATTTTAAGTTTATTTTTGTGTATGGTGTTAGGAAGTGTTCTAATTTCATTGTTTTACATGTAACTGTCCAGTTTTACCAGCACCACTTATGAAGAGACTGTCTCTTCTCCACTGTATATTCTTGCCTCCTTTGTCAAACATCAGGTGACCATATGTGCGTGGGTTTATCTCTGGGTTTTCTATCCTGTTCCATTGGTCTATATTGCCGTTTATGTGCCAGTACCATACTGGCTTGATTACTGTAGCTTTGTCGTATAGTCTAAAGTCAGGGAGCCTGATTCCTTCAGCTCTGTTTTTCTTTCTCAAGATTGCTTTGCCTATTCAGGGTCTTTTGTATTTCCATACATATTGTAAAATTTTTTGTTCTAGTTCTGTGAAGAATGCCATTGGTAATTTGCTAGGGATTGCACTGAATCTGTAGGTTGCTTTGGGTAGTAGAGTCATTTTCACAATATTGATTCTTCCAATCCAAGAACATGGTATATCTCTCCATCTGTTTGTATCATCTTTAATTTCTTTCATCAGTGTCTTATAGTTTTCTGCATACAGACCTTTTGTCTCCTTAGGTAGGTTTATTCCTCGGTATTTGATTCTTTTTGTTGCAGTGGTAAATGGGAGTGTTTCCTTAATTTCTCTTTCAGATTATTTGTCATTAGTGTATAGGAATGCCAGAGATTTCTGTGCATTAATTTTGTATCCTGCTACTTTACCAAATTCATTGGTTAGCTCTAGTAGTTTTCTGGTAGCATCTTTAGGATTCTCTAAGTATGTTATCATGTCATCTGCAAACAGTGACAGTATAACTTCTTCTTTTCCAGCTGGATTCTTTTTATTTCTTTTTCTTCTCTGATTGCCATGACTAAAGTTCCAAAACTAAGTTGAATAATAGTTGTGAGAGTGGGCAACCTTGTCTTGCTCCTGATCCAGCTTTTAGTTTTATTGATCTTTGCTATTGTTTCCTTCATTTCTTTTTCATTGATTTCTGATCTGATCTTTATGATTTCTTTCCTTCTACTAACTTCGGGATTTTTTGTTCTTCTTCCTCTAACTGCATTAGGTGTAAATTTAGGTGTTATTTGAGATTTTTCTTGTTTCTCTTGGTAGGATTGTATTTCCATAAACTTCCCTCCTAGAACTTCCTTTGCTGCATCCCATAGGTTGTGCATCATTGTGCTTTCACTGTCATGTGTTTTTAAGTGTCTTTTGATTTCCACTTTGACTTCTTCAGTGATCTCTTTTTTATTTAGTATTGTTTAACCTTCATGTGTTTGTATATTTTACAGGTTTTTTTTTTTTTTTTTTTTTACTGTAGTTGTTATCTAGCTTCATATCGTTGTGGTTGAAAAAGATACTTGATATGATTTCAATTTGCTTAAATTTACTGAGCATTGGTTTGTGACCCAAGATATGATCTACCCTGGAGGATGATCCATGACCACTTGAGAAGAAATTGTATTCTGTTGTTTTTGGATGGTATGTCCTATAAATATCAATTTAGTCCATCTGGTCTGAGGTGTCATTTAAAGCTTGTATTTCCTTATTTATTTTCAATTTGGATGATCTGTCCATTGGTGAAAGTGGGGTGTTAAAGTCCCCTACTATTATTGTGTTACTGTCGATTCCCCCTTTTATGGCAGCTAGCATTTGCCTTATGTATTGAGGTGCTCCTATGTTGGGTGCATAAATATTTACAATTGTTATATCTTCTTCTTGGATTGATCCCTTGATCATTATGTAATTTCTTTCTTTGTCTCTTGTAATAGTCTTTATTTTAAAGTCTATTTTATCTGATATGAGAATTGCTACTCCAGCTTTCTTTTGATTTCCATTTGCATGGAATATCTGTTTTCCATCCTTTCACCTTCAGTCTGTATGTGTCCCTCAGTCTGAAGTGGTTCTCTTGTAGACAGCATATATACAGATCTTGTTTTTGTATCCATTCAGCCAGTCTTTGTCTTTTGGTTGGAGCATTTAATCCATTTACATTTAAGGTAATTATCGATATGTATTTTCCTATTACCATTTTCTTAATTGTTTTGGGTTTGTTTTTGTTGGTCTTTTCCTTCCCTTGTGCTTCCTGCCTAGAGAATTCCTTTAGCATTTGTTGTGGAGCTGGTTTGTTGGTTCTGAATTCTCTTGGCTTTTGCTTGTCTATGAAGGTTTTAATTTCCCTGTCGAATCTGAATGAGATCCTTGCTGGGTAGAGTCATCTTGGTTGTAGGTTTTTCCCTTTCATCACTTTAAATATGTCCTGCCTCTCTCTTCTGGCTTGCAGAGTTTCTGCTGAAAGATCAGCTTTTAACCTTATGGGGATTCCCTTTTATGTTTTTAGTTGCTTTTACCTTACTGCTTTTAATATTTTTTCTTTGTATTTAATTTTTAATAGTTTGATTAATATGTGTCTTGGTGTGTTTCTCCTTGGATTCATGTTGTATGTGTCTCTCCATTCTTACTGGACTTGATTGACTATTTCCTTTCCCGTGTTAGGGAAGTTTTCGACTATAATCTCTTCAAATATTTTCTGAAATCCTTTCTTTTTGTCTTCTTCTGGCACTCCTATAATTCAAATGTTGGTGCATTTAATATTGTCCCAGAGGTCTTGGAGGCTGTCCTCAATTCTTTGCATTCTTTTCTCTTTATTCTGCGCTGTGGCAGTTATTTCCACTATTGTATCTTCCAGGTCACTTATCTGTTCTGCCTCAATTATTCTGCTATTGATTCCTTCTAGAGTATTCTAAGTTTCATTTATTGTGTTGTTCATCATTGTTTGTTTGTTCTTTAGTTTTTCTAGGTTCCTGTTAAACGTTTCTTGTGTTTTCTCCATTCTTCTTCTGAGATTTTGGATCATCTTTACTATCATTAGTCTGAATTCTTTTTCAGGTAGACTGCGTATTTCCTCTTCATTTGTTTGGTTTTGTGGGGTTTTACCTTGCTCTTTCATCTCCTGCATATTTCTCTTTCTTCTCATTTTGTTTAACTTACTGTGTTTGGGGTCTCCTTTTCCCAGGCTGCAGGTTCGTAGTTCCTATTATCTTTGGTGTCTGCCCCCAGTGGGTGAGGTTGGTTCGGTGGCTTTTGTAGGCTTCCTGGTGCGGGGAACTGGTGCCTGTGTTCTGGTGGATTAGACTGGATCTTGTCCTTCTAGTGGGCAGGGCCTCGTCTGGTGGTGTGTTTTGTGGTGGCTGTGAACTTAGTATCACTTTAGGCAGCCTCTCTGCTAATGGGTGGGTTTGTGTTCTGGTCTTGCTAGTTTTTTGGTGTGAGGGTCCAGAACTGGAGCTTGCTGGCCGTTGGGTGGAGCTGGGTCTTAGTGTTGTGATGGAGATCTCTTGGAGACCTTTCACCGTTTCTTATTACGTGGGGCTGGGAGGTCTCTGGTGGTCCAGTGTCCTGGACTCAGCTCTCCAACCTCGGAGGCTCAAGCCCAACACTCTGCCACCCACACGGCTCAGTAGAAAAGGAAGGAAATAAAAAATGAACAGATAGAACCCCAAAACATATGGTAAAAGCAAAAGTAAACAGACAATATGACACAAAGAAACATACGCACAATCATAAAAAGAAAAAAACAAACAAAAAACCCCAAAAAAGCTAAAAAAAGAAAAAACAAAAAACAGAAGCCTAGGTCAAATGGTAAAGGCAAACCTAAATAGAAAAAAATCACACATACACACACACTCAGAAATAGAGAAAAAAGGGAAAAAAAAGGAATAAAGCAACCAACACAATAAACAATTCCACCAATGATAACCAGCACTAAAAACTAAACTAAGATAAACATAAGAGCAAAAACAAATCATATGCAGAAAGCAAACCCCGAGTCTACAGTTGCTCCCAAAGTCCACTGCCTCAATTTTGGGAACATTCGTTGTCTATTCAGGTATTACACAGATGCAGGGTTTATCAAGTTGATTGCTGAGATTTAATCTGCTGGGCCTGATGCTGCACAGAGAAATTTCCCTTTCTCTTCTTTGTTTGCACAGCTCCTGGGGTTCAGCTTTGAATTTGGCCCTGCCTCTGCGTATAGGCCACCCTTAGGCATCTATTCCCCACCCAGACAGGAGGGGCTTACAGCAGCAGCTGATTAGGGCTTTCTTGTTCCCTCAGGCTTGGGATAGGGAGTGGTATGGTAGTAATAATTGGAATGTGGGGCGAGCCTGAGGAGGCAGAGGCCAGCGTGACGTTGCACCAGCCTGATGCGTGCCGTGTGTTCTCCTGGGGAAGTTGTCCCTGGATCAGGGGACCCTAGCAGTGGTGCACTGCACAGGCTCCTGGGGGAGTGTGGGTAGTGACTGGTACTTGCACACAGGTTTTTTTGGAGCAGCAGCAGCAGCATTAGCATTCCATGTCTGTCTCTGGGGTCCAAGCTGATAGCTGCAGCTCACACCTGTCTCTGGAACTCATTTAGGCAGTGCTCTGCCTTCTGTGGGCAGACAGGGAAGGAATCCCCCCTCCTCATGCACCCCAAAACAATGGTCTCTGGCCTCTTAGGCAGGTGCAGACTTTTTCCTGGACTCCCTACTGCCTAGCTGTGGTGCACTAGCCTGCTTCAGGCTGTGTTCATGCAGCCAACCCCAGTCCTCTCCCTGGAATCTGACCTCCGAAGCCCGAGCCTCAGCTCCCAGCCCCCACCCACCCCAGTGGGTGAGCAGACAAATGTCTCAGGCTGGTGAGTGCTGGTCGGCACCGATGCTCTGTGCGGGAATCACTCTGCTTTGCCCTCTGTACCCCTGTTGCTGTGCTCTCCTCTGTGGCTCCAAAGCTTACCGCCCCCCACCCCATCCCCGCTAGTGAAGGGCCTTCCTAGTGTGTGGAAACTTTTCCTCCTTCACAGCTCCCTCCCAGAGTTACAGGTCCCATTCCTATTCTTTTGTCTCTGTTTTTTCTTTTTTCTTTTGCCCTACCCAGATATGTGGGGATTTTCTTGCCTTTTGGGAAGTCTGAGGTCTTCTGCCAGTGTTCAGTAGGTGTTCTGTAGGAGTTGTTCCACATGTAGATGTATTTTGGGAAAGGAAGATGATCTCCACGTCTTACTCCTCCGCCATCTTGAAGGTCTGAGCTTATTTCATATATTTATTAATTTAAATACTTTACTTGAGTTATATTCCAAAAACCTTAAATAAAATTAAAAGCCTAAGGAGTGCATTTAACTCCAACTTCAAATCTTAAAATACTGTTCTAAGTAATATTGCCTTGGATACTTTAGAGTGCACATAATAAGTTAATACACTAAAAAAAGGCATAAAATAAAACTTTTTGGCTCTCATATTAAGTTCATCTGTAGATATCAAACAAGAATTTCCCTAGATAACCTTTAGATTAGTTGATATGTAATTTTTTACTTGATTTCCTCTTACTCTTCTCTGAATGATTCCCCAGTATGTTTGTTTTGATATGTAAAATTGAGTAATAATTTTGAAACCTTAAAAGTTATAATGAACATTTTAAAATAATTAACTATACATTCCATTAAGTGCTTCTAGTTTCTTACATAGGAAGTTACCCATAATGCAGTCTAAACCTTACAACAAAATTTTCTGTAGATAAACGTAGCAGTGGAGCAATTTTCCCTAAATGACAGAAACACTGTGGGTACAGTTTTAAAGTATCAGTATGATAGTATATTTTTAAGGGGGTAAAAAAAAAAATCCTGCTGTATCTTATAATGCCTTATAATGCCTTATAAACTCCTCAGTTTACTCTTTTCAGATAGTACTGTTAAATTTCACTCTGGATTCTCATGAAACTCCCCGTTTCCCAAACCATATGGCTTGATGCAGATAAAACTGGCTTATGGCAAGTAGTGTAAACACACTTCACATTTTTCCACCTGTGAAACTACTGAAGTGTTATGGTGTACATTTTTAAGGTTATTAGTACCAGATTTTCAGTGGGTCTTTATTTTCAGACTCTTTTTGTCCTTCTGGACAACTTCATTGCCATATTTGAAAATAACAAATTGGCCCTTGCCTTCATCTTATGAAGCTCAGACCTAAGAATAATTTTATTTTCAATTTGAGATTAAAATCAATATAAGGGACATTTTATATGTGTTTTTAAAAACCTTTAGAGTAGGAATTCCTATTTTTTAAATGTAAATTAAATACACATATTCTCTTTCACCCAAAAGTAAGGAAAAACAATTAAGAGATATCTGAAAGCGTGAAACAGAAAACAGGAGTCAGGTCTTACAAAAGCAATGATGGTCAGTAATGATGATGATGTTTTGATATATTTTAGCTAAAGGACACTCTTGTCTGCAGTTATCAAAAAAAAAGCCACACAAACACAAATTTAAATCCTGACAGACCCTGTAATAGAGAACCAATTATTTATTTGCAACATTGACATTGTTGTTCTAAGGTTAATGGTAGGAGTTTGACTGGATTTGTTTTAATTCCAAGCACAAGCACAGAGACAGGGCGCTGAACAAGGAATCACAAAGATAAGACTTATTTGTAAAAAAAAAAAAAAAAATCTATTGATGGTAGAAGTGAGGAAAGAAACATTGTGAACAGACAGGTGAGAGGAGACCTTACACTCATTATTGTTAATAATAAAACTTTCTACTTGTTTGTGGTATGGACATAGCTCATCCCTCACATGTAAAAGATGAGTAATGAAAAAGAAGCACACATGAATACTTTACAAATATAGTGCATATATATTGAGAAAGAGAGAGAGAAGGAGAGAGAGAGAAAACAAAAAAGAATAAAAAAGGAAAAGAAGGAAGGGAAGGAGGAAGGAGGGAGGGAGGGGAAGGGAGGGGAGGGGAGAGGAGAGGAGGGGGAGGGGAGGAGAGGGGAGGGGAGGGGAGGAAAATGACCTATAAAAACACTAACCAGGGGCCTCCCTGGTGGCGCAGTGGTTGAGAGTCCGCCTGCCGATGCAGGGGATACGGGTTCGTGCCCCGGTCTGGGAGGATCCCATATGCCGTGGAGCGGCTGGGCCCGTGAGCCATGGCCACTGGGCCTGCGCATCCGGAGCCTGTGCTCCGCAACGGGGGAGGCCACGGCAGTGAGAGGCCCGCATACCGGAAAAAAAAAAAAAAAAAAAAAAAAAAAAAAAAACCACTAACCAGAAAAATGTTCTCGTGGAAAAAATAAATATTGTAACCACATTAATTTCAGTGAATTAAAACAAAACAAAGCCACTTTCAATGCATAATGGCTTCACTGGTTTGATGTCTCATAATGATGCAGTTATGTACCGTATTTCCATATGCATTGGGTCTCTGTCTAAATTTCCTGTTTTGTTCCATTAGACTGTTATCCAGTTCAAGTACTAACCTCCAGTACTAATCTCACAAGGATTTAATTATAGTCTTTAAAGTAGATATGTTGGAATATTTGTGTGATTACTCCCTACCAAATACACACACACACACACACACAGAGTACTCTTCTTTTTGAGAGTTTTATTAGGTATTCTTGCTAGCTTATTCTTTCATTTGAGATTTATAATCATTGTTTTAAGCTCTGAAAAAACCCAAATGGCATTATTGTTTGGATCATGTTGAAGTTATAAACTAACTTAGGGAGAAATGACATTTGTTCACATCTACCTTTTATGACTTTCAGGACTGTATTGCAAGTTTCTTGATAGAGTTTATGCCTGTGCATTCTTTTTCTATTGAAATGTGACTTAAAAATTTTTTTTATTATTAACTTTCTGTTTGAAATTTCTTTACATTTTATGTCTTGCTATTTTACAAAATTTTAAAAAAAATGTTAGTTTTGGGTTTTCCAAGTATACAATCAGGTCATCTGCAAATATAGTTGTCTCTCAGTATTCAAGGAGGAGTGGTTCCAGAATAACTTCTCCTCCCTTCAGCCACCATAACAAAATCCACAGATGCTCAAGTACCTTATATAAAATGGCATAGTATTTGCATATAACCTACACACATCATCCTGTATGCTTTAAATCATTTCTAGATTACTTATAATGCCAAATACAATATAATGCTATGTAAATAGTTGCCAGCCTGAGGCAAATCAAGTTCTGCTTTTTAGAACTTTATGGAATTTATTTTTCAAATATTTTCGATCTGCAGTTGGTTGAATTTGCAGATGTGGAACCCACAGATACAGAGGGCTGACTGTAGAGTACTTTGGCTAATCCTTCCAAAGCAGTGTTAAATAATGGTGAAGACACTGGGTACCCACATCTTGTACATGACTTTATTGGAATGCTTTAAATATTTTTCCAATAAGTAAAATACTTGCTTTGGAACTGAGATAAACACATTTTATTATGTTAATTTTTTCTTCTTTTATTTAGTGTTTTAATCATGAGAATATCTTGCTAGCTGTCTTCCTTTGTTTTTTATGTAGAAAATCATATGGTTTCCTTCTTTTTATTTATTAATTTACTAAGTTAAATCAACATATTTCCTAATATTAAGTTACCTCAACATTCCTACCAAACACTTAAGTGGATCACAATGATTATTTAGTTAACATTTCATTGGATCTTATTTCCTAATATTTTATGTGTTTTTAGCTTCAGTATTCATAATGGAGATTTGTCTGTAGTGCTTCCTTCTTGCATTATTTTTGAATGTTTTGAAATCATATTGTTTTGACCCGATATGAAAACATTTGGAATGTTTGCTTCTTCTTCATTGCTCTGGAATTATGTCAGTAGCCATATATTATTTGATATTTATAAGTTTTATAGAATAACCCTACAAAAGCATCTGGGTCTGGTTCTTTTAATGTGGGTGACATACTTGGAAATTTTTGTTTCTCTTCCATAAAAACTGGAGAATTTAGAATTTTTATATCAAACATAGTCCATTTCTATTAAGTCATTTTCAGAAGCTTATCCATTTTATTATGTTTTCAAATATATTTACATAGAGTTTCTTCTAGTAATCATTTATAATTTTTTTTTAAGATTTTCTAGGCTTTGACAAGTTTTCCCCCCTTCTGTTTCTATATCTGTGCTTCCTCTCTTTTTTAAAAATGAGGTTGCCTAGTAGTTTGACTTTTTTGGTGATTCCTTTTTCAAAGAATGTTTTTGATTTATTTATTAGTTCCAATACTTTCTTCTTTCTAACATTAATGATTGATTTCACTGTAGTTAATTATTTTACCTTCCTTTCTTTTTGGTTTAGTTTACTGATTTTTTTTTTTCTTTTTTGGCTATGTGAGTTGCCTTTGTAGGTCATTTTTCTAGTCTGCTGTTTTAATGATTTCATGTCATGAAATGTTCTTGGGTTGCTGCTTTAACTGCCTTCCATAGATCAAATATGTTGTATTTTATCATCATTATTTTGAAGAGATTATGCAATTTCATTTTGTATTACTTTTCTTTCCCATGAACATGTTTCAAAAATTTCCATGTGGAAGACCTTGTATTTTTTTTCAGTTGCTTTTTATGTTTTGCTATATTTTAATTTTTAAATTTAGTTCATTATAATCAGAGTACAGCTTATGTTATTTCTTTTTTCTGAAATTAGTGATGTTTTGTGGTCTAATATAATGTTAGTTTGTGAAAATGTTTCATATGCATATGAAAAGAAAAATATTTTTAGATTTTCATGTTAAACACTATTATAAAAATAACCCTATTAATAGTGGTGTTTAGGTCTTCTATAGCCCATAAAATTTTTCCATTGGATCTGTTTCAAATTACATAGTATTCATTAATATCTCTAATTATTAACATACTTCTCTTTCAACTTGAATCTTTGGTAGTTTCAGCATTAGGACAGTTGTACCTATATTGGTGTTATTTTTAATGTAATCATTTTAAACTTTCTTTTGGTTTTAGAAAAAATATATACATAGTTGGTGTTAGTGTTTAGTTAAAAACTCTTTTTTCTTTAATGGCTACTTTGAGCCCATTTGCATTTATTGATATAAGCAGTATATTTGATCTTACTTTTGCCATGTTATTTTATAACATCTTTTATTTATTTTATGTTTATTTTAAAATATCTTGTGGTATTAGAAATTCTTATATTTTTATTCTAGTGGTTATTATTATAATAATGCATTTAATCTCCTGTTTTTAAGATGCTGTTGATTCGTTTCCTACTGTGGGCAATTGTGGAATTAGTAACACTCTCTTTTAATTTCTAAATTAACATCTAATTTTCAGAGACATTATTTATTTCCACTTAACACTGCATATTGTTCAACAAGTTTATTTTGAATTAGAAATTCCTCTACATTGTTTCCTCATATGTGATTGTTGTTTTTTATCTCTTTTTTCAGAATATCTAACATTTAACTAATATTCTGTCACCGTTATCCCTATAACCTAGTCATAGTGCTAGAGTCAAGTATATCAGTGCTCACCAATACACCTTAGAGAGAAGTTTCCCTCAAT
Organism: Mesoplodon densirostris; assembly: GCF_025265405.1. Lineage (NCBI taxonomy): Eukaryota > Metazoa > Chordata > Mammalia > Artiodactyla > Ziphiidae > Mesoplodon > Mesoplodon densirostris. The sequence continues at coordinate 169,159,262 of NC_082663.1, read as the reverse complement.
AACCCTTGGTTATCTGAAGCTCATTCTTGAAAGATTTCTTCAGTAAATGCTTATGAGTACCAAATTCCCTGATACCTTGCAGACTTATAATTGTTTACAACTATTATACATGAAAAGTACTGTTGCCTGGACTTAGTATGCTTGTAGCAATTTTTTTTCTTTGAACATCTTAAATATATAGTTCAATTGTATTAAGAATTGTTGCTGCTGCTGCTAAGTCTGATAGAAATATTTTGTTTAAACTTTTCTTGGTACTTTGTAATATTTTTATATGGATATCCAAAGATTTTTAAAATTTCCTTTATATTTAAAGTACAGTAGTTGTCCCTAGAATATGTTTTGGTTTTGACCTTCTTGGTTGATTTTTCCTGTAACACCATTTTTACTTCCTAAATATAAAGTAAAGTCCTCCTTAATTTGGAAAATGTTTTCTTAAATTATATATTTGCTATTTGTTTTGTTCTGTTAATTTGTTTTCGTCTCTGTGACCTCCAATTATATCTATGTTGGATCTTCTTTGCCTTCTAAATTGATCACCTCTAATTCTTTTCATTTTATTGTTTCCTTTTATTTTCATTTTTATTTTCTTTCTTTCTATTACTGTAATTTCAAATGTGTCTATCTTTATGCTGCTGATTTTTTTACTCCCTATTTCTAAAATATTGTCTTTATTTTCTATTTCCTGAGCTCTATTAATTCTTTCTATTATCCAGCCATATCATTTTGACCTTTATTATTTCTAATTTATTCCTTTTTCCATTTTTATATAGTTTTTAAATCTTGTTTACCTAATTTTGTATTGTTAAATTAGAATTTTCATGTATTTTATGGCCCTGTTTTTCTACCATGACTTAGTTAACTATTAGTACATAATTCAGATTATCTTTCATTTTATTCTTACAATCTTTTTATGTGTGATTCACTTGCATCTTGTTTCTCTTTTTCATGTTTAAGTAAGATACACTTTTCTACAATTAAATGCTGTTCATATAAAAGGAGTAGTAGAAACCAAGGTAGTTTTCATAGTTTCACATCTCTAGATCCTCAGTTCCTACTGTATCAGGAAGCACTGGATTCCTTGGTTTCAAACTGCTGTCCTTTTTTAACCATGATGACTATTTCATCACCACCTCTGGTAATAAAAGTGCGGTGTCCTCTGGATTCTGGATATGAAATCTCTAGGCATGCCACAAAGTCTAGGACTCTTTCACAATGAATAGAGGCTGTCTACCCTAGAGACTTTCCAAGTGGCAGATTCACCCATGGCTTTCACACAAACTAAATGATTTAAGGATCAAATTGAAGTAATAATGAAAAGAATGATGTAGATGAAAGGAGAAGTTAGAATAGTAAAGATAAAAAGATTAATATATTTGCAAAAATAATAAAATTAATAAATAAATTTAATTAATAGATGGTTCTTAAAACTAAGAAACTAGTAGCTTAATCAAGAAAAAAAGGATAAAGCAAACATACAAAACAGTCATCATTTGGAAACAATCCCTTATGAGAAGAAAATTTTAAATTATGTGTTAATTCAACTGCCTATATATTCATATGAAAATCTGGAAAGATGGCTATTTTATAGAATAAATAAATTGTAGAAACTTACCATAAAATTGAGAGAAAATCTAAATGACCAATTTCCATAAGAACAAAAGTAAAGTTTTGAAAATACCTTAACAACCACTCATTCTCAGTAAAACTTTGTGAAGCTCAGTTGATATGGCAAGTTAATTCTATAAAACATTAGAAGTTAGAAACACAAGGAAAGAACAAAATAAAGGGAGCTTCTAAATGATTGTTAATGAAACAAGTAAAACATTGATACTAACCCAAACAGAGATAAAACATAAGGCAATACATAGGGATGGCTCTCATTTCTGGAGACAGCTGCAACATGTCTAGAAAAATTGCAGTTAAAATGAAATGTCATTGAAAGAATAACAAACTATGAGCAACTGAGGTGCTCTGCAGGAATGCAAGTGTTGGGAAATAGTGTTAGAACCATGTTAATCGAGCAAGAAAGAAAAGTAGTTTTCTCCATACATGCTGTAGGTGTGTTCAATAAAATTCAGAAATTGTTATGGTTAAGAATTTTTAAAAAACTAGGAAATTAAGAGTAGACAGATGGACAGCTAAATATATCTTTTTTCAAAACAAAGCAGTCAATTCTCTGATAAATGGAGAAACATTAAAAGCAAATAAGCAACAAAGGATGGGTTATCCAGTTTTGGAATTATTATTAAAACATTTTGAAAATATGAACCAATTCATTTTGACAGAAAGAAATGAAGCATAAAATTGGATAGAAAAATGTAAATTATTCATTATTTACAGATTATATGACTATATACTTTGAAAACTCCATTTAATTAAGTAAAAAACCTAACAGTTGTAGATAATAAAGACTTCAGTAGTTGGCTGAGTAGTCTAATTTACAAATTTAAAAATAAAACTTTGGTATTATAAAATACTTAATATTATAGTTTTATAATATATTTTAGTATTTGGTAGGGAAATTATGTAATCACTAATCTCTATTTTCTCCATATTTTATGCCAGTTCTCAAATCTTTACATTTTTAGAGTAGCTGTAGAATTATTTTGTGATGGAGATTTTGACTGGGATGTTGTTGAATTTTTATGAAAGTTTGAATTAAGAGAATTAACCTCCTTACATGATTGAGTCTCTTATAATAGTCTCTTATTTTATATTCCTTAGTGAAGAATTTTAGTTTTCTTTTTATAAATCTTGCTCATTTCTAGTTTATTGATTAGCATCCATTATGTCTTAAAAAAACACTAGTAGAAGTTCAGAAAAGTTTTGCTGTTTGTTGACTCCATTTTAAAAGATCATCTTCCTAGAAATCTTTTGAATGATACTGTTGGCTTTTTAAGTAAATTATATCTTCAAACAGCAAAAATTAAATAAATACACAGGTGTAGGGATGTGTGTGTGTGTGTACATGTGTGCACATGAGCATGCACAATTTAATTGGCTGGCGCTTCCATGGTAATTTATAATAATAGTGGTGATGGTGTACTTTTTGTTTTATTTTTACTTTGTTAGGAGTGTTTCTAAGGTTTTATCATTAAGCACAAAGCTGGCTAGTGTTAAATGCATGTTTATGTGTTTCTGTATCATGAAGTCATGAATGAGGTGATGATTGAGCAAAGACTTGACGTATGGAGTTACCAGGCACATATTGAAGGGAAGAATATTCCAGGAAGAGGAACCATCATCAGAAGGACTCTAATGTCTGTGGGGCTGAAGGAAAAGTAAAGAAGATGGTGGGACAGAAGACAAGGAAGAAGAAGGTGGTAGAAATTAGGTCTGAGGTAGGGAGGATCTGATCACATAGGGCTGAGGAGAATTGCAAGGACTTTGGCTTTGATTGTGGGTACAAAGGGGAGCCATTGAAGGATTTTCAGTAGAGTCATGATATAATAAAATTTATATTTTTAGAAGAATCATTCTGGTAGTAGCATCTCTAACTCCATATTTTCTAAAACTTTACATTATGCTGCCTCCCATTCTTCACAAACTCTCAATTCTCTTTTTCAAATAATAGCACATAGTAGATGATAGCAAATCAGGCAAAAGTGACACTTAAACAGTGTATACTTGGCTTCTGTTGTTGTTGTTGTCTTAATAAGAATGATTAGAGATTATACAGATTTTTTGATTGTTTATCTGCATACAACTCCAATTATTACTGGGTCTTTGAATGGGATTAAATTGAGTTATTTGTACACTCTTCCTTATTTGCCACGCCAGTATTTAAGAGCACATATCTTAAATAGATTATCTGAAGTCTAAAGCTTTTACATGATACATTGAAACTGAGCCATAAGCTCTGAGTTATGAGGTGCAATAGTTAATTTTCTCATTTTTTCACATTTACATGTTGTTAAATGTAAATTGATTCCTGCTGTTTGGAGGTCAGAAATTTAAATGTTAGAAATAATACCCATAAGGATATACATTTATTGATATTTAGGTTACTGGAAACAAAAGGATACAGTGAGAAACATTTAACATAGGACTAAATTAAATTTACTTGATATTCCCCAGTAAGTATGCATTTTATGACCACCATCACTATAAATACCACTTAGTAAAGTAGAATATTTTTAGTTATATCATATTGCTTATTATAGGGTTTTCAGTGTTGGACAAGATGTATTTATAATTGCTCAATTTATAATACTTTGACACAGTTTTAAGCTCTATAGTGAGCTTCTAGTTCCTCCATTTATTCACTTAATTTAATTATCCTTTCATTCAATGATTATTTGAGTACCTGCTTTGTGCCACATGCTGTATTAGATGCTTCAGATGTACTAGAGAATAAACATCTCTGTCCTAGTGGTGCTTTCATGTTATTAGAGGAAGGAAAGCAAAACGCAAACCTAATAAATTATGTGGCATTTACAAGGTGATGAGAGCTATGTAAAAATAGAACAGAGTAAGGGAGACTGAGTTTGGGGAGATGAAGCCCAAGAAGTTGCTGCAGTTTTACTTGAGGGTAACAGGATCGGCCTCATTGAGAAGGTGAGATTTGACAAAACTTGGAAGGAGGTGAGGGGGTAATCACACAGATATCCTGGAAAAGTGTCTCTTGGGAGGGAAGCAAGGATGGGGCATAACTAGGGAGTAATAGGAGAAGATGTGAGAAAGTAGCAAGAGGTCAGATATCATAGAATTTTGAGGACATTTTAAGGATTTCATCTCTTCTTGTGAGATGACTGGGGGGGCCATTTCAGGGCTTTGAGGAATGAATTCATCTGAGTTTGGCTTTAACAGAATTATTCTGGCTATTCTGTTGAGGATAGACTGAGGAGGCCAAAGGTAGGAGCAAGGAGCTCAGTTAACAAGCGATTGCAGTGATCCAGGAGCGAGATGATGGTGGCTCAGTATAGGGTGGAAATAGTGGGTATAGTAAGATAGGTTCAGATTCTGTGTGTATTTTGAAGTTAGAGCCTAGATGTCATAGATTAGAAATGGATGTAAAATGGAAAGAAATTTTAAAACAATTTCATTCATTCATTCATTCATTCATTAGCTGTGAGAAACTGGAAGATTGGGGATACAGTCAGTGAGATGTATAAGGCTATATAGGAGGAGCAGGTTTTGGGGAGAGATGAAAAGTTAGGACACAACTTTAAATATCTTTTAGACAGCCAGATGAAGAGGTAGATTGGGCAGTCAGATATATGGGTTTGGAGTCCTGGAGAAAAGCTTGGCCTGGAGATGAGACTTTGAGAATTGTTATATATTGATGGTTCTAATGGCTATGAGACTAAAGAGTGCACCACGGAGTGAGGGTAGATAGTGAAAAAGGTAAAACCTCAGCTCCTAGGCACCTCACAGTAAAGAGATGGAGAAAGAGATGACCAGCAACAGAGACTATAAAGGAGTAATGGTGTGGTGGAATGAATTCCATGCAGGGCTGACTTCATGGGCATGCAGTCTGTATGGAACCTTATGCGCAAAAGGACCCTGTGCTTGCTTTAATGTTCTGCTATCACTGTCTTGAAATTCTTAATAATGTTTTAACAAACATTAATGTGAGGGGCCTCACATTTTCATTTTGCAATGGACCTCACAGATTATGTAGTTGGTCCTGATTCCATTCCACACAAGTAGTATATCGACACAAATAAGAGCCCTAACAACTAGATAATTAGTTTTATTTAAGAGAAAATTATTTTTAATATAATCACACATATGCCTAGGGAAACAAAGATATCTTCAAGCTACAGATCTTTTTCTTTTCCTCCTTCATGTAATATATACACATTTATTTAATGTCTTTTCCTTCTATTCATTTCTTAACGCTTTCTTCTTTTCCATCATCTCTACTGCGACTTAAAAACCATGAGTGAAAGAGTCATCTTTATTTATTATTACATTTTTTAAATTTCTCCCTACACTTATAACTTCAGACCCTAGTGCAATTTCTAGCACATAGAAAATGCTCAATTAATATGTGCTATGAGATTTTTCAAATGTTGTTACCACCTAATTGATAAATATGATGGCTTTTACTCATAGCACAATCTCTATAATCTCTGCAGCTTTTGATAGGTTTTCTTCTTCATTCGTCCTACATTTATTTCACTTTGGATTATTTTGAACTATAGCATGCTCATTCTTTTCTTCCCTAATGTTCCTTTTATATTCTTTTCTTCCTCTTTCTCTTTGTTCTAAATAGATACACTACTTAGAAAAAATAATTTAGATTGATAATTAGTCCTCATCTTTCTTCTTTTTTTGTATTATTTGCTGCTCCTTTCATATATTTCTATAACTATTACCTTTCAATTATAGCTATGCTTCTCTCTCCAGATTCAAAACTGAATGTTATCCTGGCAGTAGGCCATCTTGGTCTCTATATTATTATTCAGGTATCTAATCCTGGATATGTCCAACAGTCTGCTATTTCTAACTGCCTTATTTCTGTTGACTACCATGCTGTCAGTAACCTACCTACCCTCAGAATCTTCTTGTATCCTTACCTGTCATTAACGGACTGTTCCTGTACTTTCCATATACAGAGTCATATTTGTATATGTTCCTCTTTTCTAAATGCACTGCTGTCAGCCTGCTTCAGTCTTTTAGCCTCTCTATTTAGATTGCCAAACTCTCCTCAATCCAGTTCATTCCACACGAAGTCAAATTCACATATGCAAAGCACAGTTTCCATTGTTTTACTTAATCTCAGAAATAGTACAATCTACAGTTAGTCCTCATTGTCCCTGGTTCCCAGAACGTGTTCGGATACTCTGGCATACTATAACCAGTTGTGAAGTATGTCATCAATGATTAGCTATCAATTATAATTAACACCTTAAATTTAATGATTTGCTTTTTAAAAAATTAAGTGTGGACTCACGCACATAACACATTTATTCCCGTGCTTTCCAAAATGCTTTTCTTGAGTAGAAAGGGGAGCAAAAAAGGACAAATAGTAATGAAAACACAAATAAAATTCAAGAATGGCGCATAAGCAACAGGTTAAGTTGTCTATTTCACAACTCCAAGTGACAAACTGTTATTGACATACTATGAATAGTTATGGTACATAGTATTGATAGTTATTTTATTTTATTTTATTTTATTTATTTTTTTAAAATTTTATTTATTTATTTATTTATGTCTGTGTTGGGTCTTCGTTTCTGTGCGAGGGCTTTCTCTAGTTGTGGCAAGTGGGGGCCACTCCTCATCGCGGTGCGCGGGCCTCTCACTATCGCGGCCTCTCTTGTTGCGGAGCACAGGCTCCAGACGCACAGGCTCAGTAATTGTGGCTCACGGGGCTAGCTGCTCCGCGGCATGTGGGATCTTCCCAGACCAGGGCTCGAACCCGTGTCCACTGCATTGGCAGGCAGATTCTCAACCACTGCGCCACCAGGGAAGCCCTGATAGTTATTTTAATTCGTAGCACTGTTTGTCTTAAATCCTGGCCTTTTTTTATTTAATTTTTTTGTTTTCTTTTGCTTTTATCAAAATACATGGATTGTCTTATGCATACAATAATCATCTTTCTTGTCTACTCTCTCTCTCTCTCTCTCACACACACACACACACACACACACACACACACAAATACATACACACAGAACCACTCCAGGAATCCCAACTTTCCTTATTTTCCTAATCCTCCTGCTCTTCACTGCTTCCTTTCCCTATGTCTTCACATGGCAAATGCTTATCTACCTTTGAAGGTTCACTTCAAATGGTGCCCTTCCATGAGCTTCACAAAATCTCTCCTTTCTTTGAACCCCAACACTCCTTGTACTCTCCTATAGACATGTTACCTGATCTGTCTTTTTTTTTTTTTTTTTTTTTTTTGCGGTACACGGGCCTCTCACTGTTGTGGCCTCTCCCGCTGCGGAGCACAGGCTCCGGACGCACAGGCTCCACAGCCATGGCTCACAGGCCCAGCAGCTCCGCGGCATGTGGGATCCTCCCGGACCGGGTCATGAACCCATGTCCCCTGCATCGGCAGGCAGACTCTCAACCACTGCGCCACCAGGGAAGCCCACCTGATCTGTCTTATAGTCACCTGTATATTTGTATTAACTTCCTGCAAAACTGTGTTTCGTGTGTATTCACCCTGCACCCATAAGAATGTCTTGAAATGGAGGAAAAAAGACTTAAATACTAGAGAGTTTTAAAACGCTTAGTGAAAGTGCCTAATAGTAAAGGTACAGTTATGGGAGACCAAGTAGCTGCTGCAATATGTGGATATCGTTGTAGTGAGAACCACGGGGACTGCAGGGCAGATTAGATATTTCTGAGGGCACTGGGGAGATTACAGAAAGAAATGATGAGCTCAGGGTTTAAAAATGTCTACTTAAGCCATTCTCAGAAAACCAGAGTATTTCTGTGACTGCCCCCCCCAAAAAACAAAAAAACCCGCTTATTGATTCTTTCCTGAATGCAAGAGAAAATACAGCTTTTTTCTAACATTATGGTGAGATTTCTCATTGGTGTTCCTTGCACTATATTTTTCGAAAGAATCACATAAATCTAGTATTATATGAAGTTTGACATTAGGTTCTCTACATTGATGCATTATGACCATAAATATGATAATTATTCACGTGGTAATTGTTAAAATAAAATAAACAGAGCTTTGAGTTTCTATGGTATAAATCCTTATCAAAATGAAATGGACATATTTCCTACAGAATGAGCATGTGCTTCTAAATGTCCAAGCAAAGTAGACTTGAGCCATGTTATAATGTTGTTTAGTCTGTGGAATTACATTTTAAATAAAACCAACTTATAAAAACATCCTGTTGATGATTTAATATTCTTGCCATTAAAAAAATTCCCAAGCAGTGATATTTTAAGTTCTAGAATAGTAAATAATACAAAATAAGAATTTACTCTTGGATAAGTTGGAATTTATATTAGTTATAAGTATATGTCTTTAAACTCTCTCGTTGATTTGTGTTTTTGACAAAATGAGGCCAACCTTCAAATAAAGCATAGTCAAAAGGAGACAGTTAAATAAACATGTGTTATTGTAATAACAGGAGAAATACAGTTTGGGGAATTATATTTGAGGATTACTAATGTAAAGGCAGCGTAAAACAGAAGTATAAATGGGTGTTGAAGAAAAATATGATAATATTTACTATCTTTACCTTTTCCATTCCTTTAAACAGAATATATACACACCAATCCACAGAGAAAAATGAAATAAATCATGCAGAGATTTACAGACAATACCATGGGGATATTTAAGTTTGAACTATTGTAAAGTTTCATGGATTAGAGCTGCAATGACACGACAATTCAAGTAGATTATCCTTGTATTACAAATATAATTTTATAGGTATTTTACTCCCCAAATTCTTGCTTGAATGTTCTGAAAAATTCTAGAATATGTGTCATGATAACTCTGTAATTCCCGTTTGACTTCATATTGTCCTGCATATATATATATTTCAGAACTAGCTAGTAAAATTTGCATTGAATATTCTGATTTCTGATGTACTTATTTGAAAATTTTCAATGAGTATTTCTTTTTATAGTTATAGAGTTGAAAAAGAAACATGTATATGTGTATATTATTTCAAAAGACATTAGGATATTACTTCTGTTCTTCCCAGCATTTATAAGAAAGAATAAAGTTATTTTATTTTCTAAAACCATTGTATACATTCTAATATGAGGTTTGTTCTCTAGCAGTCTCTTCTTCTTGAGGAATACATTTTAAATGGGGAGACACTGTAAGTCAGACATACTGTGTGTATTAAAGTAAGGCAGAAACTTTGAAGATTATATGAGAAATATGTGACAAGTCAAACACTGAATTTCTTGCTTACTGAGAAGGAGCTGTATGGAATTCAACTGTTTGAAATAGTTCCACATTGGGAGAATTGCCAATTTTAGAATTCGGGATTTTTCCATATTATATTGTTTTTACACTTAGAAAAAGTATATTCCATTTATTAACAAATTTAAAATCCAGTAGAGCAATGGTTTTGTCATTAGGATCAAAGGAATTCAAGATATCTGATGAAACGTTTAAAAATTAAATGCTATTGAATTTATATAAACAAATGATTTAATCCCTGTCTGTGTTTTAACTAACACACTAAGTAAACAATCATGAGAATTTATGTAACTAAAACTAGAATAAAGGTTAAAGGTGTAGAAAAAAATTGTAAAATGTGCCAGCAATTTGCTACCAGTGGAGCACCAAGGCAAGTGAAGGCTGTGGAAACAGTCTACCCCAGTAGGAATATTGTTTAGAGTTTCTGACACATGGTGATAATAAAAAGACAATATATTTTTAGTTAGTGTTATTATCCTTTTAAATTCCCTATAGACAATGCTCTTCTTGATTAATTGCCCCTTGGAGTGGATGGCTCCCACTACTCTGCCCTCAACAGTGTTATGTTACTAATAATTGTCACTTCTGCATTTGATATAACAAAATGGAAGAACAATGTCAGCTATCCTTTTAAAATGAATATTATATGTAGTCTTTCATATAGTGAATTTGTAAGAATGATAATCATACCAGTTTATTGCTCTAAATTCTTTATCATAAATGACCTTATTTAATTTTTACAACTGCTAGTGAGGTATGCATTGTGATTTCCATTTAAATGAGATGCATGGAGGTTAAGTAACTTTTCCATAACTACCCAGATATGTGTGATGAACCTGAGACTCAACTCAAAATTCTGTGCTTTTTCTCTGTCTAGCTTACTTCACTTAGTATGATAATCTCTGGATCCATCCATGTTGCTGCAAATGGCATTATTTCATTCTTTTTTATGGCTGAGTAATATTCCATTGTGTATATATACCACATCTTCTTTATGCATTCATCTGAGGATGGACATTTAGGTTGTTTCCATGTCTTGAGTATCGTAAGTAGTGCTGGAATATCATATGGTATTGCTTATATATAGAATCTAAAAAAAAATTGATACAAATGAACTTATATATAAAGCAGAAATAGACTGACAGATATAGAAAACAAACTTATGGTTTCCAAAGGGGAAAGGAGGGGGGATAAATTAGGAGTTTGGAATTAATATATATACACTACTATATATAAAATAGATAACCAACAAGGACCTACTGTATAGCATAGGGAAATATACTCAGTATTTTGTAATAACCTATAAAGGAAAAGAATCTAAAAAAATAGGTATATACGTATATGTATAACTGAATCACTTTGCTGTACACCTGAAACTAACACAACATTGTAAATCAACTACACATCAATTAAAAAAAATTTTTTAAATACTATCACATAATTCTTTAAAAGGGATATATGTGTATGTGTATAGCTGATATACTTTGCTGTACAGTAGAAACTAACACAACATTGTAAAGCAACTATACTCCAATAAAAATTTTAAAAAATAAAGCTGCGGTTTCAGCTGAAAAAAATAAAAAACAGACAAAAGTCTGTGCTCCTAACTGCCATGCTCACATGTCTCATTATATATCTGGTAAGGAAAAAGTCCTGACAAAGAAACTGCTACAATGCATAGATAAAATAATGAGGTAATCTACAGTGGAGCACTGATCTACGTATGTTTTCTAATTTAACATCAATATTAATATTATTTTGGTTAACTACCAATGATTGATTGCCTCTTATGTGCCAAATATAAGAACTTTCCCTCAAAGGTCTCATCTATTCTTCATAACAACTCTGTAAAGTGGATATTTTCACCACCTTTTAACGATGATGAAAAAATATCCACAGAGTTCCCAAACTTAAGTGGATGGAGGATCAGAAATTTGAGTTCAGGTCCTCCTGACTCCATGGCTCATGTCCTTAATTACTAAATTGAAGCCTACAAAATAGAGCATAAGGAAAAAGAGGCAAAACCTACATAGTATTCCTTATTTTATCAATATATACAACCAGTTATAGATTTACAACATTGAGAGTTTAATATTAATTAACTCATATGACTTAAATTATTAAGCTCAAGTTAGAATAGAGAATATCATGTTCAGGAGGACTGTACCGACTCACAAGGAGATGTCAAGGAAAAAAAAATCACACTTGATATCACCTAGGAAAAATAAACATAAAAAATGTAAGTTTCAGGGCCTCCCTGGTGGCGCAAGTGGTTGAGAGTCCGCCTGCCGATGCAGGGGATACGGGTTCGTGCCCCGGTCTGGGAGGATCCCATATGCCGCGGAGCGGCTGGGCCCGTGAGCCATGGCCGCTGGGTCTGCGCGTCCGGAGCCTGTGCTCCGCAACGGGAGAGGCCACAGCAGGGAGAGGCCCGCATACCGCAAAAAAAAAAAAAAAAAAAAAAAAAAAAAAAAAAAAAAAAAAAAAATGTAAGTTTCAGAGGCAGTAATGTAGTGTTCAGTCTTCTTAACTATGTTAGATAAATTTCCTCAGATAGTGCCAGTGCCATGTTTGTGACTAGAAGCAGTGATTATAGAAGGGCAATTTCACAACCTGAGATTTTCTAGAGTTGAGGAAATGCAAAAATTTTCTACACACACACACACAAATAAATAACAAGCTTTTGTAATAGCCAGCATTTTAATTTCAGTTTTCAGTATCATCTCCTGTATTTTTTTTTCCTTCAGAATTTCTCTGTCATTGTGGAAATAAAGGGAAAAATGGATTCATTTTACAGCCCATCACTTTGGTAACATTTACTGTGTTGTTTTTAATAGTTACCTATTATCAGTTGAAGAAATATTTGATGGTGTAAAATGTCACAATTTTCAAAGAAACTGGAATTCAAGAAGTTAACACATTTAAAGTGTCTTTTTTTTCCACTTTTTTTTTGAGTGCAGAAAATCTGATTTTACACGACCTAAACTTTGTATTTTTAAGTTCTGCATTCTAAAGCCTCTTCTCTGCATGATAACGTAAGGAACATAAGCAATACGTTTTTCATGAGAAGGAATGCCATAGACAAGTATACAAGGCTGAGAGCAATTATATGATCCATGGCCTTACAGTTGTTATTTCAATCTCTATTTGGTGATGAAGTTAACTATTAAGGATCTCATTTTCAATTACAAAATAAAATTTCCCTTAATCATATCTTCCAAGGAAGTAGCACAAAATCAATGTAAACTAAATGGAGGAAGGTATTTCAAAATTGTATTAACCAATTATAAAGGCTTCAAGATGTATATTGACAGGGTTCTTCTTAGGTGCTTGAGTGAAGCTTTCGAAGGGCTTAAGGCTAGAGAACTATTAATTTATTGTATACTGGGTCACATAGCTTAGGGTTTATTAATATGAATGTATTGTTCAATTCCTGGCCTTTCTCATTGGTGTGTGATCTTGTGCAATTCATTTAACCTTTGCTTTTCCCAAGTTGTTTATCATAAAATGGGGATAATACTATCTATCTTGTGGCATTATTGAAAAGTTTAAATGAGTTAATGTTTATGAGTGTGCTTAGGAATGTGCCTAACACTATTGAATTCAGTACTAGTGTACCCAAACTCTTAAATTAAAAAATTTATGTTTTCTTCCAGTTTTATTGAGATAAAATTGACATATAGCTCTGTATAAATTTAAGCTGTACAGCATAATGATTTGACATCATCATGAAATGATTCCCACAATAAATTTAGTGAACGTCCATCATCTCGTATATACAACATTAAAGAAATAGAAAAAAAATGTTTCCCTTGTGATGAGAACTCTTAGGATTTACTGTCTTAACTTTCATACATAATGTACTGAGCAATAATTATATCATGTTGTACATTACATTCCTAGTACTCATCTTATAACTGGAAGTTTTACCTTTTGACCACCTTCATTCAATGCCATCTTCCCCCACCCTCCCTGCCCCTACCTCAGGTAACCACAGATCTAATCTATTTTTCTATGAGTTTGTTTGTTTTTGAAATATAATTGGCCTGTGAAACTATGTTAGTTCCTGGGGCCCAACATAGTGATTCAATATTTCTCTACATTTCAAAATGTTCATAAATAAATGATCACCACAATAAGTCCAGTTACCGTCTGTCATCATACAAAGATATTACATAATTATTGATTGTATTTCCCACATCGTACATTTTATACCCATGACTCATTTATTTTGGAACTGGAAGTTTGCACCTCCTAATCTCCCTCACCTAGTTCTCTCCTCCGTTCACCCCCAACCCCTCTGGCAACCACCTGTTTGTTCTCTGTATCTATGGCTCTGTTTCTGTTTAATTATGTTGGTTCATTTGTTTAGACCTAAGTGAAATCATATAGTATTTGTCTTTGTCTGCCTCAGTGTCTTATTTCACTTAGCATAATACCTTCAGGCCTATCTGTGTTGTCGCAGATAGCAAGATTTCATTCTTTCTTAAGGCTGAGTAATATTCCATTGTGTGTGTGTGTGTGTGTGTGTGTGTGTGTGTGTGTGTGTGAGTGATGTCTTCTTTATTCATTAATCTGTTGATGGGCACTCAGGTTGCTTCCATATCTTCGCTATTGTAAATAATGCTATAATGAATATAGGTGTGCCTATGTCTTTTCGAATTAGAGTTCTTGTTTTCTTCAGATAAATACCCAACAGTAGGATAGCTGAATCATATGGTAGTTGCATTTTTAATTTTTTGAGGAATCTCTGTACTGTTTTCCATATTGGCTACTCCAGTCTACAATCCCACTAACAGTGCACGAGTGTCCCCTTTTCTACACATCTGTCTGACACTTATTATTTGTTCTCTTTTTGATAATAGCCATTCTGACAGGTGTAAGGTAATATCTCATTGTAGTTTTGATTTGCATTTCCCTGATAATTAGTGATATTTGGCATCTTTTCATGTGCCTGTCAGCCATCTTCATGTCAGCCTTGGAAAAATGTCTATTCTTGTACTCTGGCCATTTTTTAATTTTTTTTATTTTTGTTTTTGACATTGAGTTGTATTAGTTCTTTGGGTATTTTGGATATTAACCCCTTATAATATATATTGTTTGCAAGTATCGTCTCCCATTCAATAGGCAGCCTTTTCATTTTGTCGATAATTTTCCTCATGGTGCAAATGTTTTAGTTTGATATAGTCCCATCTGTTTTGCTTGTGTTTCCCTTGCCTGAGGATACACCAAACTCTTATATTTTTGAGTGATGATGTCTCATTTAGGCAGCAGAGGTAAAATAAGCTCTGGATTACAGACTCCAGTGAAGCACCCTTAGTTTTTGGTAAGTCAGTTTTCTGTAACTATCTATGGGAATAAGTATTTTTTCATCAGTACAACCGTGCATCTTCTCTAGTTTATATCATAAAATTAATTATCATATAAACTTCAGTACTATACATACTAACAGAAACATATTATTTGCCATACATCTTAATATTCAGCTGAGACACTCTGATAGGGCAGCATTGCATCACAAGAGTCCTGTTGGAATTATTTTGTCAAATTGTCCAAGCTACTGATGTAATGATTAGCACTTTTGACTCCTAAAGAGAAACATGTAGGTTCACTTTTTATTTTGCCACTGATTTTTTTGTCCACTTCTCTTTGGCTTGATCTCTAATCTTTCTGTGGCTTAAATTTCATTGTATGTGTGACTTTGATATCTTTTTTAATTTAAATAAGACCCAAAGGCCTCTAATTCTAGGAATAAAGGAATCACACAGGACCAGAAAAGGTGAAGAGAAAAAAGTGATTGATGTGAAATAGAAAAGGAATTTGACAAGAAGAGATACAAATCCTTTCTGTTTCCCAGTTACAGATTTGAACAAATTGAAGATTAAAAATCTTCTGTGCAATTTGCCTAAAGTCTCAATTCATCCTCAGATTTTTTAACACAACCAATTTAAACACTTTTTATTATCTCCTAGGATCAAAAGAATCAATCAACATCTTCTACAGTCTTGTGAGTCCTCAATCACGCTTGCCCAAGGCAATGAATATCAAATCAAAAGCTGCCTCTATGGGTATGGGGTTATAACTCAGTATAACAGAAAATACCGCAGTAGTAAAACCTTGCATAAAATGAAATCTGATTCATGGTCATTGAAAACTGTATCCTTTCAGAGATTATATGGAAATTTTCTCAATCTGTTTTTTCCCCTCAAAATGAGTTTTTAAAATGTCAACCTGTTATTCTTTCTGAGGCAAAAGATTAAATTTGTAATCAATCTAACTCCTATATTCCTAATTTTTTGGATTTATCTTCATTTTGATAACTTTAGATTATGACATTCAATTTAGATTTTTTTTGAGAAGTTCATTTAGAAAATAATAGTGATCATATATAAGTATACAAACTTGCATATTTACCAACATGATTATGATTATGTGTGTGTGTGTGTGTGTATCTGGGTGATAGATATCAAATTAATTTGGTACAATAATAGGTTTGGTCAAAAAGTAGGAATAAAAATGACAGAATCAGGACAGTCTTTCAATCTGTATTCTAAATGAAGCTAGTTTCATTATAGTAAGTGTCTCAAATGGTTTGTCTGGGAAATTTTATTGCACATAGATCTTAACTTGCTACCTTTATTATTATTGTCTCAACTTTTAGCTGCTGTATATAAAATGTATGCTGGACACAACTCAATAAGGAAGTTTGAGAGTTTGAATCTATCTGCTTTTGTGAAATGTAAGAAATCCCATGTTTTTAATTGGTTTAGATGAGAAAAAATTTACTTCCCCCACCATCAATTCTGTTTTCATTAGTTAGTTTTCTATGCTTTGAAGTGGTGTGCACTAAAATATTATTACTGGGGCTTCCCTGGTGGCGCAGTGGTTGAGAGTCCGCCTGCCGATGCCGGGGGCATGGGTTCGTGCCCTGGTCCAGGAGGATCCCACATGCCGCGGAGGGGCTGGGCCCGAGAGCCATGGGCGCTGAGCCTGCGTGTCCGGAGCCTGTGCTCCGCAACGGGAGAGGCCACAACGGTGAGAGACCCGCGTACCACCAAAAAAAAAATATATATATATATATATATATATATTTAATATATATATTATTACTATCAAGATTACTTATTACTACTACTTATTATTACTTTACTATTTGATGAAGGAAATAGAACAAGTAAAATGTTCACTTTTGATCACTTAGACAAACATCTGTAATAATTATTTAAATTAGGATAGTGAAAATTATATTTATAGCCATGTTCATGGAGTGGGATGGGGATGGAGTGCTTCTTCACACTGTTTCCATACTTTGCAAAGGGAAAAAAAGAAGCATGCTGTCATCACATGTGTCTATATTACATGCACATGTTTTTTTATGTTTCACTCAAAATAAACTTTTTTGTGGGGATGCCACCATGATTAAGCATGGACTTTTTAAGAGTTCTAGTGTCAATCATAACATTTGCAATCTGTGTATAATTTAAAAAAATCAAAATTATATTTATTTACAGTTTATACTCACCTCTAGAACTACATTTTAAAATATTGAAATTGCTAAGTTGAAGAAAGTTTACCTTATGGGCTCACATATGTTAATAATGGCATGCATGGTTTCTTTTAATAGAATTTGTTAATCATTTTCCAAAAGGCTATGTATTTTCTAAATTTTATCTGTAATTAGTTGAGGCTTGTGTTGGATGAGGGGTGAGTAAGAAAGTCAAACAAACCACATGTGATAAGGACAATACTAGATCTGAATGCACAGATGTAGATTATAATGGCTAGTCTACATTCTGTCTTGACATCTAGGATATAAAAAATGCTTTCCTTGAAATAGAAATAAAAATTGCTTGAATGTGATTTATGGAACATCATCGAAGTCATAGTAGTTGTTATGATTTAAAATCTATATATAAAGCACTGCATGTTTACATCATGGGAAATCTTTGCTTCTCCTTTATGAATTTCACTTTTAGAGTTTTGCTCTGAATTGCAATATTTAAACAACAAAGTGAATCTCAAGTTGAATTGAATCTGGAATAATATAGAAATAATGCTGCTCAATTCCATTTAGTGTAATTCTGGAATGATAAAAGGCCTTCAGCATTTTAAAGGTTGGATTGGTTTTAAACAATTAGCTGAGCCATGCTTTAAACTTATCTAGTTATAGTTTGTGTTTCTTTATTGTTTCTAACATACTAAGACACCAATTATTTTATGGGGCATTTATATAATACTATTATAGTTTTTTATTTAATGTAGCTGATTTTTAGGTGAAATGTTTTTAAAGAGTATTTTCTGATTATTTCAGCTTTTTAAATCTTTTATTAAATATGCAAGGTAGATCTAACTTTTCTCTTAATTCATTTTCATGGTAACTTATTTTTCTGAAATTGATATACAAAAGGAGGGACTCTAAAGACAAAGTCAACCAGTACTAGGGACTTGGTTTTACTTCACTTGCCAAAGACCATGCACGTATGTTACAGACAGAGAAAATGAGGGGCGAAGACTTCAAATTACTTTTTCCAAGGTTAAGCAATTAGGAGTCTGTGGAATTGGGATTCATACCAGTAGTGTCTGATTCTTAGTTCTGTACTCTTTTCCTTATGCCATTCCATGATAGTCAAAATAATCCTGGAGGAACAGTGATTTGCCCCCACCTCTTTTCCTTTAATATCAGCTGAATACCATGTCAAATTTCTACCCCTCTCTAATTTTCTTGCCTCGTCATTAAAAAGGAATGTCAATAGCAACATCGTAAGCTAGAAAAGTAACCCCACCTTATCAGCATGCCATGTTTTTACTGTACCTTATTCCTGTCAGTATCTACTATTCATTTGTCAAATCCTATAGAACTTTACCAAAGTACTAAGAGTGAACCTTAATGTGTATGAAGTAAAAAATAATAATTTATGAGATTGAAGTATCCCTGGATGGAAGGCAAAATGTGACAAAACAATCTAACTGTATTACACGTGTATGAAACAACCTCACTGAAGGGGGTGAAGAAAAAGGCTAGCCTAAGCAACTGACAGTGAGTAGAGTCTGTAAAACTAAAGGCAAAGAAACAATGCATAAGGACTCTACTCTTGCTGGTAAAGTTTCCCATGGGAGTATGGGTTAATAATTCTGATACTGCTATATACGTGTACGAGAAGTAAATAAGTAAATGGATGGCATATGGTAGAGACAGGTTGTCATTGTTAGTAGGAATTTACAGATAAGCAAAGGGAGAAAGTTTCAGTGATCTATGTGGTAGTGGAGTAGAATTGGAGATATGAGTATAAACTGATGTTTTGCTTAATATAGATATACTTGGATATACAGAGGAATATTTATATATATATATGATATATATATATAATATGATATATATTATATATATTACATATATATTATATATATATATTATATTGATATATTGATATATATATATAATATAATATAATATATAACATAACATTTACACATAATGTTTTTTGCCCTGTCACCTGAGAGGATCTAGAAGCAATGATACCCCAGTAGCAACAAGCATACCTAGCACACAAATTTTGGTTTCTAATACCATTCTCCAAAAAAAGGAACCCAGGACTTCTTGGAGAAATAGTTGATTCTAGGACTGGGGCAAGAAATTTAAAAGATGAGTCTGTAGCATCTTGTAGTTTCAGAATGTGATGTTCTCAAAACCACAGTGAAGGTTGGATGCAGGAGCCAAGTGAAAGAGATCCCAATGGCCAAAACTAGAACAATTTGAACAACAAAAAGTAATGTAGTATTGAATTATAACTAAAAGCATTAAATGCCCATGAATCCATGTCGATATTAAGTTAATTATAAAATAAATATATGTGAATGAGAGCTGTCAAATATGCGGGAAAATTCCAAATAATTGATGTAGATACTCTGCTCTCAAGGAGTCAGGGCCTTACTTTTTGCCCCCCTAAATGTGGGCTGTGCTGAGTAATTTCCTCCAAAGAGTGTAGTATGGAATGGGCAGGAAGAAAAAAGAGTAACTTTAGAGTGGAGAAACATGACGAACACTACCTCAGCCATGTGGTCAAGGTTAACATCAACAGTGATGTCATTTTGACAGCATGTATCCTTAGTAAGATGTGATGAAGCGGAGCTTTACCTCTCTGGCCATCCTCTTCAAAATCTGTAACTCCAAGCTAATCATGAGAATTATATTAAACAAATTGCAATTGAAAAATACTCTTAAAACTAACCAGTACTCCTCAAAATGCTCAACCAATACTCCTCAAAACTGTCAGGATCGTCAAAAATAAGGGAAGTCTGAGAAAATGTCACAGCTAAAAGAAGCCTAAGGAGACATGATGACTAAGTGTAGTGTGGATACACTGGATAGGATACTGGAACAGGAAAAGGCATTAGTTAAAATGACTGAATAAACTATGAACTCTAGTTAATTATTGTATACTAATAACTCGTTTATTCATTATAACAAATGTACCATAAAAATATATGGTGTTGCTCCTAGAAGAAACTGGGTGTAGGGTATATTGGAACTCTCTGTAGTATCTTTGTGATTTTTCTGTGAATCTAAAACTGTTCTAAAAAATAAAGTTTTTTCTTTAATTTTAAAAATAGATTTGGTAAGGCCTAATCACTGGAATTGTGATTCAACAGGGTTGGCTTAAGGCTCTACGGGTATCTTTTTTTAATAGCTCCTGAGACACTAGGAAACAGTCAGAATTAAGAGGCAAGGGCTAGGTTGTAAGTTCAGTGAAGACAGCAATCTTTTAAATGAAGCTCACGACTTTATCCATACAGCCTACGACAATGCCTGGCACCAAGTAGACAAAAAAGTAAATATTTCCCGAATGCATGAATTATAAAATTCTGTAGTGAGAAATGGAAGTAGTTATTATTTAACAGCAAAAAACACATTTTTAACTTACTTCTGAAGATTTTGATGTAAGCACATTTGTTCAAAACCCAAATACATAATGAAAACATTTGTATTCCACATAACATCTCTGTTGTTATGTGCAAAATGTGTATTCGCCATATTGCACAAATAATTAAGCAATTATAATCTTTTCTGTGTCACAATATTAGAATCTCTTTTGTGTTGATGAGAAAAGATTAAATTTCAAAACAATATTGAAAATATAAATGGAAGTAGTATGCTAACAAAGATATTTTAATTTCATGATACTTGCACTATGCAACAGATACTACTTTGAAAACATTTAATGTGTGTTTATACACATACATGTAAATAAACCCTGATCTTTTTTTATGTGCTGACTTACAAATACCAGTGCTTAGCACAGTACACAGTGCAAAAATGAAACCTTTTGAAAAAATAGATAATACGTAAATAAGTGCATGCACTGAAGGTCTAAAAGGTATTTGTATGCCTGAAATGTTCCTGCTGAATTCTGATTCAGTACGGTTATTATCTCAGTTTAGTATCTTCATTCACCTTCATTGTATGTGTGTGTGTATGTGTGTGTATATATGTACTATATACATATGTATATATTGTTATTTACAAAGGAACCAGTGAAGTATGGGAATAATTTTAAGTGCTCTCCAATTACAGAATCAAACATACTCTAACTCTTAGAAACTAACTGGCCAGTTTTTGAAAGTAGTTGACCATAATATTTTCCTTCTTCAAATTCTGATTTGGTCATTTTCTTCCTATTAATGTTTCTATCAGGGGGTGCATAAGGGAACAAATTAGGATTTATCTCATATTTTGTACTAAAAACTAATAAGAAAATTTGAAGCTATTAGCTAAAATGATTTTTACATTTCTAAAAATCATGAAATGTAATTGGTTCATTTAGAGTATGAAAGTAGTTTATATCTAATTTGAGGAGGCAGAACTGTATAGTGAAATGGTTAAAGATGGTCAGAGGAAAAGCTACATTTGTATTTGGCTTTGACACTGATGGGTTTTCATATTGGGCAAGTGCCTTAGGCCTCTCCAAGCCTATCTCCAGGCCTGTCTCTTAGGCCTCTCTGTTTCCTATCTCTAAAATGTCTCAGGCACCCACCCAAATTTCATATTCTTTTCTTCACCATGTGGGATGTTATTTTCCATTGGAAGATAATTCTTAAGCACATCTACATTTTTAGTTTGTAGTTAAGTGAGATTTGAATGAGACACAATTTTTGGAAACATTTATTTCAGCCATTCCCATAAGTGGGAAATAAAGAGTAGCTGGTGTTGCCTCTGTTTTGCCTCCCACGTTCTCTTCTTTCCTTTCTTCCTCCTTTTTCTTCTTTATAGTGATATTATTCATTCAAATGGACGTGACCTCCATTAAAATACCTTCAAGGAGATTGATGACATATAACATGAGTGTTACAACCAGAGTAGCAAGAAAATGAAGGAATCTAGCTGTGAAGTGAAATCAGATAAAGTTTATAAGGTATAAGACACACAATAGCACTACATTAGTTAGTGTATTAGTTGAGTTTCAGGTTAGTGCCTGAAACTCAAAGGCAAACAGTGTTGGGGCACATGCCCATTTCAGGTGGGAACTGAGGGGTAGTGGTGCAACAAGTTAAAACGCAGGGCAAAACCACACAAGTTTATCTATTGTGAATAGCTTCTAAATAGCTTCTAAATGAGCTGTTATTGAACTTACTAAGATTGTCATCTCCTCCCTTTCGGAGTTGGTTATAAATCAGTCTCTCATCTCTCTCCTGACAGTATAAACAAAGTACCCTCTAGACCTGTACTCAGAAAGATACTAGGCATGTCCACTTACACGCACTCCCTTCATAGAACTGCTGGTGCATTAGATAGTAGGGGCCAGGAAGAAGCCTTTGTCAAGTTGCCACTAGAAAATAATCACCTTATATATGGTACCTCTGAACTCCCAAATATTTAGTAGGTTTCTTCACAGACACCCACTGTAAATCCCAGGTACTTTTCTGCACCATCCTAGGTGTTATTTCTAATATTCAGCAGACGTACAATTTTAACTTGTGGTTCACAAACATTCAGATCAAATTCTTATACCTTTTATAATTATCCCTAATACTCTTTCAAATGTATTTAATGGCCTTTGTCATCAAAAATTTACTGGAAGACATGATGTAAACCCTTTGAAAAGATATTAATAATTAATAGAGTAATCTTTAACTTTCACTCCATGAATCATGATGCTTTCTTTTCTCATGTCCCAGATGGGCTGAAGTCAAGAGGAAAACAGATATGGCTTCTGATGGCTCTGTGAAATTTATATGATGTTCAGTGGACTCTGTGCTTATAACTCCTTTATTTCATGCATGCAAACTTCCTATCTGGTATCTGGAAGGATCCGCCCATACTCAGTAATTAATGCAACTAATTCTTATTATAAAGAATATTTAACAATGTGCTAACCATCTAAGTGGAAATTCTCAATGACTGGAATCTACCTGATCTTTCAAATGCGATGTTGGCCCTAGATTCTCAGGGTTAGTGGCCACGGATGAGCTAATGCCAAAGTTTCTAGTGCCCCATGAACTATCCTTCTACTGCCCTTAGTAAAACATAATCTGTATAAAGGTGGAAAACCTGCTATGGAACATGGTGGATGTCAGGCATTCCACAATATTAAGAAATCAAGGCATCACCTCTCTAGTGGCACAGTGTCATTTAGATAGGCTCCCAACACATAGCTACAATCAGGCACTATATTTTGTTTAATGTTTGATCTATGATTAAGAGCAAGACAGATCCATGTATACTTAAGCTTATCTCAACAAAGGATATTTAGTTGCCCTTTTGCTCCTACTCAGTACAGAGCCAACTCCTTGCCAATCTGTCAGTCATCAGTCATGTTAAAACAAAATCCTCCCATTTTATATTATAGATATGGTGGATTTTCCAAAGTCTAAAGAGGGTAGGACCTTCATAAAGAGATTTTAAAAAACACGATGCGTTCATAAACATTTTCAAAATTTCTTCCACTCCAGATCATAATTTTGTAAACAGTGTTGTCTATGGAAATAAAACATAATGAAAAGTACAAGATGTACTATGTAAATATCTGGATAGTAACCTAAAGGTTAAGAACTAGAACAACTTTATTATTCTTTGTAGTAAATAATACTTGTTCTCTACAGTTTATACAAGTGCCATTATCTTCTATAGAAGTCACAAGAATGGGAGTATCAGCAAATGAGAAGATATAATGATGTATTCAGGCCAAAGTTACCTATAGTTATAGAGATTAAAATCTATTTTTTTAGCGATTGAAATACTACAGAATATAATAGTATTAAGTTAGACTATACAAACTGCTTTATGCTCCTGAGTAGCAAGGATATTAACTTAACTAATGATCCTTTAAATGGGTATGTAAAATATAATTTAAGCTACTTGCAACATGCAAAAGAGAGGCATCGTTTGTTACTGCCAAAAATCACTGACATGTGGAAATCAGAAAATCATTAGCCTTGATAGGAATAGCTTAATACAACAGGGAAGACAACACATTATTTAGAGCAGTTAAATGACAATTGATGCAACCACTGGTGAAATGCATTAAAAAAGTGGATATGATTTAGTGAATGATAAATTCTACACTTAGTATTCATGCATACAAAGGAATAGAAGTCTTTGCTCATTAACCATTGCACTTAGTTTGTGAGCCAAAATGCTTCAGGCTGTAGCCCTAATTGTCATAAATGTTTATCTCTGTGCAAGTTTAATTTAGTCTTAAGAAAAAAATGTTATCCTGAGTGATGAATGATTCTACATCTCTTTCATTTTCTTCATCAGCCTAAGTTGGTTTACTTAAATCCCTGTTCACACCCGTCCTCTTCTCGAGGTCTCCATAATACCCCCAGCTATAATTAATCTCTCTTAATCTCTCTCTCTTTTCCCCCATTATGCCCCACTCTTTTCACGTCTATTTTAGCAGTGTGCTTAATGGCATATTTACGGGCATACCTCATTTAGCTTTGCCTTCTAGAACACCAGTTTTTCATAGCTGTTTAGTAGAGTGTAATACTGTGCTTTCCTCAGTTTAAATGGCACTTGCCAATCTGTTTTGTTTATGCTCTTGAATCTCTTTTCTATTGACAAACTTTTTTAGCTGATGATGATTTCTATTTGATTTTGAGCAAATATGTTGAAAATATCTCAAAGTATGAACAAACATGGGCCATTTTAATGTCCCTTAAACACAAGGATGACATGCAGCATCACACGTGTGAAACTCTGATGGATATGAGACCTGCTCGCTCCACCATTTGAACATGTGTAAAGAGTAAGGGGGAGTCAGTTATCTCATACCCTTATGTTAATTTAGATTTTAGTCATTTTTTAGGGAATGCATCTCCAAAGGGGCTGTCGTGACTTTGATTTATTTATTATTCGCATTTATGGAACCCTCTTACACTCCATTTTAAAATAAAGTAAATGGGATATGCCTTTACTTTTGAATGTACCTATACAACTTTTATCATTGAGAGTACCCCAAAGCAGGGATCATACCTCAGTGGTAAAATCTAAACTGAGTATAAAGGCCAACTAAGCAGCATAAATGTGTGGAGAGGACAAAGTTAGCATTATAAACAGAAAATCACATTAAGTATTTGCACCTGAAGAGTGCCTACCTGCCTAAAGAGAGCAATAGCTATTAAAAAAAAAAACGTGTTTCCAAGAAATAATGTAAATATACTTTTCTATACCTTCCAGTTTTTCAAGTTAAACCAAACCTGATTTTTGTGAGATTTTTTTAATGTTGGCCATTTAATTTAAACTATAGTTATTTTCTATGTTGTGCAAGTTCAAATAAAACACTTCAGATGAGAGCCAGCTCATAAGCTACCTGTCTATGATGTCTGCCATAACCATTTCATGACAATATGAAAGAAAGAATAAATTAGGAGCATTGACTAATGTCTTGGCCTGATCATAGAGTTAGTTTTAAAATTTCCATTGATAAATCAAAAAGACACATATGACCAGTTATAATATTTACCATCAACATCACACACACACACACACACACACACACATACAACTTTTTAAAAATCCTACCAATTTCAGAGGGGGAAGCATGAATTTTCTGAGTACTGAATTCTAGGATAAAATAAAATTTCCTGGGCAATATCATACATAATGTCCTCAAGAACATCTCTACAATAAATATGAGTTTTGTAGGATCACTTTTTGTTGTGTTCCTTTATGTAAGACAAGTCATATTAAATACCAAACTTAATTTTTGCCGTGGTTTCAGTGAAGTCACAAAATGATGAAAGTCAGGCACAGACCTGTTAACTGGATTTGGCAGAGAAATGGATAGAGTACATATAACTCTAAATACATTTTATTCAGTTTTGAATCCTTAGAGCTCTTAACAAAGTTTTCTGCATGTAGAAGATGCTCTTTGAAAGTATGAAGTGAAAACATGAATTGAATTAACTACACATTTGATGGTGGATAAAAAACATCTCAAATACAAAGCCCTGGGTTTAAGAAAATAGCATTTACACTCTACTAGTCACAGTACAACTAAAAATTAAAAAGTGTTTTGATGTCTTCTGGACTTCTCGTTTACATGATTAGAAAAAGAGGCCCACTACATATGCCAACAGTTAACGGTTGTGACTTTAAACACTGATTGTATTTAGTGGCAGAATTCATAAGATAAATTTTTGTCATATGTTTTTAGTTTACGTTCTTGGGGTAACAAACCATCCTACACTCAGGTCTCTGGACATGGCCCAATCATAGCACCTATTGAAGGACAGACACAGGTGGTTATATTTACAATTATACAGTCTCAACTGGCCTAAGGAATTGAAGGTAGTTACTTGCCAAAGAAGGAAATAGTCCATTCACTGACTAGCTGTCCAATGATGAAGTGGATTTTTCCTCTCTCAAGTATATAAACTAATAATCAGAAGGACATTTAAGCTAGAAACTCCCGTTTTCAAGAATGCAGTGCTAATGTGTAACCAAGGAAAGTTAATTTTCAGAGAGAAGCAAGAGAATGGAGCAAATGGTATAAAATACTATAGAGAAAGAGGAGTGAGGGACTAAGAAACAGGAAAAATGGGAAAAAGTAATTCCTGCCTTTAGCAGCTCAAAGCCAATAGCTTTGTCTAGAAAATTGTCTGGGAACAATAGCCCCTTCCCCCCCTCCCCACCCCCCCCGCTGCCACACACCACATAACGCTCCCTTACACAACTGCTGAGGCAAGCTTGAGTGGATATCACTTTCTTGTTATTAATTAAATTATGACGAGGATGAACTTAATGCAACTATTTAAAAGATGTGAGAAGAAAAAAAAGATGTGATATATAAAGTAGGAGAATAAAAATAGATGTGTTTGTGTGCATGTGTTTTTCAGACCAATAATTATGATTAATGTCAAGTTATTAAAATACGCAGTATGTGAATCATTAGTGCTCAAGGAAGTTGATTATAAGATCATAGTATTCTGCCTGAGATTAGAGAATGGATATATTTATACTTAGCTTGCTCAGGATCTGTTCTCTCAGAATACAGAAGTCCTTATTCATATAATATTTTTCAAGACTCTTGTTTTCTAATGTCTTCTGTTTCATAGTCTACCTCTTTGTCTTCAGGAAGTTGAGCAAGACAGCAATACCTTTGTTTAACCATCTTCAGGACTATTTCCTCATTCCCAGCTTATTTTGATATAATATCCTTGGATATAAATCTGTATATCCTATCTAACTAGTCCTAACACTTTCTGTTCAGAACAATTTTGGATAGCTCTAAATTGCATGCAGCAACTTGGCATAAGCAAAGTGCTATTAAAGAAATAAGGTATAGAGATGAGAGGGTACCAAACAAGTCTTTCTGCTGCATAAAGTCTCTTTCATAGGACAGATAGTAATTTTTCTCCATCTCATTGATGAACAACCGATATCTTCCAAGTAGGTTCCATAATGGGAGTGGCAAAATATAATTTTCATATGGTCTTTTATGTTCATTGTCCCTGTCACCCTTTCTCAGGGATTCTTTTGAGCTCTGCATGTTAACATTTTTTCTCATGTATTGCATATTTTTAGATTTCAGCAGAATTTCAATTCAGTCTGTCATTTTATAATTCTAAGAGTGACATATGGGAAGGTGCTAGAATGTGGCTAGGTGTGTGTTAACTTAATCCACACTCATTTTTTTCTTAATACAAAAATAATACAAATGGTTGATAATGTAGATAATATACTCCTGAAAAATAAAATATCACTAAAAATTGAGAGTTATAAACATTTCAATGAGTTGTAAAAATATTTCATGAAAGTATCACTTGCAAGTACATTTAGGCTAGCAAAATTTAAAGAAAATTTAAATTGGTATTGATATTTTCTGCTCCTTTGTCACTGTTGGTGAGAGTTACATACATTTAAAACATTGTGTTAAAGTATCATGTCCTTGCTTTGCAAAAATAAGACATAGAGGTTATATAATGAATCCCATTCCTAGTTTATATTCTTATCCTATCTAAACATTAGTTATAACAAATAAAATCATTTATTAAAAAGGATTAATATTTTAATTTCAGACCTGCAAGTTTATGTTTATTGTTCTAGGTAACCCTACATATTTAATAGTTATTGATTTTTGGATTCCTCATAGCAATGGTGGGTTAAGGAGACCATTTTCCCTGAAGTCCAGTTTTTCCATAGTCACTCGTTATTATGCCCCTGTAGGTCAGTAAATATGTATAGGAGAGATACAGAACAAGATTATGAAAGTGATGTCTTACTAATTTCCAATTCAACTTCAAATCAAACTTCAAATCAAGTTCAAATCAAACTTCCTCCCACTTTTGCATTGTATAGTTTAGGAAGCTACAGATGGAATTTCAGTATCCACCTGCAAAATCTACTCTATTAATTAGGACTCTTATTTGATTGACACAGAAACAAGATTCAAATCAGCTTATTCTAAGAGGTAAACATAGCATAAGACCTCTGGATCTGTTGTGAAAATCAAGGATAGCAATGTTGCTGTGCCATGAAATGAGAGAATGAAAACTTTTCTTTGACTCTCAACTTTGCTAGTCTGGGTAGGTTTTATTTCTAATCTCTGGCTTTAGATTACACTGCAGATGCTTTCAATATCATCTGAGATTTTGATCCTACACGTCAAGTTTTTAGGAAGAGACCAACTTGTTCTGAGTCTCAAGTACAAAAATATGAGCAAAGAGAATCTTTGGTCCAGCTTAGATATACTGTTGACACCTGAATCAATCAAAAGCTATCAGGGATAGATTACACTGCTAAATAATGACTTCCACTGAAGCCGTGGTTGGTATCAGAAGCAGCAGTTCACAAAGGAAGGATAGGGTAAATCTGAAGAAAGGGAAGGTACTATTGAGTAGAATGATGTGCCATCATATTATTCTATATATTTAATGTGATGGAGATATCTAGTATTAGCAAAAAGTAAAGCAGGCAATAATCTACTTACTTTCATTTGAAGGAGACTGAGAGTTGTTCCCATACAATTATATTCCTTGATAGCTGGAGAAAACTACTAGTGCTCTTAGGAGACCCCAAATTCAAAACATCCTTAGACCCCATATAGTTGAATACCCAAACTTTTATATGAGAAAGTGGAGAACCAAGGTAATTGATTTTTCAAGGTCACATTATCTCTAAGTGCCAGAAACCCCAAAGTTATCTAACATTAAACCCACATATTTAATCCTTCTTTTTTGGTCCTAGAGACTTTTACTCACTCAAGTACTCCCCATGACAGGGTTTTCAAAGTTTGTTCTGTAGATTACCTGCATGAGAATAATTGAAAGTACAGGTTCTTGGGCCCCCTCCTCTGGCCCCCAAAACTGAGTCACAAACTCCATCGATTATAATCTGTAAAACTGCATTCTTAACCAAATTTTGGTGTGGTTTTTATGCATGCTGAAGTTTGGAAACTACTGAAGCTTGGTATTCCTAAGTCGTTGAAGGAAAGGGTTAGTAACTAACCACTGAAAGTACCATGAGCCCAGGAAGGACTAAAAAGACAACAGAGAATACCTAAGAAGTTATTGATAAAGTAGAAAGGACCTTCTTGACTTACTACAGATTTTCCTCATGAACTGCCCTCATAATTGTTATTTCCCTAATGAATTCTAGTTCCCTATTGAAAATTACTCTTTCTACGCACTGAAGAAGGTGGTGTTAATTTTGAAAGACACCATTTTAAATGGGAGCTTCAAGTATTAGTCAATGAATCAGGTCCTCACATTACCATTTAGATATCAGTGTTATTTACAGAATGCTTTTCCACAAGCATGTTTTTCCTAACTACTACTGCATGCATTTGAGTCATCCCATTGGACTATGTTTATATGCATCTTAATGTTTTATGAATATACTTTAACATTACTGAAAATAAAAATAAATAAACTCATATAAATCCTGTAGATGACTTTCTTTCCAAGTTTTAAATGATTGGTCTTTGCTGTCTGATTACAGAGGTATAAAAATTTAATAGCAATTCATATGCACATTATTGTGGTATTACTTGCATTTCCATATCTCATTCTTTCTGGAGGAGTTTGAAGATTAACTTGATAGTTTAAATTTTATTGATAGATTTCCTTAGGCTATAAAGGCAGTGCTTTGTGTGTTTATGCTTTGATGCAATCTGGAATAAAATTAAGTAATTTTCAGCTCCCAAAATATAAAAAATAAAGTACATGAATTACTGAATTTTCTGTTTTACATCTAAAAATTACATTTTAATTTGTTCTTTACTGGTACCGTGCAGCTTTCTATATCTATACATCTTTAAGGCTTATAAATATAGTAAGGTAAAAAAAGTATATTTCAAATTTGATGCATAATAAAATATTTAAAAACATTAATAATACATTATACCAAAATGTCTTGATTGTTTTGTGTATGTAGCAATTCAATTTTTAAAAAGTTTTATAATACTGATTTGTGGTATTAAATACATCTTTTTCGTGCTTTAAAAAATACTTGTCTATTCACACACATATGAATCCAGCTTTGTGAATATATACATAATCAATCTTTGAAATCCACATCATTGCAGTTGGAAAATAGATTGCCTAACTCACATCTCTGCCTCCATTTAATATTCCATTAATTTGGGAAGGATCATAAGGTGTTTTAGTCTCCAGAGTATCTCAAAGTCTAAAAGTAAATAAGCAGTTGTCAATTGTATCATCAAATGACTATTACCTATTTTGTTTAATTATACCAAAGAGAACTCAAAAATAAAATTTGTGTAGTAAAAACTTGCCTAGGCAGTCCAGGTTCTTAAGATGCAGGATATAATCAAAGTGATTTATATCAATACTTAAATGCTGTGACATGTGAAAGACTAAATGTAAATTCTATAGGTCGCTTTATGTTTGAAATTATATTTCTAGAGTAGTTAAGCCTACTATGGTGGATGAGTAAAGGTTTGGGGATATGTCCTTTAGAAGAGGATAGATTGATTTTTGGAAAAGATGGCAGAGAAACTGGGACTGATTGACTGAGAATATACCACACACATACTACTTTGTTTAATCCTCCTTTTATAAGTTCATATGTGAGAGAATTTTTTTTTTGCTTCTTTTACGGCTTTTCGATATAATCTAAAAGGCACACCCACATATCTGTATCACATTTGGAGCTTTAGAATGTCTTTATTGGACTCCAGAAAAATGCACATATGATTATTAATATCATGGATTATGGATAGCATATTAATTTTTTAATGTTCAGGTTAATACTCATTTGCATTTCAGAAATAATGTAAATATTTTGACCTTTGCAAATTCATAGTCGAATAGCAGTGCAGAGCATTTTCTAATCTGTTTCAAATCACCTCCTGGTTAAAAACCATTTTTCTGAAGAATTTGAACCTTTTTACCTACTCTGTTACAAGATAGGAATTTTAATATTATATTCAGATGCATGTTGGAGATCTCTTGGAGAAAGCCATATCAGAGTAAAAAAGAAGTAGCCACCTTTCATAGAACATCTGTCCTATCATAAAACATCTTTTCCTCATAATTGTATTCCCCATCAATTGTATCCTATTAGGAGACTATGCTAAATATAGGAAAGTTTCCAAACATACCCCATCTTTAGAATGTGATTCACACTCTCTCTGCCTCCCATTGGCTCATCCAGGCAGGTGTGCTTTTCCCTATAACAATGCAATCAGCAGTCCAGTAGGCACTCCTATATATGTGGACTATCCTAGACAACTCCAGTAGAGATGGGTTTTGAAAGAGCTATCCACAGCCAGTAACTCAGTTTCCAAGACAGATTATAGATGTATATATGAATGCACACACAGAGTCTTTGACACGATTCATCACTGAAATCTTCTTCTCCTAGTACAAGTAGATTGATTTTCTTCGATAATCACACTCTGATGTGAAGTATTGAGAATAAGTTGGAACCGTAAATATATTACGTGGCATGGAAATTGATACCTGTGTACTAACTAGTTTTGCTGCTGCTGTTGCTAAAAATCAGGCTATCTTAGTATATTTGTTCCTGTTTAACCATGCTATCTGTTCCTTTTACCTTTCAAGGAAGATAGTATAGAATTGATACCTGTTTAGAAGTGGTACTTAAAATGTTTTCACCTAATTTGTACTTGTGGTGGGGTGGTACAGGTTCAGAATAGAAATCACTGTATCTGAATAAAAAGCAGAAAGTGTTGGAGTCAAGCTGAAGAGTGTTAATATCCCAGCAATGACCCTAACAAGCTATGTGAAATTGGTTGATTCAGCTAAACTTTTTCACCCAAATAATAATATGCAGTAAGAGGTGTACTTTGAAAATGTTGTACATAAAGTGCTGAGCATGTTGTTGGCTAGTGGTTTGTATCTCCTTACGAGTAAAGTTTCTTTCCCCATCTTTCCCTCAAAATAATGTGTTGCAAGAATGGAGATGCTTGGCATGTCATAAATTCCTGGCATTAAATGTATATTGCCTTGGAATAATTAGCACCTTTTCACTCTTTAAGGTATGAATCTAAACCAAATGAGGTGAGTTTTACCTTGCAAAAGAAAAATCTGGAATTTTCTCAGTTTAGTTGCCACATTAATTGTCTAAGATTGAAGTGCTAGGTTTCTCCAAATTCCTACAAAATTATTCTGGTATAGAATTTATGATTATCAACTTTAAATGATCATTCCCTCTCCATAAAATGGTAACGGAACTAGATGCCATAATGTGAGAATTAGAGGAAAGCATATTTGGTTTTTTTGGTACTGTCTTTTTAGAGTAAAATCCCAATTTCTCCCAGATATATGTTGAAATGCTACCACAGTCAAATTTCTAATGAGGGTTGATGTTTAAAAAGTTACATAGGGGGACCTTCAAGATGGCAGACGAGTAAGATGTGGAAATCACCTTCCTCCCCACAAATACATCAAAAATACATCTACATGTGGAACAACTCCTACAGAACACCTACTGAACACTGGCAGAAGACCTCACAGACTTCACCAAAGGCAAGAAAATCCCCATGTACATGGGTAGGGCAAAAGAAAAAAGAAAAAAACAGAGACCAAATAATAGGGACGGGACCTACACTTCTGGGAGGGAGCTGTGAAGGAGGAAAAGTTTCCACACACTAGGAAGGCACTTCGCAGGTGGGGATGGGGGTGGGGGTGGGGTAAGCTACAGAGCCATGTAGGAGAGCACAGCAACAGGGGTGCAAAGGGCAAAGCAGAGAGATTCCCGCACAGAAGATTGGTGCTGACCAACACTCACCAACCTGAGAGGCTTGTCTGCTCATCCACCAGGGCAGGACGGGGCTGGGAGCTGAGGCTCAGGCTTCAGAGGTCAGAAACCAGGGAGAGGACTGGGGTTGGCTGCGTGAACACAGCCTGAGTGGGCTAGTGCACCACAGCTAGCTGGGAGGGAGTCCAGAAATTGTCTGGACCTGCCTAAGAGGCAAGAGACCATTGTTTTGGGGTGAGCGAGGAGAGGGGATTCCTTCCCTGTCTGCCCACAGAAGGCAGACCACCGCCTAAACGAGCTCCAGAGACGGGTGTGAGCCATGGCTATCATCTCAGACACCAGAGACGGGCATGAAATGCTAATGCTGCTGCTGCAGCCACCAAGAGTCTTGTGTGAAGCACAGATCACTATCCACACATCCCTGGGAGCCTGTGCAGCTGCCACTGCCAGAGTCCCGTGATCCAGGGACAACATCCCCAGGAGAACACATGGCACGCCTCTGGCTGTTGCAACCTCATGCTGGCCTCTGCCACAGCAGGCTCACCCTGCATTCCAATTATAACTACCATACCCCTCCCTTCCCACCAGCCTGAATGGGCCAGAGCTCCCTAATCAGCTGCTGTTTTAAACCCGTCCTGTCAAGGTGGGAATAGATGCCTGAAGGCGACCTACATGCAGAGGTGGGGCCAAAACCAAAGCTGAACCTTGGGAGTTGTGCAAACAAAGAAGAGAAAGAGAAATTTCTCCATGCAGCCTCAGGAGCAGTGGATTAAATCCCCACAATAAGGATGTACCATGCATCTGTGGAATACCTGAATAGACAACGAATCGTCCCATAATTGAGATGGTAGACGTTGGGAGCAACTGTAGACGTGGGGTTTGCTATCTGCGACTGATTTGATTTTGATTTTTATGTCTATCTTAGTATACTTCTTAGTGCTTGTTATTGGTGGATTTGTTTATTGGTTTGGTTGCTCTCTTCTTTTTTTATTCCTATTTTTTAATTTTAATAATTATTTTATTTTATTTTATTTTACTTTTTCTTTCTTTTTTTCTTCCTTTTCTTCTGAGCCATGTGGCTGACAGGTTCTTGGTGCTACAGCCTGATGTCAGGGCTGAGCCTCTGAAGTGGGAGAGCCAAGTTCAGGACATTGGACCACCAGAGACCTCCTGGCCC
Organism: Mesoplodon densirostris; assembly: GCF_025265405.1. Classification (NCBI taxonomy): domain Eukaryota; kingdom Metazoa; phylum Chordata; class Mammalia; order Artiodactyla; family Ziphiidae; genus Mesoplodon; species Mesoplodon densirostris. The sequence continues at coordinate 169,124,543 of NC_082663.1, read as the reverse complement.
CACATAATAGCAGTAGGCAAGAGCTCTCCCAGAGATCCCCATCTCCATGCTAAGACCCAACTCCACCCAAAGGCCAGCAGATGGCAACGCTGGTTGCCCCATGTGAAACAACTTGCAAGACAGGAACACAACATCACCCATTAGCAGAGAAGCTGCCTAAAATCATAGTAAGTTCACAGACACCCCAAAACACACCACTGGACGCAGCCCTTCCCACTAAAAGGAAAAGATCCAGCCCCACCCACAAGAACACAGGCACCAGTCCCGTCCACCAGGAGGCTTACACAAGCCGCTGAACCAACCTTACTCACTGGGGGCAGACACCAAAAACAATGGGAAATGCAAACCCATAGCCTGCAAAAAGGAGACCCCAAACACAGTAAGTTAAGCAAAATGAGAAGACAGAGAAATATGCAAAAGATGAAAGAGCAAGGTAAAAACCCACCAGACCAAACAACTGAAAAGAAAATAGGCAGTCTACCTGAAAAAGAATTCAGAGTAATGACAGTAAAGATGATCCAAAATCTTGGAAACAGAATGGAGAATATACAAGAAACGTTTAATAAGGAACTAGAAGAACTAAAGAGCAAACAAACAATGATGAACAACACAATAAATGAAATTAAAAATTGTCTAGAAGGAATCAAGAACAGAATAACTGAGGCAGAAGAATGAATAAGTGATCTGGAAGATAAAATGGGGGAAATAACCACTGCAGAGCAGAATAAAGAAAAAAAAGAATGAAAAGAATTGAGGACAGTCTCAGAGACCTCTGGGACCACATTAAATGCACCAAAATTCGAATTATAGGAGCCCCTGAAGAAGAAGAGGAGAAAAATAAACAGTCTGAGAAAATATTTGAAGAGATTATAGTTGAAAACTTCCCTAACATGAGTAAGGAAATAGTCAATCAAATCTAGGAAGTGTGGAGAGTCCCATACAGGATAAATCCAAGAGGAAACATGGTAAGACATGTATTAATCAAACTATCAAAAATTAAATACAAAGAAATATTAAAAGCAGCAAGAGAAAAGCAACAAAGAACATACAAGGGAATCCCCATAAGGTTAACAGCTGATCTTTCATCAGAAACTCTGCAAGCCAGAAGGGAGTGGCAGTACATATTTAAAGTGATGAAAGGGAAAAACATACAACCAAGATTACTCTACCCAGCAAGGATCTCATTCAGATTTCACGGAAAAACTAAAACCTTTACAGACAAGCAAAAGTTAACAGAATTCAGTACTGCCAAACCAGCACTACAACAGATGCTAAAGGAACTTCTTTAGGAAGGAAACACAAGAGAAGGAAAAGGCCTACAAAAAAAACCCCAAAACAATTAAGAAAATGGTAATAGGAACATACATATCGATAATTACCTTAAATGTAAATGGATTAAGCACTCCAACCAAAAGACATAGACTGGCTGAATGGATACAAAAGCAAGACCTGTATATACACTGTCTACAAGAGACCCACTTCAGACTGAGGGACACATACAGACTGAAGTGGAGGAATGGGAAAAGATATTCCATGCAAATGGAAATCAAAAGAAAGCTGGAGTAGCAATTCTCATATCAGACAAAATAGACTTTAAAATAAAGGCTATTACAAGAGACAGGGACACTACATAATGATCAAGGGATCAATCCAAGAAGAAGATATAACAATTGTAAATATCTATGCACCCAACATAGGAGCACCTCCAATGCATAAGGCAAATGCTAACAGCCATAAAAGGGGAAATCGACAGTAACACAATCATAGTACGGGACTTTAACACCCCACTTTCACCAATGGACAAAGCATCCAAAATGAAAATAAATAAGGAAACACAAACTTTAAATGATACATTAGACCAGATGGATTATTGATATTTATAGGACATTCCATCCAAACAACAGAATACACTTTCTTCTCAAGTGCTCATGGAACATTCTCCACAGTAGATTATATCTTTGGTCACAAATCAAGCCTTGGTAAATTTTAGAAAATTGAAATGGTATAAAGTAACTTTTTCGACCATAATGCTAAGACTAGATATCAACTACAAGAAAAAAACTGTAAAAAATACAAACACATGGAGGCTAAACACTACACTACTGAATAACCAAGAGATCACTGGAGAAATCAGAGGAAATTAAAAAATACCTAGAAACAAATGACAATGAAAACACGATGACCCAAAACCTATGGGATGCAGCAAAAGCAGTTCTAACAGGTAAGTTTATAGCAATACAGTCTTACCTTAAGAAACAAGAAAAATCTCAAATAAACAACCTAACCTTATACCTAAAGCAATTAGAGAAAGAAGAACGACAACAACAAAAAAACAAATTTAGCAGAAGGAAAGAAATCATACAGATCAAATCAGAAATAAATGAAAAACAAATGAAGGAAACAATAGCAAAGATCAATAAAACTAAAAGCTGTTTCTTTTAGAAGATAAACAAATTGATACACCATTAGCCAGATTCATCAAGCAAAAAAAGGGAGAAGACTCAAAACAACAGAATTAGAAATGAAAAAGGAGAAGTTTCAGCTGACGCTGAAGAAATACAAAGGATCATGAGAGATTACTACAGCAAGTATATGCTAATAAAATGGACAACCTGGAAGAAATGGACAAATTCTTAGAAAAGCACAACCTTCTGAGACTGAACCAGGAAGATATAGAAAATATAAACAGACCAATCACAAGCACTGAAGTTGAGACTGTGATGAAAAATCTTCCAACAAACAAAAGCCCAGGACCAGATGGCTTCACAGGTGAATTCTCTCAAACATTTAGAGAAGAGCTAACACCTCTTCTTCTCAAACTCTTTCCAATCATAGCAGAGGGAGGAACACTCCCCAACCCATTCTATGAGGACACCATCACCCTGGTACCAAAACCAGCCAAAGATGTCACAAAAAAAGAAAACTACAGTCCAATATCACTGATGAATATAGATGCAAAAATCCTCAACAAAATACTAGCAATCAGAATCCAACCACACATTAAAAGGATCATACACCATGATCAACTGGGGTTTACCTCAGGAATGCAAGGATTCTTCAATAAATGCAAATCAATCAATGTTATACACCATATTAACAAATTGAATGATAAAAACCATATGATCATCTCAATAGATGCAGAAAAAGCTTTTGACAAAATTCAACACCCATTTATGATAAAAACTCTACAGACAGTGGGCATAGAGGGAACCTACCTCAATATCATAAAGGCCATATATGACAAACCCACAGCCAACATCGTTCTCAATGGTGAAAAACTGAAACCATTTCCTCTAAGATCAGGAGCAAGACAAGGTTGCCCACTCTCACAACTATTATTCAACTTAGTTTCGGAAGTTTAGTCATGGCAATCAGAGAAGAAAAAGAAATAAAAGGAATCCAACTGGAAAAGAAGAAGTAATACTGTCACTGTTTGCAGATGACATGATAACATACTTAGAGAATCCTAAAGATGCTACCAGAAAACTACTAGAGCTAACCAATGAATTTGGTAAAGTAGCAGGATACAAAATTAATGCACAGAAATCTCCTGTGTTCATATACACTAATGACAAAAAATCTGAAAGAGAAATTAAGGAAACACTCCCATTTACCACTGCAACAAAAATAATAAAATACCGAGGAATAAATCTACCTAAGCAGACAAAAGATCTGTATGCAGAAAACTATAAGACACTGATGAAAGAAATTAAAGATGATACAAACAGATGGAGAGGTATACCATGTTCTTGGATTGGAAGAATCAACACTGTGAGAATGACTCTACTACCCAAAGCAATCTACAGATTCAGTGCAATCCCTATCAAACTACCAGTGGCATTTTTCTCAGAACTAGATCAAAAAATTCCACAATTTGTATGGAAACACAAAAGATCTTGAATTGCCAAAACAATCTTGAGAATGAAAAACGGAGTTGGAGGAATCAGGCTCCCTGACTTCAGACTATACTACAAAGTTACAGTAATCCAGACCGTATGGTACTGGCACAAAAACAGAAATATAGATCGATGGAACAGGATAGAAAGCCCAGAGATAAACCCACGCACATATGCTCACCTTATCTTTGATAAAGGAGCAAGAATATACAATGGAGAAAATACAGCCTCTTCAATAAGTGAAAATAGAGCCTCTTCAATAAGCTACATGTGAAAGAATGAAATCAGAACACTCCCTAACACCATACACAAAAAAAACCCTCAAAATTGATTAAAGGGCCTCCCTGGTGGCGCAGTGGTTGAGAGTCCGCCTGCCGATGCAGGGGATACGGGTTCGTGCCCCGGTCTGGGAGGATCCCATATGCCGCGGAGCGGCTGGGCCCGTGAGCCATGGCCACTGGGCCTGCGCATCCGGAGCCTGTGCTCCGCAATGGGAGAGGCCACAACAGTGAGAGGCCCACATACCGCAAAAAGAAAAAAAAAAAAATTGATTAAAGACCTAAATGTAAGGCTGGACGCTATAAAACTCTTAGAAGAAAACATAGGCAGAACACTCTTTGACATAAATCACAGCAAGATCCTTTTTGACCCACCTCCTAGAGAAATGGAAATAAAAACTAAAATAAACAAATGGGACCTAATGAAACTTAAAGTCTTTTGCACAGCAAAGGAAACCATAAACAATATGAAAAGACAACCCTCAGAATGGGAGAAAATATTTGCAAACAAAGCAACTGACAGAGGATTAATCTCCAAAAATATACAAGCAGCCTATGCAGCACAATATCAGAAAAACCAAGAACCCAATCCAAAAATGGGCAGAAGACCTAAATAGACATTTCACCAAAGAAGATATACAGATTGCCAACAAACACATGAAACAATGTTCAACATCTTTAATCATTAGAGAAATGCAAATCAAAACTACAATGAGGTATCACCTCACACCAGTCAGAATGGCCATGATCAAAAAATCTACAAACAATGAATGCTGGGGAGGGTGTGGAGTAAAGGGAACCTTCTTGCCCTGTTGGTGGGAATGTAAATTAATACAGCCACTATGGAGAACAGTATGGAGCTTCCTCAAAAAACTAAAAATAGAACTACCACATGCCCAGCAATCCCACTGCTGGGTATATATCCTGAGTAAACCATAATTCAAAAAGAGTCATGTACCACAATGTTCATTGCAGCACTATTTGCAATAGCCAGGGCATGGAAGCAACCTAAGTGTCCATCGACAGATGAATGGATAAAGAATATGTGGCACATATATACAGTGGAATATTACTCAGCCATAAAAAGAACCGAAATTGAGTTATTTGTAGCGAGGTGGATGGACCTAGAGTGTGTCATACAGAGGAAGTAAGTCAGAAAGAGAAAAACAAATACCGTATGCTAACACATATATGGAATCTAAAAAATAATGGATCTGATGAACCTAGGGACAGGACAGGAATAAAGACGCAGATGTAGAGAATGGACTTGAGGACACGGGGAGTGGGAAGTGTAAGTTGGGATGAAGTGAGAGAGTAGTGTTTACATATGTACACTACCAAATGTAAAATAGGTAGCCAGTGGGAAGCAGCTGCATTGCGCAGGTAGATCAGCTCAGTGCTGTGTGACCACCTAGAGGGGTGGGATAGGGAGGGTGGGAGGGAGATGCAAGAGGGGGAGATATGGGTATATATGTATATGTATAGCTGATTCACTTTGTAATACAGCAGAAACTAATGCAGCATTGTAAAGCAATTACACTCCAATTAAGATGTTAAAAAAATAAATTTATAAATAAATGGGAAATTAAAAAGTTACATAATCTTTTTCCTTAATGTTTCTAAGATGGCTTCCTCTCCTTAATGAAGGAAGAGATCTCACATGTCCTACCTATAGCACTGGGCCCCATATCATACTTTGGCCTGTAACATGTTATTTGGAATTCTAAGGCAATATTTTACAAGTTTTTTAAAGATATGCTTGCTTGCTTGCTTTTATATTCTTTAAAAAGAATACAGTATTTTAACTCCTAAGTTATTTTAGTAACTTAAGTACAAAGGTTAAAATATCAAAGCAGTTACAGTGTTTTACATTGATATACCCAACCTTGTCCCTTTCTCTTGTACCCTTTTCTTTTTCCCTTTGAGAATCACTGCTCTAGAGCTTAGAGTTTTAATATGTCACCTTCAACACATATATGACTCTATCATTGCTTTTCTAAACATTATAATATAAATAATATTCTCTGAAAAGATAAAGTGAAAACTACTGTGATAATAAGGAAAATTTTATACATAATATCTAAATCTAACTCTGTTTGTTGAGTGGTATGATATTCACACTCAGACTTGTTTCAGAAAAGACATTTTCCTTTATATTGATTTTGAGGAACTCTGATTTATCTTATTTTCTGAAAATAGTTTTTCTTTTATGTGTTGAAAAATACCACATTTAATGCAATTCCTTCTTTCAGTATACACAAGACTCATATGCATAATGTAGTAGCGTATATGTCATTCTATCAGAATTTATTCTTTAAAGCAATTTGGTATTGGAATTCTTAGGCTCAGCTGGAAGATTACTGAGTATCATTTTCTTTCTATATTTGTATTCATATTAAACATTAAGATAAGTCTGTGCATTTTAATTTCCAGTAATATTTTACAACTGTTGAGCATATAGTATAGATATTAAACTGGCTTATTACTATACTTTAAAAGATTATTTTTTGTGATAGAATTATCAATGAGGACAAACTTAATAATATTTCAACCGTAATGTAATATCTATTAATTTATGACTAGATAATTTGTAACCCCTGTATCAGGAAAATAACTTTCAGAAATTTTACCATTAAAATGTATTCATTGGCCACAAACTAATCTTTTCATTAGTGATATGATTCAAGTTTGAAAAGAGAATGTAGAAATCTTCAATAACATTCAGGCAGCAAAATGTGATTGAAAGTCACATCAACACTCTGCAATTGTAATCTCCATAATAAAATTGCAACTAAAATGAGAAAGAAATCATCTTGATGACAACTTATTTCCTCCTGATAATTCCTGTTTTCTACAAACAATGGTCAATTAGACCAAGTGAAAGAAAACAGTGGTTTTCTACTTCTGTTGCTCATCAGACTGCATATGATTAGAAATATATGTAGATTTATATATATATCTAGGCTTCTGCTTTTCATGGGAGAGAGCCAGGAATATTTTTTTAAAAGCTTTATAAAAGGTTTTAATGTTCAACAGGGACTGAAAATAACTGAATATTAGTTACATGAATGCAAGGTGTACCTGGGCCATGAGTGGCCTCATGGAAGCATTATGAGAAGCATGTCCTCTCTATGTAAGTAAAAAATTAATGTGGAGATAGAATGTGGATTCAACTTTGAACTTTTACGTTTACTCTCCCGTGCTCAGATGTTTGGTTCAGTGCACTATCATGGACTGGCCCTGGTCTACCACTCTGCTTCATTCTCTTACCTCTGTCTCTGTGACTTAAGGGCTCCTATCACACCAGCCCTGGTGTTCCTCCAGCTGGACAAACATATTCTGGGTTCAAGGCTTTGCACTGCTCTACTGCTGCCTGCCTGGTGTGCCCTTTCTCCAATTTCATTTGATTTACTCCTTCATATTGTTCAGTGCTGTGATCAAACGTTACTGCTCAGGGAGGCCACCCAGGCCACCACTCCATGTCACTAAGATTTTTCTCTATCAACTTTACACACCTTATTGATATCTGAAATTATTTTGTTTATTAACATCTGTTCATTGTATGTTTCATCTCTCCAGTAAAATTTCATTGAGGACAGCGATTTTATTGAATATTTTCATCATTACATTCAGGTGTATAATAAGTTCTAAAATAATATTGTTGGAGGAAATTAATTGAACTTAGGAAAAAAGTCCAGTTTTCCTCCCATGATCTAGGTTGCCTGATCTGACCTTCACCTGAAACTCTCTTCCCATAAATTCCATGGTGTTTCCTTTGGGTTTCAGTCTGAAGCCTTCCAGAGTGACTTTTCCCCAAGACCTTACTTAAGTAATTATCTCTTACTGTTTTGCATATAAATTGTGATATTTGTTTCCCTCTCAGCCCAAATTATTATCTATATTGTTTATTTTGTATCATCTGTTTATATTTTTATTCATTTGTTTGCATGTTTATGTTATTATTTCTTTCCTCTCAGATTGTAAGTTTCATGTGGATAAGACTGTCTCTTTTGTTCATCACCATGTCTTCAATTTTTAAGGAATTAAAATTTTTCTAGAGAAGACACATCAGTAAAGAAATAATTCAAATTTGATGAAAGTAACACATAAAAAATATACACAGGTAAAGGGATAATATAGAGGAGAGAGTAATTAACTCTCCAAGGGGAGGATCAGGAAACGCATCAGGGAAGAGGAAATGTCTGAGAGGCAGATCTAAGAATGCTTTCTCAGCTCCCGTATCTGGGTAGATGGTGGAGTAGTTCAAGGCCTCAAATTCAATTATATAAAAGGAAGCATTTTTCTTTTCTTTATTGGAGAGAGGTGATGAGGAAGGGGTTCAAGGATACTAGTGCATGTTTGGAATAGGTGGTAGAAGAAATGAGAGAAAATACTGGTTGTGTGTTTCTGATTTAATTGAGAATTCTTCCTCAGTAGAGAGACAACTGTGTGAACTATTTTGTTCTCTAGTTATAACTACGAAATATAAACCTGACTGACTATATATTTTTCTCAATTCACATGAAAACATTATGTACTTTTTTGTATCACTGTTATACAATCAGGGACATAGGCTCCTATACACAAACACCACTTATTTGTCACTCCATGTAAAATTAAAATAGGGTTATTTGGCAAAATTCTATAAGCAGAGGAGCAGCAGAAGATACACAATTCCCCAGGCTCTCATTATCCCATAAGAGAGGTGTTCACAGAGTGGACATATAGCTGGACTGGATAAACCATGACAAACTTTCCAATAGAAAGTAACCTTGACCCCATCATCCTGTATGTATTTGCAGGAAAAGAGGGACAAGGAACCTCTATGTGACTATACATCAGTGGAGGCTCTCTGGTATAACTGACCTTATTAGGAAGGAAGAGCCTCCAAAATAGCTCAGACCTGCAAAACCAGTCTTACTAAGTTATTAAAGGTGGAGAAGTATGAACATCCAAAACAATTAGATTTGTCTCCTTTCAACAAAATGAGCCAGTTTCCTTTGTGAATATACATAGCCATTCCTGTATGTATGTACTTGGGTGTTCAGACATTGATTTTTAAGTCTTAAAATAATCATTTAAAAAAGTGAGCCCAGGTATAGAATGATGATTTCATAAAAGCTTAAATGAAAAATAAATTTATACATAAAAGACAGTAATTTCTTTATTTAACAGTTTTGAAAATGTTACCTAAGGCACACACACACACACACACACGTGATTGAAAAGCTTTTTTATATATGTTAACAAGTGTCTCAAATGTAGCTTTCTGTTTACTAAGTTATTCAGGTCACTGATGTGGAATGAGTTGAAATATGCAGACTGACATGTTTGCACTCCTAATTTTATTATTCTGAGTATTAAAGGTTATTCACCCCGAAATGTCACTACAAGATTATCAAAATGCATATGATTATTGCTTAGTTTCCTAGATATAGCAATGGGTATATTTCATTTTGTGTATATTATCTATCCTTAAAATGCACCATTTTATAATACAGTTATGTTGAAAGAATACACAGGTAGGTCGATGAAACAGAAATACATGGTTCAGAAGCAGCAAAGAGAATTTTATAAATTTTGTATATTATAAAACTGGCATTTCACATCAGTGGAACAAATCTACGCTCATTCTTTTTTTGCCATTTTGTTCATTAAAAAAGTTAAGCTTGCCACTTTCATAACACTCATATCCTAGATGATTAAGGATCATTTTAGTTTACAGATGACATCTATATAGTCCTTATTAAGTGAAAGGAATTGTTCCAGTAATCCTCTCAACAACCTATGACACAGGCATTGTTACAGTCCATATTTGCTGATGAAGAAACTGAGACAGAGAATGATTAAACTTGTCAAGGTTACACTTTTGAACAAGCAAACAGTCCCTCTACAGAGCTCCACATTTTTAAAAAGTAAATTTTAAATTTGGGGGGGACAGTGAGGGTAGAGGAGGGTGTGGTAAAGAAAATGCACGGATCTTTTAAACTTCATAAAACTCTAGAAATAATCTTACAAATCAGCAAGTAAGGATATTTATTGTGGCATTATTTTCAGAGCGAAAAGTTAAAGTATTATGGAAGACTCTAGAGCTGTTAAGAAGAATGAGGATAATTCATGTATTTCATCATAGATATTTTGCATAAACAAAACAAATTATAAAACAATACATAATATACTATTTTGAAAGAAAGTGCATACAATATAGATGTACATGGAAATGTATAGAACTATATAATATATATGCATTATATAAAAATGCTCAGATATGATATCCCCTAATGCTTCAATGTGAGAAATGAGATCTGGGGTGGATATGTTTCTTCTATGTTTCTTTAAGCATTTTTGCTAGGTTATTATTATTTAAAAATTTTTTAAATGTGTACTGTTTGGAGTATTTAGATAAAAAAGTAAATATTGAATCCTAACTTTGTTTTTAAATTTGTAAGCAAAATATATCCATTGTTTAAGTAACTTGAAATACAACGCACAAATATTGCATATAACCAAATGACTCTATGATTTTCATTGAACAGTTTCATAATACTCTCTTCTACCAGGACTTTGCATCAATAGTAATACTGATAATGAGTTTATTTCTGAAGTATTCACACCTTTTTCTTATCCTAATTCCAATAGGAAAAAGTAACGAGTTAGGAAATTATAAGCTTGTGTTCAAATTCTGTCACTGTGTGGTAGCAGATGCCATACTGCATCTTTCCATCTCTAAGATCAGTAATATAATATAGCAAATTTCCATTTTAATCAAATTACATTTAAAAGAAGATATCAGTTTTTATGGTATGAAAGTGCTTATGGTGATTTGTAATATCAAATTTGCCTAACTCCATGCAATTCTCAGTGCCTCAGCAAATATTTGCCAGTCACAATATGCTTGAAACCCCACTGTGCTTTCATTGAGCAGTACTTGAATTTGGTATGTAGGAATCTCTTTAATATCAAATAGACCAAATTGCAATCTTCCTCCCCACACTGAATTTCTCATGTTTCAGAGTCTCTTTTTCCTCATGGGGTTATTCTAAGAATTAAACTGAGTTATATAGCATAATATTAGGACAGATTCAATATATAGTGAATTTTAAATAAATGTTAGTTCCCTTCACTGACCCCAGCCCCCTTGAAAAGAAATTAAGCTAAGAAACCTGAACCGATTTCTTTCACCTGGAGTACATGTACCTACTCAATTTCTAGCTTGACTCATATTCTAGGACTCATGGCTTTTCGTAATCAAAGTGCATGAAAGACACCAAAAAATAGCTCTGCCAGGGGAACAGAAAACCGGTGCACAATGATGCTCTTAAACAATATTGTAGGATTTTACTCAAAGAACTTCAGTTCAAATCCTCACTTGAAATTTAGTAGCTCTGACCCTCCATTTTCTCATTTGCAAGACAGGTTTGAAAGCAAGTAGCCAACTTAACCAACACAAAAGTTGTAGTTTATTGATTAAGATCATGGATTCTGGAGCTGAATTACTTGGGTTCAGATCCTAGAACCTCCACTTCTTAGCTGTGTGATCTCAAGCACATTCCTTAAACTCTGCATAGAATTTCATTCTCTGTCAACAAAGATAATAATAGTACCTTTCTCATAGATAATATTGTGAGAGTTAAATAAGATAATAGGCAGAAAGCACTTAAAACAATGTGCATAGCAACAGCAATCGCTCTATCAGTGTTTGTCCTTGTAATTATTGTTTTCATTATTATCAGACCGTTTTGAGGATTCAAGTGAACACTCAGTACTCACAATAGTATATTTTCGATGCAATGTATAACTTAGGGTCATTAATTTTGGGTGTAATTCTTCTTATTATATATCCCTGCTCATAAACATTACATGAATTCAAGTGGAGCCCAGAAAATTAAGGGCTGTGTGCGCTGAGAAGAAAGAAGAAATGTTTTCTCAAATATTTACATTGAAACAAATTATTATTATTATTATTTTATTTATTTATTTTTTTGCGGTACGTGGGCCTCTCACTGTTGTGGCCTCTCCCATTGCAGAGCACAGGCTCTGGACGTGCAGGCTCAGCGGCCATGGCTCATGGGCCTAGCCGCTCCGTGGCATGTGGGATCTTCCCGGACAGGGACACGAATCCATGTCCCCTGCATCGGCAGGCGGACTCTCAACTACTGCGCCACCAGGGAAGCCCCCTGAAACAAATTATTAACTTAATATGTTGAAGTCATATCTATTTCAAGGAAGTTATTAGGAATTTCTTAAGCAGAAAATACTTTCAGTAATTCTCTGACAAGAAAATGAAAATAATAAAAATATCAACAAATTAACTATTGTTAACTAAGTTATATTGCTTAACACAAATGCAAAATGTAGATTTCTTTATTAAACAATTATATACAGATTTCAAAGAGAGAAATAAAATTTAATTTTTCAGTAACATTGTTTCATTGATATACAAAGTTAGCACATAATTTCTGTCCTTTATATAGAGTAGGAGAAACACCAGGATTTTAATAATTAGTAAATTTAATGTATCATGCTAAAAAGTGTCAATAATTAGACAAAGATATACATGCATAAATAGAAACTTTAGTTTCTTTATCATTTTTCTGAATTACAGAGAGATTCCATTTAATCTTTATTAAAATGTAAACTTTTAGGGCAAAGAGAAAACAATATCATCATAACTGACCTTTTTGACATAGAGATAGTCTAGTTTGCAATTCATATAACCAGCATATTTTTTACTTGTCTTTTTATAACCTTATTTAAATGTGAGTTTACGTGCCTGGCATGGTCCTAATGGTAACTGATGTTAGACAAATAAATCAACTAAAGATGATAATGAACCAACTATTAGATATCAGAGGGTTATGCATTAATCATGTCTTTGACATTGGCTCCTGATGTAGACTTATAAAAATGTATTCTTAAGTCTCAACTTTTTCCCAGCGGAGTTAAATATAGAGATAATAATATTTCACTGCTCATGTCCATACTAATACTTACAGAAGTATTCTGGTTCTAAATCTTTAGCTCTTATTGCCATGCCATGCTACAGTCTCTCAATAATTTTGGTAGGTTGATCTTTTCTAGAACTTTTTACGACCTCTAGGATGAAAGTTATGGAAGTACAAATATAATAGATGGGATAAATTGTATTTCTATAGAATTAAGAAATGTTATTTATTCTCCTTGATGTAAACAAAAGAAATGAAAAAGTCTTTCACTATATATTTTTACTAAACCTCAGAAGTCTTATTTTTTCAGGTAATATGATTGCATCTTTTTATATATTACTAATAATTATGCACAGAGCTGTTGACTCTTCCTGACTCTACAAATTATTACTCAACATTAATGAAAATCTTACTAGCTTTCTAGTTTCCCAGGCTCATTTATCACATTATTTCTTATCTTACCATACTGAGACAGAATTATAGCTCATATACAATATCCCTTTTTCCTCAGCATTTTCCAAAAGTCATTCTATAGCTCTCTAGTTTTATAAGAAGATCAGAAATAGTTTATGTGGTCAAATAAGTTGTGGAAATACTGTCTGCCATGTTCCACTTTATGTAGTAACATTTCGAAGACTCTGAGAGGTCAAGTATGAGGGAAACTAATGATTGTTCAGAAATATTATCCACTTTATTAAAAAAAGGAATCGTTATTCTTTAATAGTCTACTAGTTTTATTTGAACCCCCCCATTGGGAAATGTTTCTTTACCTGTTTTATTTCCTTTAGTAATGTACTTATTCCTTTTTTAGATATGTCATCATTATTTTTGCTATGTTTCAGCCTGATAGGTTTTCCAATTCTTCCTCTATTCATTAGTTTTATCTCTAAAATTACTTGTTTTAGTCATTCATTGATTCAGCAAATATTTATTGATGACTATGTGTCACGCACTGTTCTAGGCATTAAGGCTATACCAATAAAAATCCCTGTCCTGTAGATTTACCTTTCTACAAGGATTGAGAAAACAATAAGCAAACAAAAATTAGTAATTAAATACACAATACGTTACATGATAATTACTGTGAAGGAAAAGTTTAAAGGGGGCTAAGAAGTGTGATGGTTATTTCTATTTTAAATAATGTGATGAACTCTGAGGAAGGTGAGAGAGGTAGAGTGAGTCACGTTGGTGTCTGAGAGATGAGTTTCTCAAAGAGAACAGAAAGTACAGTTGCCTGGATCTAGGTTCATGCCTGGTGCATTCAAAGAATAGCAAGGAGGCCAGAAAACTAGAAATGAGTGGGTGAAGAGAAGTAGAAGAAAAGGTCAAATATGTAACTGGAACCTTTAAGGATCTTATGAGCCAGTGTAAGGATGTAGGTTTTTACTCTAGGTGAATTGAAAAGCCACTGGAGGGTTATGAGCAAAAGAGCAAATGATATGGCTTATATTTTATCAGAATTATTTTGGCTGCTGTATTGGGATTAGATTGAAGGGGGCAGAGGTAGAGGAGCAGAAATAGGGAGGTGACTTCAGGTGCTTCTACATAAATTAAGGTGAGTGTGAATGATGGCTTGGAAAATATTATAGCAGTGGAGGTCTTGGGGCAGGGTCAGATTCTGCATATTTTGAGTATATATTTAACAAGGTTTCCTAAAAGAATCAAGAATTACTTGAAGGTTTGAGGCATTAAACAATTGAAAGGATAGAACTGCAATTTTCTAGATTGTAGAGCACATTTTGTCAGGGATGATGAGGGTCTTGGTTTCTAACACATGAAGTTTGACAGGATAACATTGCAAGTAGGCAGTTGAATTTAAAGTTTGGTGTGGAACATAGGTATACAAACTAAGAGTCTTCAACATAGCAAAGATATAGAATGTGATGGGATTACATGAGATCTCTAGAAGTGTTCAAATAGAGAAGAGATACAAGAGCAAAATCTTAGTCTTAGGCTCTTCCAGTATTGAAGGGTGCAAATATAAGGAGGAATCCAGAAAGCAGACTGGGAAAGAAAAGCCAATAAGAGGAAATCCATGAGATTAGTGAGTACTAAAGCCAAGTGAAGGAAGTATTTCACAGAGGAGGGAGTAATGAAACTTCTGATTATTTTAATTTTGCTCCTGAATATCTCCTTTTAATTTTCAGTAATTTTTGCTATCCTCACTGTTTTTATTCATAGCATTTTACAACCATAGTTTACTTAATTATTAACTAAATAATAATTTTTTAAAGTACATATAATTGAGAGCCTGCTATGCATGACATGTTAACATCTACCCATTACACTAGGAATGAAACCTTTAGAGATTTCATTATCTCTCCAAACAGGTAAACAATTTACCTTTATAATGCATAATTATAGGTGCTTTAAGTGAGATTCAGAACCTGAGTTCTGCATAGAAAGATGAAAAAAAGTATGAGAAAAAAATACCAAAAATGAAATAATGTCTCTGAGTCTTAAAACAATATGAGTTTTTCAAGGAAATAAGGAAGATTGGCAAGATTCCAGGTAGAACAAAGAGCATATACAGAGAATATTGGAAGCATATTCCAGTGCTTCCAAAAGAAGACATACCACATTTTGGGAACATCAGGTAGCTTGACATAGCCAGGGTGCAGGGACATTACAATATAGGTAAAGCAATTGAGCTAAGGAGGTACGCATGAGCCGTAAAAATCGACCTCTCATGCTTGCCAAAGTGTTTGTAAAAGACCCTGTAAATGGTGAGAATCATTAAAGAATTTCAAGCAATTTTTTAGAAGTTTGTGTTTTAGAAAAAATTGTATTGGTAGCATTTGGGGGGGTTAAACTGATAGTAGGTAAGATGAGTTACTAAGTTATTGTAGCAGCTCAGATGAGAATTTCTGGGAGAATTAAATACAGTCAGGGGAAGTAGGCATCTGGAGAGAGGGATGAGTGTATACTATTGATACATACAATAGGAAGCATAATGAGCATGATTTAGTGACTTAATGGAAAGGTATAAAATAGATATATCTAGAAAATTATCAGGTCTTTATTATTATTATTATTATTTTTTTTCTTTTTGCGGTATGCGGGCCTCTCACTGCTGTGGCCTCTCCCATTGCGGAGCACAGGCTCCGGACGCGCAGGCCCAGCGGCCATGGCTCACGGGCCCAGCCGCTCCGCGGCATATGGGATCCTCCCAGACCGGGGCACGAACCCGTATCCCCTGCATCGGCAGGCGGACTCCCAACCACTGCGCCACCAGGGAGGCCCTAGGTCTTTATTATTAGTGAAAAGAAAACAAAGGAGGAAACAAAAAGAAAAACAAAGCTGGTGTGTACATGTGCATTTGTTTTGTAAATAGAGCTCTAGAAAAAAAAGATGAGTTCAGTATTACAAAACTCTGAGCTTGGGTCTATGGAGCATACAGAAAATAACACAAAATAGAAGTCCGAGATTTAAATGAAAAATTCTAACTGGAGGTATAGAAAGTAATATGATCAGTATATAGATTATATCTGAAATATGAGAACAGAGTAGAACAGTCAAAAGGGCATATAAAGTGATATAAGAAAAAAGTCACTGATAAAATTCAGGATAAAACACCGTTTGAGGAGTGATAGAAGAATAGAAAGCTACATATACACCTGAGAACGAATAGTACAGGAGGAAGGAGAAGAACAGGGAAGGGATACTTATATTTCTAAAATTAAAGAATAATCAATACTATCAAAAATTCCTAAATCAGGGCCAAAGAGATGAGAATGGGAAAAAAAAACGTTCACAGAGTTTTGAAATTAGGGAGGTGGTAATCACTTGAGAAATGGGTGATATAATTGCTTATCATTATTGGTATTATTTGTTAATAAATATTAAATAAATTATATAGTTGCTGAGAATTGCATGACTTGTGTGTGATTTATGAGACTCTTTCAAGCCTGACAAATTTTGAAAAGTCTTAGTTACCACAGTTTGCAAGTTTAGACTGCCAAACCTCTAGAAAGTTTTGTTACTTTGGGCTATCACTCAAAGGCATATTGTCTGAAAATCAAGTTGTTGCCTCAAGTGAATTCTACAGGGTACATTGCTGTTGATTGAATAGTTTGAATAATTTGGTAGTTTGGATAATTCTTATTAACTAAAGTCAACCTTATGTAAAGTTAAAGTGTTTCTAATTGTTATTGCATATATTTTAAAATTTTTTCTTAAGATAATATATGCCTAAATGTAAAAAAGCACATCTAAAACAACCTGAAACAATATGAAGTTATGTAAAGTACAAATTAATCATCATCTATAAACTGTCTGTTCATCATCTCTTACTCTCCACCCCACTCACTGGATAACAACATGAATGAATGGTCATTTGTCCCTACAAATTTTTCTTTAAGTACATATCTATTATCACTATCCAATGCAGTTTTTTGAGATAATGAAATATTCTAATCTGTATTGTCTAGTATGAGAGGAACTAGCCATATGTGACCATTGAGCAGTTGCAATGTGGCTCACATGATATTTCAAATTTTACTTCATTTTAATTAATTCGAATTTGAATGGCTGCATGGGGTTAGTGGCCACCCGTGATTGATTTACTAATATTTTGTGGTCTTATTATACATCAAGTTCTGTTATAAGAAATTTAGGTGTATTCATTCATGTAATTCTGATGACAGATATATCAGATAAATAATGTTATCACCATTTTAGAGATGAGGAAACAGGTATAAGAGGTTAAATAAGTTGTTTAATAACAGCACCGGTAAAAAAAAATTGTGTTGTGTATTCAGCACTTACACATACTAGTCACTGGGCTGAGTGATTGGTACTAGTCACTAGTCTACTACCAGTACTACTGATTCACACTGGTTCTAGTCAGCAGTCACAAACCCCCAGTAGGGTGTGTTATGTTACTATCCTCAGTTTTCACGTTAAAAATCAGGCTTGGAAGAGGTTAAGTAACTTGCCCAAGGTCACAGGCAGTGAGTAGCAGGGCCCAGACAGAACAGCCTGTCTGACCTCCAACGTTGCTTTCTTCCCTTGCTAATATTAATGCTTTCTTGACAAGAAGCAAAAGGAGAGTCAGCATTCAGCCTGGGTCAAAATAATCACTAACACATTTTCTTGGCCTGCCTTTCGTCACGCCCCTATCCCCAACAACAAGGAAAAGCACCCGAGCTTTTCTTCTGTCTGCTCTCCTTTCTCCTTCCTACAAATAAAGAGAGAAAAATTCTGCCTCTTAATAAGTTTCATAAACAGCCTTAAGATTTTAAAGAGTTTCTTCATTTACACTAGAACAGCATAGTAGAAGAGTGAAAGGAAAGCCATTTTGAATTTAAGTGACTCCAGTCCTTGTATCTATTATTGCGGCGTTGCCTCACTTGCTTCTCCTTTGTTTATCACCACACCTGCCTTCGGCTGACTGAAGAGATTAATTCTTTTAGAAGAAATGCTTCCACTTTGCACTAAGAAGAGAACTGTTTCATAATCTTTGTGTAAGGAAATTTGGCCATATTACTGCACTGACATTCTCAATCTTCCTGACTAAATATCGCTCTCATCGTAACTTTTGGCAGAGCTGGGAGTTACAGACTTGGTATTTTAATGTGAAGTTTTTCTTCAGTAACTTAATAGATGACATTTCAAAAACTAAAAAAAAAAAAAAAAAAAAAATTGCCTTCTACACTAATCTTGAATTACTAAAAATCTATAATTAGACCAATTAAAATCTAAATGCATTGCCTTAAAAACACAATATACTATGATTAGTTTTCATAATTTTAAAATTCACTGAGTTCAAATCATGATTTATTAGAGCTGAACTCATTTCTTGCCTGAGTTATCTTTTTTTTTTTGACTGATTGGCCATATTGTTATTTAGGCTCTGACAGAGCATGGCGGAATATTGTGCATGAGACATTAATCAGGAAATTATGCATTGCTTTCACAACTGGACTTTACTTTGTAATATTGTATTAGTTCTTAACATGCAAATTATTTTAGGTAGTTATCTCATTTTTCAGTGGCCATTTGATGGATAGAAGTTTCATGCAGATTCCTCTGTAATTTAAAATCTTGTGGTGATTTGTTTCCTTTTTTGTTCATAAAAAAAAATCTCAGTTGAATTATCATACATCAGACTCAGGAGGCCAGTTGTAGAAAGCCCTGGTTGTAGTAGCTCATTCTCCCAATTTCTTTAAACTCTAATTCAAGCTGGCAATTTGAGCAAGTGGTACAAAAAAAAATTTATAATGTTGTCAGTTCAACTAGCAAATTTGCTGTTCTTAAAAAACTTAAGCTTTAAACACTAACTGAATATCTCACATTACAAATAATGTCTCTGTTTTTCAGTTTTATTATTAAATATTTAGCTAATATACAAAACAGTATAGCTTCAATTCATATTGTAATATGGTAAATGAAAATAGGTATACGTGTCATAATTGTAGTTGTCAAACACATGTAATGTATTAGTAGACCTCTGATCCAGAGTTTTATTAGATATATTCATATATGTGAACTGCCCAGAATATTTAGATCATTCTTTCTGCATATTTTTCAATCTAGCATGTCATATTATCATGAATATTTGTTGTGATCTTGTCTATTCAGAAACCTGCTGCTGTAAAATAGCTTCCCCATAAATGTCAAGTAATGTAAAATTGAATGCCTATATTTAAATAGATTTTAACAGATAATAAAACTCTTGAGATTAAAATGGTTTCATTCAGGGAGGCAGACAATTCTTTCTACAGTGTGCAATTTATGTGTCACGTTATGTAAAATACAATTTTAAAAATACTTTTAAAAAAGCACAAATGAAAAGTATCTATTGAATAATAAAAAAAAAAGGAAGCTAGTGCTCTCTCATTGCAGGTCTAGTTGAAAATGTGAAATATAATGACAAAGTACAAACTTCTATTTTCTAAACACTGCTTTGACTAACTTTGCTTCCTGCTAATTCCTATGGGGTTTATTCTAGAGATTCAAGCTATCAAAACAGAATTTTTACTCACAACCTAACCTTTCTTTATTTAAGACAAAACAAAGGAATTAGAGAATTTTGACACACTGTTATATGAAGCCGAAGAGAAAATTGCTTTTCCATTTACAGGTATGCATTTGGCACTTTACCTCCGAACACATAGATATGTGTTCAGCTTGCAATAGGTTCACCAGGACAAAGGATGCATCTTGTCTCTTGAGAGAATAGCTACTGACAGTCTTTCACTCACTAATATTAAAACGGACATGTAAAATTGGATGTCTAATAAATCGTATTTTTTAGGAAGATAATTTTTTTGACTAATAAATATTAAGCAGTCTCTAGTATGGATTGGAGGTTAGAAAGGGAGTAGTAGAAATCCCTGTTAGGTTGCCAAAATAGTTTATGCATGAAGAAAAACCGATCTCACATGTAGGGGGTGATAGATTCCAAAAAATGGGCCACATGAGAGATGCTAGTGCTCCAGAGTCAAAGATGACCAAGGGCACATTTGAGGTCAACGTTGGTTTTATTGACTTGTTGCAAAGAGGGAGAATGCACACACTGGGCTGTGAATTGTCTATTAACAGGGTGTTAGAAGGGTTTTACAATAAGATTTGATCATGTGCTAGGTGATTTTGGGAAGGGTTCAGGAGATAGAATTCTATGATTGGGTATCCTAATACTTCTTATATAGAAAGCAAGATATATGAAGCAATCCTAAAGCAGTAATTGGTACAGAAGCAGCAGTCATTAATGTTAGAAAGGAGAGAGGGATGTTAGGGTCATTTTTATTATTTAAACAGTATTGTATTTTTTGTCTTAGTTCAGACATAATGATGGGGTTTTTGGGTTTTGTTTTGCTTTTGTTTTGTCTTTTTGATTTATCATGGTCACTAAGTACCTTGTCTGATGTTCAACAAGAGAACAGCCTAGTTGACAGTGCCATATTAGTTCCCAGCTGTCAGGGTTCTTTTCTCTTCCTCAAAAACATTACAGAGACACAACTGATGTTCAAAAAGTCTGATTGTATATAGAGTTTGCATTCAGAGACAATAGGAATCAACCTTTTAAAAGCATGTACTGTGGCTAAATTTTTATATTTTTCATCTCATTTAATCCTAATAGGTTGTAGTGTCTATTGCCATTTATCAGACACAGCAACTAGCACTAGTGGGAGTCAGTAAGGTAATTTTCTGTGACCTCACAGATAATAAAAGGAAGGTTGGGATTTGAACCATGATCTTTCAGATTTTAAAGTATGTAGTCTTCCTGCTTCAACAATATAAGGAGCATATATTTCAAGGTAGAATTTGAAACAAGTGATGATGTCCTGGACAGAATTTGGGAGTACAAGATGGGAATTGATTTGGAGAAAAAAGATTCTGAGTTTCTTTTTAAACATGTTAAATTTGAAGCAGTAATGAAGCATCATTTATCTGTCCATTTATTCATTATCCATGGTTAACTTCATTTTTAAGTTTTTTTGTTTTGAAACACAAAAAGAGACAAGTGTTCAACTCAATATCATGGCAAAATGGGCACTGTAACCACCAATTAAGTTTAAAGACACAAACATTACCAACCTCAAAGAATTTCCCTTCAGAGCCTCTCTTAACTGTTACCTGCTTTCTCTCAACCAACCTTAGCTGACATTTTGATGCTCATAGTAAAAATTTCCTTGTGTTTCTTTATGTTTAACCACCTGAACTAGCATCCATATATACATTTGTTTCTCCTTTATTTTTTATATTTTATATAAATGAAAGCATAGAGATTATAGTTTTCTTATATTTTCTTTTGCTCAAAATTATGATTGTGAGATTCAATCGTGTTTTATTTGTGTAGCTGTGGTTTGTTGAATTTCATTGCCATGTGGTAACTTTAAATAATTTAAAACTTTCAAAATATTTTTAACAATTTTAAAATTTATTTTAACATTATTTTATTGATAGACATTTGAGTTATTTCCAGGTTTGGGCTTTTACACATTTTTGTATGTATTTCTTGATATATGCATGCAAGCATATCTGTTCAGTAGGAGTGAACTTTCTAGATCTGATTATATGTCAATATTTAAACTTAGTAGATACCAGCCTGTTTCCAAAGTGGTTGTTCCAGTTTACACTCTTTCCACCAGTGTATGAAGGATTCCTTTGCTTCAGATATTGGTATCATTGTCTTTTAAATTTTAGTCTTTCTGCATAGAGTAATAAAAGTTTCCATGTGTTTTAGTAATAGTAGTGTTTTTACTTTGCTTGGCTCTGATTGTTAATAAAGTTTAATACTTTTTGCATGGTTATTGGCTATTTGGATATTGTCTTTTGTTAATTATCTTGACAAATGAAGATATTCTTGTATATTATCATCTAGAAAACTATTTTATCCTTTACATTTCAGTATTTAATTAATCTAGAATTGACTGTTGTATACAGTGGAGAGTAAGAGTTGTTCTTCCTTTCCCTGTATGATATCCAGTTGTCCCTCATATGTCACTGATGGGAATGCACAGTGATATAGTCACTTTGGCAGATAATTTGGTGGATTCCTTCAAGACTAAACATACTCTAACCATATGGTCCAGCAATCATATTTCTTGGTGATTACTCAAATGAATTAAAAACTTAAGCCCACACAAAAACCTACACACAGATGTTTATATCAGCTTTATTTATGGTTACCAAAAAGTAGCAGCCATCAAGGTATCCTCAGCAGGTGAATGGATAATAAACTGTGATACATCCAGAGAATGGAATATTATTCAGGATTAAAGAGAGATGACCTATCAAGCTATGGATAGACATGGAAGAAACCTCAGTGCATATTACTTAGTGAAAAGCCTGAAAAGGCTACATACTGTATGACTTCAACTATATGGCATTCTGGAAAAGACAAATCTATAGAGGCAATAAAAAATAAGTGGTTGTTAGGGTCGGAGGAAGGGATGATTTATTTGGTGGAACTCAGAGGATTTTAGGGTAGTGAAAATACTCTGAATGATATTATATCAATGGGTGTATTTCATTATACATTTGTCCAAATCCATGGAATATACAGCACCAACAATGAACCCTAAAGTAAACTATGGACCTTGGGTCTTGGGTGATTATGATGTATTGATGTAGTTCAGGTTTGGTTAAAAAAGAAAGGGAAAAGTGTCATTCTGGTTAGTGATATTGATAATGGGGGTGGCTATCCATGTGTGGAGGCAGAGGTTATGTGGGAAATCTCTGTACCTTTTTCTCAATTTTATTGTAAACATAAAACTGCTCTAAAAAATAAAGTGTTAAAAAATTGCCTTTAGTTTCATTGACTTTCCTGTATGGCTTTTCAGGTTTCATTGATTTCTGCACTTTATTGTTTCCTCTTGACTATTTGCTTTAGTATTAGTTTTCTATTTTTTCTAATTTCATAAAATGAAAGTATAGGTAATTTATTGATTTGAAACTTCTGTTATTTTGTGATATAAGTATTAAATGCTATGAATATTTTTCTAAGGTATGCTTTGGCTGCATCCCCTACATTTTGATATATTGTGATTTTATTTATCCTTTAATTTAAAATATTTTCTAATATTCTTTGTAGTTACTTTTTTGAATGATGCATTTTTTATAAGTATGTAATATTCTGAATTGTGCAATAAGGACACGTTTATTTAATGTAGTATAAACAATAGACTGCTTGAACTACATAGAATAGGACAGTAACTATAATACTATTAATCTGTAATGCTAATCATGGAACCAACAATTAAAGTCATTTGTGGTGAGTCACCTAAACCCTGGTGTCATAAATTGGAAAGATTGTGAAAATGATGTATATGTTAATTTTATAATGCATACTACCATTCTTTGCAAAATTTAATCTTTTAAATGCTTTTCTTTTTTGCCAACTCTTCCTCACTACTTTCTTTTGTAGTGCTAACACTATGCCACACTTTGATGCAAAGAGAAAAGTTTCTAATATTTCCTAAAAAGTAATATATTCTTAAATAAATGCTGAAAAATAAAATTGTGCTCTTGTTTGTGGTGACCTCTTTGCTTTATTCAAACCAGGCAAACAAAATTTAAGGAAGAAAAACTACTAGCACTAGGAAATATCATTATACATTCTTTTTGGACAGTGGTGTAACTCTGAATATTGTCCTTGAAAGAATGGGTTTCTCAGTGTGCTGATATTTCACAAATCAGTTAGAAATTGGTGAACTGCAGAATTAGAGTGAGAATCTTTTTTTTTTCCTTTCTTAATTGTTAAATGAAATTACTTGTGAGCATTTTTGATCTTTTATATGTGATCAGGATATTTACAAACTTATTGGTGGCTGTACATTTTTAACTCCCATATAAATTCCTATAAATATCCTTGAGCTTTGTCCAGGACATGGTTAAGTTAGTTGGAAAGAACTTGATCTTTTCAGATCTTGCTTTTCAGCTTTGTTAGATGAGACGAGTTACACTTATTCTAGGATTAATTCTCTTTCCTACTGAGGCAAGACCCTTCTTAGTATTCTAATCAATGTTCCTTGAATTATGAGGTTTTCCACCTTGGCTGACAAGAATAGTCACTATTCTCATTCCTGTATGAACAGGCATTGTTCCCTCTTAATTTTCAGATGTTTCTTTTCCTGGCTGTGGGTAGTGTCTTC
The DNA here is from genome assembly GCF_025265405.1 of Mesoplodon densirostris. Classification (NCBI taxonomy): domain Eukaryota; kingdom Metazoa; phylum Chordata; class Mammalia; order Artiodactyla; family Ziphiidae; genus Mesoplodon; species Mesoplodon densirostris. Next base: position 169,099,824 of record NC_082663.1, on the reverse strand, counting down.
ACAGCATGTACTAATCACTGCTCAGTTGAGTGCTCAAAGGGGACCCTCTGTAGATCTCTGAAGTTCTGTCTCTCTGCAGGTCTCTCCTCTGTGATACTCTGCCCAGCAAACTCTAGTCACCTTGACTTCCCCAAACTCCCAGCTGTGTCTCCTGAACTCAGGGAGACCACCAGATCTGACCAGGTTTCTTCTCCCTGTGCTACAGCTTGGTAACATCCTCCAGCTGAGGCAATCCCAAGGCTTACCACATTTGTTTCCTCTCAGGGATTGCTATCCTTTTTTGCCAAGCTGTTTTCCTAAGTGCCTGAATCTTTCACTGTTTTGTTTGTTTGTTTGTTTGTGAAAATCAAATCATAAAATGTATGAAAATGCTTTGTAAACTACAAAGTTCTATGTAATCAGTACATTTTGTTGCTATATGACAATCAGTTGAAACTTAGAGACTGAATGCTCTAGAATATCATAAATATTCCAACATTAGCATTGTATATTATATCTAAAAATTATATTTAAAAATAAAAAAGCACTGATGAATACCATTATATGATATGGATATATAAAAAGTCAAGTTAGTCTTGACGGTAAGAGAAATAACTTTGTGCTGTAGATGATCCTGTTCCACATATTTGAAACTCACTTTAGAAGCTCAGATTAATTTATGTTGCATTTCTAGATGTTTTCATCTCATGACTACCCTAATTATTATCATCAGTTTATTATTCTTTTATTTATTTTATTCAACAGCTCTTCCATTTGATATCTTCTGTTTTTTCCACTAGAAGTAGATCTCTGCTGAGAAGAGGGTACAATGTCACGGTTTTAGCTTACTTGAAGAATACTCCTTTTTACATAGGGTAAATAACTATTGGATGTGTTTGTTTTTATGTTGCAGATATACGAAGTCTGGGGTAAGACCTGCAGAAATTTCCCTTAAGGTAGGGGTACTCATTTTTTAAATTTTCATTTGTTGAGAGCTATTTATACAAAACATAATGAAGGGCTTCTTCTGAGAAATTTGACCTTATCAAAATGTAAATTATAAAGAAAAAAACTCACTCACCTTGAGACAAGCTTTTCAAAGAAAATTAGATATATCCCCTCTCCAAAGCTTCTTTGGTGTCATCTTAAATCATAAATTACTAAGATTTTGAATAAGTGAAACATTATTTTTTCCTTCATATGCTTCATCTTCAGGCACTTGATGAGCATATGCTAATACAGAAGAAAAATCAAAGGTTGATTTTTTAATGAAAAAAATAGTACAAATCACATGAGATACTTGCTTAATATTAGATATTCCCTAAGGCTATTCCTGACAAAGCCCATGCAGACAGTAATAGGAAGGCTAGCATTCACAGAAGGGTTTGAACATCCTTACGTTACCTATTTTCGGGCACATAGTAAGTGAGAAATGTGAGTAGGAAGTGGAGTAAATATAACCTACCATAATTCTAAATATGGATAGACAAATTGAAAGTAAGGAGGAAGATGGTCTCAGGCAGATGTGTTTTTTATGTTTTATGCCATACATGCCCTGACCTCCTTCAGTTTGGGATAGGTGAGGGCTAATGGGAGCATAATGGCTAATGGTGAGAAATGTTGATTACATGGGACAGAAAGTTGATGTTGAATGAGAATTAATTCAGCCCATCCAAATCACGTGGATTGTTTCTATTCAAGAGCAGAACAAATGGTTATTCTGTTTACTCAAGCAATTAATCTGTATAGGGGGTGGGACAGTGTTACTCTTTTGACCAGGTTGACTGGATTTTTTTAAACTGATTAAGATCGTCCTGATAAATGATATTAAATGTTAAGCTTTAGTATTTTTATAATGGCAAAATGTTTTTTATATCTGTTTTTATATGTAGCTTATTAAATACCAAGTCAATCATGTAAAATAATCTCCCTGTTTTTATATGTAGCTTATTAAATGCCAAGTCAATCATGTAAAATAATCTCCTTTTAGAAATTTGAAAACAAAATCTGAAGAGCTCTCAAAGCGTTCAACTAAATGTCCAAGGGCTATGATGGGAGGCTCCATGAAAAAGCATATTTAAATAGGTGCAGACTGTCTGATCAATATTGCACATGTTCTATTATAAACCATACAGCTCAATATAGTAGGTATGGCACATCTGTGCAATAATAGGTAAATTGGTAGAAATGAATAACTTAAATTGTGGCACCTCTTTATTTAAATTGGAAAACGTTTTTATTTCTTTATAATTCTCTTCAATAAGTTCTTCTTTTTTTTTTCTTAAGAAAGATGGGTTAAAAATACGTGACTAGGAGATGAAGATTTCAGTCTAAATTATAATTATTTCCTACATCTGTTCTGATACATTTAGAATGATTTGTGCTTGTAAATTAGGTGTTAATGAAATAAAAATGTTGTAACCATGTGGAACATCAGAATTGCAGTTGAGTGAAGAAGATTCTATAAATCCTCCAAGGATGCTCTATTGCAGCAAAAACTCCTTTGAGCTACCCACTATATGCAAAATTATGTCTTTATACACTTAACTATTAAATTTAAAGTAAGACTTAAAAATTGCCAAAGGGAAGCATTACCAAGAACTGCCTTTTAAAGATAGACATTCTACTTGTATTACTTTGTGTTTACTTTGTTTCTGAACCAGTCAGTTGCACATTGTATAAAAGGCATAGTGTTTTATAGCCTTCAAATCCACTCCATAGGGGCCCAGACTTAGAAATGTGCCAAGTGGTCCTTGGAAGAGACTTAGAAATGTGCAATGTGGTCCTTGGAAGATGAGCTGGTTGCAGTGATGGTCAGCCTTGCCTTCCTGTCATTCCTTTTAGTGTCCTAATCGTAATCCCTGGCTCTTGTCATGCAATAAATTCTACTCTGCTGACTAGAGGATATTGTAGTTATATTTTTGTTCAGCCAAATGCCCTATTCAATAAAATATATATCTAAATGAGATATATTTCCATCAAAGAGGTGCATAGTGACATCATTCCAAAGAAAAATTTCCAACACAGTTTGGTACTGGTTTTATTAAATTAATATGAAATATTGGAAAGCAGAATTTGAAAGAACGTGTAGTTATAATACTTTGAAAATTGCAAGTAACTATTATAAAATTATTTTATATATCCCTAATATTTAATTTCAGTTTTGCTTTCACTATAGTAAAATCATAGAATTTGGAAATATTTTTTAATACTTCAGTCATCTTTATTGAAGGTTACTGATTAAAATAAAAAGAATAAATTTGAAAAACTTAGAGTTTACATTTACAAGATAATTTATGTTACCAAAGACAATTTATTTAAAAATTATTGTTATAATCAAAATTCCAAAATAACACAGTAAGATTTATTTAGGTGCAATACTATATAATTTTGGATAATTAGAAATTTTGAATATTCTTTCTTGAATTTTATTCCAGGTTGTGGCTATGTGCTGCTTTTGACATAAAAATGTTCTATTTAAGTAGATTAAGTGAAAATCAAATATTTCCAGTGATATATCAGCTAAAAGAAAATTGTTATTAATTCTTAACATGATTCATGATTTTTCTCCAGTGGAGTAAAACGTCCAAGTACATCTCATTTTCCTGCTGGACTTGTCACTGTCCTCTGTGTTCATATTTATTTTTCCCATGTGATTTGTATTTTCATTTGTTTCTGTTCTTAAGAGGACAAACATATTAATATTGTCAAAAGCAAGTCTCCAAATAGCTCTCCTGACATTTTTTTTTAAATGTTTCATTTTTTCAACTTATTTCTGTACTGCTATTGAAAAATGAAAAAAGTAAAAAGGAAGAATTCACAGAGAGTTATTGACTAATAAATTGAATATGGATATGTGGACAGACTACACAAATGAAAAAAAATTAAAGGGGACACTTATGTCAATGTTTGCTTACTTGATTATTTTTTTCTTCTGATATATAGAAACTCACTTTGGTGATCTTTTTCAAGCACTTAAAGCTAAATGGTAGAATTTCAAATTATATTTTCCAACCATTAAAGTATTTTTAGAAGTGTTAATTTGCCAGGGTTTTTGTTTTTCTTTCAGCTGTTTAAGACAAAGACACAGTTTGCTAATGAGATACATGTAAAAATTAATGATAGTTAGAACAAAGGATATTTAATTATAGTGTTTCTTATTTTAAGAAGTTGCCAACAAGAATTTTATGTTATAAAATAAAAATCAGCACAAGTACTTATTTTTTGGCAACTTTGGTTCCTGCCAAACCACATAAACGCATTTATTGGCTTATTTAAGGGCTCTAAATATATAGCTCAATATTCACATTTTCTTTTACTGTAAGGTTGAATACTTACGTTTCCCCTTAAATGTTTTTTATTTCTTTTAGAATTTGAACCTAAAATTGAGGAGCTATAGTAAAAACAGATTATTACTTATGAGAAATACCCTAAATCCTAGAAATCTCAATTGATGATTGTTTGATTTGTCAAGCCATTGAAAACAAATTTACTTCACCCCAAAGTATTTATCTTCATCATATTTTCTGAACTATATCAGAGTATGAGAGATAATAGAAGCTACACGTTTTGAAGCATGTAGATCAGTTAATTCCCATTCACTTTCTTTCTCCATGTCAGAGTTTACTTGACACAGATTTCTTTTACCTGGGCTGTTTTTGCAAATATTACTCTATGGCTAATAAATAGATTTGAGAGATTTTTACATGTAAATAAAATCAATCATATCATTTTAGCCAAAAATGACTAAAATGCTTTTGCTTTAAAATTGTTTGCTAAAATTGTATTTGAATTTAGAATCAATTCATTTGCTCTTAAAATGGAAAATGATCCCAAATGGAAAAATAACTTGAACATTCTGAACAGTATAGTCATATCATTCACATATATGATTCACCAAAAAATAAATTGGCTGTAAAAAAATGTAAGAGACTTTGTACAAAGATTTACTGTTTTAATTTATGCTTATTTACCATACCTGACTTTACCAACACCCATTCATTCTTCATTCAAATTCAAATTCTTATTCTTTAAGATCTTTACTGCATTTTTAAAGTTAGTTTGAACAAAATGCAAATTTTATGGCTCATCTAAACGTAGCATTTCCAGAGAACCATCTAAGATTTACCTATTCAAGAAAGTTTAACAATGGTAATATAAAGAAAAGGTTACCCTGACAAAAACAAAAAGCAAACAGAAAATACTGAAAACCAGTATAGAAATACTTACCTGGTATGCTGAGTATGCCAAGCATTATTATATGAATTTCTCTTAAAAATGTGTTTATTAGATTAATATCACTCTGAAAGTTTCTCGAAAGACATTTTTAATTAGTTGTGGCACAATGATGGAACTGATCCTAAATCTTTTCACAAGTAAACATTATAGTAGACTGTAATTTAAGTGGCTGATTCCAAACAAATCATTCAGTATATTTCATGTCATTTTTTGTCAGTGTAACAGAAGTTTTCATTGTATATAAAATAAATTTTTAAAAAAATGTGCTCCACAATATTTAGGAAGCATTGACTTCTCTATGTGTGTTTTAGTTTTACAAAGGATAAACAACAGCTAACAGGCATTAATCAAAACAAGTGAAAGTTATGACCACTGAAGCAGAAATTAGTGAATCCTCATGATTCATACATATTATAGCATCTAGATATGAAAGGAAAGGTAAAAAAAAGAACTGAAATAAAAGGATTTGTCTGGACACAGCATTACCTTCTAATTCAGGATGACTGTCTATAAATTTCTTAGCTTCAAAGAGATTTTTGTATGTACCCTAGTAACTTGTAGTCTTATAAGTGAGAAATTTCTCCATAAATATAACCTAATTTTCTCTCTTTTGTCAATTTAATTCAATATTTTTTGCTTATTTTCTCTTTCATATACTTGAGAAATTGTGAGTTTTCCCTATAGTGGAGAAACTTTTGTGGCTTTCTACTGTTCTTCTAACCTATTTAAATAAGCATTACAGCATTTTCCTCTTCTGTTGATATCATTTTGGACTTTTTATCAGTTATTTATCACTACGTTTCCTCTAGGCATCTACTTATTTTTAAAATAAGCTTATGTAAACACCATATTGAAATCTTAGAAGATTCTAATGATATCCAAATTACAAACAAGTTATATTCCCAATGTGTATTTATTAGATGGATATTTGGACCTTAGAACACATAGACTATAAATTCAGCATTATAAATATGTTATTTCCCCAGGTTATATTGGAAAACACTTAAGTCATAGTAAAATAGATTCCACATTTGAACTTATTCCACACTGAACTTAGATTAAAATGTTTTATTTTTTTTGAAAGCACTAAATAAGATGTTTAGATTCCATTTTTAAATGAATATTATGTAATGAAATTCTAAGATTTGTCATTTAAAAAAAGAGTTAAAATTTTATAAGATTTTACTTAGTAACCTAGGAAAGTAAATGTGTACAATTCTGATACTTTTCACTTTATGGTGTTGCTCTATCACTGATCACTCTGGAAGGTTTTCCTACTTTAGGTCCTCCTTAAGTCACTTGAAAAACAAAATTGTGATTTCAGGCCTTCAATTTGTAATCATATTTATGATTTCTTATCCTGGGAAGAAACTTCAACAAATGTTCTATAGCTTCTCTTTTCAATTTTAGTCCATCAGAAATTCTCAGGAACTCACAATTTTATTCTACACCAGTACAGAAGAAGGGTCTCTTTGCAAAGACAGTTATTTTTGTTTTGTTGGAAAAGTTCCAATAATTCTTTCAGTTTGTTCATTTCCTTTATGAAAAGACTGGTGTCAGAACCAGTCTTTCCAAACCAGGGCTTGGAAATCACAATCCATTGGGATATTAAAAAATATATATAAGAACTTATGTTTGTTTTTCATCTACAATATTAAAATAATGAGCTTGGTCATACTTAATATATAGGTTGATTTGGCACTGGAATTTGGTCTCAGTGTCATGTGGTCCCATGTCATACTTGGTCAGTAAAGCATCCTTAGGGAAGTATGGAGATTCCAAACCAGCAGGGATGGCAGTGCACCCTTCATTCCTTCTAGCTTTCAGTTCACTGTTACTTATTGACATTTATGTCTACCTGGTAAATGGATTCATGAATTATATTATCCAGTTTTAACTAAGCTTAATTTTGCAAAATGGATGAATAATTTACAAAATAGTTGTAGATTATTCTAGTAAGGCAAGGCAGGCACAGCAATCAATAAGTAATGGCAGTGATGCCACAAATTTAATTATCAACTGTTGGTCACCAACATAATGAGGTCAAACAATTATGACCTAAACTTTATAGAGTTGGCCAGAATCAAATTTTTAGGAGGACAATTTGGTGTATACATAATTACCCACTATTATAAGTGATCCAATTAGTAACCATGCTTAGAAGACAATTAAAAATATTATTTTTTCTTTAACTCACCCTTCAAACATACGTTGTTTCATCATGTGAAAAATATATTAGTAGAGTAGTTCAAGACACAATGTTATAAATAAATACTCATATATATATATATATATATATATATATATATATATATATATATATATATATATATATATATATATATAAACAATTGTTCTCAAAGATGTTTTACTGGTAGGTGTGAGTAATGAAAAATATTTTAATGTAGTAAAATAGAGATGATACATCATCAAAAAGTGATCTAAAATAAAGACAGCAGTTGGTAGTTTCACTTTTCCTCGTATGAACTGGGATTGTGGCAATTATGAAAGGAAAGGAAGTGCCATTTGCTGGAGATATTATGGGATGACATAGACGAGATAGAGATTGGAGAGTACAGTGAAGCTTAAAGCATGAGTGTCTGACACTTTGATATGATTACAGTGATATCAAGTAGGGAAGAGAAGCTGAATGTAGGAGCACAGTGAAGTTTCTTTTTGTCTTTATTTATGAGAGAATTATTCAAAAATTAGTTTCCTTGTTTTCACTAATGAATTACTTGAATAGAATCCGGCAGTCTAAGTGATCCCTGTGAAGTGAAAGCTAAAAGAAGAAATTAATTGACCTGTATTTTCAGTTATGATCTCCACATGAAGTATAGACAGAACAGATGTTTTCTGTTTTAAGTGGTGTGTGTCTTTTTTTTCTCACTTGTCATGTTGTAATAAGCATTGATTTAGCAAATGTTTAATTTTGAGAAACATAACACACACTTTTGGAGGTTGTCACTTCATGTTGCTTAATATCACAAGACTTCCACTCTGAACTGAATTTTGAAAACTTGAAAGTTCTAAAAGTGAGAATAGCTCCAAAAGTAATTTCTCCATATAGTCCTATGTTTTTTAAATTAATATGTAGCTGAATCAATTGCTGTACCATATTTTACATAACTGGAATAGTTTAAAGCTTAAACAAAAAGTTAAACTATAAAGTTTTATTTATTTCTGTTAGTTATGTGTACTTTGCATGTTTAGGTTGCTGCTTCATGTGCATGCACATAACATTTTTTTCATGTATGACTGTATGAGCTCCGTTACGATATTTTGTTTTATAAGTTCTATTTCAAAAATGTCTGAACAAGGGCCTCCCTGGTGGCGCAGTGGTTGAGAGTCCGCCTGCCGATGCAGGGGATACGGGTTCGTGCCCCGGTCCGGGAGGATCCCATATGCCGTGGAGTGGCTGGGCCCGTGAGCCATGGCCGCTGAGCCTGCGTGTCCGGAGCCTGTGCTCCGCAACGGGAGAGGCCACAACAGTGAGAGGCCCGTGTACCGCAAAAAAAAAAAAAAAAAAAAAAAAAAAAATGTCTGAACAAGATGGAGAAGTGCCTTTATCAATAAGAAAGAAGTGATACTAATTATGTGACAATGATATAGAACATAAGTATTATTTTCATATGCTACTGATTGAAATCACTGGACACTCATTGACCTTTCAGTTCTTTTCCATAGCTGAGTCCTTTAGAGCCTGTGAATACAGTAATTGATGTTGATTTCCTATTTGCTTTACTTCCAAAGAAGCTTAGAATCAAATATGTGACCCCTTTCTATTAACTGAAAAGTATCGGTGGCATGTGTACTTCTGTACTCAGCCCTATGCTTTCCTGAATATATTTAATCTTTGTTTTTTTTAACCTGAATATATTTGCTATATTTATTATTGTAAGCCATCTAAAACCAATTCTTCAAGTATTTTTATATAAATATATAAATGTACTAATACATTCAAATATACCAAAGTATATAAATGATTGCTAGAATACATTTTACTTATTGTATAATTTTGCCAATTATACTGTGGGAAATACTGACCTTTTATAGAAAATACACACACAGTGGATATAATCCACATTTAAAGATTAAAAAACATCATGGGGGTATAAATTCAAGATGGCAGAATAAAAGACCATGGAACTCACCTCGTCCCACAAATCCATCAGAAATATATCACAAATGGAACAGTTCCCACAGAACACCTACTGAACACTAGCAGAAGGCCTCAAACACCTGAAAGGACAAGAAAGATTTCCACATAACCGGGTAGGACCAAAAAAAAAAAAAAAAAAAAAACGAAGGAGGAAGCAGGGATGAGACCTGCACTCCTGGGAGGGAGCTGAAAAAGAGGAGTGTTCCTGCACCCTGAGAAGATCCCTTCACTGGCAGGGAGATCAGCCCGGGCAGAAAGGGAGCTTCAGAGGCTCAAAGGAGTGCACAACAGCAGGTTTGTGGTAGGTAGGACAGAGAGACACCTGCACAGACAGTCCTTGCCACTGCCCTGTGTGCCCCAACTTAAGACACACGTCCTCTGGTATGGGCAGGGGCTGGGTGCTGAAAGTTGAGGTTTAGAGGACAGACCCAGGGAGAGGACTGCTTTTTGCTGCATGGAGACAACTTGAACGTTCTGGAGTGTGGAGGCCCCACTCAATATCCATTGCAGGCTCTGGTCAGCACAACATCAGTCAGTCACACCTCCTGTCAAGGGGATAACAGCCAGCATACACTGAGGAAAGAGGTGGCAGGCATCCACACTAAAAACAGCCCTCACACCAAAAAATATTAAACCCACGCAGGCAACACAGGGATTCTCCCACATAAAGCTCTCCAAGATCACAGTACGTAATTGTTTCTCCTAAACTCATAAAGCAAGAGGAATATAAGTAAAATGAAGAAGCGGAAGAAGCACTCCTAATTAAAAGATAAAGAGAATTCCCCTGAAAGAACAAACAATGAAAAAGATCTCTTCAGTCTAATAGACACTGAGTTCAAAATGGAGGTGGAATTAAGGAATTAAGAAGGACTATTGATAGAAATGCAGATTACTGTAAAAATAAATTACAAACTATAATGAGGAGCAAAGAAAAATTTAAAAATTCACTCAGTGAGATGAAAGCTGAGCTTAAGGCAATGAATAGCAGAATGGATAATGCAGAAGGACAAATAAGTGATCTGGAAGATAGAATAACAGAAATCACCCAATCAGAACAGCAGACAGAAGGTCAAATGAAATCAATATGAGACCTATGGGATAATGTAAAGTGTGCCAATCGATGCATAACAGGGATTCCAGAAGTTGAAGAATGAGAAAAGGAGACTGAAAATATATTTGAAGCAATTATGGCTGAAAACTTCCCAAACCTAAAGAAGGAAACAGATATCCAAGTATAAGAAGCACAGAGGGTCCCAAACAAGATAGACCCAAACAAACCTACACCAAGACATATTATAATAAAAATGGCAAAAGTTAAAGAGAAGATTCTAAAGACAGCAAGAGAAAAACAGAGTTAATTACAAGGGAACTCCCATAACGCTATCAGCTGATTCCTCTACAGAAATGTTGCAGGCCAGAAGGGGGTGACAAAATATATTCAAAACCCTGAAAGGGAAAAACCTGCAACCTAGGATACTCTACCTAACAAAATTAAAATTTAGAAGAGAAGGAGAGAGAAAGAATTTTTCAGACAAGCAAATACTAAAAGAATACAGCAAAACTAAACCTAGACTAAATGAAATATTGAAAGGTCTTCTCTAAATAGAAAAGAAATAAGAATCTACAGGGAAGAGAAAATCACAATTGGAAAGTAAATCACTTAAATAAGCCACTACACAGATTAAAAAAATATTTTTTTAATTCTGTGAAAGTGATGATAACTACAATGAACAGCAAAAGGATGAACATGAAAATGTAAAAGAGCCCATCAAAATCATGATATATGGGGGAAGAGAGTGAAAAAATGTAGATTTTTTTTTTTCTAGAATGTGTTTGAGCCTATATGACTATCAGTCTAAGGTAAGTAGATATAGGAAAAGGTTAACATACTTGAAAAATAGTGTAACCACAAATCAGAAACATTCAAAAGAGTCACACACACAAATAAAGAGAACATAAGCATGATACCAAAAAAAAAAAAAAATCATCAAAACACAAAAGGAAAAAGAAAAAGAAAGGGGCAAAAAAGAAATATAAAATCAATGGGAAAACAAGGTTTAAAATGGCAATAAATCCATATCTATCAACAATTATCTTAAATGTCAATGGATTAAATGCTCCAATCAAGACACAGTGTGGCAGATTGAATAAAAAATTATTAAAAAATTAAAAAAACAAAACAAAAACAAGAGTCTACAATATGCTGCCTACAAGAGAACCAATTTAGGGCAAAGGACACATATAGATTCAAAGTGAGGGAATGGAAAAAGATATTTCATACAAAAGGAAATGACAAGAAAACAGAGGTTGCAAGTCTCATATCAGACAAAAGAGACTTTAAAACAAATGCTGTAAAGAAAGGTAAAGAGGACACTATATAATGATAAAATGATCAGTACAAGGAGAGGACATTACACTCATTAACATATATACACCAGTATAGGAGCACCCAAATACATAAAACAAATACTAACAGACATAAAGGGAGAAATTAATGGGGATACGATAGCAGTAGGAGCCTTTAACACCCCACTCACATCAATGGACAGATCTTTGAGACAGAAAATCAATAAGGCAACAGAGATCCTAAATGATAGAATAGAACAGTTAGACTCAATTAACATTTTCAGGACATTACATCCAAAAAGAAGCAGAATACACATTCTTTTCAAGTGAACATGGAACATTCTCCAGGATTGACCACATACTAGGGAAAAAAACAGGCCTCAACAAATTTAAAGAGAATAGAAATTATTTCAAGTATCTTTTCTGACCACAACAGCATGAAACTAGAGACCAACTACAGAAAAAGAAATGAGAAAAAAAAACCAAAAAACAAAAAAGCAATCACTTGGAGACAAACGATATGCTACTAAAAAACTAATGGGTAAACAATGAAATCAAAGGAGAAATTAAAAATGCCTTGAGGCAAATTACAATGAAAACACAACCATGCAGAATCTATGGGATGCAGCAAAAGCAGTTCTTAGAGGGAAGTTCATAGTGATACAGGACTTCTTTAAGGAAAAAGAAAAATCTCAAACAATCTAACCCACCACCTAAAATAATTAGGAAAAGAAGAACAAACAAAACCTAGAGTCAGTAAAGGAAGGAGGTAATAAAGATCAGAGAGGAAATAAATAAAATAGAGATTAAAGAAAAACAATAAAAAAAATCAATAAAACCAAGAGCTGGTGATTTGAAAGGGTAAACAAAATTGACAAACCTCTGACCAAGCTCACCAAGAAGAAAAGAGAGAGGACCTAAATAAACAAAATAAGAAATGAAAGAGGAGAAATCACAACGGATACTTCAGAAATACACACACACACAAAATAAGAGAATACTATGAATAATTATATGCCAACAAATTCAACAACTTAGAAGAAATGGACAACTTTCTAAAAACATACAGCTGACCAAAACTGAATCAAGAAGAAATAGGTAACATGAACAGACCAATCACCAGAAGTGAAATAGAATCTGTAAAACAAAACAAAACAAAAACAAACAACTCCCTGCAAACAAAAGTCCAGGGCCATATGGCTTCACAGGCAAATTCTACAAAACATACAAGGAAGAACTTAGACTGATCCTTCTCAAACCCTTCCAAAAGATTGACGAGGAAGGAATACTCCCAAAGACAGTCAGTGAAGCCACCATCACCCTGATACCAAAACCAGACAAAGACACTACCAAAAAAGAAAATTACAAGCCAGTATCTTTGATGACTATACATGCAAAAATTCTCAACAAAATATTAGCAAACTGAATCCAACAACACATAAAAAAGATCATACACTGTGACCAAGTTGGATTCATCCCTGGGTCACAAGGATGGTTCAGCATATTCAGATCAATCAGTATGATACAGCTCATCTACAAAAGAAAAGACAAAAACCACATGATCATCTCAATAGATGCAGAAAAAGCATTCAATAAAATCCAACATTCATGATAAAAACTCTTACCAAAATGGGTGTATAGGGAACATATCTCAACATAATAAAAGCTACTTATGGCAAACCACAGCCAGTATAATATTCAACAGTGAAAAGCTGAAAGCCTTCCCACTAAAATCTGGAATAAGACAAGGATGCCCACTGTCACCACTTCTCTTCAACATAGTATTGGAAGTCCTAGCCACAGCAATCAGACAAGAAAAAGAAATAAAACTTTTTCAAATTGGTAGGGAAGAGGTAAAATTGTCATTATGACATGATACTGTATGTAGAAAACCCTGAAGACTCCACACAAAATGTACTAGAACTGATAAATGAATTCAGCAAGGTAGCAGGATACAAGATTAACATACAGAAATTGGTTCCATTTATTTATACTAACAATGAAATATCAGAAAGACAATGCGAACAAACAATCCCTTTTAAAATCACAACAAAAATAAAATAAAATAAAATACTTAGTAATAAACCTCACCAAGGAGTTAAAAGACATATGCTGAGAACTACAAAACATTAATAAAGGAAATTGAAGATGATTCAAAGAAATGGAAAGGTATCCCATGCTCTTGGATTAGAAGAATTAATATTGTTAAAATGGCCATACTATCCAAAACAATCTACAGATTTAATGAAATCTCTATCAAATTACCCATGACATTTTTCACAGATCTAGAACAAATTATTCTATAATTTATATGGAATCATAAAAGACACAGAATTGACGAAGCAATTCTGAAGAAAAAGAACAAAGCAGGAGGCATAACCCTCCCAGACTTCAGACAATACTACAAACCTACAGTAATCAAAACAGCATGGTATTGGCACAAAAACAGACATATGGATCAATGGAACAGAATGGGAAGTCCAGAAGTAAACCCACACACCTATGGACAGTTACTCTCTGACAAAGGAGGCAACAATATACAATGGGGAAAAGACAGACACTCTAGCAAGTTGTATTGGGAAAGTTGGACAGCCTCATTAAATCAGTGAAGTTAGAACACTTTCTCACACCATATACAAAAATAAGCTCAAAATGGGTTAAAAACTTAAATATAAGACCTGACACCATAAAACTCCTAGAAGAGATCATAGGCAAAACATTCTGACATAAATCATACCAACATTTTCTTTGGTCAGGCTTCCAAGGCAATAGAAATAAAAGCGAAAATAAACAAATGGGACCTAATCAAACGTACAAGCTTCTGTACAGCAAAGGAAACCATAAACAAAATGAAAAGACAACCTACAGACTGAGAGAAAATATTAGCAAATGATGCAACCAACAAGGGTTTCATTTCCAAAATATGCAAACAGCTCATACAACTCAATAACAACAACAACAACAACAAAACAACCCAATAGAAAAATGGGCAGAAGACCTAAACAGACATTTCTCCAAAGAAGATACACATATGGCCAATAGGCACATGAAAAGATGCTCATCATTGCTAATTATTAGAGAAAGGCAAATCACACCAATCAGAATAGCTATCATTAAAAAAGTCTACAAATAATAAATGTTGGAGAAAGTGTAGAGAAAAGGGAATCCTCTTACACTGTTGGTGGGAATGTAAATTGGTGCAGCCATTATGGCAAACAGTATGGAGGTTCCTCAAAAAACTAAAAACAGAGTTACCATATGATCTAGCAATCCCATTCCTGGGATATACCCAGATAAAACTATAATTTGAAAAGATACATGCACTCCTATGTTCATAGCAGCAGTGTTTACAATAGCTAACACATGGAAACAACCTAAATGTCCTTTGACAAATGAATAAAGAATACACACACACACACACACACACACACACACACACATATGCACAATGGAATATTACTCAGCCATCAAAAAGAATGAAATAATGCCATTTGCAGCAACAGAGATGGACCTAGAGATGATTATACTAAGCAAAGTAACTCAGAAAGAGAAGGACAAACACCATATGATATCACTTATATGTGGAATCTAAAATACAACACAAATTAACATATCTACAAAATGGAAACAGACTCACATAGAAAAAACATACTTGTGTTGTCATGGGGGTTGGGAGAGGGAAGGATTGGGAGCTTGGGATTAGCAGATGCAAACTTGTATATATAGGATGGATAAACAACAGGTCCTACTGTATAGCACAGGGGACTATATTCAATATCCTGTGGTAAACCAGAATGGAAAAGAATATGCAGAAGAATATACATTTTAAAATAAAATGCTAAGATCGATCTACTGTGTATCAAGGTTCACCTTTATTGAGATATTTGCCCTACAATTTACTTCACTTTACCTTACAAATAGAACTTGAAAAATGCCATTGATCAGATGTAAGATGTGAAAAATAGGAGAATGAAAACAGGTTACTGAGTTAAATTACATTTAAGGGAAAGAAATCTACCCTCTTCTATCAACCTCTGTATTTGAAAACATTTACTTAATAAGTTTTTTATAAGAAATTATGGAAACCACTCATTTTTAATTATGAAATATTTAAAATAAAGTGACTAATTTTCTTTAAGAATTTGAAAGTTAAATCAATATTTTAGATCTGCAATAAAATACATATTTTATTCTTCACCTAATACACACAGTTTTAAAATCCTACCTCATATGTTTTTAAATCTCTTAGTTCATTTATTTTAGCTCATTTATCTTTTAGTTGAGTGTTATTCTTAACATATTATGTTTGGGGCATTTATATATTGAATTTCTTTATCCTTGCCCTGTGTAGTTTACAAGCTAAACATTGCATCAATTGATTATCTCTAATACGGGAGATAACCACTCCATTTATGAACTTAAGGTGACATAATTTAAATTGAACAATAATTTGACAATGGTATAGATACCAAAGCATATTACGTATTAATCACATGGATGAGCACGTTGTCAAGCGAGGGAGTTACAGATACATACCACAAATGCCAGGCAAGGTTTATTGGGAGAAACCTACAAACAGAGAAGTAGAGTGTATGCATCATATTAACTCAAATTATTTAGTTTAGTCCAGGCATAGATGGCCAGTGCACCTGTAGAGAGGGGCCTTGCCCAGGTGATGCTTAACTTACTTATAGATTGGGGACAATGGAAGCCCTTGGTAAGAAAAGTGACCTTATTAGAAGGAGACAACCTCTGGAACCCAGTGGCTGGCATCAGCCTGTCCTTTTGAGATAATTCAGACCTCCTTTGCCAGTTCTTTGTTTAGACACCAAGAGTGGAAAGGAAATGAACCTGTTCTCTAATCAGTGCACATGAAGATTCTTCATGGTATTCTGGTACCACCTTTTCCTCTTCAAGTGTAGAGACTATTCATGTTCTAGACTGTCAGATATGTCATTCCTGAGTAATTTTATATCTCTCACTGAGAGGAAAAGGTGGTAAACCTGTTATTACTCCCAATGCTATGATTCTTCAGAAACTCTTTGTATTCAAACAGTATAAAAACATTATAAATCTTCTTACCTCTGAAGTTACCTAATATAATTTATATTATTAAGGTTAAATCATTCCTCATGACACTGAATCATCCATTAGACTGCTCATGAATATTGGCTTCTAATGGCTCTCTCAAAGGCTATAATTGTGTTTTGTTGATGATGAACAAAAATGCAGGTCTCTCCTAGATTATATAGGAAACTGCAAATGATGTTTTTTCCTCATCATGTTAGATTTGCCATTTAGAATTTTATAATGTAAATATAAAACAACACACTTTTCAACTATGTCTTCTCTTGGGCATTTCAGGCTATAATCACTGCATTGGAGTGTTGCTGACATCCCTACCTTCCACACCACTACTGCCAGGGAGGGTTGGAAAGGGGTCTGTGGGCAGAGTGAGAAAAGCTATTTCATTCACACAAGGAATGTTTGTCCTTTGTCCAACATGTCTGAAGACCAAATTAAGAGAGTACAACTTCACCATATAAGACAGAGGCAAAAGAAAACATTGATTGTAAGCATCCATTGGGCTGTGGAACGATGGTCTTAAAAGTTTTAGAAGGAGATAGGGATACACACTCTTAGAAGACCACCTGTCATGTTGTGTAGGTTCTACAGTGGTGTTGATGTCGCTGGCAAAGTGTGAATAAAATAAAACCTACTGCCGCCCCACTGTCGTTGGGGACTATAGCTCAGAGGTAGCACTCTGTTGGGAATATGGACAGGAAATAGACAACACATGCTCAAGCTCACAGGTCAGTGATTAAACCATTGATAGCCAAGAGAGCTGATCTCATCCAGTATGACATGGGTTAGGATCACCCCAAATCAGTATGTCAGCAGCATTCCGGTGTCCCAAATTCTCATGATTCTGTAAAATAAATATTTTGCTGGTCAGTGGAAGTGATTCTCTTACCAGGCTGCCCTCCTGGAACTGGAATCAGCCAAGGGGCCCTGAGATGACCCCATAGACTTGCGTCCTGGATGTCCTCAGGATATCTGGTTGAACTCACATGGGTGGGGTGAAGAAAGTGCCCCAACGTGGACTAATAGAGTACAGGTCTAAGATCAAGTTCTCAGAACCCTGCCCACCCCCAAACCTGCCTGGATGATGCTTCTGGCCCTAGGCAATCCAGAGCATGAGAGGAGGACTTCAACCAAGGAAAGCACTCTAAGCACAGGGGTCTCTCAGAGCACTGGCACCCACATCTCCTCTAATGCTAAGGAAGGATATTGTACTGTTCTCTCTGTGGAAGTTGAGAAACCCCATATAAAAGATTTTCTGATATCAAAGTTTGGGGAATTCCCCCAAAAATGGTTATGCACCCACTGTGAAGCTATGCCAATAAACAAAGCATGTTCCTACACATAGAACAATCAACCTTTTATATAGTTGCTCACTGTTCAATGTGAATAAATCATCAATAATCAAAGGTATTTGAGGAAACTTCCTATTTGAAAAAAAGCAGGAAAAACTAATTCAAATAATTTGAAGGAAATAAACAATATAGGGAAACTGAATACTTCAAAGTTGCAATATTGAGTTTACTCAGAAAAACACACACCAAAACTGTTGCATAAAAACAAATAGAATATAAACAAATATAAACACACAGCAAAACTGTTGCATAAAAACAAATAGAAAAAAGAATATAAACAAATATATAAAAAAGAATACTTTCACTTGTATGGGAGAGCCCATACAAGTAAAAATAATAGCATATGCATAATAAAATGAATAAAAAGAAGGAAAAAGGATAATTTTTTCAAAAAATAGAACTCCAAAGACAAAAAGATAACAAAATAAAAGAGAGCAAAAGGGGGAAAATGCTATGAAATGAAAAGTTTAACAAAGAGAGCCAATGTCCACTTGAAAGGAATTCCTATTAGGAAACAGAATGAAGTAAATTAACAATTAATAATAATAGAATACAATTTGTCACTTCCAAAGGACATGAATTTCCAGATTGAATTGAAAAAGACTTATGTCAAAGCATATTAGTAGGAAATATCAGAAGAAAAGGAATAAAGAAAAGCTCTTTAAAACTTTCTAGCTTGCAAACAAGCCAGAAGTAAAAATTTAAAAAAATATATTGACAGGATTGGCACTCAGAGTAGTAACAGTTCTACTTCCAGCAATACTGGCTTAAGTTTTTGAAGAACAAGCCTTCTATCCAGAGCAATGAGAAAAGCTGTGCACACACACACACACACACACACACACACACACACACATATCTAGTTGATGACATTAGGATAACATCAAAGCAACCTCAGATTTCCATTAGGACCCTAAAGAGCTAAGTGCCATGCGAAAGAGCAAACAGGAAATAAATTAGTCCTCAAAAAGAGTAAAAGCCAGCTCTGTTATAGTTAAAAGCTAAGACAAGACAAATAAAGAGTGCCCCTACAATAACAAAGCAAAATTAAATCTTTCCTTGAGAAAGCTATCCAGAGCCTCAAATTACCTCTATAGTTTTTTATACCCAATGGCCATATTCAATGAAAAATTATCATTCATGTCAGAAGACAATGAAAAAATAAGCAAAAATCAAGAGAGAGGGAAAAAAACCCGAAATGGCAATAGAAATAGGACCACAGGTGTTGCATGTATTGAAGTTATCAGACGTTGGGTTTAAAGTAACTATTATTCACATTTTCAAGAAAAATAGCTGACAGGAATCCACAAAAAGAAAAAAAAATCAAATTGAAATTTTATACATAAAAATATAGCTGAAATTAAGAACTTAATAAAATGGGAGATTAAACTAGCAGAAGAGATAACTAGTGAATTAGAATAATGATTTTGAAGCAAAGAAAGGAAAAAGAGGCAACAGGACGCAGTGAAAATTTCTAACATGCATATAATTGTAGTCCTAGAAAGAGAACAGAGAGAATGGGATCAATGCAATACTTGATGCTTTACTGAATTTGATAAGAATTTTGCAAAAGATTGAAGATGAGAGGTATGATCATGATGCTATTTAAAGGACCTAGCAAAAGAACAACTGTGGAGAAGGCCTAGAAACAACCATTCCAGATCATTGCGGGAAGACAACCAGTTTCATGGTCAATGATTCTGAGAAAAATGAAAAGTGAAGTCAACTCTTACATTGTACCTAATATGTACCTAATGTGTCTGTATTGACAGTACATTTTTTTCCCAGAAATTCTGGAATTAAACTGGCAAAAAGAATTTATAAAACTAAGCAAATTAAGGAAGAGTCAATTATTAACTCCAAGAAAAGTAATATTGTATGAGAAAGAAATGTCATCATCTATGGATCATTGCTTTTCTTGGAAAAAGAGGGAGAGAAGTGTGTCTTAAGGACATGATATACCAAAAAGTTAAATTCTCCTATTCCTTAGTAAATAGTTCACATTGAATGTCTAAAAATAAAAATAAGAAATAACAATATAAGCATATTATTTTGAGGTTTGGAAGAAAATGTCAAAAAATAATTATTTGTTTTATTTTGGTGAAAGGGAAACGAGGGAAAAATATACAAAGTAGACTATGCTGGGGGAACATGATCTCTGTTGCTCTTGTAAGCTTTGTAGTATATAACATATATAAATAGTAGTATATATTTATATGATGTGTGTATAATATAGTAAATATGTTTTATATATGTTGTATATAGTAGTATATACTATAAATTACATTACAGTTTATATTCACATTAAAAAAGTAGAATATATATAACTTATTTATAAATAGTATTCTCATAAATTAGAAAGTACAGTAAAATAGTGTATTTAGAATTCTACATATTGGTAACAGGTAGATCTAGGATTGTGTGCCAGCTGTTTCTCTTTCTCACTGTATGAATTGGGCAGGTTAGTTAACCTCTCTATGTCTCCATCTTATCCCCTGTAAGTGAGTAACAATGGTCCTTACCTTGTCCGTTTTTTAAAAGGCTCCTGATAAGTGCTCAATAAGTGCTAGTTATTATATTTTGTAAATTAATAGAAGTAAAATAGTAGAAGTGATTATAGTAATACTAGGAAATAAGACTATTTTAGTTGTTTAACATTAACTGTATGTGTTTTGCAAGTTGTCAAATTAATATCTAGTGAATATGGTTCATTGCTAATAGCTTTCTTTGCTCTCCTCTTTATGCCTCCTTTCTCTCAAATGTATGTTTGAGTTTTGTAAATGGCTCATAATCTTGACTCTGCAGTTAATGTCTACATTTAAACCTTGAGCATTCTTTAAATTGACAGTGCCACATCCCAACCATCCCATGATATGCTGTACTCCAGAATTTATAAGTGGGCTGACATCTTTAGTCCTAGGATTGAGGGAAAAAATAAAGAGCTGTACCAGTCTGTATCTGTGACATCACTACTCTTCAACTCACATGTAACTACATTCCATTTGCATTTTCTACCTGTCCCATTTATTTGGCAAATAGTGATTAATGTAAAGTAATTTAAACTAAAAGTTTAAGCAAAATCACAATATCATAAAAGCACTTGAAGTAATTAAATTGTTTCCTTTATTGCAAATTTTATTTTATACCTTCCCAATTATCATCTTCATTGACAACATAATCAGGACTTAATGCTGAGTTGCTATTAATTTTTAATGCTTCTTATGTTGTTTAATGCAGTGTATAATTTGGCACTGAATCTTTTAGTAGAACTAAGCTTTGACATCCTCTGCCATCATTCATATAAAACTAATGTTTTTAATCAATTAACACCCCTCTACCTCCCACCGCTACCTGCATTTCATCTTAGAATGTATATAGCAATGTAGATTGTTTAATTATTTAATATTTATAAATGGGATTTCACTTTTAGAAAAGATAGTGAAATTTTCTCCCAGGATTAAAAAAAATACATAGTTATAAAATATTATAGCTGGAACTAACTTGACTTCTCAACAAATTTTCAGCTGTAGACATTTTCTGTTAATCAAATGGCATCTAACTGCTCTAGGTGAAGCCAAATATTTAGAATAAGAGTCTGTTCTTTTAGAAAAAAGTATATCATTGTGAAGTTATAGGTCACTTAAATCCTCAGAAGAGTTTTTACCAACATGGTGCTTGGGCACCAGCTTTCCTGTGAATTTCTCCCTGAGTTAAGGATGCATTTCCTAAGGCTTAGTGTATTAAGACCAGCTAATGTTTTCAAATGGGTACATAGCTCCCATTCCCTTGGGAATATGTGGGTGCCTGTCTAGCCAGGATTTCAAATACTGATAGAGAATCATAATTAGAGTATAACTGCAGTTTCATGAATATTCAGTCACTCCATGAAAAGAATGAACTTGAGCCATAGATCAATTATATGAAAGTTGATAAGCTCCTTTAGCAAATATGATATTTTCAGGGAACAAATTCAGGTGCGAGGGAAATGTCATTTTCTTTCATTTTTTTCCTTATAATTCAAATTAATCATTCTGTGTGGTATCAGAAAATTTAATGTAGTCCATTTTTTTCTCAGTTGTTTTAGGTTTAAACCCCATCATAGCCTGCTCTCATTTTTTCTGTTCTCATCTTCTCTTCCATGAGATGGCATTTCAAACCCAAGATGGGTGGGGTGGTGGTGTTTCCATGACTTGCACAATGCTATGGCCTGAAGGAAGGTCCCAGCACCACTTTTTCATCCCCCATGATGTAATTCACCCACTAGGTCTTTGTCTTGTCTGATTATGAAAGGATGATATCTGCTGCCAAGGAGTCCAGGTCCCCACTTGGTCACTAGCTCTGCTGTCCACTCTAGCATTGGAGGATCAACCTCCTTGCCCCAATCTAAGATATGTTTGGGATAATGCAACCTTCCATGCTGTTCAAAACCACACAGGAAAGAAAAAAAAAAAGCTGCTCACTAAAACATACTGGGTTTACATGTAGGTTATGAAAGACTCTCTTGGGTTCTTTAGATGGCAGTTCTTTTTTCTTTTTTTACTGGAGTATAGTTGATTTAATTTTTTTGGAGTATAGTTGATTTACAATGTTGTGTTAGTTTCAGATGTACAGCAAAGTGAATCAATTATACATATACATATATCTACTCTTTTTCTGTTTGATTTTTAGATTATTTTCCCATGTAGGACATTACAGAGTATTGAATAGAGTCCCCTGTGCTATATGGCAAGTTCTTATTAGTTATCTATTTTATACATAGTAGTATGTATGTGTCAGTCCCAGTCTCCCAAGTTATCCTTCCCCCCTTTATCCCCTGGTAACCATAAGTTTGTTTTATACATCTGTGACTCTACTTCTGTTTTGTAAATAAGTTCATTTGCACCCTTTTTTTTTTAGATTCCACATACAGTATAAGTGATATATGATATTTGCTTTTCTGCATCTGACTTACTTCACTCAGTATGACAATCTCTAGGTCCATCCATGTTGCTGCAAATGGCATTATTTTGTTCTTTTTTATGGCTGAGTAATATTCCATTGTATATATGGATCATATCTTCTTTATCCTTTCCTCTTTTGATGGACATTTAGGTTGCTTCCATGTCCTTTTTTCTCATATCCTGAATGATGGGGGCCTCTGTGGGTTGTGTGCCCCACAAGAGGTGAAGCATGACTCATCTCTACTCTTAAATTCTCAAAACTATCAGGGAGTTGTATCCTACTTCCCAGCTAACTCTAGGTGTCCTACAGGATACAAAACTTCTGAGCATAACCCTTTTATGCTCTACTCCAACTCAACTCCCTCTCTAGCTTATAGGAGTTTGTTTAGGTGAAAGATGTCAGTGTCAAGCACGGTAAAGAGAAAACAAAGAAACAAATAAAACCCCACAAGTCTGCTAATGTCTCTCCATTTCACAAAGCCACAGTTTGGAAGTTATGCTCAGGATTAATATCCTAGGAATGTGTTGAAAGGTGATTGAGTGTTTCGATTAGAAATTGCCCCATGGACCATATCATGTCTTATTCACGCCCTAGTCTCTCCAGACTCTGTTTAACCAACATTCACACAGTCCACAAAGTCTTCCTTCCCATCTGACCAATCCTGTTGCCTCGTAACTGTTTACTTTCACTGTCCCCTAAACTCGCATTACCTGTGTTCCCTTTTTAGAGCTCAAGCATAGTGCTTTGTATATAGAAATCTGTTAATATGTGTCTGTATTATTGTATAAATGAATATTGTACAAGAGCCTGTTGAATATATTGTAAGTGGAATGTTGTTTATTTAAATTTTTATTATTTAAAATTCAGGTTGCAAAGTTTAAAAACAATTAGCTTTAGGGTGTTTCAGGTGAAGAACTTGGTCAGAGTCCTTTTGGTAGAAGTACAAGGTGTAAAGGGTGGTTTGGAGTTGAGAGGCAAGAATAGAAACACAGGTAAAACTGAGATTATGATGGTTCATAGGTCAAGGTTAAGAGCGAGGGAGCAGGTTCAAGAGAGTCAAAATTTAGTTTCTAGTCAGACCTTTGGGCTTATGGAGAACACTGGCTTTATTAACTTAGTGTAACATGATGATTAAAAATATTCCAACTGCTCATTCTGAGGTCAACCAGGCATGTATACAAATCCTCATTTACCCCTTATGACTTTGTAAACTTAAGTTGTTTTAACTTTCTGGATTCTCTTTCTGTAAAATACTAATACTAAGAGGAATTACATAGTAGGATTCATAATGGAGCTCTTTAGGTACCTCCTCAGAAAGCAAATTTATCTGTATCTTTCATATTTTATTTTGTGGATTCTTTGGAGATACCATGAAGTGAGTGAGTAATTCTCCTCCAGCTGATTATAATTTCTCCTGAGCCTACTCATCTGAAGTTCTAGCTCCAATGCAGATTTCCTAAAGCTAATGGAAGTTAAACTCAGGGACCTATATGTGCACAAGCTCTATCCAAAGACCTGAGAGGGAACTTAGCAATATGTCTACATGGTTGTGATTTGTTAATTTTCAGAACTAAGATATCCTTTATATTGTTTTTCATAGTGCCTCCTACCCCATGGTCCAGGACCCACATAATCTGATTCTACCCATGAACCAGGCTCTTTTTGTCGAGGCTACCTTAGTCTTCAAGATATCCTTCCAGGTCAGAATCTTGGGCAACCACAAGCTGACATTATTTCAAGGACCAATCCATGTACTTCAAGTGTGAAGTGACACTGCTCCACCATTTTTCTCAATGTCTAGAGGAAGCACATAATTTTCTCTGGTCAGTACCTTCTCCTCAATCCCACTGGGTTGTATTGGGTCCATGAATCACTGGGAATGGTCTTCCTAATGCTATTCCTCACTACTCCTCCTTTATAGTCTGAGGGTGGGGGCCAACTGAAGAGCACATAACAGATTTTCGGACACCTCCTTTGTAAGTCCTGCCTTGGACATGTAGCATATCACATCAGAAAGTGGAAGGCACTTAAGGTGTTAGGGCCTCAGATGAACTGAGTGAGGATGCAAACATTTTAGCAACTGTTGTACATGTACAAAACTTGACGAAGACCTAGATGACAGTGAGAGTTCAAAAAAAATAAAATTAGCAATTATCATTGTCAGAATGCCTGCCAGAACTGGCCCTGGATGTATTAATGACTCTATACTCCTGAAATGATGTCTTAAACATTGAGACAGGTCTTTCAGGGAATTAAAGAAAAAAGGCAGGAAAAAATGAATAAACGAGCTGTCATATGTATGGTATTAATTTTTAAAAGATTAAAACAATTTATCTTTGCTTGAATAAACTGAAAATAATATTGCAAGCAGAAACAGTCATATTTCTAATTTTGGGGTATATAATCTACAATTATTTTAGATTGAGGAATTCTATATTCCAAAGTTGATTCACAACGTATTTTTTGAAATTTTTAAAACATTTTCTTTCTGATAAAGTTTAGATTAATGTAATTTAACTGCATTTAACTATTGTAATTTGCACCTTCCCTCTAATAAAAATAGGGCTTCAACTGCACAGGCACCAAATTTAATTTTCTATTGTTTCTGTTTTAGGTAAAATGTAAAGCTATAGTATTCCTTAATTGCATAAAGTTAAGCATATGTAAATTCATAGAAATATGACTTTTATAGAGCAAAGGAAATTGAGGCAGCCAGAAAATAAGTAGGTAGATTAGACTTAATAAGCAGTAATAACGTTTATTTCACTCCCTACCCCTTGTAGTTTAGCACAATATTCTTTAACATAAAACAAAAGATATGAGTGGGTTGTTTACTTGCTTGGTATTTCATACTCTAAGGAGAAATATATGCAGCTAATTACTATGCTCAGAAAAGAAAACCATTCACATAGAAAATGAAATTTGAAAAACAATGTGCATATATTTTAGCTCTAATAGTTTAAGAAAGAACTTGCACATCATTTTTCTTAAGGTGTGAGATACAGGTTTTTGAGGGTTTATATTCTCCATAAGTTATGTTGTCTATTGTATGTGTGGATGTCTTTAAATGTTAAAAAAATGCTATATTTTATTTTGCATGTTTGAGTTATAGCACAAATTTTCTTCAGTTGTATTTTATATACATTTGCCTCTCATTTTATGATACTTAAATAGGACAGAGATAAGAGATCCAAGTAAAAGAAGTTCTGTACCAATTTAAAAAATTAAGCAAAAATAGAAATCAACCTGTAACTGAGGGTATGAATTCCTAGGGGAAATAAAGATGATGATAACCATGGTCATGATAGGAAAGACTAATAATAATAACCATGTTGCTTATATTTCAAGTTTTGCCAAATTTTCTTTCCTTTAAGATACTACAACTCTTTATGAGAATCTTGCTCTGTTATTGTAATCTGGCTATGTGAGATCACAGGTCCCGCCCCGGAAGAAGAAACGTAAGTCAGACCTCATTAAATATACCATTCCAATTCCCTGGCTACAGATATCAGTTCAGGACACATCTACCAACAGGCCAGAATTCCCTAGTTCTTTTGAGAAGCTTCAAAAAATATTATTTATCATCTGGAAATTTCTAGCAATAAAGGCAAAATAGTCACAAGCTGCTGGAGTTCAGTGTTCCCACCATGAGAAGAAAGCTTGCTTAATGAAGCCAGCAAAGAGGGAATGAGGACCTGGAGATAGAGGAAGAAAGCTCGATACACCCTAATGATAGTTTGAGATCTAGATTCAGTAGAGCCTGGAGCTGACTGTATTCTCTGGATTTTTAATCTATTTGAATAGATCAATTCCTTTTTGGCTTAATCGTGTTTGAGTTGAGTTTCTTACACTTGCAGTGAAAATGGTTGTCCTGATGAGGGGACACTTAATTTGGGTCTAGAACTGTGTCAAGTGCTTATGGAGATTGTCACATTGAATATCATAAGTCTTGAGTTAAAGTTGGGAAAATGTAAACAAAGTGATTTACTCAAAGATCCTTAACTGATCAAAGGAGGGGAAAAGTAGGGGAAAAGTCCGATTTGTGAAAATACACTCTTAACGGTCAGATGGAATGAATAAATTATCAACGAATGACAGCTTCTGTGACCTTTTATCTCTGCATTTCTATAATACTAATGTGAAACAACCATATTATATTTCTTGCATCTTGTAGATGTCCTTTCATTCGTCTTCCTTTCTTCATTTTAGTTAATGGGAATTGTCATTATCCTTACTTTAAAATCCCTGAAGCTTTTTTTTTTTTTACTGTTCTTGTGTCTGTTCTACTTTTTTTTGCCAATTAATTAGTGGTGAAGAAGTTCTAAAAAAGTAAAATGTTTAAAAATAGATTAGATTTGACCAAAATACCTCATACTGCTATGCAGGCTGTTTTCTAAAAATATCTGTTTCTATCAGAGTGATCATTTCATATAAAAGCAAAAACTATGACCTTTGAACTATTCTTTATCTAAGTGATTATAAGATATTTAGTTGATAAATGTTCATAAGTAATGATTAACAAAATAACTTTTTAAATTTAAAGGTTTTGTTTGTATTTTTTACTTTCTATTGTGAAATAATCTTAGACTTAGAGAAAAGTTCATTTCTGGTACACACATCACTCAGCTTCTCTTAATGTCAATGTCCTACACTACTATGGGACACTTGTCAGAACTAAAAAGTTAACATTGGTACTCAGTATTAACTAATCTACAGACATTATTCAGATTTCACAATTTTTTCCCACTAATGTTCTTTTTCTCTTCCAGAATTCCACATTACATTTAGTTGTGTCACGTCTCCTTAGTTTCCTCTAATATGCAACATTTTTTCAGTCTCTCCTTGTCATTCATGATTAGAAAGAATCTCTTTTGAAGAATATTGGCTTCTTATTTTGTATAATGTCTCACAGTTTGGGTTGGTTTCATGTTTTGTAATGATTAGATTGAGGTTATGCATTTTTGGCAAGAGAAGCATATAAGCGATGTGCCTCTCTCAGGGCATCAGGTCAGGACATACATGTTGTCGACTGTCATATCTCAGGTGAAATTAACCTGATAACTTGGTTATAGTGAAGCCTGCTGGGTCTTCCCACATAATATTATCTCAACTGGTGAGAAAAGTAGTTGAAAAAATTAGTCCCTTTGTCAGTGATAAATACCTTGGGAGAGATAATTTGAGAAAATACTAATTTTGTTTCTCTTCAAACTCAGTGCTACTTTCTCAAATTCCTTTTGACTTTCTTGTTTACAGGCCAGAATTCCCTAGTTCAGCTTGTTCCCTAGAATCAGCTTGTTCATATCTATGAAAATGTCTGCTGGGATTCTGATTGAGATTGAATTGAATCTCTAGATCTATTTGTGGAAAAATGACTTCTTAACAATATTAAGTTTTCCAATGCATGAACAGAGTATATATATCTCCATTTATTAAGAATTTCTTGAATTTATTTCATCAGTTCATTTTAGTTTTTAGCACACAAATCCTGTATATATTTTTAGATTATACCTAAATATTTTATCGTTTTTTGTGATGCCATTATAAATGGTACTTTTTTATTTCAAATTTTAATTGCTCATTGCTAGTTTATATAAATGTAATTGATTTTTCTACACTGACCTTGTCCAGTACTTTTGCTAACACTCAATTATTAGTTCTAAAAGTTTTTTTTGGTCAATTCCTTGGCATTTTCTCGGTAGACAATCATGGTTTATGAATGATGGAATTTAAATTCTTGTTTTCTAATCTGTATGTCTTTTTTTTGTTGTTGCTTTATTGAACTGCCTAGGACTTCTAGGTCATGTTGAATAGGAGTTGTGAGAGATGATCTCCTTGCCCTGTTTTTGAACTTAGGGGAAAATCATTCAGTAGTTCATCATTAAGTATCACATTATCTCTGGGGTTATTTATTTATTATTTTTATATGCCCATTAGAGGGTTAAGTAAATTCCTCTTTATTTGAAGTTTGCTGACAGTTTATATCATGAATGGATATTACAAATTTTCAAGTACTTTTCTGCATCAATTGAGATAATCATATGTGTTTTCTTCATTACTATAAAAATATGTCAGTTTACCTTAATTCATTTTCATATGTTGAGCCAGCCTTATATTCATGGGTTAAATCCCACCTGGTATAGCTAGTATTATTCTTTTTCTATATTTCTAAATTTTATTTGCTAACATTTTGATGAGGCATTTTATGTTTGTGTTCATTTCTCCTCTCAACCCCTTCTGTTAGGTTGAGCTTCCTGCCTCCCCCAACCTACTTTGATTGCCCTAGTGTTTAAAATAAACACCTTTATTAATCAGAATGTGTCTTCAGATAACATTATACTGCTTCACATTTAGTATAATGAACTTAAAACATACTTCTATTTTCCCCCGCCAATTCTTTGTGCTATGGATGTAACATCTTTTAGTTTTACATATGTTGTAAACATATATTGCTACTATCTTTATTCTATATAGTTAATTATCTTTTAGAGAAACAAAAAATAAAAATAAATAAACTTTATTCTATCTGCAGCATTCTTCATTTACTTATATAGATTCAAGCTTTGCTCTGGCATATTCCTTCTGTTTGGAAAGTTCCTTTAACATTTCTTATGATTTTGGTTTTTGGCCAATGACTTGTCTATTTTTGTTTGAGAAAGCCTTTATTTCTTCTTCTTCTTTTTTAGTCCTTGTATATAATTTTGTTTTAATAAACATAAATTTTAGAATAGTTTTATATTTACAGAAAAATTGCAAAGAGAATAGAGAATTCCCATATACTCCCATGATTCATCTACTATAATTATTAGCATATTATATTCATATCATACATTTTTTACTATTACTGAACCATATTGATACATTTTTAACTAAAGTCCATAAATTATTCAAATTTCCTTAGTTTTTTCCCAATTTCCTTCTTTCTGTTTTATGATCACCACATTACATTTAATTGTCATGTTTCCTTAGCTATCTCTTGGCTGTGACAGTTTCTCAGACTTTTCTTATTTTCGTGAATTTGACAGTTTTGAAGAGTACTAGCCAGATATTTTGTAGAATGTCATTAGTTGGGATCTCTTTTATGTTTTTCTCATTATTACACTGAGATTATCGGTTTTGGAGAGCAAGGCCACAGAGGTAAATTGCCATTCTCATCGCATCATGTCAACAGTACGTACTATCAACATGAGTTCTTACTGTTGATGTTAACCTTGGTCAACAGACTGAGAAAATGTTTCTCAAGTTTCTCCACTGTAAAGTTTATCTTTTTGTCCTTTCTCTGTATTCTTCAGAAGGAAGTGTGTATGTGCAGCCATCACTTCACTGTTTGGGAGTTATGCCACACCTCCTTGAGGGGAAATAATATACATATGTATTTGCAATTCGGCATGAGATATTTGTCTATTTTCCCACATTTGTGTATTTATTCCAACATTAATTATAGCAGTATGGATTCAGAAATATTTATTTTATGTTTAAGTTATAACCTGATATTACTTTATTTTGTTCAAATTTTCCAGCATTGCCATTAGGAGCTCTTTCATTTGGCTCCTGTGTCCCTTTAATGTCTCCTCTTTGTTGCAGATTTTAAGCACTTCTTTATTTTGGGACTAAAAGATACTTGAGGCTCTTATTCTATATTTCTTGCCTCATGCTAGAAACAGCCATTTCTACAAAGAGCCCTGGTTCCTTTTATCAGAAAATTGTATTAGAAACCAAAATCTGAGTGTTAGATGTGTTCTGGGGTATCATTGCTTCTGGGCCTCTCAGCTCAGAGATTAAGGAAATATATGTGGGTATATTAACCCATGTATATACACATATGTATAAATCTTTCTGTATCTAACCATATGCATATATATTAAACATGAGTTTATACTGATGTCCCCAACTCTAATCCATTACCCCATGTATCATTGTAACCTATTCCCATTGCTTAAGTGTAAACTCCTACTCCAACAGGGACACTCTAGCTCCCATCATCTATCATCCATTTACTTAATTGTTCGATTCCTGTGTGTGTGTGTAAACTCTATTTATTTCCAAGGTTACTTACGTCAGCACCATTTTCCCCGCTCCCTTCAGTGAGGTGGCTTCATACATTGGTAATAGTTATATGTTTGGGTCATATTATGCATTCAATCCTGAAATTTTCTTATACCCTAAATGATTTTTAAAGTTTTTCATGCATCAAAGTTCAATCTATGTGCTGTAAAGTTCATTAGATTTAGACAGGTGTTTAGAGTAATGTGTCTCCCATTGCAGTATCATACAGAATAGTTTTACTGCCCTAAAAAATCCCTTCTGTTTTACCTATTTAACTGTCCCCTTCCTTGAACCACCAGCAACCACTGATCTGTTTATGATTTCTATTGTTTTCCCTTTTTCAGAATGTCATATAACTGAAATCATTAAGTATGTAGCCTTTTTAGTCTGACTTCTTTTATTATTCAATATGCATTTAAGTTTCATCTATGTCTTTACCTGGATTAATGATCATTCCTTTTTATGTGTGCATAGTATTCAACAGCATGGGTGGACCATGTATGTTTATCATTTCACTTATTGAAGGAAATTTTGGTTGCTTCCAATTTTGGACAATTATGAATAAGACTGCTATAAGCATTTGTGTGCATATTTTGGTGTGTGTGTGTGTGTATACATAAGTCTCCAAATCAGTTGGATAAATATATAGGAAAACAAATGCTTGTTGTATGGTAACACTGTGTTAAGCTTTTAAGAAACTTCTAATCTGTTTTTCAAAGTGACTATACCATTTTGCAATCATACCAGCAATGACTGTGTTCTGTTGTTCTGCCTTCTCATCAATGATTAATATTATTAATGGATTTTAGCTATTCTAATATATGTATAATGATATCTATTTGTTGTTTTAAATTTGCAATTTCCTAAGACAAATCATGTTTAGTATCTTCTCACATGCTTATTTGCCATCTGTATATCTTTGTTGGTGAGTTGTCTATATAGATTTCTTTCTCATTTTTTTATTTGGGTTGTTTGTTTTCTCACTGTTTTTAAACTTTCTTTGTATGGTTTGGATACCAGTCCTTTATCAAATAAGTGTTTTGCAAATATTTTCTTCTAGTTTGTGCCTTTATTTTCATTATATTAACAGTCTTTGGCAGAGAAGTAGTTTTTGAGTTTAAAAAAGTTCAATTATTTAGTTTTACCAAACTCTTTTTTTTCTAAAGTTTTTTTTTTTTAAATGGCGCATGCTTTTAGTGTTATATGTAGAAACTCATCACCAAACTAAGGTCATGTAGATTTTATTTTGTGTTTTCTTCTAGAAGTTTTATAGTTTTGCCTTTTATATTAAGGCCTGTGATCCATTTTGAGTTAATTTTGTTAAAGATGTGTGGACTGTGTATAGCTTCATTTTTTTTTTTAAACCCGCTGGTCTCCACTTGTTCCAGCACCTTTTATTGAAAAGTCTATCCTTTTTCTCTTGACATCCTTTGCACTTCCATCAAAGAACAATTGACTCGGGCTTCCCTGGTGGCGCAGTGGTTGAGAGTCCACCTGCCGATGCAGGGGACACGGGTTCGTGCCCCGGTCTGGGAAGATCCCACATGCCGCGGAGCGGCTGGGCCCCTGAGCCATGGCGGCTGAGCCTGCGCGTCCGGAGCCTGTGCTCCGCAACGGGAGAGGCCACAACAGTGAGAGGCCCGCGTACCGCAAAAAAAAAAAAAAAAAAAGAACAATTGACTCTATACCTGTGATTGTATTTTGGGGCTCTTTATTCTTTTCCATTGATCTAGTCTTTTTTTTTTAAATTGAAGTATAATTGATTTATAATATTTTATTAGTTTTTGATGCACAGCATCATGATTCAGTATCTTTTCAGATTATATTCCATTATAGGTTATTATAAGATAATGGATATAGTTTCCTGTGCTATACAGTATATCCTTGTTGCTTACCTATTTTATATACAGTAGTTTATATCTGTTAGTCCCATACCTCTAATTTGTCCCTCTACCCTTCTCTCTCCCTTTTAGTTAACAAATTTGTTTTCTGTATCTGTGAGTTTTTTTCCCTTTTGTGTATACATTCATTTTTATTTTTTCTTAGATTCCACATATAGGTGATATCATACAGTACTTGTCTTTCTCTGTCTGATTTATTTCAATAAGTATAATATTCTCTGTGTCCATCCACGTTTCTGCAAATGGCCGTATTTCATTCTTTTTTATGGCTCAGTAATATTATAATGTTTATATATATCCCACATCTTCTTAATCCAGTCATCTGTTGATGGGCACTTGTTTTGCTTCCATGCCTTGGCTGTTGTAAGTAGTGCTGCTATAGACTTTGGGGTGCATGTATCTTTTCAAATTAGTGCTTTTGTTTTTTTTCCGGATATATACCCAGGAGTAGAATTGCTGCATCATATGGTAGTTCTGTTTTTAGTTGTTTAAGGAACCTTCATACTGTTTTCCATATTGTCTGCACCAATTCACATTCCCACCTACAGTGTATGAGGGTCCCCTTTTCATCTATGTGTCTATTCTTTTGTCAATACTATGCTGCATTGATTACGGTAACTTTATAGCAAGTCTTGAACTTGAGTAGTGTGATTCCTCCAAGTTTGTTTTTCTTATTCTGTATTGTATTGTTTATTCTGGGTGTTTTGCCTTTCCATAGACACTGTAGAATCAGTTTGTTGATATGTAAAAAAATAGCTTGCTGGGAGTTTAACTGAAATTATATTGAACCTATAGATTAAGTAAGAAATGACTAACATCTTAATAATATTGAATCTTCATTCCATGGACAGGGACTATTTCTCCATTATTTAGCACTTCATAGATTTTTGTCATTAGTGTTTTGTGTGTGTGTGTATATATATATATATATATATATATATATATATATATAATTTTTTTTTGCATACAAATCCTGCACATATTTTGTTAGATTTATACCTAAGTATTTCCTTTATGAGGTACTATTTTGATTAGAATTAAAAAATTTTAAATTCCAGTTGTTCATTAGTGGTATATAGGCAAAGTTAATTTTTATATATCGACTGTTTCCTATGACTTTTCTATACTCCTTTTTTCTAGGTGTTTTTTTAGATTTTTTAAGATGGTCTGCATAAATATATAATCATGTCCTCTCTGAGTAAAGACAGTTTCATTTATTTCTTTCAATATTTATACACTTTGTTTCTTTTTCTTGTCTCATTGCAATAGCTAGGACTTCCAGTGCAACATGGAATAGGAGTGGTGAGCAAGGACATTCTGTTTTGTTTCCATTCTCAAGAGTGAAAGCATCTAGCCTCACACCACTAGATATGATGCTAGCTGTACGCTTTGTAGCTGTTTCTTATCTAGTTGAGGAAGTTCCCTTCTACTCATATTTTTCTGAGTGATTTTATCACAAATAAGTGTTAAATTTTTGTGTCAATTGATCTGTTCATATGATTTTTCTTCTTTAGTCTGTTGATATGGTGCATAACTTTGATTTTAAGATGTTGAACTAATCTTGTATATCTTGGGAGTTTGATGCCCCTCCTACTGAGAAGAGTGGCTCACTGTGCCTAAATTGTTTGTACAAACAATATGGTTTATGCTAAACACCTACTTTCCTTCTTGGAGTGTGGAATGTTGGTATATACTTGGCACAGGTGCCTACATGATCAGCACTCAGTGGAAACTCTGAGCACTGTTTCTCTAATGAGCTACCCTGGTTGGTAACATTTCATACAAGTTGTCACAACTTATCACTGGCTTAAAGTGAGCATGTTTGGTGTGACTCTACTGGGAGAGGACCTTTGAAAGGTCGTACCTGGTTTCCACTGGACTTCACCTTATACACCTTTTGCCTTTAATGATTGTGCTTGGTATCCTTTCAGTGTAACAAATCATAGCCATGAGTACAAATATATGTTGAGACGTGATTTTCCCCCAGTGAATCATCAAACCTGAGAGTAGTACTGGGGACTTCAAAACATAAGTGTTTCCCTGTTTCTGTATTTCTGGAAGGAATTTTAGAAAACTGGTATTATTACTCAAATGTTTGATAAAATTCACCAAATAAACTATCTGGGCCTAGTGCTTTTTTTCCTGGAATGTTGTTAATTACTGATTAAATTTTTTTAGCAGATAAAGGGATATTCATATTATCAATTTCTCTATGTTAGTTTTGGTAGTTTGTATCTTTCAAAGAATTGATCCATTTTCTTCTTCATTTTTGAATATTTTTTCTCGGTATGTAATTCTAGCTTGACAGGGTTTTTTTGTTTGTTTGTTTCTCCTTTAAGTATTTTAATGATGACTCTCCATTTCCTTTTTTCTTCGCTAGTTTCTGCTATAATTCTCTTTATCTATGCATATCTTTTTCCCCTATCTGCTACTAGGTTTTCGTATTCTTTTCCTTTTCGGCATTTACAATATGATATGCCTAGGCTAACAAAACAAAACAAAACAAACAAAAAACAACAAAAACCCCAATGATCTGTTTGGTGTTTTCTGAGCTCATCTGTAGTTTAATTTTTGTCATTTATTTGGAAAATTATTGGACATTATTTTTTCAACTCTTTGTTCTGCCTCATTTCCTCACTTTTCTTCTTCTGAGATTCCTATTAAGCATATGTTAGACTGTTTACTATTTTCTCACACCTCTTAGATGTTCTATACTTTCTTCTTCTTCTTTTAATCCTTTATTCTTTGTGGTTCAGTTTTCACTGGATAATTTTCATTGACGTAGCATCAAGTTCATTGATTTTTTTTTCCTTGACTGTCTTGAGCCTACTAATGAGCCATATAGTATTCTTTATCTATGTCACTATGATTTTTGTTGTTAGCTTTACCATTTGACTCATAACTTCTAAATTTACTGAAATTTGCTGAAAGTACTTTGCTGAAATCATTCATTTAATTTTGCATATTGTCCATCTTTTCCATTAGAGCCCTTAATTTGTTAATCTTAATTATTCACGTGCCCTGTGAGATTGTTCCAATATTTATAATATATCTGAGTCTGCTTCTGTTGATTACTTTCTCTCTAGCCAGTGGGTTGTTTTTTACTAAGGTTATTCACATTGTACCACAGGTTTCAAACTCCTTTAGTGGTACCTTATACTGTGGTGGAGGCTAGTTTATCAGAAGGCTTTTCTCAATTTCTTTTCTCAGTTTTAGGTCTTATATTTGCACTTGCCATGCTTTTGCAACTCTCCCAGCAACACTTCATTGTTCCTTGTTATTCATTTTTCATTAGCCTGGTTGTGGGGTTAGGGCAGTTCTCTGTTCTGATTTAACCTTGGTCTTAGGCAGATACTGTGTCCCTGGTTCTCAGAAATGTGTCCTTCTCAATGTGCCTGACTCCCAGCTACAGATCTAGGCCTAATGCATATTCCTGTCCCTTTTCCTAGTGGTAGAAAGATTTTTTCTATTTCCTTCTCCTAGATGCAGTGGGTTTTCACCAGTGCTCTAAGATACCTAGTAGATTTGCTCTTCTCACCCCCACTCCCCCAAAAAGATGTTTGTTCCATAGAGGAGATAGGCAAGACAATATAGATGGAGTTTTGTGCCCTACTACACTGAACAGTGCTTTCTCAGGACTCTTCCTAATTATTTTTGTAAGTACACAGTGGGAACTTGGAGGAAAAAATTACAATGTATTTTTGGCTACCTGGGCTTCACACTCTCTTGTCAGCCTATATTTTGCTGCCTTTAATTTCTTCAGTATTCTAGCTGAATTCTTCTGAGCAGTTTTCTGCTGTGTCTGCTTGAGGAATACATGTTCTCATGTCCCATCTCTCCCTATAGGCACCTATCTCTGTTTAGATTTTGGAGTAATCAGTTGCCTTGTGATGCCAGCTCTATGTTAGGTTGAAGAAAAAATGTAATCCTTCAGTTTGTCTAGCTTAATTTTTTTTTTAATGTGTGAATGGGGCTACACTCCTTCTAGCTCTCTGCATCTCTTAGTGGTCACCAACATATATCACTTTTAAGAGATGAAATTCTAGATATTCTTGGATCCACTGGAGTGGCATAATTTTGTGGTAAACAATTAATTTCACAAATAGAATAAAAGTCATAGTCTAGGCGTCTGACACCAAATTAAGCAGAATATGACCTACTCCCCAAGAGAGTTCTAACTTCTTACGGTCATAGAACCCTAGGGAATCCAAAACTGTGATTCCTCATTACATTGCTTATGTGAGAGGGCCATGTTCTCACCAGATCTCTGAGGTTATTTGCCTGACACTGTTCATATGTTGTCTTACTTAATCCTCATAGAAAACGTATGAAGTAGGCAACAGGTAAATAGGTTTAAAATCAGTAAGAAATTTTCCCAGAGTGGCACATCTAGAAAATAGCATGGATGAAATTTGAACCAAAGCAACTTAACTTCAGAGCATATCCACTTAGCACTGAACTCCTCTCCCTCTTCTGAGGAAAGGAAGTAACCTTCAAATAGTCATACACTGGTGAAAACCTATCATTTACTTTTTGAGTCACCTGGTCACCATTCTGGAAGGTGAATGGGGGATAGTTTTGTTGGTTTTTCAAACTCAGAAAAAGATGCCCATGTGAAATTTTTGAAATCACTCTTTGTTCATCTTTGTGCTGACCCACCTAAACCAGCAATTACTGTTTGGTGTACTTAAATAGAATGTGTATGTCAATCTAAAATATACACTTAGTTAGATTCACTTCTTAGATCTGAGCTAGCTAGTCAGTTTTTTTAGGTGAATAACTTTTATGGTGAATAACTTTTTCATAATTAATTACAAATGTGATCCTCAATTGTGTAGAAAAATACTCTGGATAAAACTTCAAAATTTTAATGAGTAAAAGTGACCAACGTTTGACCTCTTTTCATAGAATCTTAATTGAACAATAAGTAGTTATCCTAAAATAATCATGGACTCTAATGGGAACATGGTCAATATGATAATTGCTGTATTAGGCTGATTGATTAAGGTTATGAAAAGTTATTAGTGTGAGGGTAAAGGGTCACAAATTTACCTTGTCCTTAGTTTAATTTGAGTTTGTCAATAAAAGGGGAAATAATTGTGGTACTCATATTTTATTAAAAAAATCATTTTCTATTCCAATTAATATCTTTTCATTCTGTAAGCAATTAATCCAAAAATAAATTATTGTCCACAACCATCATAGAGAGCATTGTTGTATAATATTTTTTAGGTTTTTTTCCCCCCCTGATAAATTAGTCTATTGACATACACTACCACCAACTAAATGCAAGAACATTTAAAGACCAAGATTATTTTCATATAATTACTTATTCAAACTTAATTAAAAGTAGGTAAGGAAGGCATTGACACTAATTTATCACTTATTATACACTATAGAATGTTCTAGACATTTTACATGTCTATTTCACTATAATAAAATTTGATAAGATAAATTCTATTATCCCCATTTTTTAGTTAATGAAACCAGATTTCAAGAGAAGCTATGAAACTTGGGTAAGTTCGCACAGATTTTTAAATGGCAGTGAACAGGGTCTCATCTGCTCTACTTCATATTCATTCACTAGGAAAGTCACAGTCTAGCTGAAATATGTTCCAAAGTTACTTTTCAAAATTATTGGTCTAATATAAAAAAAACTTTAATTTCTTCAAGGTTCAAATAATCATCATATGGAGCAAACTGTGGTACAAAATTGTTCAGAAAATAAATGGGATTAATAATTTTTCAGATGCCTCAAGTAACAGGGTGGTTACTCTGTTATCCCTTACTCTCTCGGCAAAACTATTAGCTGTGTAAACATGTGACATTCATGACTGGAGGTGTTAATAAGGCCTCCTTGGAAATTTCCGCCATAATTAGCAGTAATTACTCAGCAAAATAAAACCAAACCAAAGTTAAAAACAAAAGAGAGGGAGAGAGAGAGAAATAAAGAAAAATAATAAAAATACAAATGGAGATAGAAAGAAAAGAGCACTTCAGAACCAGGCAGACCTATTTTCAAGTTCTGGCTCCAACACTTACCAGCCATATGACCTTGAGCAACCAACTTAACCTCTGAACTCACTTTTCTAAGTTGTCATGAGGAAATAATAATGTCTGCCTTATAAGGTTATCAGAGCAATTAATTACACAAATATTCCTAGCACAACTCCAACATCAAATAAAGACTCAGTAGCTGTTAATTTCTTATTTTCCTTATTCTTTCTCTTTTCTTGTGTTCTTGTCTAATAATGGGTATCAGTTCTAAATTGTCCTTGGAATGTGGCCCCAGGCATAGGGCAGTGTTTTAAACCATATAGCAAAAAATAAGGTGAACCCAGGGGAAAAGCTATTTGATGTGGTAATGGTTGAAGCTGCTGATGGTATCTTAATTTATGCTGAAGTAAAAATACAGAAATTCCTTAGGATGATGACTCTTCAAAGCTTTCAGAAAGCATTATTCTTCATAGGAGAAGAGAATTGCTTTACATTCTTCCCTTTTAATATGTCTCATTACACCTTTCAAACATATACATTTCATTACACACTTCCCTTAAAGCTTCTCATTATAACTTTCAAATATGTGCATCTCATTACATCTCCTTTAAGCATCTTTATGTATTCTCCATTTGTGGATTTCATTAAAGCCTTTCCCTTGTATATCAAATTACTAAATTACTTTCATGTATGTTATTATAACCTATATTTCTCATTCCACTACTTAAACATGCACATCTCATTACACCTTTCTATTTATGCATCTCATTACACTCCTAAAAAAATGTGTATCATATTACATCTTTCTCCTTTGCATATCATTACATTTGTCCAATTATGCATCTCATTATGCCATTTCATTTATGCATTTTATTATACCCTTCCTTTTATCCATGTCATTATACTCCTTAAACCCAAGCATCTAAGTAAACCTCTACTGTATGCCATTTTATACACATTACGGATATCATCTTCATTTTTCCATGTGTGGTTTTTCTGGCACCCCTTAAAAATATGAATATCAATCTGAGGATGGGTGGCATTACTCTTCTTAAATATGCATATCTCATTTCATATTTAACATATTTTAGTTGTCCCTTTTATACTTCAAGCTATTATTTTTCCTTTTCTGTTGAAACCTTTTAAGAAAAAGTGACTCATGCTGTCCTTGATCTCATCACACCCTTCAAATAGCAACATCTCCTTTATAATGACTTCCTTGCATCTCTTGTCCTAAATCTACTAGTATCCCTTTCAAATATGTGTATCTCATTGCTGTGCCTTGGATATGTACTGCTATTTACCCTTCACCAATTATGTTTCTTTTCCTTCCTTAAATTATCTCTGTTTTAGGAGGTTGAGGTAGCATCTAATTATTATCCTCAGCCATAAATGGAATTTCCCCTGTTGTTTGCTCTTCTCTAGGTTATTATTTTCCTCTCTACAAATATCCTCTCTCCCTGAGGCAATAGATGCCTTTGGAATACATTAAGGAGTCAAATATAACCAAATGGTCCATGTGTTACTTTACATAAATTTTCTTTTATTATCTGAGCATTTTTGTTGTGGTACTATTTAAAAACATAAAATTGTGGAAATTTCAACATTTCACCATGCTTTAATTGTGCAGTTTTGTTAGCAATAATGAAATAAGCTGCTTTGGGACATTTATTATATGGACATTATAATCAAGATTCTACCAATATGAAATCTATTGTAATCTAAATAATATACCCAGGGTTCTGTAAATTTGAGTGTAAATTGGGATTCTATTTTAGTTACTTGAGAACATTCATAGATATCGACCCATTCAGTCCAGATATGCCCCTGTCACTAGAAAGAACATCAAATCAGATCCAGTAGATTAGGTTTTATGTCACAGCTCTCCCTTTTACTATGTGGGAAATTTTACTGTGTGGCAAAATTACTTTATTTTTTTTAGTCAGTTAACCAAGGCGTCAAGCTAACTCTTACATGTATAACCATAAATGTGTGTGTGTGTGTGTGTGTGTGTGTGTATATATATATATACACACACGTACACACATATATATATATATATATAGTCTCCTATAAAGCAAAGATACACTTTTTTTTTTTTTTTTTTTTGCGGTACGCGGGCCTCTCACTGTTGTGGCCTCTCCCGTTGCGGAGCACAGGCTCTGGACGCGCAGGCTTAGCGGCCATGGCCCACGGGCCCAGCTGCTCCGCGGCATGTGGGACCTTCCCAGACCGGGGCACGAACCCGTGTCCCCTGCATCGGCAGGCGGACTCTCAACCACTGCGCCACCAGGGAAGCCCAAGATACACTTTTGATCAATTCAGTTTTGAAGGTGGTTTGTGACATTTTGGATTTCTTTTCCATTCAGTCATCTTTTTTCATTCAACAAGTATTTTGAGCTCCTATTACATGCCAGGTACTGTTCCACTGCTGGAAATAGAGCAATGAACAGACAAGATCCAGGTCTAATGGAAAATATTCTTATTAGGAAAACAGATAATAAATGGATGCATAAAAAGGATGAACAAAGTTTCAGATAGTGAGAAATACAGCAGAGAAAGGCGAGGAGGAAACTTGGCATATTTAGGAATCTAGAGACAAACCACAAAGGGTAGCTGTTATCACCCCAGGGTGAAGGTGTAAGGGAAGGGGATATAGTGTCACAGGAGCCAGTGAGAGCTGGAATATGGAAGACAGATAAGAGCTGTAGTTTCTGAGGGATGAAGTCATTGCCAGAACTATAAAGCTGGAGAAGGAAGAAAGCAAGGGAAATATACCCTGATTTCTTACTGTGTACGCTCAGATGTTGTGCTGGTGTCTCCCATTGCCTGAGTCCAGCAGGAAGAGAGAGAGAACCCTGATGATACTTGCTGTAACTAGAATCTTGGCTATATGGTCTTTATTAGTCTCCTAGGGCTACTGTTCCTAATTACCACAAAGTTCGTGTCTTAAGCCAACAGAAATTTTTTCTCTCACAGTTCTGGAAGATAGACATCTGAAATCAAGATGTCAGCAGGGCAATGCATCCTTTGAAGGATCTATAGGAAAATTATTCCCTTGCCTCTTCCTAGTTTCTTGTGGCTACCTTGGCATTCCATAGCTAGTAGCTGCATCACTCCAGTCTCTGCCACCATCTTTACATGGTATTCTTCCCTTCCTGTGTATGTCTCTGTGTATCCTCTGTTCTTATAAGGACACCAAACTTTGGATTTTGGGACCACCCTAATCTAGTATGACACTATCTTAACTAATTATATCTATAAAGACCCTATTTTCATATAAGGTTACATTCAGAAGTTTTAGTAGGACAAGAATTTTGGAGGGGGAAGTATTAGTCGACCAACTTCAGAGTCCATGTAGTAAATGTTCCAATATAGTTACCACACTGAAAGATGTTTTATAGAAGATTGTAT
Source organism: Mesoplodon densirostris (assembly GCF_025265405.1). NCBI lineage: Eukaryota > Metazoa > Chordata > Mammalia > Artiodactyla > Ziphiidae > Mesoplodon > Mesoplodon densirostris. The sequence goes on along the minus strand of NC_082663.1, from coordinate 169,057,366 downwards.
TTATTTTCAGAATCCCAATTAAAGAAATTATTTACTAGGACAAAGACTTGCCTAAACCTATGTGGTCAAAGGCAGTCTGTGCTGACCTATTCTTTTCAGTATAGTGATACTACTCAGGCAAGAAATGTTATACCATTGGGGCAGCAAGAGATGTTATTGCTGGTGAAGCCAGGAGACCTACATGGCCCTTTTATTATCTGTCCCCAACTTATTCTCCAATATCTCCTCATACTTTTCCCCTTCCACATGTGCCTTAGCCACAGTTGTCTTTTTTCTCCCTTTTTAAAATAAACCCAGGATGTTCCCCTCTTCTGAATATTTGCACTCTACTAGTGCTTTCTACATATTTCACCATGTCTCTTTCTCAGTGCTCATAATTCATCTCAGTTGTCATCATATTAAAGTGATATTCCATGAACAGCTACATATGTAGTAAATCTTCTGGCCCTATAACTTTGACACTCTCTATCATAGTCTGCCATTATGATTATTATTATTTTTTAGCACTTACTACTTACTGCTACTTATTTACTTGATATACTGCATTACCTGCCTCTCTCACTGTACTGTAAACTCTACAAGGGCAACAATCCTATCTCTCTGGTTAATCAGTGAGTCCCCAGCACCATGAATACTTTATGGTACTTTAGTAGGTAAGTATGAACTGAGTCAATTTATTAAATGGGGGAATGATTTTCATAAATTTATTATTTACTCCACCTGCTTAAAAAAGTCTGTGATCAAAATCTACATAATGAACAAGATAATTCTCTTTTTAAATTCTAAAATGGATGAAGAATATGTGCCAAAAGAGATAGTGGCCATATTTCACATGCCTTGCTATTACCAGGAAGTATTAAACACCACAAACACCCCCTGGGCTAGGTACATTAGAGATACAACTTGGTGCAGTTTAATCTTACTGCAGTTATATAGGAGCAGTTTAGGTGGGGATATTTTTGTTGTTATTTTATGCTATGAACAATGTTCTCAAAGTTTGTAGACTAATAAGCATGTTGTAATACTTATATTTTTAGGGAGGATGGCTTTATACAAATTATACATTTACTCAGTGAAAAAAAACAATGCATAAAATTGCTGACTTAATGTCTTTGTCTTAGGATATATGCAATCACATATTTAAATGTAACATAAGTGCTTCACTTTATTGACTAATATTTTATTAATTGCTAATTATCAAAACAGTAAACTGAAAGTAGAAATATAAAGAAATAAAGAAACTTGGAATCATCATTTTGCCCTACTATTTTTATAATACAAATCATATAATATCAAAAAAGTCAAAACTTAGCCTGGAAATAATAATGAACTCTTTCAAAAGACTTTCCTCCAGATTAAATATAAAATAATTTGGGAACAGAAGTTGAGTGTTTTTCTATTTTTAAAAATTTCTATCTGCAGGTAAAAAAAATGCTTTCTAAATTTCCTAAAACTTTGTTTCGTCTAGGAAGACCAACAATTTCCCACAGTGGTCAAATAAATGATACATCTGAATGAGTTCATATACTGAGAAGCTTATATGAACTGTGAGGTGTAGGAATATATAGTGACTCTTGGAAGATAGACATATTGAACAGATCTGCATGTGGTTTTATACATAGAACATAGTCTGACACCTACTCAGGAGATGCTCGCCAAAGATTTAAGAGAAGCTTGTATGTTCAAAACAGAGATATACAGCAACTTTATCTCTTCAAGGCACTTCCTAGAGAAACCACTTGCGGCATACATAGTAACTATTCCACATCCTTTTTGACATCACAAGAATTTTGATTCGGGTCCTTAGGATATGCTGCTACATTTACAAATGCTATCTCCAAACTAAATTAGCCCTTCTTGCACATACACCAAAAACAGGATGTGCACTTGTTCCCAAACTGAGGTGTGCTTTACATCTGCATATCTTTGAGTTCTTTTCCAGTCCTGAAATAAAAGAACATGTGCACATGTAGTTGTGCACATATGCACATAAAAACAATGTCATAATTCAGAAGAAGACATTCAGAAGATTTTAATAAGTTACCAGAGGGTAAGGGTGTTGGTGGGGTGGGTGAAATGGGTGAAGGGGGTCAACTGTATGGTGATGAAAAGTAACTAGTCTTGTGGTGATCACTTTGTAGTGTATATAGATGTTGAATGCTGTACATCTAAAACATATAATTAAAAAAAAAGAAAAAATGTAAAAGACCTAAATATTAAAATAAAATAAAATCAGCACACTTTACATATTTATATAATGAACCATAGCATTTACTGAGCAAATTACTATGTGTTTGACACTGTGAAATGTACTACAAGGCAGAAAGAGTTATACAGTTATTTGCTCCATTTCACAGGTGGGAAATCAAAAGCTTAAAGGACTTTGCATATCTGAATTCACAGAGCTAATAAATAAAGGAAATAGGTTTTAAACAAAAGCAGTCTTGACTCCAGAACACAGGTTCCTAACCCATACTATATCCTAAGTATTATTAGCATATTATTAGCATACTATTCATTTTAGGGATCCCTAAAATAACCTCTTAACCTACAAACCTCTAATAGAAATACATTTCTTTGTGTTGAGACAGTTTTCTTACAACCATGTCTTTTAAACTTCAAATAATCCTTAAAAAATTTAATGCATTAAACTTCTATTTGTTTGTAAGCACACCTAGTCATGAGAGCAGGAGCTATGTCATATTCCTCTTTAATCCCCAATATCTAACCTAGTACAGCCCAAAGTATGAGATTCAGTGAATGGATGATGTATGTAGAGATCTTAAACAGCTATATGAGGATGCTAGGCAAATGTGAGTGTGAGTCTATGTATGTAAGTACATATGGAAAACAAAGAGAATGAATTATGATATAAAGAGTGTATAAGAAAATGAAAGGATAGTTTTCTATTTCTCATAGGCACAAAAATGCGCTTATACTGATAAATTTTTTAATCTAAAAGTAAAGGGAAGGATATAAATAGAAAATAATCCCTGTTGTAAAATACTTTATCACTATAAATTCAGAGTTGAGTGTATGGATTTATTAGCTATAATAAATTAGTAATAATAGGTAATAAGTGAATTATATATGATGTATTAGATTCTATATAATATATTGGAAGGTGATTTGTATGATTGAAAAAAGAAAACTTAGAGCAAGTTAAGAGGTTTGGAAGCATAAGAGGGAGGATCGCAATTTAAATAAGCTGAGCAGTGTAGGCTTTGTGAAGAAGGTAAGATTTGAACAGAGTCTTTAAGTAGTTGAGGGAGGTATTAAAGTAGAGTTCTAGGTATCTTCCTTAAACTCTCATTCTAGCCAGAGCAAACTTTAGATCAAACATCTTATTGCAGTAAGGTGTCTATCCTATTCAATAAATAGCAATAGCAGGGAGACTAGTTAGGAGTTTAGGACAATCATCCAAATGAGAGATTATGGTAGATATATTAGTTTTCTAGGGCTGCCATAATAAAGTACTACAAACTGGGAGCCTTATGACAACAGAAATTTATTATCTCACAATTCTGGAGGCCAAAAGTATGCAATCAAAGTGTTGATAGGGCAGTGGTCCCTATGAAACATGTACAGGAAAGATCATTCCTTTGCCTTTTATGGATTCAGGTGGATTGCCCTCAATATTCAGTGTTCCTTGGCTTGTAGATGTATTACCCCGATCCTCCATCTTTACATGATCTTCTTCTCTCCATGTGTGTCTGTCTCTGTCTCGGTCTCCCAATTTCTTTTTGTAAAGACACCAATCATATTGTTTAGGGTCCATTCTAATGACCTCACTTTAAACTTATTACCTCTTTAAAGACTGTATTTCCAAATAAGGACATATTCTGAGACACTGGGGGTTAAGATGTCAACATATATTTTTGGTGGGACACGATTCAACACATACAATTATAGAGATCAAATTCTACATATATTTTGAAGGTAAAGCAAGTAACATTTCCTGACAGATTAAATTTGGGAGTGAACAAGAATGAAGTGAATTATATCTCCAAGATTTTAGCCTGAGAAACTAAGAGTTGTTGTGATCAAGTGAGATTGGAAAGGCTGTGGGTAGAATAAATTTGGAGGAAAGATCAGTTCAAGTTTGAACATGTTGAGTTTGGAATATCTGTTACGATCCAATTGAAGGTGTAAAGTAGACAGATATATAAGTCATAAAGTGAGACAAAGTGAGAATGGGGAAGGAGATGCTAGAATTTGAAGATAATATATGATACCTTTTTTGAACCTGAGAATAACTTTGATATTGTTAGAGTAGCTATTATTAATGTCTTCACTTTATAACCCAAGAAAGTGGATCTAGGAAGAGTTTAACCACTCATGTATGTCAAAATAATTAGAATGTGATTTTTTAAAATTTATTTTTGTTGTTATTTTTGTGTGTGTATGATCAAGCCCTGGTTATTTTACACGTATAAATAGTGGAACTGGGAAGGAGTGATGAGAATAGCAAGACCAGATGCAGGCCATGCTCTATCTGCTTGTGTGATGAAAGCTGACTCAACATCTTTGATCAGCCTCTTCTTATGAAGAGAAGGTATGAGGAAAATCTGGGTGGAGGTGAATTATCTATGAGAGCAGGGGTGGGGTAAATTGGCTCTGGGATCCTTTGGACCAGGTGAAAAAGTCCAGAAGTCTCACAATATCATTGGCCAAGAGCACCCCAGTGTAGCTCTGTCTGTGCCTGGGACAAAGCCATATTCGGGAGGGGAACCATACTGTTCTCTAGTTGCCAGGAAGGCTCCAGGTAGTCAAGAGCAACATTGTTTTTTCTGAAGCAAATGGAATCATCTTTCCTCTATACCACATAACTCTTAAGAAAAATGCTAAAGATAGATTAAGAGTAATGACAGTAATGATACTATTAATTATGTGGATAATACTCAATACAGAATTTAAATGTAAATTATTTTTAAAACATTCAGTTGTTATGTTCTCAGATATGATGATATATTAACATAGTGATTCAAAAGCATGATCTTTCATCACTTAGGTTATTTTTAATTTATTTCAAGTGGTGTCATGAAATTCCCAGAACCAAACAAATACTTACTTTATTTGAATATTATAAGATCTTTATACTACCTCTAGGAAAGGAGACACTATTACAGAATGAAAGATAGATTGACATAATCTCCAAACATTTAAAAAAACACTAATTTTGAAGTAAAAAAAAATACCTATTTTAACTGGAAGATAAAAACCTTTGGGATAAAGTTCACAGTTGTCTTCAAAATTTGAGAGCATAACTATTGAAACTCACTATTTCAAAGACTGTCACAGGAGCCAACACTGTCAGCATTTCTAACCGATGGCTCCTTAGAGTTCTGGCACACTATCTTTGGTGTAGACTGGCATCATAGTGGATTAGCTTTTCAGTTTCTTTCCAACTCTTTTTCCCTTCCACACACACAATCTGTCTGTGTCTCCTTTATTTCTATCAAGCTGGAGAAAATGAGCTGATGTAGAAGAAGAGGGAAAATTGACAGGGGATACATTCCTGACCAGCATTTGTTATATATTCTCTAACAGATAGGGAAACATGTCAAAGTATGACCAGAATTTGTAATCTCTCAAGACACAAATCCCATCTTGATTTGGATGAAGTTAAAAGGAATTTAACCTTCAGAAAGTAGTACTTGGATCTAAGTTGTTTTTTTTTTTTGCTGTACGCGGGCCTCTCACTGTTGTGGCCTCCCCCATTGCGGAGCACAGGCTCCAGACGCACAGGCCCAGCGTCCATGGCTCACGGGCCCAGCCTCTCCGCGGCATGTGGGATCTTCCCAGACCGGGGCACGAACCCGTATCCCCTGCATCGGCAGGCGGACTCTCAACCACTGCGCCACCAGGGAAGCCCTGGATCTAAGTTTTGAATGTCTGCCAGTCCTACTTGATTATCTTTCCAACAAAGTTCTAGAATTTCCCCATTTACTCTAATTCTTTTTTGCAAATTGCAGATAGACAAAATATAATATACATTTAATTTATTCTTAAAAAATTTGAATGTCCTAATAGAGGCTTTCTCAACCTTAGAACAATTAACATTTGGGCAGCATAAGTGTTTGTTGTGAGAGGCTGTCCTATAATACCTTCAGTTCATCACAACAAAGTGTTTTCAAACATCCCCAAGGTCCCCTGGGAGGCAAAATCGCTCCCAGTTTAGACTCACTCATCTAATAAAAAGGCAAACTTATGCTATACTTCTTTTTCTGTTTGCTTGTTATCTTTATCTTTCTATTGCATTTAAACCAAGGTAGCAACTATCATTTTACATTCCTCTCCTCTTATATTTCTCCACACTTTGTACTGATTGACTTTTGGAAGTTTTCTTTTGCAACATTATGCATAATTAAAAATCTAATAAGAATTAATCTTGGGGGACCATCAAGATGGCGGAGGAGTGAGATGTGGAGATCACCTTCGTCCCCACAAATCCATCAAAAATATATCTACACGTGGAACAATTCCTACAGAACACCTACTGAACGCTGGCAGAAGACCTCAGACTTCCCAAAAGGCAAGAAAATCCCCATGTACCTGGGTAGGGCAAAAGAAAAAAGAAAAAACAGAGACAGAAGAATAAGGACGGGAGCTGCACCTCTGGGAGGGAGCCGTGAAGGAGGAAAGGTTTCCACACACTAGGAAGCGCCTTCGCGGGTGGAGACTGCAGGTGGCGGAGGGGGGAAGCTTTGGAGCCATGGAGGAGAGCGCAGCAACAGGGGTGCAGAGGGCAAAGCGGAGAGATTCCCGCACAGAAGAATAGTGCCGACCAGCACTCACCAGCCCAAGAGGCTTGTCTGCTCACCCGCCAGGGCAGGCGGGGGCTGGGAGCTGAGGCTCGGGCTTTGGAGGTCAGATCCCAGGGACAGGACTGGGGTTGGCAGTGTGAACACAGCCTGAAGGGGCTAGTGTGCCACAGGAGGGAGGGAATCCGGGATAAAGTCTGGAGCTGCCGCGGAGGCAAGAGACCATTGTTTTGGGGGGAGGGAGGAAAGGGGATTCCTTCCCTGCCTGCCCACAGAGGGCAGAGCACTGCCTAAACGAGCTCCAGAGACAGATGTGAGCTGTGGCTATCATCTCGGACACCAGAGACGGGCATGAAACGCTAATGCTGCTGCTGCCACCAAGAATCCTGTGTACAAGCACACACACACTATTCACACACACCCTGGGATCCTGTGCAGCCCACCACTGCCAGGGTCCCATGATCCAGGGACAACTTCCCCGAGAGAACGCACGGCGCACCCCAGGCTGCTGCAACGTCACACTGGCCTCTGCCGCCGCAGGCTCGCCTCGCATCCGTACCCCTCCCTGCCCCCGGCCTGAGTGAGCCAGAGCCCCCTAATCAGCTGCTACTTTAACCCCATCCTGTCTAGGCGGGGAACAGATGCCCTCAGGCGACCTACATGCAGTGGCGGGGCCAAATCCAAAGCTGAACCCCAGGAGCTGTGTGAACAAAGAAGAGAAAGGGAAATTTCTCCCAGCAACCTTAGGAGCAGCATATTAAATCTCCACAGTCAACTTCATCTCCCATGCATCTCTGGAATACCTGAATAGACAATGAATCATCCCAAAATTGAGGCAGTGAACTTTGGGAGCAACTGTAGACTTGGGGTTTGCTTTCTACGTCGAATTTGTTTCTGGTTTTATGTTTATCGTAGTTTAGTATTTAGAACTTATTATCATTGTTGATTTGATTATTGATTTGGTTACTCTTTTCCTTTATATATATATATATATATATTTTTTCCTTTTCCTCTTTTTGTGAGTGTGTATGTATATGCTTTGTGTGATTTTGTGTCTATAGCTTTGCTTTTACCATTTGTCCTAGAAGTCTGTCTGCCATTTTTTTTTAAGTACAGTTTTTAGCACTTGTTATCACTGGTGGATTTATTTTTTCATTTGGTTGCTCTCTTCTTTCTTTCTTATTACTTTTTAATACTTTTTTAATTTTTTATTTTAGTAATTCATTTATTTTATTTTATTTTATTATTATTTTTTCTTTTTTTTTTTCTCTGTCTTGTCTTCTGAGCTGTGTGGCTGACAGGGTCTTGGTATTTCAGCTGGGCGTCAGGCCTGAGCCTCTTAGGTGTGAGAGCCAAGTTCAGGACATTGGTCCACCAGAGACCTCCCAGCCCCATGTAATATCAAATGGCAAAAGGTCTCCCAGAGATCTCCTTCGCACCCTAAGACCCAGCTCCACTCAACGACCAGCAAGCTGCAGAGCTGGACACCCCATGCCAAACAACTAGCAAGACAGGAACACAACCCCTCCCATTAGCAGAGAGGCTGGCTAAAATCATACTAAGTTCACAGACACCCCAAAACACACCATGGGGTGTGGCACTTCCCACCAAAAAGACAAGATCCAGCCCCACCCACCAGAACACAGGCACCAGTGCCCTCTACCAGGTGACCTGCACAAGGCATATAACTATATGGCAATAACATGGACAACCTGGAAGAAATGGACAAATTCTTAGAAAAGCACAACCTTCCGAGACTGAACCAGGAAGAAATACAAAATATAAACAGACCAATAACAAGCCCTGAAATTGAGTCTGTGATTAAAAATCTTCCAACAAACAAAAGCCCAGGACCAGATGGCTTCACAGGTGAATTCTGTCAAACATTTAGAGAAGAGCTAACACCTATCCTTCTCAAACCTTCCAAAATATAGCAGAGGGAGGAACACTCCCAAACCATCACCCTGATACCAAAATCAGACAAAGATGTCACAAAGAAAACTACAGGCTAATACCACTGATGAACATAGTTGCAAAAATCCTCAACAAAATACTAGCAAACAGAATCCAACAGCACATTAAAAGGATGATACACCATGACCGAGTGGAGTTTATCCCAGGAATGCAAGGATTCCTCAATATATGCAATTCAATCAATGTGATACACCATAATAACAAATTGAAGGGGAAAAACCATATGATCATCTCAATAGATGCAGAAAAAGCTTTTGACAAAATTCAACACCCATTTATGATAAAAGTCTCTGGAAAGTAGTCAAGAGGGAACCTACCTCAACATAACAAAGAGCATATATGACAAACCCACAGCCAACATTGTTCTCAATGGTGAAAAACTGAAACCATTTCCAGTAAGATCAGAAAAAAGACAAGGTTGCCCACTCTCATCACTATTATTCAACATAGTTTTGGAAGTTTTAGCAACATTAATCAGAGAAGAAAAAGAAATAAAAGGAATCCAAATTGGAAAAGTAAAACTGCCACTGTTTGCAGCTGACATGTTACTATGAATAGAGAATCCTAAAGATCCTACCAGAAAACTAGAGCTAATCAATGAATTTGGTGAAGTAGCAGAATACAAAATTAATGCACTGAAATATCTTGCATTCCTATACACTAATGATGAAAAATCTGAAAGAGAAATTAAGGAAACACTGCTGTTTACCATTGCAACAAAAAGAATAATATCCCTAGGGATAAACCTACCTAGGGAGACAAAAGACATGTATGCAGAAAACTATAAGACACTGATGAAAGAAATTAAAGATGATACAACAGATGGAGAGGTATACCATATTCTTGTATTGGAAGAATCAACATTGTGAAAATGACTCTGCTACCCAAAGCAATCTATAGATTCAGTGTAATCCCTATCAAACTACCAATGACATTTTTTTTTTTTTTTTTTTCTTTTTGCGGTATGTGGGCCTCTCACTGTTGTGGCCTCTCCCGTTGCGGAGCACAGGCTCCGGATGCGCAGGCCCAGCGGCCATGGCTCACGGGCCCAGCCGCTCCGCGGCATATGGGATCCTCCCAGACCGGGGCACGAACCCGCATCCCCTGCATCGGCAGGCGGACTCTTAACCACTTGCGCCACCAGGGAGGCCCCCAATGACATTTTTCACAGAACTAAAGCAAAAAATTTCACAATTTGTATGGAAATACAAAAGACGCCGAATAGCCAAAGCCAACTTGAGAAAGAAAAACAGAGCTGGAGGAATCAGGCTCCCTGACTTCAGACTATACTACAAAGCTACAGTAGTCAAGACAGTATGGTACAGGCACAAAAACAGAAATACAGATCAATGGAACAGGAGAGAAAGCCCAGAGATAAATCCATGCACACATGGTCACCTTATTTTTGATAAAGGAAGCAAGAATATACAATGGAAAAAGACAGCCTCTTCCGTAAGTGGTGCTGGGAAGACTGGACAGCTACATATAAACGAATGAAATTAGAATGCTCCCTAACAGCATACACAAAAATAAACTCAAAATGGATTAAAGACCTAAATGTAAGGCCAGACACCATCAAACTGTTAGAGGAAAACATAGGAAGAACACTCTATGACATAAATCACAGCAAGATCCCTTTTGACCCACCTCCTAGAGAAATGGAAATAAAAACAAAAATAAACAAATGGGACCTAATGAAACTTAAAAGCCTTTGCACAGCAAAGGAAACCATAAACAAAATGAAAGACAACCCTTAGAATGGGAGGAAAATTTGCAAATGAAGCAACTGACAAAGGATTAATCTCCAAAATATATAAGCAGCTCATGCAGCTCAGTATCAAAAAACAAACAACCTAATCCAAAAATGGGTGGAAGACCTAAACAGACCTTTCTCCAAAGAAGATATATAGATTGCCAACAAACACATGAAAGGCTGCTTAATGTTACTAATCATTAGAGAAATGAAAATCAAAACCACATTGTGGAATCACCTTACACCAGACAGAATGGCCATCATCAAAAATCTACAAACAAGGGGCTTCCCTGGTGGTGCAGTGGTTGAGAATCTGCCTGCCAATGCAGGGGACGCGGGTTCAAGCCCTGGTCTGGGAGGATCACACATGCCGTGGAGCAACTGGGCCCATGAGCCACAATTACTGAGCCTGTGCATCTGGAGCCTGTGCTCCGCAACAAGAGAGGCCGCGATAGTGAGAGGCCCGCGCACTGCAATGAAGAGTGGCCCCCACTTGCCACAACTGGAGAGAGCCCTTGCACAGAAACGAAGACCCAACACAGCCATAAATAAATAAATAAATAAATTAAAAATCTACAAACAATAAATGCTGGAAATGGTATGGAGAAAAGGGAATCCTCTTGCACTGTTATTGGGAAAGTAAATTGATACAGCCACTATGGAGAACAGTATGGAGGGTCCTTTAAAAACTAGAAATAGAGCTACCACATGACCCAGGATCCCACTACTGGACATACACCCTGAGAGAACCATAATTCAAAAAGTGACATGTACTACAATATTCGTTGCAGCACTAGTAACATAGCCAAGACATGGAAGCAACCTAAGTGTCCATCAATGGATGAATGGATAAAGAAGATATGGCACATATATACAATGGAATATTTCTCAGCTATAAAAAGAAATGAAACTGAGTTATTTGTAGTGAGGTGGATGGACCTAGAGTCTGTCATACAGAGTGAAGTAAGTAAGAAAGAGAAAGACAAATACCATATGCTAACACATATATATGGAATCTAAAAAAAAAAAAAAAAGATTCTGATGAACGTAGGGGCAGGACAGGAATAAAGACGCAGGCATAGAGAATGGACTTGAGGACATGGGGAGGGGGAAGGGAAAGCTGGGACGAATTGAGAGAGTGGCATGGACATATATCCACTACCTAATGTAAAATAGGTAGCTAGTGGGAAGCAGCTGCTTAGCACAGGGAGATCAGCTCAGTGCTTTGTGACCACCTAGAGGGGTGGGATAGGGAGGGGGGTTGGAGGGAGACACAAGAGGAAGGAGATACGGGATATATGCATACGTATAGCTAATTCACTTGGTTATACAGCAGAAACTAACACACCATTGTAAAGCAATTGTAGTCCAATAAAGATGTTAAAAAAAAAAAGAATTAGTCTTTTTGGCTTCCTGTTAACCATAATTCCCTCTTAGCTGGCTCCTTTATACTTATCAGTGCAGTGATAATTGATGTCTATAATAAACCCAAAGCCCTGTGAAATTTTCAATTGCCTTTTCAACAGCCAAAAGAAAATTATTTAATTAAATATGTTTTTAAGGTTAAGTGTATTTTATTCTTTCAATTTCTTTACACATTGGTATTGTATACAAATGAGAACTTCCCTCATTCTTTGACCAGGGATAAGGCAGAGGTACTATTAAATCCCTTTTAGTATGACCAAATTATTTAATGACATTAAGATTCAAGCTTAAGTTATCCTGTAATTGGTATTCGTTATTTATTTCTTAATTTCACATACCACACTATAGAAGATATTTTTAAAGCCTAGTTCACACACACCTCTATATTATCTTGTTTAGGAATTAGTTACAAGTAAGGAAACATAGAGTCTTTGACTTTGAAAAGATTATAAAGTAGAATTGTAGCACAGAGCTATGGTGCATACCTCTAAATGGGGCTCAGGACTTCATGTAATCTACTGGAGTTTGTAGGCCATTTCAGTTCCATGATGGATCTTTCGGAAATTCCTAAGAAACTCAATCCTGTTGACGTACTTGTCAAATAATGAGTTTTCATCATTTCAAATGCCTGCTACATCCTAAATTATAGCATTTGTTCATTGAGCATAGAAAGTACTGGGAAGAGGAAAACAAACACATCACAGTGATTAAAAAGTAGGGTATCTATGTTGTTCAGGAGAAATAAAAGCAAATATTGAGGTAATAAATTTTGGATAGATACTTAAATTTTCTTAGTAATAAATGAATCAAAATAAAGTCAAATAATTACTATTAGAAAGATAAGTTCTGTATCAGGTTTTTATGTCTTTCCTGATAGGAATTGTGACTATTTATGACTATTTCTGGGTGATTTGTTCTGTGTGTCTGAGTATTTCTAAAATGTGTATCTAACAGGATAGCAATGGTGAAAAGATTTTGATGATGTCTTAGTTAGACTGGTAAAGGGGAGACCCAGCATGTGACCTTTTGGTAGAGTACTGAGTGAAATTAGCCGTACATGACAAATTCTGATGATCTGAAGTTCTGACTCTAGTGCCTCAAGCAGAGAAGTATCAGAAAGTAAATGCCCTAAAGCAAGATAGAACTTGACTTGTGGCAGGAACAAATGGCCAGCATGGTTAGGGCACATAAGTGAATGAATGAGGAGAAGATCAGTTAAAAAATGGGCAAAATATTTGAATAGGCATTTTTCTTCTATATATTTGAATTATCACTTGGTATCATATTCTTGCTCAAATATAACTTCATTCCCTCCTCCTTTCTTTGTGCTGTTAATATCATATAAATGACATCTATTAAATTTAACAATACAATTTTTTAATAATACAGTTTTATAGATTTTTTTGTAATTAAAAATCAAGAGAAAATGGAGAACAAAATATGTAATTATAATGGATTTTAAAATTTCTTTTATAATTACATTTACTGGCACTTTTTATTTCATCATGTGGATTTGAATTATTATGTGGAATCAATTCCATTCAGACTGAGTATTTCTTGTAAGGTAGGTTTGCTAGCAACAGATTCTCTCAGTCTTTTGTTTATCTAGTTATACCATTACTTTGCCTTCATTTTTGAAAGATAGTGTGCTGGATTCTTGGTTGACAGTTATTTTTTTTGTTTTGGTTTGTTTCTCTGTCATCATTTCAAATACCATCCTGACCACTGCCTTCTTGCCTCTATTGTTTCTGATGAGAAGTCATCTGTTAATCTGAATGGGATTCTCTTGTGCATAATGACTTATTTTCTCCTGATGTTTTCATGTTTTTTTTTTTTTTTTTTGGCCTTATCTTTCAACTGTTTGGCTGTGATGTGTCTAGATGTAGCTCTCTTTATGCTTATCTTTTTGGAGTTTGTTAAGGTTCTTAGGTGTGTAAAGTTTTCATTTAAGTCAGAAACTTTTTAGCAATTATTTCCTTGAACAATTTTTCTGCTCCTTTCTCCCTCTCTTCTCATTTTGGTACTATTATTATACATATGTCAGTTTGCTTAATTGTGTCCCATAGATCTCTGAGGCTCTATTCATTTTATTTCTTTTTCTTTTTGTATCTCAGATTGGAATACCTCTATTGATTTACCTTCAAATTCACTGATTCTTCTTTGTGATCAAATCTACTGTTGAGTCCCTCTCATAAATTTTTTATTTCAATTATTTTGTTTTCAACTCAAGAATTTCTATTTGCTTCTTTTTTCATAATTTCTATCTCCTTATCAAAATTCTTTATTTGCTAGGTTATTATCATGCCTTCCTTTTATTCTTTAAACATAGCTTCTTTTATTGCTTTGAATATATTTATAAAAACAGATTTGAAGTATTTGTCTACTAAACCCAACACCTGGGTACCTCCAAAGACATTTTTTATTGCCCGCATGTTTTCACTGTATGGTTCGTACATACTTTTATGTTCATATTTCATAATTTTTGAGACATTTTACAATTGTAAAATATATAGCAATTCTGAACTGTGATTCTCATCTCCCAGAATTGGTTGTCACTGCTGCTTTATATTTGCTTGTGTAATGACTTATTTTTATAGATCTGTGAAGTCTCTTTTCTTTATAGTATGCAGCTTCTGATATCATCGCTCACATTTTTGTTAAAAAAAGAATACTTAAGTCTGGATTCCTAAATCACTAGAGCTTAGTAGTCAGCCAATGGTTGGTCAGAAATTGTGCTTAAGCCCCCTGAGGCCATAAGGCTTCCACACACTGCCAGTGGATCTGTGTGTGTCTTGGGGGTCCTTCAGAAGTTCAGAATGTTTACACATCTGTTGTACATTCAGCCAGGATCTAGGGGCTCACAAATCTTCTCTTCCATTGCTCTTGTGTGGGCATAATTTTGTGTAGGTACTCAGCTTTCTAGTCCACCAGCCATGAGTGTAATCTTATCAGGGTCCTTTTGACTATCTCTGTCTCTGGGTCTCCCTGTTAAATTTCTCTCTGGTCTGCTGTTTTGTTTATTTCTACTCCTACAATAAGGTTGTTAGTCTTCCCTAGATAATGGCCACTATTATCCCTCTTTTGGGTTTTAACAGGTTTTGTGGGGGGTTTTTTTGTTTGTTTGTTTTTTCATTTTATGCTGCAAGTAAAGTCAGCCCCCTTAGGCAAGGACACTTAGCTGACTATTTCACATAGCCTGCCATGCCTACCCTGGGCAGAACTTCTGCAATACAGAGTTGGAGCTGTCAAGATGATGGGAGTCATTTGTCCTCCCAGGCTGCCCTGGGAATGCTGGGAGTGGAACTTGTACATTCTGAAGTTGGAAAGAGAGTACAGGAGCTGCCCTACCTGTCCAGTACAAAATTTCTGCAACACAGAGCAGGGGTGGTGAGGATATGGCAGCCCTTTCTATAAATACTACAGACTCCTATATTTCTTATTGAAGTTCAACAGATTCTCTTAAATAAATTCTTCCAGTTCTTATACCTTTTTAAAAATCAATTTCCAGAGATTAAAAATGGTTGTTTTTGACAGTTTTGTAGAGTTTCTCATTTTCTATGAAGAGAGGATTTGTCAAGCTCCATACAGCCATTCTGGAACATTTTGATTTAATTTAATACTTTTGATATAAATACTTTGATTTAATTTAATACATTAATTTAATTTAATTTAATACATAATTAATACATTAATACATTTAATACATTAATACATTTAATTTAATTTAAGGTATGTAGAAACAAAATGGCAGAATGGATTTGGTGATCCATAAGGTCCCTTTAAATTCTTACTTGTTTATAATTCTCTGAAGCATAATACACATGGTAGAAAGAGTCTTTCACCCCTTACCTCCATGGATTATAACTTCTTTTGCTGATCTCAGTATTTCTTCCATCAAAAAAATTGACCATATACATGAATTAAATTACCTCTGAGTTAGTGATTTACTTAAATTGACCAAAAGTTTAGTTTTATCTTGAAATTTAAATAAATATGAACATGTTAAAATGCTCACCTTCCTCTCCTGTGCCTTTACCCAGATTTTACTCTACCAAAATACTCTACATTATTTGATCATGGAATCACTGTTTCCTTTCATTCTTCCAATGAAACCAACTTCAGTCATACAAACAATTCAAATAGTAAATAGAAAACTATCAAAATTTTGTGTCTCAAAGGCCAAATGGCATCTTTAAGACATGCACCTTAAAGAGGTTTAATTAAAATGGCAGCCATTAAGGAGAAAGTGCTATGGTAGAGCTCAGTTAATTTATAAAAGTTTTCTTTCTTTCTTTTTTTTTTAAAATACTCTTTGTGGAGTACTTTTATTTTTTTATTTATTATTATTTTTTCTTTATTTTTGGCTGCATTGGGTCTTTGTTGCTGTACGTGGGCTTTCTCTAGTTGCGAGGGCTACTCTTTGTTGCGGTGTGTGGGCTTCTCATTGTGGTGGCTTCTCTTGTTGTGGAGCATGGGCTCTAGGTGTGCGGGCTTCAGTAGTTGTGGTTCGTGGGCTCTAGAACACAGGCTCAGTAGTTGTGGTGCAAGGGCTTAGTTGCTCTGCAGCATGTGGGGTCTTCCTGGACCACAGATCAAACCCATGTCCCCTGCATTGGCAAGCAGATTCTTAACCACTGCACCACCAGGGAAGTTCCTATAGCAGCTTTCTTTTACATTAAACTTTTTTTCATTTCTTCCCTCTTCCCTCAACCCTTAACCTCTTCTTTAATCTCAGTGTTTTCCTGTTTCCTATGTATGGTATAGCTAACATACCTCTTCTAGGTTTCCATTACTTCTCAGCTGTTACATATTGCTAAGTATGATATAATACGCAAGAAATTCTGTGATAGGACTAATTAACCAGTTTTTTAAATTAAAGGACCCACCAAACACTGGTGTTTTATAATGAATTTTTAAAGGCAATCTAACATAATTCATCAGGAAGAAAATTAACAGGCAAATACTTTCTGAAATTCAGTTTATGGATAAAACTAAAATGTATGAGTTGAAAGTAATAAGGAGAGCATATGCTCTCCGATATACAACTCGGTGCTTAGAGTAGTCTCAGTAATGGTGATATGGCTAACCTTAAAAAAAAAAAAAAAAAAAACCTCTCATTATTTGGCAGACAGCCAAAGGAATATTGGCATATATAAGTAGTCCCTGAAAAGTATACAAGTTGTAGCAATTAATTATCCTAAACTAGTTAATTGTTTCTTTTCACTCAGGGCATGAACCTATTTTTGATAACTTATTAATTAATTTCAGGGGAAAAATCCATATTAAAAGTCTCAAGAAATCTTCCTTGAATGCATTGCGGTGAAAAAAAGAAAAAAAGAAACACTTTCTGCTACTATTATAAAACATTCCAAAACATTCCAAGTTGTGCCTACCTGGCTTGCTACCACAGAGTCAGAATTTGACATATTGACTATATACAGGTCTAAAAAATATATAGCTGGAGTATTTTTTCAATGTGGTACCCAAATCCATACTATGAAAGAACTATATGTCATTAGCAGTAGAGTTAATTTAAACCTAACATACAGTTTTCTGGAAATAATATCCATTGGGATTCACCAGAGCCTCTCTCTTAGGTTCCTGGAAGACTCTTAGCTTAATTTTGTTGAAAGAATAACTTTTATAATATTGAATCTGGATTTCTCTTTTCGTTGGCCAGTTTATGGATGCTCTTCTTGCTCTACACTAACTTATGCCAGAGTGTATATTTCCTTATGTCAGTATCCTTATTACTGATTGCAGATAGTTGGCCTCTGCAGTATTTCAAGTGTAAAATCTTAAATTTGGTCTTTATTCAAGTGCATTTAAAGATGGTCTCTACAGAGCACTTAGTTTTAATTCCTTACTCTCTGTGCTAGGCTGCGGTTCCTCCCCATCTTCATGGGAGTTTCACTTGGTTGCCACACTGTATTCTCTATGACCTGTACATTCAGTGTTTCGTAGGATCTGCACTTGATTGTAAAGCTGAGGTATGTTTCTTTTTGTTTTTATTTCTATCTCCATGAATTTTTGGTAGAGCTAATAAATTCTAAATATTATTTTAATTGCATGTAAATCATCTACTAGAGGATTTATATAGAGCTCTGTGTTTTCCTAATCAGCACCTTTGCCTGCAGAGTAAAGGATTTTAATGCCCTATGATTTCATGCCTTGATGTGTGGGCAACAGTTCCTAGAATTCAAATGTGTATCTTATTTAAATTTTATTATGAAAAGAGAGTTCAAAATCAACTAGACAACTTATTTTGGGGGAGTCAAAGAGTCAGAAATATTCCTAATGCTGGTAAAGAATCTGTGACTTACTGAAGTACTTTGAATTTCTTCTTGAAGTATGTTATCAGTAGGATAGAAAATTAGGTTGATTTAAATATACTTCTAATACCTTCACTTCTTTTGCTTATTAAAACAACATGTAAACATTGTGTCCAGTATCTGGCAGAGAATTTAACCTAGAATAATATCACAAAAATAATTATGTAAATGAATACATCCTAAAACTACACTTACACAGTCAAATGACTATTTCTGTGGCAAAGAGAAAAACTATAAAAGGCACATAATAGATAAAGTTTAAGGAGAATTAAGGAATATCAGTGACTCCAGCAGATAGGAACTTAAGTGGGTAATACTTCACTGATCATTGAAACATGGGTCTAAATCAAGGGTTTGCTATAAAACTAGGGAAAGAACATATAAGACAGATTGTTTCACAGGTGAAACAAGGGGATATTCAAGACCACTTTTACATTATATTAAATATTCTATTTCTTTCAATGAGATTATATTTTCTTTATTACCAAATTTGCAATTTGAAATGTTGACCAGTTCCTCTTATTCATTGTGCATATTTAGTAGGACAACAAATTCTGTGTTACTCTGGTTGTTTTATTCTTATTGGTACCAGACTGAACAAAACAGGATCCCTTCAGTGCCTTTTTAAATATTCTCCTTGACTCAACTAACCCATCATTTTTACATGTCATGCAACTGTAGAAGTTCTTTAAAAGTTCTTTTCTTCTAAAAAAATTCATGAATTTAATCTTTCCAAAAACATGAATTACTTTCTGATTAAGTTTAACATTCTCTGTCTAGTTTCAAATGATTAAAAATATCTGAGCACATGCTACCTTTTTAACTATGTCTGCCTAACAGACATTTCTACCTTCATCAGATTATTTTCTTTTCTCTTCCACAAAAAACACTTTTCTATCTCCATGAACTCTATGCTCATTTTTATCCTTGCATGAATATAAAATTTTACCTATTCAGAACTTAAAAATTCAAGTTAAATGAAAAATTTTATTTTCCATGAGAGATTTATTGACTGACCCTTTATTAATAATTCTCTTCTTTGAAAGCCTGTAGTGTTTTTAGTACATCATACAATTTAGTCCTTGACTTTGTATACTGTTTTGTATTGATTCTTTATCACCATGTTTTATTAGTCTTACCACTCAGTTTGGAGGGCCAGCTAAAGGAAATTTTCAGTTATCAGTAGCTAGTTACCTGTCTTAAAGTTTATGGCATCATTAGTGTGGATTTGATTTGTTGAATAGCCATTAATCCTCTATTCAGAGACTGAATTTTTAAAAGTAATTTCAGTCACTTGAGTGTCATAAGAGATCTGTCTCACCAACTTAATATTATATTTTGAGGCTACTAAGTTGTGTTTGGATCTCCATTTCTTATCAAAATTTATTTATTGATTCTAACAAATAAAAGAGAGGGTTCTTACCTTTATTCTATCGTTTCAAAGAACCTTGTAGTCAACTAGGAAATCCTTAATGAAGAATTATTGAACACAGTTGCTCCCATTTTTACAATACCATCTGATTGAGGAGCTTGAAAGGAAAATTGGGGCTTAATAGACAGGGTAATATTGTGTAAATGTGCGAATGTTATCACACTCTTCGCCATAAGAACACGTTTGATTGATGTGTGATCTGCTTTTCTCCAGTGATGTATGGCTTGATCATTGTATTGGGCAGAGTTAGCTGCCAGACACTGAAACTGGAGAGTCAAGATGAGGCTGTTTATATCTTATTTCCATTTCCTTTTTCAATATATTTTATTTGTTTTTATAGAACAATTAACACAATTATCAGTAATAAACTGGGCTATGCTAAATATGATTTTTTTTTTAAGATTACCTCTTAATGTTAGGAAGTGTTTTATTTATTTATTTATTTATTTATGGCTGTGTTGGGTCTTCGTTTCTGTGTGAGGGCTTTCTCTAGTTGCAGCGAGCGGGGGCCACTCTTCATCGCAGTGCACGGGCCTTTCACTGTCGCGGCCTCTCTTTTTGCAGAGCACGGGCTCCAGACGTGCAGGCTCAGTAGTTGTGGCACACGGGCCTAGTTGCTCTGCGGCATGTGGGATCTTCCCAGACCAGGTCTCAAACCCATGTCCCCTGCATTGGCAGGCAGATTCTCAACCACTGCGCCACCAGGGAAGCCCCTAAATATGAATTTTAAACCAATTAATTCCAGAGGTTCTTTTCTAATCCCCTATTTCCCCCCACACAGCCAGAAACAAACAAACAAAAAAACAAAACAAGAGTGAAGGAGCTTCCTCTTTCTTAATTTATCTTTTTCATTATATATTTAACAAGAAAAAAAATTTTTGCAGTGTGAGCTTAATTAAAGTAAATGGAGAGTTTAAAAGATTGAAGAATCATGTTTCTTAATTGCATTGTTGATTTAACATATAATGATTCTTTCCAATTCACCCCATATAACACCATCACCATCTATTTTGATACAAGTTCATGAAGGAAAAAAAAATACCCTCCTTCACTGTTTATTTCAGAACTAAACCCATAATCTATGGGTGAAAATCACCTGTGTGCTACTCTTTAGGAATTTATTGATCTCTGGTTGTAGCCATATGAGAAGTAATTCAATAAAACCACATTTTTTTCATTTAACTTGAGGTCATCTTTAGCTTACTTCAATCTGGCTCAAAAGATAATTTAAATAAGTTATTTCATAATTAGACACTTGATTTACAATTTTTTTCTAATAGTAAACCGTGTTTAATGGTTGAAATGTTGTAAGAATATAAAAAAGAATGGATAGTGCATGGGAAAACTGTGTCTCAAGATTGAGAAGCTGTGCAAGAGAAAGAATGCAATAAAAAACAAATTTCTCAACATCATTAAGAACAAAACTGAGGGGCTTCCCTGGTGGCACAGTGGTTGAGAGTCCGCCTGCCGATGCAGGGGATACGGGTTCGTGCCCCGGTCCGGGAGGATCCCACATGCCGCGGAGCAGCTGGGCCTGTAAGCCATGGCCACTGAGCCTGCGCGTCCAGAGCCTGTGCTCTGCAACAGGAGAGGCCACAACAGGGAGAGGACCGCCTACCGCAGGAAAAAAAAAAAAAAAAAAAGAACAGAACTGAAAAATAGTTTACTCAAAGTAGAGTTTAATCAACTGAAGTGAATATTCCAAGTAAAATTAAATTCCTCCAACTACTCTGGCATCAGCATTCACTAGCATTCCTACTTCCTATCTTTACTAAAGACATTTCTTTTTTTTTTTTTTTATGTGTATCTATTCTTTTCCAAATTCTTTTTCCATTTTGGTTATTACAGAGTATTGAGCAGAGTTCCCTGTGCTGTACAGTAGGTCCTTGTTGGTTATCTATTTTACATACAGTGTGTGGATGTCAGTCCCAAGCAAAGAACAAAGCTACATCCAGGTTAAATGCTCAGGAAAACTGTTAGAGTGAAACCCATTCTTTCAGCTCTGTTTAGGGGAAGAATCACAGTGACGTTTAAATGCAGTTTGAGTGGAAAATAAAAAGTGTTCTCGTATGAGGTAAGGGCTTAGGTGTGGGAAGGACTGAGTCTACATGCTTTAGAATGTGTTGGGCAAATAAATGTCTGTCCTTTGCCCATGTGGTGTAAAAAAAGCAAAATGTTCCACAAATCTACATTGGGAAAACAAAAGCAACATTACTAACAAAGAAGTCAACATTACTAACAAAGCTCTAGAAATCATACTGACTATGACAAAATCAGATATTTATTCAATAAATATTATTGTCTGTCATCTTACATCAGGCACTGTGATGATTGGTGATTGGTGAGACCAATAAGTTAAACCAGTGATTATAGTGGATAATGTTGCTTTATATGTCTATATCTGTATATCTAAAGAATACTGAAAGGAGCACGGAAGAGAATTTGGGTGAAGAGGAATCTAATCAACTTCATAAGCTAGAGTAATGCCGACTCCAAATTTAACTTTCTGTCTTAAAGTCTTTGATTTTTGCATTAAGCACCACCTTTATGCTAATAGGCACATTATTGCATTTCCATATCAATTATAATCTACATGAATTTTAGTGAAAGAATAGTAGTGGGCATATTGGTCTTGTTTTAGGGGGTTATATTGAATTACTTAAATGCTTATGAAAATTAGTAAAGATGTTATAAAAGACAAGGTAAGAGACATAATCGTATTTTTCTACTCTCTAATATTTAGTGGAAATTTATTCAAAGTTTCATATACTATATAGATTTAAGATCACTGGGTTATAACTTGCTTTCAAAAAAATAACAGTTCTTTTACAACAATCTAAATTTAAATTTTCCATAATCACAATAAGCATTCCACTAAACTAATGTTATAATCAGAGTCATTTTATAATTATTTCTGGGAAAGAGTAATTTTGAGTGGTAACTGTTTTTCATGATATTGAAAATGCAGTCAATTTTTAGAATTCAAAAGGCTCATCCACTTGGAGGATGAAGTGCTTTTAACATAGGTTCTAAAACTGTTCATTTTCCCTCCCCCTAACACAATGATGATTTAAAATAAACTAAATTCTTCATCTAAGGCAGAACATATGCACAAAAAAATTATTGCTTCAAAAAATACGAAGTCTTAAACCTATTTCCCAAGACGTGATTTGCAGCAGTAGGACTGTTGTTTTGGAATATGAAAGGGAGATATAACTGATGGCTCTGATTAAAGATCATTTTGAATTCTCTCCTTTTTAATGGAGATGAACAAAGCACATTTTGTATGGAGTTTTGTTTTGACTCAGCCTGCCATGAAGCTGTTTAAATCAAGTCTTATACCCACATTATTTCAATTGCCAAAAACATCAAAACAGCAACAAAGAAAAAGCTAACGTTGAATTTTCAGCTTGTCTTTCAGTCCTTGTAAACAAGTTACCATGGAGATGATACCCAAGTGAGCTACAGGCTTGACTCAAAACAGCCACTGTGTGTGGACCATCAGCACACTATAACATGGCATTGGCGTTATTCATGATAAAACCTGCATACATCCTGTGATACTTAAAAGTTCTTTTGCAGAATGCCAGGTACAAAAGGCAGCAAAATCAGGGACAAACTGAAAATTATATGTTTGAATATTATACAGTTGGTGACCAATTTAAATTTTTTGAAGATAGTGATTTGAGGTTGTATTTTCTGAGCCTTTTAAAGATGTAGGCCCAGAAGAAATATTGACTATAGCTTTAAATTATTTTCTGGGAGCAACTCATTTCTAGGAAGGCTAAGTTAAGTCTGACAAAAATAGCAAAATATGCCCTGTCATTATGGACCAAGATTTCTGTCTTCCATTCTTTGTATAGGCTGCAGTTGTACGGAAATCCATAACAAAGTAAAGAACAGACACAGATTTTAAAGGTTTATGTATTATCCTCAAAAAATTTCAAAAGACGTGCAGTTGATATCTACCTCTTCTTTCTCTTTTTTAAAATCAAGGTATATAAAAATGTGTTATAAAAAACTTAATATCTATCAGAAGATGAATGGCATATCCATCCTATGAAATGCAGTGGAGTAATTCAAAAAGATTCAGTGGTTCAATATATCCTATTATGTTCCAAGATGTAATAGATGTAACTAATTTATATGTACATAAAATCATATCTAATTATAGAAAAAAATTTTATATAATTATATTCCAAAATGTAATTTCAAGTAAGTTGTATCATGATACAGGCACCATTCTAATATTTAGCTAAATTTTTAAAAATTAAAAAAATAAAATTGTGTATAGGTACATGTGTATGTATATAAATGCACAGAATGGAAGACTATAGACCAAACTGATAACATTAAGGAGAAAGAAAAATATTGAAATATGAAGAAGAAAGGACTGGGTTGTGGGTCATAATAAATTATCAAAGAGGGTCTTTGGCCTTATTTATACATTTTTTTTACAATTAGAATTTATTCAGATATTACTGTGTAAGTTAAATAATTTTTAAATTAAGAAAAAGAAATTAAAATAATTCTAAATAATTAAATGAAAATGAATGTATGGGAGATATTTGAAAGAACCCTAATCTTCCCCATGAAATTGTTGTATTATTTTAAAAAATGTATATACATGATTTGCCTTTAGAATGGCGTTGTTTTATTCAGTATGTATTAAAAAAAGAACAGTTCCAGTGCCTTGCCATTCAAAGTATGGCCCTCAGTTCTGAACAATAAGCATCATCTGGCCACTTATTAGAAATGCTGAGTATGTGTCCCCAACTTTAGACTGACTGATTCAGTATCTACATTAAAAAAAAAAAAAAATCCCAGTTGATTCATTGGCATATAAAGTTTCAGAAACAACATTCTGAAAAACTGGCATGAGATTGGCCTGATACTCAATTCAAAATGGTCATTTGCTCTCCACCTCATGTCATATTTAGTCCTGAAGATGAAGTTAAATATTTTATTGATCATCTTGGAACATCTACATCAGGGACCTTCTGAAACACCACTTGTCCTTCTTTTGTAGTCTTTCCATTTAAAAAGATATATACTTTATCATACTTGTTTACTCTGGGATGCAATTGATTACACTAACTTGAATTTGAGGTTAGAGGCACACAGAACTCTTATTATATCTCTACGAACCAGTGATCAGTGATTGCTTATTGAGTAGAAGTGGCCCTCACAGTAATTCATGTAAAATGTGGTTTGTATTAGTGCAAGGCCACGGATGGTTTTTCCTGACTTGAGATTCAAATGGGCATTTGGGCAAGTTAAAGTGCTTTGAAATCAAACATCAACCAGAAACCTGGTTCACTTACCATTCTGAAAGAATTTATTTATTTCATAGATCAGAGTTTCTCCATCTCAGCACCATTGACATTTGGGGTCAGATAATTCTTTGTTGTGGAGCTGTCCTATGCATTGTAGGATGGTTAGCAGCATCCCTGACCTCTATGCACTAAATGTCAGTAGCACCCTGCACACACACATACTTCAGTTGTAAAAACCAAAAATGTCCCCTGGTAGACAACAATATCCCTTATTGAAATCAACGGCCATAGGTAAATATTATTTTATCTTTTGTCATCATACTGATATCACCAGGCTTTACATGCATAACTTGGAATTGACTTCCTCATTTTAAACAAATAGAACTTGAAAAAGGCGTAATATGTATGTGTGTGTGTGTGTGTGTGTGTGTGTATAAACAATGCCTTTCAAATTCTACTCACTAACTGATTTCATAGGATTCATGTTGCATCTAAAATACTTCTGCCATTCATATTCATTCTTTATCTGTTTCCTTACTTTTCCACATACTCTCCCCTCCCTTTTAATTTCCCCATTTACCTTTGCCCTCTCACTACATTTCCTGCTCTCCTTTCCTTTCTCTTCTTCGTATGTCCTAATTTACCTTTTGTAATAGTCATAGTAAAAAGTTACATTTAATGGATTTTTATCAATATTATGTAGGTATTATGATTTAGTCTTCCAACTGGCTTTTTTAGAAATAGTAATATCTGCCTCTACTGACTAACAGAACAAAGAATGACAGCCCAGCAACATTGGAGACGGCAGAAGGAGAAGCTGGTACAACTAAACTCCCCTAGAATACAATGAAATAAGCATATCTGAAAAGGATTAGAAATAATAAGTTTCAGAACAATTTCAAATACTGTTTCACACTTTTGAATTAAAGATAATGGAGTGAGAAATGGAATATCTACTCAAGGAGATACCAAATTCTTCTGTTAGACTTGCCACATTTTCTTTTGCAAAATAAAGTGTATAAAGCAAGAATTTTTATAGGTTATCAGTAGCATTAATGTGAAAAGTATAAGCTTTATTTCTAACCATTTGAGATGTAAGGGAGCTCTCTCTGCCACAGAAATTGGATGACCATGTGGGCTGACAGCTCCCTTGTGTTATAAAATAATGCAAACAATATTTTTTCACCCCAAACAAAATTGGTTAGAATCACATTTTCCCAAGTCATATGGAAATGCACTAATTTGTAACTTTCTAAAGCCAACACATTTATGCTTCAGAGATACATAATTTAGTAACAAACAGCAGCCTGAATTTTGATCAGGTTTTAAAAATGGGTACAATAGCCTTCTCAGACTTCAAATGAGCTCAGAAAACTCTCTTGGTATTCTCTCCCTCATGAAATTGTAAGGGTAACATTCCCTTGAAGTTTGTCAGCAATATGCAGTAAGAAGAAGTGAAAAGGTCTTGAATATTTGTATAATATGTAAAGGCTCCAATGATTAAAACAGCCTTCAGACTAAACAGCAAGCGTTTTACTTTAAAGATAATAATTCTCTAAGAACCTGGAGGAAAACCACATTATTATGCTTTTCTTTTTTGGAATTGATGGCTACATTATATAAGGTAGATAAGGTAAAGCATAATAACAAGCAGTTCTGATAGAAAAACATTAATGGAATTTTTTCTTCTTTATGTTTTTTAAGAAGAAAATACCTGGATTCTCAGCAGTAAGAAACAAGACCATCACTTAATGTGCCAGTCCTCCAACTAACAGGAAATATACACATTGATTTTAATAGCAAAGACAACATTGATAGAGAATTTTTTGTCTTCTTTCTAAATTATTTTATGGGGTACAAACAGATTAACAAGTCAGGGATCAACTATGCCACAAGATATTATTATTAACATGATTCAGACAATCGACAGGAATAAAACAACTACTTGAGAATATTCCTCTGAGTTCTGGGCACCTGTTTTCCTCTATTAATTTTCCTTATAAACTTTGTTTATCTTTTATTGCACTTAATATTGAATAATTAAAGCATATTTTGACAAATTTATTACTTTAGTTTTTTTCTGCCAGTTAATTTTTTAAAGTTTTATAATGACTCTTCTAGCTGTGGTGGGGGGGGAAACTATAGGTCAGAAAGAGTAAATTCATATTCTATGGAACCATGTATTTTATATTTAGACTTCATAAGTCTTGGAGTTTTCTTTCCTTAAGTAAAATGAAAAAGGACCAAACTGAGCAAATCCTATAAAATAATTTTTATTTTCATTATTGCTTATGAGACTTCAGCGGGATTTGGACTGTTTCATTTAATTATTAATGGGTGAAGAGTGATTGCAGGGATCCCACATGAATTGTCTTTCATCCTTCCTCCCTGATTCTCATTTCAATTATGTAGACCTATTTAATGACAGGGTTGCAATATTGGTTAACTGTGATTTTGATTCAGTAATTGTGCAGAAAATCTTATTTGCATATCTTTTCAAAAAGCCAGTTTGAAGTTCTGAGATACTGACTGAAGTTGACCAGACTCCACATGGGAAAAAATTGTCATGCATAAGGGTATGATGGTCTTCAGACCATTATCTATCCATTACCCATTTGTGTAACCAGCACACCTAAAGCAGCATATTTATTGGGAATAGGCATACTTTGCAATGACTGCCAAAGGAAAAACTGAGAACTTCTTATCATTTGACTTCAGTCATCAGATGTAAACATCATAAAATAATGTGTATGTTTTTCTGTGTATAGCATAGACATAAAATTACATATTTGAGGTATTCAGAATGCTTATTGCATTTATGGTTGGCAAATTGGAAAGCTTTTTGAATGAGATGATTTATTTTCACAATAAGTCTATTAATCAGGTCAGTAACAGAAACTGCCTCAAATGTGACCTAAGCAAAAAAAAATAAAAAGAGGAGTTTTTGGTTCACCTGAAAAACTCTAAGGTAAGTGTTGGCTTTGGGGTTAGCTGTACCCAGATCTGCACATGTCATCAGAAATCCAACCCTCTCCACCACTCAGTGTTTTTTTATTTTGTTTTGTTTTTCTCTTCATTTTGGTTGCATTCTAAGACAGAGACTTACTCCAAGTTTGTCAACAACCAACTCAAAGCTTGGATCTGGTAGACTAAAAAACACTGCTTTCTTGGAAGTCCTGATATATGTCCTGATTGGTCCCAAATAAGCCCACATGCCAAA
Organism: Mesoplodon densirostris; assembly: GCF_025265405.1. Lineage (NCBI taxonomy): Eukaryota > Metazoa > Chordata > Mammalia > Artiodactyla > Ziphiidae > Mesoplodon > Mesoplodon densirostris. The sequence continues at coordinate 169,029,190 of NC_082663.1, read as the reverse complement.
CCATGACACTGTGAGTTGGTTCTCAAAGTGTGGGGTGGTGGAAAGTGTAGTTTTGGCAATCTCTAGGGACATTCAGTTGCTAAAACGGGGAAGATTGCCACTAGCTTCTGGTTAGTAGAGTTCAGAGATGCTGAAAAATATCCTACAATATACAAAACAGGCCCACACCTCAAAACAAAGAATTAACCAACCCAAAATATCAGTAGTGTCAGGTTGTGAAACTGGAAGTTGCATCACTTCCTGCTGATCCACAGTGGGTTGTAGAGAAAAGTAAGAGACACTGACCCTAGAAAACTGTGCTGTAATTAGAAGAATTAAATGCTGTAAATGCTGATCAGTTGCTGTAAATGCAACTTCTGTCAACAAGAGAAAGTATTTTTTGCCTCTAAGCTATGAGTAGGAAAATGCAAAAACATGTAAGAATTGTTGAAAATTTTAACAATGAATTTTTACCTTAAATGTAATTGATAAAGTTGATTTTTCTGTTTTTTTTTTTTTGTTTGTTTTTTTTTTTTTTTTTTTTTTTTTTTCTGTACGCGGGCCTCTCACTGCTGTGGCCTCTCCCGTTGCGGAGCACAGGCTCCGGACACACAGGCTCCGCGGCCATGGCTCGCGGGCCCAGCCGCTCCGCGGCATGTGGGATCTTCCGGGATCGGGGCACGAACCCGTGTCCCCTGCATCGGCAGGCGGACTCTCAACCACTGCGCCACCAGGGAAGCCCTGTTTTTTTTTTTTAAACTCATAATTTATCCTTGCTCCTGATTGAGTTCCTTGGTGTTAGGTAAATAATTTGCATTTTGGTATGTTGACTTGAGTCAGAAATTCTGTACTATTAGCCCATTAAATAGTACTCTGACTTTTATATTTTGAACCAAATAGAAAGTATTTTTGAATTACTCTGTTTATAGCTATTTTATTGTCAGCTCAGATATTTTAGCTGAAAATAATTTTATAATCAGAGGGAAAATTATTACTCAAGTGATAAAGTCTAGTTGCCTTTTTCCTCATTTTTTCATCATGTAACTTGAGGATGGCATGCCAATTTATTTTGTTCTTATATTAATTAAATTGAAAGTGTTCTTATGTTCATAAAATAGCTTATTGGAATTAATAAGACATGAGAAAACTTTATAGCATTTCAGATTTATTTGTTTAAAGGGCCTTAGGTGGTTTATTTTGCAATTGTTTTCTGACTTGAAATATTTCTAACCAAACATTTAAAAAATAATTTTTTTTCTTTCCTCAGGTCCACTAATAATTGTGTAAAATATTTTCTTTAAAAAAAAAACACTAATGCTGAAGGTTGTTTGAAATGTTTCTTCTGTGTGTGTGTGTGTGTGTGTGTGTGTGTGTGTGTGTGTGTGTTCCAGAAAATCATTAAGCAGTTTTATATAGCAGGAAAGGTTTGATCCCAAGAGTTAGGAACAAAGCAGAGAGAACACGCCCTCCAAAAGTAAATGCTGAATTACTATATGTTTTATGGTCAGATAGATGCTCACATACATGTGTGCACACATCTGACCATCAATCAGACTCCCAAGCTCACCTCCAGGAAAGTTGAAAGAGTGCATCTCACAGGAGAGGAAAATGCATTTAAAATTAGTGCAGCCATAAAATAAACTGACATAACCCAAAGCAACAAATAATGGAGGGAAAAAAATCCTTATGCGGCTCTGTCTCTCTTTCAGCAAAGATTTTGACTTTCTGTTTTTATTTCTTGTCAGTGATCCTGGGTGTGTTTAAAATGACATAAAATGCATTCATTATGCCCCCAGATTCCAACTGCTTCAGGCTTTCTTGTACATTTCTCAAGAAAATGAGGACTTCTGGAATAGAGAGCAAATGTAGAAGCAAAATGACAGCCCTTTTGGGATCTTCGGTGGCCTAAAAAAAAGCTCCAAGTAATTTTCTCTATTGCATCATGCCTGAAAAGCAGCTTAATTCCTCTGTTATGATTAAAGTTGATTGACTGAATTGATCTGTGATGTATCCTGTTTCCCTAGTTTACAAAGATGCTCAGGAAGAGTGAGGAAGCTGTCTGAACAGGTTCCAAGTGCTTAATATATGCTGAGGTCCCACTTAACATTTATTATCTGTTATCGAAGGTAGGAAAAAAGCATGTAAATTATATGGATGTCTCTGATTCAAGGAAAGGGAAAGATAAATACTTATGCAGACACTCAATGATTTTCGTCAACCATTTTCTAAAACATACCCCATCTTTTTTTAGATTTATCAGTAACTTTGTAAGGAACTTTTCCATTGCTGGGAAGTTAAGCTGTTTTTACCTTACTGTCGCTTACATTAGTACAGAGATCTGAAGAACTTCAAATCTGACTCTTAAGGTTGCTTAATAAATATAATTTGCATTAAAATTAAAATTTAGCATGCTCTGGAACCTAGGATACTTAAAAATTTTTGTCTTCATGAGTTTTTTTCCCAAAGGGATGTTAAAAAAATACGAAGAAGAGAATCATTAGCAGATATTTCATCAAATTTTGGGTCAGTGTGAAAATGAGGCAAGGCAATAATCTTCAGTGCCTACTATACATATATGCTTAAATACACCAACATTTTGATAAGTGCACAGTTTTTAATAAGCAGGAAAAAAGTGTTAGATTAAAGCTTAACTATGAATTGGCAAATTACAGCTTAACCTACTTTAAAAAGACATCTTCGCCTTAACCAACTTAGAGATCCATTGCCAATTTTTGGACTAACTTTTTGCAATTATGATATTTTATTCATTTGGAGGACTAACAAAAAATAAAATCAGCAATAAACTTGTAAAGGACAGAAATTTTTCAAAATTTCTTTACTGTTAGGAAGCTCTTTAATGAGCTGACTTTGTTGAGTCATATATCTGCATACTTGCTTTTTCTTGTTTTTACAGAACCCAACACCTTTGTTAAAAAAAAACATCCAAACCTCCAGATTTTAGTTTCAGTCAGTCACAGCTATTACACCTACAACCCCGATATAGGTATAATATAGTAATAATACTAATTAAAATAATTATAACAACTACAAAAAGAATATCATATCAATACAACAGCTAACAACTGTGAGCTTTTTATGTGCCAATCAGTGTCTTAAGCCCATTATAACTGTTATCTTATTTAATCTCATAACAACCTATAAGGTCAGTATCATCAACATTTCATTTTATAGATGAGGAAAGTAAAGCACAAAGAGGTTAACTAATTTTCTAATTCGCACAGAGCTGGCTACCATTTTCTTTCTCTGTGTCAGGTTTGAATTGGAACGTTGCTTGACTTTCACATCATGTGGGATATTATGTGACCAAAACAAAACAAAACAAAACAAAAAAACGAAGATTTCATTTTTATTTTACATTGCCTCAGGCCACAACTACAAAGAGAAATGAGTACAGAATATATGTACCTCTTTTTAAGAGTTTAGCCCTTTCCAGTGTCGGGGAGGAAGAAATTTTCTCCTACCCTTTTAGTTTCTTCTGGCTGGTCCAAAAATTAAATAGGCATGAGACAGATTAACAGGAAAAAAATCAAACAGAAGTTTAATATGTATACATGGAATAGACTCAGGAAAACTGAAATGGCTGAAACCCTCACCTTAACTGCCATCTTCAGCTAAAGACAAAAAAAGAATATTGGGGATATTGGTTTGGGACCTCCAAGGGGAGGAAGGCAATTGACATGGAGATAGTAGAGCAAATGTTTCATAAAGAAATGTTTGCTGGGCCATACAGAGGTAATGGGACAGAGAGAGGAATTTTAACAAACAGACTTTGCTAGGTTCCATCCTGTCTACACACCAGTTTATATTATAGTTACCTATGGTGATAACTCCTTTCCTGGAACAGATTCTCTATCTACATTCTTGAGGAAGTTAGGGGGAAAGTCAAAGTTTCTTCCTAAGTATTTTGGTCCTTGATTGTTTTCAGCTTGAAATAATACTCATGCCAAAGAGACATTTTGGGGTGGCAAATTTTGTTCCCCTATACCAGGAACTTTCTGCTGCATTTTGTCCTTTCTAACTCAAGTTCGAAAGTTTCAGATTCAGAATTAAAGAATTAAATTAATCTTTAAACAAAAGAGATCACAATTTTTCTGCAACCTGGTACTGTTGCACTGTTAGAGGAAATAACAGGAAAAAAAAAAGAAAAAGCATTTAAGGTTGCCAGTTATAATATAGGACATCCTGTTAAATTTAAATTTCAAAAAAACAATTAAAAAATTTTAAATATGCCCTATGCAGTATTTTGTACATAATTATACTATAATTTTTTATGTATCTGAAATTCAAATTTAATCATCCATCTCATATGTTTAATTGTTACTTAATTGTATTTTAAATGCTAACTGGCAACACTATTTAATGGCATTACAAGTTTCCATTTCAGGGACATTATTTGCATTTCTTTACATCACACTTCTAGAATTGTGTTATTTAAATATGATAGGTAATAGCCTAACCCCATCTAATACATGAACTCTTCTTCCTTTCTTCCTGCCTGTCTGCCTTTATTTCTTCCTCTTTCCCAATTTTAACACATTCCTCTATTCTTCACAATACAGGTTTGCATTCCATCTAAGTTTTTTTTAGGAGTTAAACATTCCCAATTTTCCCCCCTCCAAAAAAATGTAAAATCTATTTAATATTTTACTTTTGTTACATCTGTCTTAAGTTTCCTCAGCTTTCTTAAGTATTACACAGTATTTAAAGTCTCAGTAATTTCTTCCTTAATTTTGAAAGGGAGATTAAGGAAGACTTGACCTACTCTTTTTTTTTTTTTAGGGCATAATTGGGAAGGTTTGCCCATCATGAGCATGAAGTCACTGCTTTTACCCTAGACACATGTCTATGTGTCAGTATTATACAAGCATTTTATAGATAAACCAGCTTCTTTGTTAAAAAACTGGCTCAGCAAATGTTAATAGATGGTCAGATTCTGCTACTGACACCTATGGAAGTTATCAGTGATCAAGTACCATCCTATTTTCCTAAAAGCAACTTTGATATCTTTCTGAGTATGTTGTCTGAAAGTTACTACCATTTAGATGTCTGTACTCAAAATGACATTCTGTTGCTTTCCTCAAATGGGAAAGAGCCTTCAGCAAGTTGAACTTACCAGAATGAAATATCTAGAGATCATTTTGTGATGTAACTACAAGTTAAGACAGTTGATAAGAACCTATCCATTGAGACAAACCACTAAGCAGATGATCATGGACTGATTATGTCCTCACAAACATGTTGAAATAGCATTTTGGAATGCTTTTATCTATAAATAAAAGAAAATCCAGACTCAGTGGGCTTCAAAACGAGAAAATGTATATATAAGAAGAAATTGAAGACTGATTAGTTTAATAGCTCAACCATATCACCAAATATCCATATATACATAGATATATATTTTTTTGTAGGAGACAAAGCACACACTGAGCTGTTTTCCCTCCACCATGCTTTTCTCTCTCTCTTCATATATATGTATTTTGTCTCTCCCATGTACAAAATTTCAACTTTAAAGTGAGAAAATATTTTTCAGAAGAGTCCCAGCAAACACCCTTTATTTGTTATAGGTCAGAAATGCTATTGTCTTGCTTAAATTAAACATTTAAGGAAATGGATTAAGTTAACTGGTTTAGATCAATCAGGACGTGGAAGACGATTATATCTGTGGTGGTTCCTTGAGGGCAGGTACCTGGAAAAACTAGCATTCTCTCATCAAGGAAAAAGGGGGGATGCAATCACAAGTGTTACGGTACAGGGTGCGTGATGATAAAGAGAACATGGTTTGTTTTCTAGAAAAGCTTATTGGTAATGCTGAAACAGTCCTCAAAATTGTTTGGTCTTCAGATTGTTTACCTATAGAACACAGAAGGAAAATGCCCTCTGGCTTAACTGTAAAATGGTAGGATTCCTAACAATTTTTTTTTTTTTTTAAGAAATGCAGAGGTGGCAGTACTTCTGTGACATTTTGCTTCTGGCAGAGTAGACTATCACATGGTCAGTGAGTGCCCCATTTATTAGGCAATGTAAAGTATTCTCTGTCTCCAGAAGGTGAACTTATTGCCCAGCCAGCCCAAGGGCTTTGGACTAAATTCCACCACTCTTGTTTTGCACAAACTTAAAATCCTTACTTGGCCACTATTCTATATCAAGATTTTTTTTCTTCTTCTTCCCAAATCAGAGACATTTTATTAACATCAAATAGGAGCTATTGTAAATATTGCAGCTCTTAAAATATTGCAGTACTGAAGCCATTAGATACTGTTGGACTGTCAAAAGTATTTCACTTAAAACAAATGAAACAAGTGTTGTTGGTCATTTAAAATTATTTTTAATGAAAGAATTAGAACTGTCTTAAGATTGATTTTTGCACTTTTGCTATTTCTTCCCTGCCTCGCTGTTTTAATGGTATATAGGAGTTAAACCATTTCTACACTCTATTTTCATTCTTTTAATGTGGTTCTTCAGTGTACACTTGTCTTTAGTGAAATGTGGAATTCTGGATCCCTATATAATTATTGTTCTATTGTCATTATTTCCATCTGTCTCTTGGTGGGGTGGGAGGGCTTCTAACGTGACTTTCAAGGCAGTGAATTTGAAACTCTTGTGGAATCCATATTGTAATTTAATAACTCCCTTTAATTCTATAGCACCCTTTTCTTTCATGTTATAATATTTAAGATTTGCATATCTCAGACACAAAAGGTTTGGCTTTTTTTCTTGGTCAGCTTAATTGAGATATAATTCACGTACCATACAATTCACCCATTTAAATTAAATTGTAAAAATAAATCATTTTTAGTATATTCACAGAGTTGTATAACTATAACCACAATACATTTTAGAACATTTTTATCACCATCAAAAGTAATTCCTTAGTACCCACGAGTAGCCTTGTTCCATTTGTCTCCAGCAGCCCAAGTCCTAGGCAGCTACTATTCTACTTTCTGTCTCTACAGATTATACTAGTCTGGACACTTCATATAATGAAATCATACAAACTATGGTCTTTTGTGACTGCCTTTTTTCATGCAGCATAATGTTTTCAAGATTATTTCATGGTATAACATTTTTCAATACTTCATTCTTTTTATTGTCAAATAATATTCCATTGTATAGACAGGATTTGGCTCTTTTTTACACATGCCTTTTCAAAGTGATTTAATTATACTTGAATATCATAATGCAAATTTAAAGTGAAGATTGGAAATCTTGAAATAATTTGTGCAATCTAGACTGACATCTACCCACTCTACATGTCCCACCTCACTGAATAAAATGAGGCTGGAAAAAGTATGCCAGAGATAGGAAACATATAGATACAACATAATGGTATTATACTTCATCTCATTGAAATTATTGTCAGCCATTTTTTATTCTATTACTTGCTATCTACTGATATATATTTATCACAGCTATTTTTAACAGAATGTATTTCACTCTCAAGTCCCTAAAGTTCCATTCTCATAGAAAATAGTTTATCAGTGCCTTAGTCTTTTGTAGCTATCCAGGCTAATATATCCATAGCGCCATGTCCTTATAATAAATACACTTACTAAAGATATGCTTGAGCAATGGTATCTCGGTTGTTGAAAAGAATTCTGTAGAAAATCAAGTAATTAATTTTTCTTTCCACTATCATATATATGTATGTAATATGTGTAGCCATCTACCATCTTCTCTTTCTCTCCAAATGTATGAATATATATATATATATTCTTATATGCATATCTCTCAATAATTTACATATAATTTTAATATACCTCAATAATCTAAACATACAGAAGTGACATATATATATATATATATACACATATATATATGAATGAGTGTGTATGACTATATCTGAAATTATGTCAGAACATATGGTTGATTTGGAAAGTTTTTCAGCATTTATTTCATCTTTAAATGAAACACTAGTAACTCACTCAACATACTAAAAATATACCGAGAGCATCCTGACCCTCTCTGCATCCTGACCCTCTCTGCATCGGCCAAGACAGAAAGCAGAAGTTGAGACATATGTAGTCTTTGGTAAAGTTATAGATTTTATTCTTTGGAAAATGTTTATTCTTAAATTGCAGAGTAGAAGAAAGGTGGAAAGGTGTAAAAAGTACAAACTGTGAACTAATAAGGTATTTCAGAGAAGCTCTAAGTAATAGGAATAGGTAGGTAGATAAGATGCCTATATACATAGATAAAAAGATTAGAGCAGAGAATTGCCCAAAATTGAGGGAGAAGAATCCTCAGGTAAGATACAATTTCAGAAATCAAGAAAAATATAAGTAATTGCATACCTAGAAGCTTTCTATAGTAAAAGCTGTTCAACTGTAGTCCATACTATATTAAATGATAATGCAGAGAAAAGAAACCAAAAATACAGAGTAAATATGTTTAAATATAGAAAAAAATGTGAAATGACAAAGAAAGTTGCCCAATGCTACTGTAGTAGAGCATGACAATAATTATATCAAGTTTTAGAACAGAAAAATACATATGCATTCCTTGTTAAAGTATAAAAATATGGCATCAGGATTATAAACAATAAATTATTAATAGAAGTTACTCCTGGGGTGAAATAAAGGATAATTGGATTATGGAGTAGTTCATAGAGGACTTTAACTTCATCTGTAATACTCTCATTCTTTAAAAAGCATTAGCAAATTATGAAAGTATGTGAAATCTTGGTGGTTCCATATAGGGGTCCACCATTCTCTATCATATTCTGTGTTTAAAAATTTCATTAGGCACAAAATTCTAGAAAAAAATGTATGCAGTTTGGAGTAGTCCTTCCAAATTGTGGCTTCTTGGATCAGGTACTTAATCTTTCTGTGGTCCTGGTTCCTTACCTATAAAATGATCATACTAATTGTACATACATGACAAGAGCACTGTGAGGGTTACTGTGTTACAACACATAGTAATAAACATTTAATAAATATTAGTCAGAATCATCCTTCATAAGAATGAAACTATTTATTATGCATGTAGCACCAGAGAAGCACAACCAACCAATCAACAAGTAGGAAGCAAGGCTTTCCCTGAAAATCATATAAGGAGTCAGATGAGTGGGGCAAGACTTACATGAATATATAGTTAAATAAAAAATGAGACGATAAACAATATTTGTCAAAGCATAACATGATATTGGGTACATTATATGCTATAGGCTGAATGTGTCTGGCCAAAAATTTATATGTTAAATCCGAATCCCTAATATGAGGGTATTAGGGGTGGAGCCTTTGGGAAGTGATTAGATCATGAGGGTAGAGTCCTCTTGAATGTGATTAGTGCCCTTATAATAGAGACCCAGGGAACTCCCTTGCCCCTTCTACTCTGTGAAAACACAGTGAGAGATGGCCATATGAACTGGGAAAGGGAGGCTTACTAGACATTGAATTTGCTGGCTCCTTCATCTTAGATTTCCCAGGTTCCAGAACTGTGAGTGCTATGTTTCTATTGTTAATAAGCCATCTAGTCTATGGTATTCTGTTATAACAGCCTGAATGGACTAAGGCACTATGTGAACAAAATGGATCTCTCTTTTTTCCCTGTTTATTTAAAACCAAACCAAACAAAAACTTTTGTATTTTTCTATGGATTGAGCCCATACATTATTTTTTCTGATGATTTATGAAATGTGAAGAGAAAAGATATAGGATGCCTATCACATCTATTATATTTATTACATATGTCTTTTAATCTTAGTTTTTTTGAATCATTGTTCTCACTCCTTGGGACTAATATTTCCCAAACGTAGCTTAGAACACGAAATCCTGCAGCATTTGTTCATCATGAACAAATGCCTACTTATGAATTCTTGTCTCAGAAGCTAATTTAATTGGTGAACTCCAACTACTATTGCTTATTTCACACTTCAGTAGGTAAAGATGCATTAATAATCGAAGTTTCAAACTGTAATTAACATTAGCTTTAGGCTCCTGACAATGAAATGATTACATTTTAATATATGGGCTGATAAACAAAGTTAATCTAACATATGAATAAACAGCAAAAATAACTTACATTTACTCTTTCTCTGCAAATTGATACATGCATTTGCATGTTATAAAACATGGGGAATAAGTGAATGTCAAAGAAAAAGTGTACAGACTGCCAATACAGCACCTAAACTTAATCAGTTCAGTGCAACACAATGAATTTGAAATATTTCAACAAAAACCTTATTCTTCTAATAAAAACTTAAAAGATATTTTTCACCTGGCTTGATTTCCTTTCACAGTTTTCTGTATTATTTAGTTACAATTTTATCTTACTTTACTCTTGTTCTTAACTGAATTGATTACTTTATAAAGCTCCCTAAATGATGAATTTGTATGCTGACATCTTAGCAGACCGTATTGTCTGAATGCATTTGCCTGGTATTATTATATTACCTTTATGTTGAGAAAAATTCTATTCATGATATAATGTCAACTGAATGAGGAAAACTGTATTCTTGACTTCATCCTTTATTGCATGATATTTTGTGGAAATTTCCATAATATTTTTTAAAATTACAGTGTCTAGAATGGTGTAAAATATAAATAACTGAGGTTGCTAATTGTGGTACTTTAACATCCTCTAACACTTCACATCTTCAGGTACACAAGAACAGGGAAACAGCATAACTCCTTTTCCAGGTAGGATTGATTGCTCAGACTCTAGAATGCATCAGTTGTTTTGATATGTCCAAATGTGTACATGTTATAGTTATTAAAGACTGGGATGGTCTTTGAAACAAACTCACAGAAATAGAATGAGGTAGCCAAAAATATGGATTAAATACCTACTCTGATCTCAGGTGTCAGATTACAGAGCTAAGAGGCTTTTTATTTCTCATACCAAATTTTAGTCATTATGAGAACAAGTTCAGAGTTACCTACAGTTTTCAAAATCTGTGTTCTTTGCCATCTGGCCATGGCTAAAATTCTATATCAAATTGAGACTTAAAGAAGAAACTAGTTAGGCACCTAATAGTTACCAGAAACTTGATGGGGACTTGAGCAAAGGTAATTTTATTTAATCCTAATAATTCATTTGTAAAATAAATAATACCTAGTATTCCAACTAAAAAAACTAAGTTTCAGAGAAGTTAAGTGATTTGCCCCCATGACAGAGGCAGGATCCGAAGGTATTTAATGATTTTAAATCAAGTGTTGGGCTTCCCTGGTGGCGCAGTGGTTGAGAGTCTGTCTGCCGATGCAGGGGACGCGGGTTCGTGCCCTGGTCCGGGAGGATCCCACATGCCGCGGAGCGGCTGGGCCCGTGAGCCATGGCCGCTGAGCCTGCGTGTCCGGAGCCTGTGCTCCACAACGGGAGAGGCGACAACAGTGAGAGGCCCGCGTACTGCAAAAAAAAAAAAAAATCAAGTGTTGTTTGTATGCTTAAAGAAATTACATGTGGTATATAGAGATATATATAGTACTATATGCCCAGTACCCTTCTAAATGCATTATGTGGACAATCATATCTTTAAAATGAGGACTGCAAGGTCCAGAGAAGTTAAACTACTCACCCAGGTCTGACAGCTTGAGATCTTGAGTATTTGACTCCAGGTATGTGTTGTTCTAACCACACATCCTTACCTTCTACATGTAAAGCATTTGGAACATGTACACATCTCACTTTTATTTAAATATATGATTATTGTTATATCTAATGTCATGATTGAGATAATAATAAGGGTCTCTCTTCCTCATCCCAAGATGATACTAAATGTGCACTACAGCTAAGATGGTTTCCTTCTTTTAGTTTTTTTTTTGCATTATTCTAGTTATATTGATTGCATAATATCAGTGTTCCAGCATTACACTCTTTCATATTTATTATTTGTTAAGTGTCAGATTGATCTCGTTTGTTAACTTTTAAGATAATCTGACCAGCTGGCATTAAGAATACATTAATTAAATTAGGAGTTACAATAAAGATATACGATATTTTTTATCCCCAGGAAAGCTTAACATTTCATTCCCTTTCTTCTATTTGTGTTCAATAATCCCAAATGTCATGAATAATTACATGCAGTTATTTTTTAAAAAATACTCTGTTGAGATAGAAATTCTACCAGATGCTATTATAATCACTGTTTCTTGCAGTTTAAATTTTAGGCAGTTGTTTGGAGACAAATTAAAAGAAAATAGACATTTGTTTTATTGAAGCTACTTGTTATGTGTTATATTTATGTTTACATATGTGCCAATTGTTTTTCTTCAATCTTCATACATGTTACCTAGCAATAATTGTAAACAAAATCAATCTTGGTTGTTAGTCTTAATGACTAATGAAAAACGTATGAAGTTTTTGGGCTTCCCTGGTGGCGCAGTGGTTGAGAGTCCGCCTGCCGATGCAGGGGACACAGGTTCATGCCCCGGTCCGGGAAGATCCCACATGCTGCGAAGCGGCTGGGCCTGTGAGCCATAGCTGCTGAGCCTGCGCGTCCGGAGCCTGTGCTCCGCAACGGGAGAGGCCACAACAGTGAGAGACCCGCGTACCGCAAAATAAATAAATAAATAAAATTTGAAAAACATGAAATTTTTGATGAGACTGTGGCTTGAAAAATGCCATGGTCCTGTCACAGTAAAAGTATTCTTTAATAGCTGAAATAAAATATTAATTTCACAAACAAAACAGTCAGACTAACACATCAAGTGACATCCCTACCTTAACCTTTCTTACCGAGGTTTTAAGATTGCCATGATGACAGTTGCCAAGTGCTAATTCTCCAACCTTGCTCCAGAGATCCTTATACTTCAAACATGTAGCAGCTGGCCAAGGAGCAAAAGCATCAGGCCAGGGAGCAGCTCATCATGGAGTGCATGGCCAAGCTGCCACAGATGATTGAGAATAATCAGGCTCACCTGCAGATGGTGTTAAAAAATAAAACCTCACAGACCTCACTCCCAGAGACTCTAAATTAATAAGACCCATAATTTTCAACAAGCACCCCCTTTTCCTGCTCCCAGAGTTTTTTCTAATGCAGGTAATGCATAACTCTTGCTTTGAGAAATACCACATAGGATCATAAGGCAAGCAGTGCCTCAGAATGACACAGGGAATGATTTGAGCATTTGCAGGCCCAAGCACATGAGTACTTTCATAGAATTCCACATTGGATTTCTGCAGTTTATCTCTGAATGAGAACCACTGATCCACACAATTGAAGTCACTCATGACCATCATCAGAGAGACAAACCCTTTATCCATTCCTTCCCCCTTCTCCTCTCTTTCTACTCTCTGTCTCTCTCTCTCTCTGCCTCTCTGTCTCTCTCCATCTCTTTCTCTTGTTGTCTTTTTTCCTTTTTTCAGGATCGTCTTGTTTAACAGTGCCTCAATGCTGCTGTTTTTTTGTTTTGTTTTATTTTTGCGTGAGGTCCTGGAGAACACACTAACATCCCCATGTTTATATAAACAGTGACTGATGGTAGAATTGACAGGATTTTGAATGCCACTTCTGTTGTTGTTGCTCTTTTCGGATTTGGCCCAATACTTGTAGAAGACAAGTGGCCTTTATCATCATTCATTCAGAGTATACTCAGTACAGTATTAATATTCTGGATAGTTGATACATGGAATGGATTTTTCAGGCATCAAAGATTATAACAAAATTATGAATCCAATCTCCAACTCCTACACGCCCCACTACAATACAAATGGAAATCATATTCTCATTATGATCTTTAGACTGTCATCATCAGGGCTAATTTTAATGTTAGACTATAGATGATGAATAGTTGAAATCCAATTTGAATGCATAATACCGCATTTAATTTACAGTACCACCTGTCAATAAAAAATAGACTGAGGCATATCTTCTGAGATATACATAGGGAATATTCAATTATAATTAACCTTCCTATTTTTGTTAAATCTTTGTCCTGAAATGGATTGTTTGTGCCATTTCTTATTCTTATAACAATCTGTCACTGAAAAGAATTTGAATTTTAATATAATATTCTCTGAGAAATACAATAGAGGATGTTTCTTTTAATCTCCTCAGTACTACTGTTGCTTTTCTATTTCATTTATTTTTCATAGGTTAATTATGACTAAGGTTGTAATCTTCGTGCAGGTGTAGGATACTTTGGCAGACTGTGAAAAATGATTTTCCACAAACCATATTGTGTACAATATGTGGCAAATGGGACATTTCATTTTTTCTAACTTAATGAAAAGAAAAAGAATAATTTTAGTTCAAATGATGCAGCTGAGAGCATATGAATTCATGCTTTCCTGTGGATAACTTTATAAAACTACTTTCAAGCAATAATTAATTGTTATACATAACCTAAAAAAATTAAAATAATTTATATGTTACCTCTTAACAATATAAAATTAAGAAGATAGCTTTTGCAGAAAATTAGGCACTAGATTTAGGAATGTATCTTTTATTGAGTCAGTTTATTGACAGTTGAAAATGTTACTTATTTTTCTTTGCTCTCTTTTCTATCACAGTTGGTAAAATTAATGAGACTACAGCACTTTCCTAGCCTGAATATTTTAGAGATACCCACAAGTTTATCATGGCTCTTTACTCATGAGGGAACAAGGGCTGAAAGAGCAGAGGCTTTGCTTACATCTTAACAGGCACTCTCTTCATAAGTACAGTGCTGGAGTTGGGTGTCAGTCAATTCTTTGGCTGGGTTTTGCAAGCAGTCAGGTTTTGCAGACACCGGCATGACCGTATCCTTGCTCTGGAACTGTGTACACTTGAACAAGCTACTAGATATTTCTGAGGCTTAGTTGTGCTGATTTCTTTCCTACTTTCAAAGTAAAGTAGAAATAGTAATACCAAGCAGAGAGAATGGTGTAAAGTTTAAATGTGATTATGGATCTAGCACCAAGGAAACACTCAAAATAGGCAGCTAATATTTTACTTCTATTGTACAAATATTTTAATTCTAATTTTGTAAAATGATTGGATTAGATCTTTTAAGTGTTCTTGAAGGGAAAGAACAAGAGAAAGAGACATTTGAAATTTTCTCCTCTTCTGATTTTTTTTTTTTTTTTTTTTTTGCATTACGCGGGCCTCTCACTGTTGGGGCCCCTCCCGTTGCGGAGCACAGGCTCCAGACGCGCAGGCTCAAAAGCCATGGCTCACGGGCCCAGCCGCTCCGTGGCATGTGGGATCTTCCCGGACCGGGGCACGAACCCACGTCCCCCGCACCGGCAGGCGGACTCCCAACCACTGAGCCACCAGGGAAGCCCTCCTCTTCTGATTTTTAGTGAGCCATGCATATTCTTTTTTATTTTTTAAAATCTCATTAAATCCACACAATCTAAAGAGAAAGTATAGTTTAAACCTGATTAAGAAGAAATATAGAATTTATTCTATATCAGGAAGTACAGAATTGACCCAAAAAAATAATTGGTGCTATTTATGTATTTAAAAATAAAACGAGTTATTTAAGAAAATCACTAAAACAGCACCTAGAACATAGTATACAACGAATCAGTGTTAGCTTGATGTGATTATTTTTAAATATACTTTTGATAAGGTGAGTCTTTAAAATTGCAAGTTTAATTCAGTTTAGGGAAAAATATGCCTAACTATAAACAATGAGATAACTGATGATATCTGTTTTCTCAAAAGGAAAGGGAGTATTATCATACTTTTATAGTTATTTCCTTTGAATGTGTACTTATTCAAAGAAGAATTTGAATGATGCAGTACTTTTATAGAAATGCATACATACATACATACATACATGACTTATGATACTCAAATGACAAAGTCTGTTAAGTAAAAATCAAAGTTTTGTAACACTTAAAAAGAGACAGTAGCAGAATGTGTGGTTTCAGTGTGTGATGGGTGCCAGCTGGCTTGGGTTTGCCTGCTGGCTCTGCTTCTTACAGAGGTTAACTCCCTGTGCCTTAGTTTTGTGATCTATAAAATGTGAAAAAACTACTTCTTTATGCATAGGTTTGTTATGAGTTCTTACTTGTAAAACATTTAAAGCAGCAACTGGTACGTAATGAATGCTATGTTAGTAACTATTAAATAAAAGAAATATACTTACCTTTATATTGTATTTTCCTTCAACTGAAACAAAGTAATCTTTCCCCCCATGATACAAACCTGTCTCTTGATACTCAAAGTACAAAAATCATCATTTGACTTGTTATTTCAAGAAATAACAAATCACCACTTAGGACCCTATATGTAATTTCTCTTTTAATCTTCATGAAAATTCTATAAGGTATATACTCTTATCCCCATTTTACAGATGAAGAATGACTGATGGTAAGATGTTGTTTTAAACATTTCCTTGTAATCATGGTCAAACATGGTACCATCTTTTGCCCTAAGGCCAAGTTATTATAAGTACAGATAAATTTCTACCCCCAGATTCACAGTCTTGAGGATAAAATTCATAAAAGGGAGCTTCAATTCCATAGAAGTTAATTCACCTGATATGTCTCCTGTAATGGCGTGTGACTTCACCCCGCTACCTGCAACAGCTGTAATGGCCACACAGAATCTTTTTCAATGTTCTTATTACCCTGGAACCTCAAACTACAGTTTCCACATTATACTCATATAAGAAGTGTGAAATATAAGACAGTTCAGATGTTAGATATGTGTATTAAATCAATAAAAGGCACATCCATTTTCTGCCAATAACAGTCAAAGGAGATAAAAATGAAAGATGCCTTCTGTTTACTGGGATCTTTTTCAATTACTTGTTAGGACTTGAATTTGATTCTTTTTTTTTTTACTCTCGGGAAGAGGTTTGAAGTTTTCCCTTTTTATAGTGAATTTTTGTCACATATCTTAACCTTCCTTCTTCAATCAGAGTGCTTCTTTAAGGAAGCATATGATTTTTCATTTTGAGTAGCTAATTTATTTATCAGTATTACCTGTAGATGACTTGTGGCAGAGACAAACTTCACATGGAAGGAAGCAGACCCTTCTGTTCCCAAGGTGATTCATATTTATTGAAGCTAACCTGTTTCAACCTCTATTCACTTTCTTAAATCTCCACCCAGCAAAAGAAGACATCCTGCTATTTTCTTTTCACCACTTCTTCTTCTTCCTCCTCTCCTTCCTCCTCTCCTCCTCCTCCTCCTCCTTCTTCTACTTCCTCCTCTTCCTCTTCCTCTTCTTCTTCTTCTTTCGTCATGATTAGTAGGAATATTTCAACTTCTTCATCAGAAACAAAAACAAATATACTGACAAAACATGTTTCTTGATAAAGTAAGTTAGCAATGTAGGAAAATCAAATATACATTCTACACATAGAATGCAGATTTTAGAACAATTTAATTCAGTCATTCTAAAGCTAATAAGTCAAAATATATTTTAATATTTACTACATAACATGCAATATGCATTTAAAGAATTAATGATTAATAATAATGAAGGATGTAATAACAAATGTGAATTAAGCTTCATAACAGTTGCATGTTATTAACTTCATTTTCAGGCACTTAATTTTATGTGTTACTATTGGATGAATGCAATGTTTATAAAGATTAAAATTTGGAAATAAATATTGTATATCTATTTAAACTCATTTACACATTGTATATGAAAAGCTCACTTTTTTGAGATTTATAGAATTTATCTGTAACCTGCTCTTAAAGAAGTTCCATCTTTATATTACTTTTCATGCAGTTCATCTTTGCCTGTGAACGTAGGTAAAACTTTAACTTTTAAATATTCAATAATTTTAAACAAATATATCTAAACAGATAAGTTTTTAAAGGAACCTCTTTAAGTACCTTAATTATTAGAAAAATTGATTTTTGTCATCTTTTCCTACAATTCAATGGAGGTTCCAAGTGAATATTTGATATAGAATATCCAGCATAATTTATAAAGTTCTAAAACTGGGAAATCAAAAGGAAAGAATACTGAATTATTGTGTGATAATGGTGCTAGGAAATTACTTCCAACACTACATAATTCAATAACTTCCTAGTCACCTCTTCAGTATTGCTTCAGGGTAAAAGTTGATCACATGCAGACCTACTAGAGAATAGACTTGAGGATATGGGGAGGGGGAAGGGTAAGCTGGGACAAAGTGAGAGAGTGGCATGGACATATATAACACTACCAAACGTAAAATAGATAGCTAGTGGGAAGCAGCCAGATAGCACAGGGAGATCAGCTTGGTGCTTTGTGACCACCTAGAGGGGTGGGATAGGGAGTGTGGAAGGGAGACACAGAGGGAGGAGATGTGGGGATATATGTATGTGTATAGCTGATTCACTTTGTTATACAGCAGAAACTAACACACCGTTGTAAAGCAATTATACTCCAATAAAGATGTTAAAAAAAATGTTGATCACAAACAGAACCAGATTCTATATTGACAGGAATCTTTCCTATAAATCTAATCCATTAATCAGATCACTTCAATTATAAACAATAGGACAGTTCTATACAGGCTTATACATGGACTCATAATATTTTAAACCTAATATGACATTTTGTATACAAAATAGAATGTTAATTCTTAGCCCTCAACTTATCAAACCTGTCTGTCTCCCAGCCTTTTCATTGTAGAAAATTGCATCAGTATTTGCCCTTTTGCTTAGGGCAAAAATATAGATTATCCTTGATTTCTCTCACCCTCATACTATCATTATGCTCTACAGATTCTACTTTCAAAATATATGCTAGATCTTACTATCAATACTTCCCACCATATCCACAATAATGCTAGTTCAACCCATCATCTCTTGCAGGCAATATTGCAATAACACCCAAACTTATCTTCCTACTTTTAATCTTAACTCTTAACATCTTTTTTCCCCCATAGAACAGCTAGAAGGAGCCTTAAAATAATGAAAACCAATCATGTTCTTCCCTACTCAAAACCTACCCTATAGATCTCTATTATAGTTAACAAGGTAGACTCCTTATCATGGCCTACATTATATAACCTCTCCTAGATCTCTGGATATGTTTTACCTTGCTCTTTACACTATATCCACATTTTAAGCTATTTCTTTCTTTCTCAGGCCTTCTGCATTCACAGTTCCAGCCTGCCTGTAATGTCCTTGTGCATCATCTTTGCATAGCTTACTTCAGTACCTTCAAGTCTCTGTTCAAAAAGTCATCTCTAGGAAGGGACTTTCCTTGCCTATCATTTCCAAAGGTATGCTGGTAAATTGGCTCTCAGAGAAGGGGTGGGAGCTATGATTTATAGCCCTTGCCAATTTCCATGATATACATACTCCTCCCCAGCCCTATGGCTGATTTCAAACTACAGATGACTTAAAAACCTACTTGTAAAAGTCCTGAATATTTCACAATAAACTCTCTTGAGCCAATATGAGCTACATCAGAAATAGCCAGCTCCCCTACCTCAAGTAAGTTCATGTGAAAGCTCTTTGTTATACAGATAAAATCACCCTAACTTAAAAAATATATATTTACATTATGGTTGAAACACTGCTAAAAAATCTTGGTGTTCAGATTTGTGTGATATAACCCAGTTTTCATTACTTAAAGTCTATCAGGAGTTCACACTTGCTCACTTAAATCTGATGATGAATAGCTTATTTTGTCCATAATCATCATCTCTGTAATAGTTACATAGAATCTCCTTAACAAAATAAAGGACATTTTGAAATCATTTTCTGCAAAGCCAACCCTAGTTTGACAATAAGTTTTATTGCCTTTGAATACCTTCTCCTGTAATAAAGCCAAATGGATTTTCCATTATTGCAAACTATGCACATAATAGCAGCAGGGTAAAATGGTGATTCTAAAGAGAGAGTAAATAGTCAGTGACTCAATGTCCCCATTTAAGTTAAGAAGTAAAACAATTATGTTTCCCTGTCTCCCTCCTGAGGCCAGGGAATGATCTATTTGGAATTGCTTGTAGGTAACGAAAAAAATCCTCTGAGTATCTGAGATATCCAGCCTCGTTTCATTAAGCACCTCCTGTTTGAAAGAGTTTTTGGCAATTTACTCTACCTTCGTGGATTGCCAACTTTGAGACCTGAAGAATTCTGTTCTGAAACGTGCTCTTTAGTGACATTAAAACGTTCAGCTATATGTGTTCACCCTGCCTCAAAACCGTGACCTTTCCAGGGGTATTTGAAATTTGGCTTGTTTTTAATTATGCTAGGCATTTTGAAATTGGCAAGGACATTAAACTGTTACCCAGATTCTTTTTCCTTCACTGTCCATAAACAATAAAGTTGGCACAGCATTTTATTCTCAAGAAAATTATCCAACAGTGTTTCCTTAGTCCCAACTTTGCTGTTTCCTTAATAACATTATCACTAAAAGAATTTTCTGGTTGTTCTATAAATACAGAAGAATAAATCCTCTTTTTGACTACTGAAATTCTGGATTGTTTAGAAAAGTCTGCTGTTGAGTGCTTTTTTTTTCATGAAAAATAACTGATTTGAGCCTCAATTTATACATTTTAGAAAAGAGCATGTCCACCCTCTACCGCAAATATTCTTTGACATGTTAATAGTCACATTTTGGAGCCTATAATGATTCACAGAAAAGGTCACAAGATAAATCTCTTCGCATTTCTATCTGCCAAGAAGAGAGTTCTGTTTATAAGGTCTCATCATGGAAACTCAGGGTAAATCCAGCTTCAAACAGAGGATAATGTTTGCTTCACAACAGGGATTCAGAAGCTGCTACTTCCACATTTACACAAAACAAGCTACAGACAAGTCAGAACTGCAGTCCAAGCAGTGACCTCTATCTGAGCCCCCATAAAACAGATAATTCACCTCTGCCCCAAGCAGGCGACTGACTTTGGAGATATGTGATGCTGACTGCATGCAGATCTTCTCAGCAAATCTACTCGTAGCTATGACTTTCCTCTCTGGAAAGAGAAATGCTCAGTGGAAATTTAAACATACCCATTTTGGATTTCCTGAAAGATCAGTTTGCTTTATAGAACTTTCTGCTCACATGACAGTTTTTAAATGTTTGTGCTCAAATCAAGGTTTCCTGTCTAGAGATTGAAAGCTGATATTCATACCTAGGTCTAAAGGTGTTATGGTAGTTTTTTGTTTTTCCTCCTAATGAGTTGAAAACATATTTATGTGTCAAAATATTTCTAATCAATAAATACTGTTTTAATTGTATGATGTACTAGCAGAGATAACTACTTCCAAGCAGCATTTGGATAAGTCAATAGTGGAATTACGAACAAGATAATGGTTTCTGTATAAAAAGTTGGCATATGACTTCTCCACATATGCATACTCCAGCCACAAAGAAATAGTTATATTTCAGCATTGTACCAATACTTCTCTTTCATAAAAAAGTTCTCATATTTACTAAGCAGTCTAAATTACCGCAATCTTTGTCTTCTTTTATTTATAAATATAGAGATGCTTGGCTTTTTTTAAGTAAGAAGGCTATAAAATAATTTTGAGTTATAATTTATAGATAGAAGTGAATGCCACTCAAGTTGAATATAAAGGGAGGATTCACTAGACTGTAAATCCTTTGAGGGGAGTAACCATGTCTTTATAACACTTACGAACTGTTTTCCTCTCTGTTCTTCTGCCTACTGGGAACAGTACAAGCAAAAGGCTGTATACTCAATGAATTTTTGAGGGATGAATGGAAGGTTATGGTTTATTGTGACCTGCATCTGAAATTTGATCAACGTTGTAAGTTTGGATTCCATTTAATGGTGCTAGAAATATCCTGCCAACTTGGAAGTCAAATAAAATGAATAAGTATCAGTTGATAAAGTGGATAAATCCTTCACAGATTAAAGTGGGACTGTTAATAAAGCCAGATGAGTGAACACTGAATACACATATGTATAGCAGAAGCCAACTGGAACTTGAAGTTAAATGTCTTACAACCAGCTTGACCAATGTGGTTAAAACAGACCATCAATCCAAAATGATCAATGCCAGATCCAGTTAGCTTTAAGTGGATCATGCCACTAAGTAATGTGACATATATCTCACTGGTAAATTTAATTCTACCTAAATTTTATCTACTGCTTCATCAAATTTAAATATTATTTTAAGTAATATAAATACAATTGTGTAAATATAGTGATTATTGATATTTTCCCAGTGACAACATTCACATGGATCTTGTTAAGCTGTAGTGCATAGCTGAAATACTATAGGTCTGAATAATTTTTAGTTCACTATACAAAAGTTTGCAGCGCAATCTCTGGGCCCAATGTAGACATGTCTTAAGGGAAATGTCTGCCCAGAAGTGAAATACTTGATGCACTCCCTTGATAGGGCTTATGTGCTTTATGGGAAATGACTGCTTGTATTTTTGAAGGGGAAAAATATGTTTAGTAGACATTTGAGGTTCAAGAAACATTGAGATTTCTTAAAAATAAGTACACCAATATTTCTGTAAACGTAGATATATATCTAAAATATATATACTTATATATAAATATAGCTACTTATTTAAAATCGAGTAGTTTAGATGACTACCTAAAATTGGAAATAAGAGCAAGGCTTACTTTGAAAAATCCAAGCTAAGGGATAATTGCAAAGTTTGTGATTATGTTTGTCAGATTTGGTCTTGAGAGATTAATATACTCTTTTACAAAACAAAGTGAAGTGAAACATTGGAGCAATTATCAATATATAGATCAATAGTGGGGGAAAAGACAAAACTGGTGGAGGAAGTGCTATATCAGCATTCAAGTCATCTGTAGAGCTTTTCCAAAGGATTTATCTCCCTGGGCTTTTCTCCTTCAGATATGACTCAGACAATTTTGGTTGGGCCTGAAGAGAGAGATTGTTAAAAAGTGATTCTGAAATTTTCCTTCCTCCTTCAACTTAAGTAACAATCCCTGATCTAAAGGATGATAATAGGGCTTCCCTGGTGGTGCAGTGGTTGAGAGTCCACCTGCTAATGCAGGGGACACGGGTTTGTACCCCAGTCCGGGAAGATCCAACATGCCGCGGAGTGGCTGGGCCCATTGAGCCATGGCCGCTGAGCCTGCGTGTCCGGAGCCTGTGCTCCGCAATGGGAGAGGCGACAACAGTGAGAGGCCCGCGTACCACCAAAAAAAAAAATAAATAAAAAATTAAAAATAAATAAATAAATAAATAAAGGATGATAATAGTAGTTTATATAATAATTTTAAAATGACAACTGATTGATGTAAACTGCTTCTGATTTTGTTTATTCAGATAATTTTTCTATAATAACATTTTCCAAACTAGCTTAACATAAAATAATGTTCCAAGGGATATAAACATAACTATCTCAAAAATAAAGAGAGGGCTTCCCTGGTGGCACAGTGGTTGGGAGTCCGCCTGCCGATGCAGGGGACATGGGTTCGTGCCCCGGTCCAGGAAGATCCCACATGCCGCCGAGCAGCTGGGCCCGTGAGCCATGGCCGCTGGGCCTGCGTGTCTGGAGCCTGTGCTCCGCAGCGGGAGAGGCCGCGGCGGTAAGAGGCCCGCATACCCAAAAAAAAAAAAAAAATAGAAATAAAGAGAGACATAAAGAGATAAAGTACCATATTCAAATCAGTTTTGGTAATATATAATAAACAAAATTAACTAGGTTTTTTTTTGGTACTTCTCAGAACCTTTAATATGCAAATGTGTATTATGAACCTCTCAAGCAGAAAAATAGTAAGCAACATATGCTAAAACTATTTGACCAGAACATATTTTTTATCTACCCTCACCTTCATCATTATTATCTTTCAGAATAATGTAAATTGGGATAGTTTGAACATATGTTCAGCACATTTATTTTATGTATATTGTCTCAGCATGTATAGTTATATCCTGGTATTCAATCTTTTGCTATCCAGAGTGTGAAAATAAGATTAATGTTTTATTCCTGTGTAGTGCATAGTATTGTAAGCCTTCAAAGGTGGTTGCCTGGTTTGAAGAAAAGGTTCCAATGTTTGAGTGTAAAAGATAGGTGTACTTTTAGAAATCATTTCTTGATTTCAAAGAATGACCAGTCTGGAAAAAAAATAAGACAGCTAGAGGCAAGAAGCAAGGTATTTGATAACTGGAGCAGAAACAAGCAAGTAGTAAAATTATTGCACATTATGGGTCATTCTTGGAGTAGTAAAATTATTGCAAATTACAGGTCATTCTTTGAGTTAGCTTCTCCAAAGCTTGTAGCCAAATTGTGTAACCCATCTCTGGCCACAAGGTAAGACTTTTTATTAGACATTTGTTTTACCAGTAGACCTCAGCTTTATCTGAATAATTTCATATGTATAATTTAGATAGAGGTGCAGAATCAGAAGAGACTGAGATGGAGGTGCTTGTGAGCTAGGTGGAAAACTAGCATGAGGGGATCTGAGAACGTGAGAGAGTAAAAAGTAGAGGAAAGTAACCATTTTCTATAAGAACATGAAGACAGAGGTCACCTGTGACTTGACTAAAATATCTTAATGCACTGGGAGAGACTGAAACCAGATTGGAACAAGAGGAAGTGGAAACTGCAATATGACAACTCTTCTTCCTTTTATTTATTTTTTTTAAGAATTCTCTTTAAATACCTCTGTGCTTAAACAATTCAGTGATATTAATTATGTGGGGACTTTAGAGGAAGATAGGAAGGAGCCACCAAAATGTTGAGGACAACTCTTTCAGTATTCTGGTTTACTCAGAGAAATATTTTAAAAGTATAAAATGGACTTTGGGCAATATTCCATAACTCTTATTCATTAGAAATACATATATTATATAAATAATATATATATAAATACTATATATATATATATTATATATGTGTGTGTGTGCACACTAAAATATTATGCTCCCCAAATGTATTTTTGACACCTTTGTTGTAATACCACTTTTATGAGAACGGTGATTCTTGTAGAAATGCAGTGAACCATGATTAAGGCAGAAGACAGTGAAGAGGAAAGATAAAGAATATTGTATTAATTGAATCAAGGTGGGCCAGGAACCCTCTGTCACTCAATTTCTTCATCTATCAAATGAGGATAATACTAGTTCCCAATTCATAGGGTTCTTATGACAAGTCTATGTGCTAATACCTGTAAAGTCCTTGGATAGCTTCTGGCTTATAATAAGTGCTCAATAAATCTTAGTTACTATTAAATGCTATTAAATATTATTATTATTGGTGCTTTTCTTATAACTATCTGATATCGGTGACAAACATGTAAACAAATATATAAATAACATAATTTCAGAAAAGGATAAGAATCATTAAAATATACAACTGTAAAGAGATAGAATGGTGACAGCCTACTTTAGTGAAGGTGATGTGATCAGGAAATGATCTCAAATGATTTGTAACAGAATTATTATTTTTTGTTGAAGTATAGTTGATTTACAATATTTTTTTTTGTTTCAGGTGTACAGCAAAATGATTTGGTTATATGTATATATATGTATATATCTGTATTCTTTTCTTTTCCACTATAGTTTATTACAAGGACTGGTTATACAGTAGGTCCTTGTTTTTGTCTATTTTATATATTGTAGTATGCATCTGTTAATCCCATACTCCCAGTTTGTCCCCTCCCCTCCCCCTTTGGTAACCATAAGTTTGTTTTCTATGTCTGTAAGTTTGTTTCTGTTTTGTAAATAAGTTCATTTGTACTACTTTTTAGATTCCACATATAAGTGATATCATATAATATTTGTCTTTTTCTATCTGACTTACTCCACTGAGTATGATAATCTCTAGGTCTATCCATGTTGCTGCAAATGGCATTATTTTATTCTTTTTTATGGCTGAGTAATAGTCCATTGTATATAAGTACCACATCTTCTTTATCCATTCATCTGTCGATGGACATTTAGGTTGCTTCTGTGTCTTGGCTATTGTAAATAGTGCTGCTATGAACATAGGGGTGCATATATCTTTTCAAATTAGAGCTTTTGTTTTTTCCAGATGTATGCCCAGGAGTAGAATTTCTGGATCATATGGTAACACTATTTTCAGTTTTTTAAGGAACCTCCATAATGTTCTCCACAGTGGCTGAACCAGTTTACATTCCCACCAACAGTGTAGGAGGGTTCCCTTTTCTCCACACCCTCTCTAGCCTTTACTATTTGTAGACTTTTTGATAATGGCTGTTCTGACCAGTGTGAGGTGATACCTCATTGTAGTTTTGACTTGCATTTCTCTGATAATTAGTGATGTTGAGCATCTTTTCATGTTCCTGTTGCCCATCTGTATGTGTTCTTTAGAGAAATGTCTATTTAGGTCTTCTGCTGATTTTTCAATTGTGTTGTTTGTTTTTTTGTTATTGAGTTGTATGTGCTATTTGTATATTTTGGAAATTAAACCCTTGTCAGTCGCATTATTTGCAAATATCTTCTCCAATTCTGTAGGTTGTCTTTTCATTTTGTTTATGGTTTCCTTTGCTGTGCAAAAGGTTATAAGTTTGATTAAGTCCCATTTGTTTATTTTTGCTTTTTCTATGTAGCAGACTTATTTTAATACACATGATATCAAGAATTGCCTACTAGACCAAAGTTTAAACAGACTTTAAAGTCTGGAGTAAAATTTAAACAGAATTAGAAAATAGGTGTTATTCTCAATGTGTTTACTATTTGTATATTTAAATGGTATTCTAATATGTCCTTGGATATAGTTGGTACAGATATTGAATAGTAATCTCAAGAGGAATTATAATGTTGAAGAGTTTAAAATGAATATGTTAGCTGTCCATAGAAGTGTGGAGACATCAATTTTGTTTCAGTTTTATTATAATATGGATGAAAAGGGAACAGTGAAGCCAGCTATGGGATTAAAGCGTTTAGTGCACTAGTTGTAAAATCATGGAAGGAGCTCACCATTTTATCATATCATTAGGTACAAATGAACAAGATATTTACTATTTCATAGTCTAGCATGTTTCAGATAGACTCAGCCTAAGTTTGTGTTTACTCAGTAAAAAGTTCAGTTAAATTCCTCACATTCAGATATTTTGGGGCCAAATACACAGCAAATAATATTCATGCTTTTTAAACATTTTGAGGTTTGAATTCACTGGTTTTGTTTTCCGTGTTCATCCCATTAATTATTTTTTAAAAACGAATATAGCTAACTTAGAGTTAGGGAGATTCATTCTGAATAGTCAATAAGTAACATATAAACCACAACATCTTTTTAATATATGGGAAATGTGAGTTGATAATAATGAACATACTTATCTGTAGAATAGTCTAAGAAATCTATTCTACAAAGAGCACGATTCATAATTACTTAGAAATACAAATGTTAAGTTGGAATAAAAATGTCTCAGCAGTTTAATTTGGAAATGCGTATGTATAAGTTCTTTCTTGTTTTTATAAATAACTGACTATTTTGATGGTTTCAAGACACGGTTTCGTAATAATTGCATGTCTATCATGATTGAAAGCATGAGTAAAACAAAACCTATGCAAGAAGGGGCACACCCCAACCCCTCAGAATAATTGCACATTCTGTCATGTCTGATTGCTTAAGTAGTACAAAAAGACAAGAGCAAAAATAGACTCTACAAGTCTGTCAAACTCAGAAAAATTTGAAATTAAATAACTAAATGAATACTACTAGAATACTCTCATATTTTTCATAGGTTAAAAAGAATAAACAATGCTTGCTTTACTTATTAGCTAGTATTATAACTGATACCTTACTAAAATTCAAAAGAGTTTCCAATCAATAAATCTTAACACTGCACTGTAAATTTTTGCCATGAAGAAATTTAAGAAATAGGCTCTAACTTCAAGGAGTTTATAGTTAATTTAAAATACAATTTTAGTCTTCAGTATTATGTGAATCCTTTTTAAATTAACAGAGTGTTACATTAGGCTAATTAAAAAGTAATTATCATGACTGAATGCTTAGAAACTATAGCAACAGGTGTTTCAGAAATGGAAGGGAACATGTCCATACACATATGTATACGAGCATAAACTTATGTTATTGGAACACTACCGATATTTGGAGTTGAAGTCCAAAGATAAAATAGGGTATTTGGACTGTGTTTAAAACATCTGTCTTCTAATTTGATGATTAGAGAAATGCAGGCATAAAGTATAATCTTGTTTTGTTTTTAAAAGCACATAAAGGAAGAAAATACTGCTAATGCTGTCACCCGAATAAGTTGAGTTTTGTGAAACGACATTGATGTTTTCTAATAAAGAAATTGCCACCGATTGTGTTTTCAGAAGCAGAAACAATATTTATTTGGCTTTATCTTTTCTTATATAAACTTGCCACATGTGAACATCTTCTAACTTTATACCCCAGTAGTGGAACTTGCATGACAGAGTATTGCAAAAAGAAATGTGCAATATTAAGTAAATAAGAGCAAAATGAAAATCTCCTTCTGTGCTTTCCTTGATCCTTTGCTAAAATAGAGTGTACCATCTATCTCAACTATCAGTAGACTTCTGTCACTTCTGTGTTGAGATGGAGCCAATTCATAGTGTATACCTTGACAAGATAGAGTAATGGGTCTAAAGTGTAGTAGAAGACCCAAATCATGATCTAAAAGAGTCTATAAAATATAACTAGGAAGAAAGAGAGCATTCACTTAAAACTGGAACACCCAAATATCAAGTAAGAAGTGTACCCTAAATGCACTTGGGCCAAGAGAGAACAAGAAGCTGAGTAGAGGTCTTCATAGAATAGCTTCTAGATATGGCTAAATTTTAGCTGCCTTTTAAAACAGGAAGGCACCTGAGTTCACTGGGATTAAGGTTCCCTAGAATCCAGGCCAAGGAAAAACTGTATTCAAACATTTGGATATAGAAGTGAGGCAAGCAGTTTGCATAAAGGATAGCAAGCTAATTAGAGTTGCTGCTAAGGGACATTGTAGAGAAGAGAAATATGAATCCAGAAACGAGAAATGTAAAGCAATTTGAAGAACTCTGAGAATATAAATAATAGTAACAATAGCTCTTTGACATGTGGGAACATGTTCACATGCATTGTCTGATTTCATACACATACAAACTTCTGAGACAGAAACGTGACTACAATTTCACTTTTCAAAGAGCTCTAATGCTCCTTCCTCTTCCATGAAATGGAAATAACATGGTACCTGTCTCTCTGGACTGCTGGAAAAATTAAATGAGATTATACATGTAAACAGCATATCAGGGTGCTTGGTATATTTCAGGTGTTCAATAAATAATTCTGATATTAAAAGGAAAAAAGTAGAAAGAGTTTAAAGGTATTTTCCCAGTAGCGCATAGCTAAAAAGTAATAAGACTAAGACTGTATTAAAGCCTTTGACTCCACATTGAATTTTTTCTTATATACTGTACTTCTATTTTTATATGAAAGATCCCAGGCTTACAAAATGAGGTTTAGTTTGGCTAATATGAATTTCTCAATTTGTAAATTTTATTAAAAGAAAAGAGAACCTTCTTGCTCTTGTTTTCAAAAAACATCTCAAGTTAATCTCTATTATAAGCAAGATGCAAATCAACCCAAAGGAAAATAGCATCATCTTTGTGAATTTTGGATTATCCAGTTAATTAAGAGTCTTCTCAACCATGATGGGACCCCTCCCTCTCCATTTCTACCTGGTTGAGTCTCAGGTCTAGGAGGCATATCTATTGCCATGGCAACATTGGAAAGAGGTATGAGGTACTTGGTAGTCATTGTTCAGCTGTTTCCTCTGAACTCCTTGTACCGCTATCTGATGAGCAGTCCACAGTGGTGACTGTCATCTCCAGTTAGTGATCCTGGGGATTGTGCTGGACTACAGGCTTTTTCTCAGCTGCTGCCAAGCACCTCCTAGAGAAGCATGGGAACATCTTAATGCTCTGTTGGAGGCACAGAAAGTCTTTAAAGTATCTTCACATAGGCATGCTTCTACACCATCCATCACACCACTAAGTCACACCACTGTCTCTGTTCACCACTGTAAATCTTTATGCTAATTTTTTAACTGCTGAGTGAAACACGATTTCTCTCTGCGGTTATGTTCCTGAAACTGCCTGTGGTTTCTATTTGTGCCCCATCTCATTGGCTAATTAAGACAAGGAATAGGTAAAGGCACACAGGGCCCCTTTTAGAGAAGCACAATGGGGTGTCTCATGCTTCTGAAATGAAGCAGAATACAAAGTCCAGAAACAAACCTATAATAAAATGCTCAATTGTTTTTTGAGAAAGATACCAAAACAATTTAATGGTGGAAAATGCAGCCTTTTCAATAAATCATGCTAAAACTAGATATATGTATGAAACATAAATAACTTCAACCCCTATTTTACTCCATAAACAAAAATTAATTTGAGATATATTATACACCCAAACATAAAAGAAAATATCTTTTCTTCTGAAGACTATTTTTGAGACTGGAAAAGATTTCTTAGATGAACACAAAAAGTACTAACCATTAAAAGATGCCTAAGAATGAATTTTTTTTTACCAAAATTTAAATAATTTGCTTATAAAAACAAGACAATGAAAAGGCAATTTATATACTGATAAAAAGCATTGGCAATGAATTTATCTGACAAAAAAGGTATTTAGAATATACAGTGAAGTTCATAACTGAATAATAAAAGGCAACAACCCAATTAAACTGGACAAAATATTTGAAGAGACAATTAGTACAAGAAAGAATGCATACGACAAGATTCTTAACAGCCTTACTCATTGGTGAAATGCAAATTAAAATTACAATGAGACACTGCTACATATATAACAGAATGGATAAAACTGAGGAGACTAATGCCAAATGTATCTGTGGATATGGAGCAACTGGAATTCTCATACAGTATTGGTGTATGTGTAACAGAGAAAAAAACACTTTGGAAAACAGTTTGCAGGTTTCTTATGTAGTTAAACTTACATCTCTCCTGTGAACCAGTGATTTTTACTTGTGAGAATTTATCCAAGATAAATGAAAATAAATATGCACAAAAACTTTCATGCAAAAATGTTCAAGGAAGGTTTATTCCTAATAGTGAACAACTGTAGTATAACAAAGGTCCACAAGTAGGAGAATGGATAAGAAAAGTGTTATATATTCATACAATCGAATAGTGCTCAGCAATAAATTATAAATACATATAATAACATGGATGGATCTCAAAAACATTATGCTGAATGGAATAATTCAGAACCTAAATAATATGTAATAACATCATGTAATAACATGATGTTCAAGAGTAGGAAAACTAATATCTACATTGATAGTAATCAGAATAGTATTTTCTCTGAGTATGACAAACATTGACTGTGAAAGGCACTAAGTAACTGAGTTTATAGAAGTGTCCTCTATCTTTATTGGGTATAGGACAAGGATGTATATATTTATAAAAATTATTCAAATTCTACACTTAATATCTGTTCATTTTATTAATTATAACTCAAAAATGATGTAGAATTTAATTTTTGAATTAAAAATGCTTTGGGAAAAATATAAAAAGTTTGTGAGTCTGGGTAGTAAAGTAGCTAAATTTTGAGTAAATTTTGATGATATGCAGTGAGTTATTTATCTGTCACACTTTTAATTGAAAAGCTATTTATGATACTTTTTCTGTATAGCACAAGGGGTAGAAATAGAGTCAATGGTTGGAAGTAATACAATAGTTGGAGAAAAACAACTTCATTAATTTAAAAAATAGTATTCAAAGCTAAAGTTATTTGGTCTCCAGTGTTCCCTTTTTCTGGAAGGATTCTAGCAAGAAGTAGATGCTTATTTTTCAGAGATGCCCTCAGGAAGGTTCTCACATTGTACAATACATGTAAATAAATCAAAAGAGCACCCAGAAATATAAATGCTTGCATATGAAAAGGTCGTTTGGATATAGTTCTTTGTATTAAAAACCAAGATTTTTTTTTCAATACCATTGGGTGATATGCCATGAAATATAGTCTTAAGAATACTGAAATCACGATGATATTGAGATAGAATATGATTTCAATTTATTAATTAAAAATGGGATTTGTTGAGACTCCTTTAGTTGCAACAAC
Source organism: Mesoplodon densirostris (assembly GCF_025265405.1). Lineage (NCBI taxonomy): Eukaryota > Metazoa > Chordata > Mammalia > Artiodactyla > Ziphiidae > Mesoplodon > Mesoplodon densirostris. The sequence goes on along the minus strand of NC_082663.1, from coordinate 168,997,335 downwards.
TCAAATACCATACAAAATAAAATAAGATAAAAAGTTGGTTCATACAAATGTAAGTTCCAAGGTCAGAGCTGACTCAGGAAATTTGTGAACTTTAATAATGCTGTTGGCCTAGAGTCTGGCTCTCTTCCTCTTCTCCTTTTTTCTCCCAACCTCTCTCACAATTCACCTTGCTCTTGTTTTTTTTTTTTCTTTCCTCTAGTTCCCTCTGTTTGAGTCTTGTTTTACTACCAGAGAGGTTAGAGGAAGGCATTTCATATCTTTAGATTTGATAATCCAAGAGGAAAGAGAAACATCTCTCTCCCCTTAGACAAAACAACAACAACCAAAAAAAAAAAAAACAGAAAAAAACCCAAACTGTAACCACATGAAAGGAAGGCTGGGACTTGGGAGGAGAAGGTAGGACTGAAGTACTATGATTTTTAGTTACTCCAGGGCCACAAATGTTGGGGAAAAGGCAGTTCCCCAAGGATGTGAAATAAACATTATCAGAATAACTGAACAAGGGATGCTAGGTGGATCAAAACAATAGACATAGATATAGATATTACTATAGATATAGGTACAGATATAGATATAGGTTGTTCTTGATATATATATCAAGACACTCCTGTATATAATAAGTACTCTATCAGTTAGGTCCAGTTAGGTAACAAACACCATGCTAGTAATATGAAGGGGAAATTTACTAGAAAAATTGTTAACTAGTAATAAGGAATTATTTTCTAAGAGGTCTAAAGTCCTAAGAATGCAGGAATAGCAGATATAGGGAGCAGCTATTACCTCAAATGTTGAGGGAGATCATCTAAGAAAGGAACCAAGCTGGAGGAGGTCCTTATCCTCCCCCAAACTGAGATTCAAACCTTCTTGCAAGAGATGTGGCTGTGGCCCTTCAGCTGGTAGAAATTGTTACTGAGGTGCTATAGGCCAGTACTGGCAGGAAAAAAAATTTTTTTAAACCCAAAAACTATTAGAGTCAGTCCTTGGGATACTTCTGGCCTGCTGGAAACACTAACAATGAAGACTCCCACCAGGATACTGAAGTTTACTGGGAAGCATACCTCTGGGCTGCCATTGAAACGTGTTGGGAGACTTCCCAACAGTATGCTGGAGAAACTCACTGGAGACTGCACACCACTGGATGTCCTGCTCAACTCCATTTGTTGGAAAGAAAGCAGCACATTAGGTGCAAGAAAGGAAGAGAAGCCCCTTCATTCTGCAGTGCCTCTTCAGTATCATCTATTAGTCTTAACATTGTGCCAGCTACTAAAGGAGAAATGTTTACAGGATCCAACTTCAGTTGCACAGACTTGTGCAAAGAAGAGTAGATGTGGAGCTAAGCTAAGCAGCAATAAGTTGTTAACTGACACATGTCGTTTTTGCTTTACCAGTCTCTTCCCCTCCTGTGGTCAAACAGCATGAAAAGTTGAATCATACCTTAAAAACAATTTACTGATTTGACTTAAGACCTCACTGTCATAGGCCAAAAAATACTCAAATCCCATGAAATACCAGCACCATTACTACTTCTAGTAATAGTAACAACAGCTACTATTTTTAATATATGCCAATCTTTGGACTAAATGCTTTATTAAATATTTAAAACAACTTTATGACCAGCTAAATTTATTAACCCCATATTAATGATTAGTAAACTTAGATGTAAAGGGCTTGAGATCAGGGAATAAAAGAGCTGAGATTCAAATCTAGGGCTGTCCATGTACTGCACATACACGCCCTGTAGACAACTCTCCGTGAGAATCCCTAGATTGCTTTGTGAGCTTGGAGTCAAAAACATGGAACATGATGAACTAAATGTTAAATAGCATTTAATGCAGAAAGCCTAGACAGTTATTTCATCCCATGTGTAATGAATGGTCTAGTAGGAAGAGTATGGAACACAACACATCAGGTGTTACAAAGCTAAATGCCTACAAGAGCCAGGACGTGATACTATCATAAATTGTTAGCCATTCCTGGAGATAGGAGAGTGCATGTCCATATCTGAAAGATCAGTGGCTCCTTAGTCTTATTGAATGACCACACCAGAAAATGAAACCAAGTCATCCTGATTTTTCAGGAGAGGTTTTTTTTTAAAAGTATGTTTATATGAAATAATCTGTTTTTTAAATGTTGGTGACTAATTAAAACTTTTTTTAGAAGACCCTATCAGATCAAATAAGTAATGGCCTGTGGTCAACCCGTTAGATGCCTCTGTCCTTTAGGCATCTCAGCATAGAAACCATCTTGTCACTGAGGCAAGAAATATTAAGAATCCAATGTTGAAGACTTCCTGCCATCTTAATAATGCTTGGATGGGCATGACCAGTGTTTGCCTCTGTGACTCCTTTTAACTCTCTGAGCTTACATAAGAGTGCCATGTTCTTTATATCTGATAATCCAACCCATCAGCATATAGAGAACTCTGGCTGGCCTGGAAACTATTCAGCCTTCTTCTAGTGAATTTTTAAAACTTCACACTGATTCATTGTATATTGCTCTTTCAGCCAGCCTAGCTAGCACCTTTTTTTTTTTTATTAAAGTGTAAAAAAAAAAAAAAAAAAAAAACCTAGATCAACTTCTCTATACTCATTACCTAGACTCAGAATTATCAAGAATTTATCACATTAGCTTCATGTATTATCTTTCCTCACTTTTACTGAAACATTTTAAAGTAAATTCCAAATCTCATGATATTTAAACCTTATATATTTTAATATACATCTCTAAAAAGGAGTATATTTTTATAAAATTCATTGTCCCAGTGCCATTAGCCCATCTATCAAAGTTAACAATATTTCATTCATCCCATGTTCTCCTTTTTTCTCTTTGCTTCCTTGTGGTGTTATTTACTGTGTTTTCTTTCCCTTGTATTTCTTGTTAATGGATGTTAGCTCTAGAGACATGGTTGGGTTCCGTGTTTAGTAAGAATACTTCAAGGAGGTGCTGTGTGCAGTTTCGCTTTCTGACAGCAATCTCGTTGCTCTCATCTTTGTGGCACAGCAGTTCAGGGTATCCCCCAATTACCAGCAACCATTTTATATTCTTACAACCCTGAGAGTGTCTTATTTGAAACTACAAGCAAACAAAGCAAATTCACAGTGGGCAGTTTGCATTTGATGTTTCCTTCCTCCTTCACTGTGACCTTTTTTCAGTTTTCTTCTAGGACTTATTCTCATCCTCCCTTCTAAAGGTTTTTGAAGATTGTCTTTCTCCTTTCCCACATAACAGGTGCCTTAGAAGTAGATGTAACACAGAAATGCATCTAGAAAGGAATATAATTCTAAAAGACTAAGCTCCTCAAAGTAAATCAGTACCTGTCCATCTGCTTTATCTATAATTACTTATACTCTTTAAATTGCTAGTATCCAGGACAGAAATGTAGTAGAGTCCTTCCTTTTACTTTCATCTAAATGTCCTCTATTGGAGAGAAGATTACAGGAGAAGGATCTGAGTGTTTTAACAGCTGGGTTAATATTCATATGTAGATACTAGCTGATTCTCAGTAGTCTATAGTGAGATTGAATATTGGTACCCATCAATGACCATGGAGGAGTGTTATCCTAGCTATTCCTGCTGGAGACCATCTTATTTCTCTGACTTCATTAGGTTAAAAGAACGTTAGTCTTGCCTTTGCTGTTGGTTGGTTACATTACAATAATATTCTGCTATTGATTGACAAAGGAGGACCATGCTGCATGTTCTTTTATCCCCTATTCTTAACCTTCTCCCTAGGTGGAGTTAGTCTTAGCTTACTCCTTCATATCTCTTGTTCAGAAGAACCAAGAAACAAACATAACATTAGGTTCAAGCTAAGAATTATAGTACAACTGCTTTGGAGAATTATTTTAGACCATTATCTCAAATAGATAATTATTATAATTTTTCCTAATTGTTCTCCATTCTCCATCTTTTGATTCCTAAATTACTAATTTGAAAACTATTATAAACTCAGTGTTTAATAAAAGACTTCCTCTCTCTCTATCATGCCCCTGAGGATATCCGTTCTTTCCTCTAATCTATGTGTAAAGTCTGAGAAAGGTACAGAAGGTGCCCAAGGGATATGAGAAAAGAGATGACACCCTGTATTAGTTTGCTAGGTCTGCCATAACAAAATACTACAGACTAGGTGGCTTAAGCAACATACATTTATTTTCACATTGTTCTGGATGCTGGAAGTCCAAGATCAAGGTGTTAGCCAGTCAGGTTCTCCCTGAGGGCTCTCTCCTTGGTTTGCAGATGGCCACCTTTCTCACTGTGCCCTCACGTGGTCATTTCACTGATGTTTCTTTCTCTTCTTTTAAGGACACCAGTCATTGGATTAGGACCCTATGCTTGCAACCTCATTTCATAAGTACCTTTTGTAGGCCCTATCTCCAAAATACAGTCACATTGGGGGTTAAGGCTTCAACGTATGAGTTTTGAAGAACCCAGTTCAGTTCATAGCATGCCCTGAGAGTACTTACTCTGTGCTATAACTGTTTATATAAAATAAACCATCTAAACTACGTTGGCTCTACATTTCAAGTATGCATGCCAAAGTCTGAATGTATATTTATTAGCAGACTTGGCTCTCTGCCTAATAGTTTGCAACTGAATCATATTTACATGTGATCATAGTTGACTAGGGAAATAATTCAGGTGTTTGTTCTGTTTTGTGTGTGTGTGTGTAGTCATTTAATTATTTCTGGTTTTGATAATTCAATAAAGTGATGCTCTCTACGCTGTTACAGTCACCCCTCACAAAGAATTAGCACAACAGATATGTGGATCTGTCTTTATGTCAGAAAATCCACTCTTTTATTTTTTTTTAAACGACACTACTCCTGTGAAGCATAGCACTTTTTTAGCTACTTGTCTCCATGTATAAATTGTAAATCCTTTTCTTAGTGCATGTATGATGAGTTAGAAAAAGGTTTTAGTAGTTTTAATAGTTCCTTGAGATTCAATCCAAGGGGAGTCTTAAATACAAGCAAGGTTGGAGAAAGAAAGAAAGATTGGCAATAACAAATAAATTAGGACTGTGACTTGCATATAAAAGTCTGAATGAAAAATGAGTGAATTGGTGATTGAGTTTTACCAAAATTAGGTCCATCCAATATGGAAGTAATATTCTTAATTGAAAAAGTGGGCTAGAAGACTCTTTTAAAATAATAGTTCTGGAGAATTTTTTTTTTATATTGTAATACAGGCTATGTATAACAAAATTTTCAGTACTGGCTGTGTAAAAATCACTATGTTTAGGGTCAAAAATGTGTTTTTGAAAAAGTTTTTATTCTTAAAAAAAAACTCTTGCTAAAGAAAGCTCACATTCATAAGTTCTGGTGATTTGTTCCTAGTCTTGCAACTTAAGACAAACTAAATCCTAAACTGTCTCCTGTCTACCACAGGCTAAGACAATTAACAACAATTTAGAGTAATGAAATTAGACACTACTCAGGATAAATGCATGTCTTTGGTTTGCATGATAAGCTGTGGCTCTGTGATGAGTGTGAAAGTTTATGTGCCAGACAGAAGGAATTGTCACCTTGATTTTTTCTTTTCTTTTTTGAAGTCTGTCCCAGACCAGTTCAACTGTTAAATTTCAATTAAACTAAATGTGGCAAGAAAAACAACACACAAAAAAGGTTGGAAATGTAAGTATATTTCTTTTTTCTAGCCTGAGCTGTTGGCAAATAAACTGGCTTTTCCATACTTGGCATTTATTAATAATATTTTGAATACCGTTGTGCTTTTTAAGCTGAGTGTGGTAGAATTCTCTTGTGGGATTATTAAATGAGTCGATTTGCATTCTAATGAGAACAAATGTTTGGGATTGCATTGTTAAAATGCTAAAACGGTGTGTGTATAATTATTTTGCAGCTTAGATTTGCAGAACTCATTTCCCCAAACTCCTTTTTTTAAATAGCTAAAGAGTCAGAGCCTACTGACGGCTGGAGGGGAGGTGATTAGGGTAATTTAAACTGTTCACAAATGACTTTGCCACGGAATGAAAGCATTTCTTTGGCTTTGGCTGGCTCCTTTCATTATCTTTAAGCGGCCGCAGTGTTGAGTCCCATAAGAAGTCTCACCAAGCTCTCTTTCCTTGTACAGTTTCTCATTTGTATTGATTAATCATTTTGTAATTCCATTCTAGGTTGACTTGCTCATCTTTAAGGCATTTGCTGCTTTTTCTTTGCTTGTCTATCCTGTAACGGTTATGTTGTCTGTTCTAATACCTTAGCTTTATCACTGCAAGTCAAGCTTTAAAACATTAATCCCTTCACGCTTTAATTTCATATTCTATTACCAGAATGAATGCAAATACTGTTTCCTTTTTCTCCTTTTTAATCATCTTTACTACAGCTTTTGCCTGTGGGCCAATAGTAAAGTAAGCTTTTATTATTTAGAGTATAACTCTTTTTAAAATAGTTTTTCAACTCTCTTTCATTAGTTTTAAATTCTGTTGACAAAATACACGTTTACCAAAAATATCTGTACCCTTAAAACTTAATTTGTTGTTGCCAATTTTTAATAAACTATACATATTGCAAATTAACAGTCAAGGTTCTAATGGTAACAGTAGAAATGTTTTATTATCACATTTTATAGTATTTTGATTATTAACCTTGACCTGAGGAGTACATTCCGGTGACAAAATTTTTGGAACAACAATGATTTCCAAAATTTTGTAACAACAACTTACATCATGCAGTTTGAAGTTGGGAGATAAACTAAAGAGAATATAGTCTACCCTACTCTTTTTGTAGATAATGATTGAGAATCCAGAAAAGTTAAGTGATTTTCTTACAAACAAGAAATATTTTCATGCATATTTATTTTTTACAGGAATAATAAAACTAAGTCCTGTTTGTAACTTTATATTGTGATGACCAATGCTTTATTAACTAAATGATACTTTATTGCATAAAGTACTTGTTTACATATATATACATATATATACACACAAGTACATTATACACACAAATTGTATATTATATACAAATATAGCTGTGTTGAAAATATTGACAGGGATAATACTTTGAAAAACACAAAAGCGTGAAAATAATTCAGTAAAACATTATTTTATGACAGATGCTAATTAATACAATAGGAAGTCGGTGGCTTCAATGAAAACAAATGTTAAAAATTGATACTATACTAATATTTTTTCAATGTCAGTTAATTAATGCCGATGGTTATTCTTTGAGACATTAATTAAAAGCTTATGATAATTGATGTCAAGATGTTTTGTAATCTAAAAATTGGCACTTTAGTTCAAAGTCAATTTTTGATTATTTCAAGAACTTAATTTTTAGAATGTGGCATGTTTTAACATAGTACAGTTACAAAGATGGGAAGGTCTACAGTCACCCATAACCCTAATTTAGCTATTGTTGGAGGCTTCCACTGAGAGATCATTTAAGATTCATTTGTTTGCAGCATGTCACCAGAAACACAACCAGACTAATTTATACAGAATAGTGAAATATTTTTAGAGCAAATAGATGAAAATAATAGATGTGGAACTGACCTCAGCTATGCTAGTGGTCTATGGTCTATGTTAGTGGTCTCATTCCAAGACAACTTCTTTGGATCATATCGTTTTCTAAAGATAATCAGTAGCTTCTGGGAGGGACAGGGAATGGATGCTAGCAAGAACGCCCCGAAATATCCACTATATGGAATTATCAGTAAATGTTTCTAGATTATAGTATACTATCCAAATTACCAGACTCTGCAGGCTCCACTTTCTCATTTTCTCTGTCTTTGTCTCTACCTCACTATTTTTTCCACATGTGCTTTCATCATGTGATTCATAGGATGCGTGAAGGAAATGGTACCTGATAGAATGAATTCAAGTGAATGCAAATTATTCCATATTTCACTTCATCTTATTTTCATACTTAAGATACATTACAGATACATGCATCACAACAACACCTTCTCTTGTATACAGAAAAATTACAAACTTTGTTCTCTAAAACTTTGAATCCTTTAATCTTCTTGTGGATGAATTGCTCCCTCCTCCTGCCCTCCAAAGCATTAGTCTGTCATGACCTTTCATACCTGTTTTGTCTTTAGAAACAGCTTTGTAAATGTCACAAGCTTAGGATTCTTTTTAGAGGCTTTCGGTTTCAGCTCTATAACCACTGAGTAATCAAATTCAGGTTGGTTGTGGTTCATGATATTTGTTGACTGCTAGTTTGGCTTTAGGACCCTAATGCCATAGGTTGAAGTGCCATATTGTCCTATTATCAAGGAAAAGTCTATGGGTCTTGTTAGTTCTCTTTTTATCTATATATTTTAAACATTTCTACAACCTTAATAATTTTAACTTCATAATTTTTCTTCTGTTGATATGCAAGAAAACCAAAAGAAACACAAGCTATGACCAAGTTGCACCTAGATAATATCATCCAAAGATCGGACTAAGGAATGATGAACAAAACTAGGTCTTCAAATGAAATTGGCAGGAGGAAAATATAGCTAGACATTTATGAAGGCACATGAAAAACTTTTAAATTACAGAGTTCATGAGCAAAGACAAAACTGAAAACTGAAGGACTATTGATTGCAAAAATGCACTATTATGGATGATGTTGATATTTCAGAATGGCTTAGAAAAATTATCATTCTCAAGAGTGTTAACCTAATTTTTGAAATACAATAAATTAAGATCAAACCTTTAATAGTAGTGATAATCCAGGTAATTGCATAAAGTTTACAAAAAGCCTCATGGTGAGAAATTTTACTCAAGAGAAAGAGCCTGTTCATACCTGGCACAAACCACAATTAGACTGGAGCAAACACTATTGGAGTTGATTAAGCAGCTCACCCATTGTATGAATGCAGTGAAATGTGTTGCCCCCTCCTGTTTTGCTGGTGCTTTCTAATTGAGCAGGTGTGCTGTTTAAAGGGCGTTCATTATGTGGATTTTAGTGTGTATGTGTGTGTGTGTCTGTCTGTATGAATCCTATTTCAGATTTACCAAATGGCTCTCAATATTTTTGTTTAAAAATAAACATAAAACAGATAAACCTTGTAGGATTTAGATGAAAATCTGTTTCTGTTACTTATACACCTGAAAAAATAGAGAAGCTTCTTTGTCTTAAAAAAATTCATACCCTTATTTTTCCTTTGCTTTAGGGCTTTACAATAAATTGTAATTTTTCCAATGCAGTGCTAATTAATTTACCAAAATATTAAAGTGAATTTAGAACTCTGACAATATTGATTTGCAATGAGTGTTAATCTTGGCAAAGCTTATTCCTTTAGCTGTAATAAGTCCAATTACTCAAAAGTACTTTATTGTGCTTTTCTCTTTTTTTTAAAAAAAATATCTTTGCTTCTTTCTACCCAGCATTAAAATGCTTAGTAACACTATAAAGGTATTTAGCTAGCTTCAGGAATCTCCTACTATTCTGTAAGGCATGGAAAAATAAAGCTTCAGTGTAGACAAGTAAATTAGTATACTTAAGAAAAATTAATTCCAAGTGGTTTTATAAGTTACTGGACTCAAAACTATAAATTATGAGCTGCGAGGGGATTTTAAAAGCCATTGTGAACCACTGGCATGATGTTCTACTTTAGTCAAAGGCCAAAAAATTAGCTTATTGAAAGCAAAACAAAAATAGCGTAACCACATATTCGTTGCACTGTTTTTGTGCTTTACAACTTAGAAAATGCTTTGACATACATTTTAAAATGTGCTCACAAAATCCTTCTCTGGCAGAAAATTTATGAATAGTTATCTTCATTTTACAGATTAAGAAATGCAGGTATAATGAGATTGTTACTGCCTGGAATCAAATAGATTATCATCAGTGGATCTAAGACTTGGATATATGTATATTTGTGTTACTTCTGTTATGCTGAACTGTTTCCCAGGTCATAATGATCATGAGAGACCAGGTAATATGCACAGTAGATCTACAGAAAGTTTAGACAATACAATGAAAAGATCGGGAATTAACAAGGGATATAGTAAAAGTCTAGCATCAGATACTAGCCAAGTGATAAATGTGTATTACACACTGAATTATGCATGGTATAGGGAAATAAATGAATAAGTAAATAAGGACATAGGCTTGCCTTAAGATAATACATATATAATCGAAAAAAATATATGCATGCACAAGAGAAAAATCATTCAAGATGTTTGGGTATAAAATTTTGGAGGTAGGACCTTGAAGAAGAGAAACTGATTTGTATAACATTGAGTCAAGGTATCCAACACAGTAGTAACTAATCACACATGGTCACTGAACACTTGAAATGTGGCTAATGCAAATTGAGATGTACTGTTAAGTGTTAAATGTAGAGAGGATTTTGAAGATTTAGTATGAAAAAATGTAAAATATTTTATTAAAACTTTATATTGATTAAAGAATAATATTTTGATGCATTGGGTTAAATAAAATCTATTATTAAAATCATTTTCACCCCCTTTTCGGAGTTTTTTAACACGGCTACTAGAAAATTTTAAATTGCATATATGGCTCATGTTTTAATATTATTGGAGCGGGACTGATATAGAGGGAAGATGAGATGAGGAGCAGATATGCAAAGAGGAGAAAGACAGAGTTGGTGGAATAGTAAGAGACTTTTGGTGACACCTTCCATTGCCCTAAATCTTCAATCCAGACTACAAATTCTAAACTTTTCTTGTAAACTTTTCTTATGAAAAGGCCCAGTTATGCATGCAAGACAAAGGAAGGTAACTTTTCACTGTTACCTAAAGACATAGGGACAGGGACGTATGATTGAGGGGTATAGGAGAGTGTAACTTTATCCCTACTCACATCTTGAATTAATTGAGCTAGTAGAAAAGCTGTGGACTTCATCAGACTGTAAAATCAAAGCTTACTTAGCTTTCCCAAAGATGAGAGAACCATTCTGTAGCCTCTGGGTTAAAAATACATTCTTAAGAAATATAAATAGCACTCTAAATACTAGATTAATCAATCCATTCAGTAATATTTAGTGTATTCTTACCAAGTATTTTGTGCAATAGTGAAAACAGAAATGAACCCTACATCAGTGTCATGGCAGCTGAATGAATATCTACACTAAGTAAATGAGCAGAAATTGATAATGAAATAAAGAAAATCAGACTCACATCTATTACTGTAACATAAGGAGAAAGTAGTCAGTGTTATGAGGGCTTCATGGAGAAAGAAAGAATTTCCATCTGGGGATATGATACAACTTCATAGAGAAGATGGCATTAAAACTGATTCTTAAGGAAGGATTTAGACATAAGTATGTATAAATTTTTGAGGAGTGCATTCTGTCTATAATTAACAAAGTTAATGTTGAAGAGAAAGCTTAATAGGAATGGATAGTTCAAGCTGATTAGAGTGAAGAGATTTTATGTTAGTGTACAACATGGAAAAATAAATTGGGACATATCTTGAAAAGCCTACAATAGTGAGGCCATGAGTTTCAATGAGGCAGATAATATCGTATAGCAGCAATGTTAAAATAATAATAATAGTAATATAATAATATTAGTAACAGTAATGATAATAATGGTTTATTACGTGTAAAAATAAGTCAACAATGTGAACTTGTTCTGTGATTGCTAGACTAACTTAATAAAAGTGACAATAATAGCAAAATAACAACAACAAATATAAGTTAACCTGCTAATGCTTCATCTAGTTTTAGATAATTCCACAAGAATTACATTTATGAATGTGGCCTTTGCCAGTGGTTTCTCAGATTTCCTTGTCCATATTAATTGGTCTAATCCATGCAGAATCATTCCTACACTTTGGTACTCAGTTGAAATATTATATAACAAGTCCTAAGATCTGACTTCTTATGCAGTCACTGGGGAGCTAGGTGAAACAACCTGGAAATGGAAAGGCCAGTGAGAGACAGGAGACTGAAGGAATCCAAACTGGTACATTTTCCTTTTCTTCCCTCTGTCTGCAATTTCTAGGTTCTCCCTGCAGTGAACCTTCCACTGAATTCCCACATGACAAGCAAACTCATTTGCTCTGTGACTTTTGGTTTCTCTTTGCAGGTCATGGGGAAGCAGTAGACATAACAGTAACACAATTCATGCTTCTCCTTGCCTCAGTCACCTCACTTGAGGCTTATATCTTTCAAATAAATTATCACACTTTCATTTTTGCCTGTCAATTTTTGTTTTTGTTTTTGTTTTTTTAAGAAGACGCAGGCTAAGAAAGGGATATTGACAAATGTAATTAAGTCAAAAGAAGGGCAGAAACACTAACATTTTTAAAGTGTTTTTATGTTTCAGAAATTCTTTTTTTGGTACTTTCACAAATTATCTCTGATAGTACTTCACAGCAACTCCATTATTTCCATGTACAGATGAGGAAGTAGGGGTTCAGGAATGGAAAATGTATTACTCAAGGTTAAACAGATAGTAGGGGATAGAACAAAGGCTCAGAGAGTTTGGATAAATTGCTTGTGGTCTTAGATGTGGCAGAAGAAGTAAAGGCTCAGAGAGGTGAAATAACCTGTTTGATCCACACATAAGTCAATGGGGGTAGAGAAGAATTTCACAGTCTGACATGACTAACTCTATGAATTGAGATACCAACTTCTTTGTCTCACTCCCTCTCCCAGAGCAAAGAAGGAAGATGAGGAAATCTTACAAAAGATTAAAATGATTAAGATGCCTACGCAGAAGAAAAGATAACTTCAAGGGACAAAGGAATTTTAGAATATGTGAAGTGTTTTCTTCTGAAAAAGACATTTTAGACTTTGTCTATATAACTCCAATAGCAAAAGAGAGAAATAGCAGAAGAGCCCATTTTGGCTCATAACAGGAACAAAACTTTCTGCAAATTGAAACTACTTAAAAATGCCAAAGGCTTGTGATTTTTCCCATCATTGATAGGGAGTGGGGGGGATCAAACTGGGTCTGAAAAATTTTAGAAAGACCATGCTGTGGAGAAAGTGTTGGACTAAATTATCTTTATAGTAATTCTTTCTAATGCAGAGATTACATGATTTTGAAATCTTTTACTTTGACTAATGTTTGAATGCACTGAAATTTTAAAAGCAAGACATTATAAATAGTTACTATGAATAGATACTATGACCGTTTGACCCCAAATTTCAGCTAGGCAAAGATTTCCTTTTAATCATGCAAATGAATACCGGAAAATAGGCATCTCATTCACAGTGTCATGAGTTTTTAACCTTAAACTAATACAGTGCCCACATCATTGTATGACTATTTTGGAAAGCATTAATTCTTCATTTCATAAGAATAATTGTATAAAGGTCAAGGTAAGGTTTTCATGCTTGATAAAGAATGTGTTGGTGTCAACTTTAACCCAATAATTGCCCTCTGTTATCAAGAGTTATTATACATAAAACTTCAGTGACAAGTGGAACATATATCAGCTTTGAGTAGGTGTTAAACATACCCAGGAAGCAAATGTAGCTTTTGAGATATAGGTTATATGAAAATATTTCATTATTTCAAACATGATCTTTAAAACTAGATTTTTAATCTATTTTATTATGAAACTTAACTTATAATAATAAAGAATTCATGATTATCATTAATATCAACAAATCTTTTATATACCCCCTGAATAAATTAAAGTCTGTTCAATGATAATTATTTCACATGTCATGTAAAAGCATGAAATTTTGTAAAGTTAGCTATTCTTAGAGAAGCAGAATTCTTACAAAGAGTTGTCGCAAGAAGTTTACCCAGTAGGAGAAAAGGAGTCTGAATTGGAAATAGCTTCTCACTACAAATAAAGAAACTGATTTGGTTGAACATTTATCATAAGCTTTGAGCAAAGAACAAATGCATTTATTTAAATTGTGAATTTTCCTTAGCATATTAGAATATCTTAGGAAGCATGGCCTTCCAAACTCAGAAAGAAGAATGTCTTACAGACTGCCTGATGCATATAATTTAAACTTTCAATGTAATCATCTTTCTTTGATAACTCTGGAGAAGCAATAAAGACAACTGTAGCCTCACCTAAAGGTTGCACAGGTCTCCCCTGCTTTTTAAACCAAGTCTCATGTATATAATGAAAGGGTCAGAGTTTTTTTTTTTCTCCCTCCAAAGGGGTTACACTAAATGAATTTTTAGTGTTTCTTTTCAACCCCTCCCCTCCAAACATCTATTATTGATTAATACTTGCTCAAGCTGGAATGCTTTTCCTCAAACCTTCACTTTCAGTTAATAGTGCATCATATTCTACCACCTTCTCTTCCTTTCCCATGGATGTGATTCCCAGAATGATATCCTGGTCTTAAGGTTTCCTCCTTGAGTTTCTCAAAGTATGTGGTTGCAGTAGCTGCTTTACTATCTACCTATCTATCTATCTATTATTTTGTCATAGCAAAATAATTTCAGTGGTTGGATCTTATTTTGGAATGTGTCAGACTTGCTGTGTAAGCCAGGTTATGATTGTGAGTTACTGAAGGAAGTTTCTGAGTAGTTTTTGCTCTCTCTTGGAGATTTCTCTGTTTAGAGATGGTATCCCCATGAAATGTAATAGAGAAAGCTATAGGCTGATGAACTCGATTCTACAGTGAGTTATCTTGTTGTACAGTCAAATTTTATAAAATGTATATAGGCCTTCAGGTAATAAATGTTTCTATAGTGCAAGTCTTTGAATTCAGTAGGATACAGATCACAGAGAAATTCTTTCACCCTGATTTTGTCCCTAGAAATCAATAAGTAAGACATGACCCTTCTCATGGTGACATCACAGTCTATTTGAAATAGATTTAAGATTTTATTATTCAAGGATTGTAAGAATGGATATTCTTATGTGGTTCCAGAGCACATGTTTAATATTGTAGGGGAGAACAGAAGTGAACAGAAATGGGTTTGTTGGACTAGGTGACCTGAGCGTAATATAATACTGATAAAACTGAAATTTTGGAAATTCAGAAAATAAAATTTATTTTACTTAGGAAAGTTAGAACTTTTCCTTTTGAGTAATTGACAATATTATGGGAAAAAAAGATGATAACTTAAAGATAAGAGTATAATACTCCCTATGGTAGATAGGATTGTGGTTTAGAGATGATAACTTAAAGATAAGAGTATAATACTCCCTAGGTAGATAGGATGGTCTTCTCCCTTGCCCCCATCCCTACCCCTCACATTACTTCAGTGTTACCCTCTATGGCAAAAGGACTTTGCAGACCATAAAAATGTTATGCACCTTAATATAGGGAGGCTGTCCTAGATTATCCAGGCCAAGTCATTGTTAGCACAAGTTCATGTTCCCAACGCACAGTGAGGCCAAACAAACCGAAACGTTGGAGTTTGGAGCAGAGAAAGGTTTATTGCAGGGCCATGCAAGGAGACGGGTGGCTCCTGCTCTAAAAAATCCTCAAGCTCCCAAAACGCTTTCTTGAGGCAAAGCACTTTTAAAAGCCAGCTGGGGGTGGGAGGGTCGCAGGGTATGTGAACAGCTCGTGCACAATTCTTTGGCTGATGGTGAGGTAACAGGGCGGTGTCACAGGGGTCAACACTATCAGTCCTTAGGCTCCAGGAGGCCTGGGGTTATGTGCTCATGGTCATCAATAGTTAACATCTTGCATTTGATGGGGGGTTTTCACATCTGTAAAACAACTCAAGAAATGTGCATCAAATAATGTTATGTAGGTACTTCAGAGAGGAGCTGAAGCAGAGGATGCAGGGGAAGGGCCTGTCCCTGGAAGGCCCCATAAGGGCCTCCTCGGTTACATAATCACATGGACCTGTAAGAGAGTAAGAGGGAGGCAGAAGTGTCAGAATGAGAAATGAGTGTGCTGGAGAAATGTGCCATGAGGAAGAGTCAGCCTGCTGTTACTGGCTTTGGAGATGGAGAAAGGAGGCCATGAGCCAAGGAATGTGGGAGGCCTCTAAAACTGGGACTGGCCCTCGGCTGACAGCCAGCAAGGAACTGGGACCTACAGCTGCATGAAACAGAATTCCACCAACAACCTAAATGAAGACGGACATGGATTCTCTCCTGGAGCCTCCAGAAAGGAACACAGCCCTGCAGACACCTTGATTTCTGCTTTTAGACTCTAAAGAGACACGCTGCTGAGCCAAACTTCTGACCTACAACAACTATGAGATAATAATGGGTGTTGTTTTAAGCTGCTAAATTTGTGATTATTTGTTAAGATAACAGCAGAAAACAAATACACTTCCTTCCAGTTTTAGGCAGCCCCATTACTGCTTCTATATTTAAACTCTGTGTGTGTGTGTGTGTGTGTGTGTGTGTGTGTGTTAGAATTTCAGTGCACTCAGATGTTGTGGTCCCATTTCTTCAGTGTGCACCTGGGACTGGAGAAATAATTTCTCTGACTTCCTTTACAATTTATAATACAACTGGCAACTTATTCTCATGCTTAAAAATTTTTGTGAGACTATTTTAGAGATGGAAAAGAATAATAATATTATCTACTTCATTGTGGCCTGATGTCACAGTTCATGATTTTTCAAAAATTAAGCAGATGCATCTAAATTGCCAATATTTTATTTCATATTAGCAGGACAATAACAAGACACGGGACAAAATAATGTTCTTATTTCCTTTTATCCAGACTTGTTGCTCACACATTTACTCAGTCATTATTTTGGAGGTTTGGGTGTAGTGTCATGAAATTATTAGCCATGCATAAAAAGTTATAGATCTTGTTAGAATTTGCTGAGATTTTCACTATTAGCCAACCAATGTGGAAGAAAATTATCTTAAGAATATTAGTATTGGGCTTCCCTCGTGGCGCAGTGGTTGAGAGTCCACCTGCCGATGCAGGGGACACGGGTTCGTGCCCCGGTCTGGGAAGATCCCACATGCCGCAGAGCGGCTGGACCATGAGCCATGGCCGCTGAGCCTGTGCGTCTGGAGCCTGTGCTCCGCAAAGAGAGAGGCCACAGCAGTGAGAGGCCCGCGTACCGCAAAAAAAAAAAGAATATTAGTATTGTTAATGCAAAGTGCTGTGTCTATCTTTGCCAAAAATTTGTATGTGTCTTTTACATAAATTTCCCACTGGAGGTCTGTAGATTTAAAAACAGCAGGAAGGGCCTCCCTGGTGGCGCAAGTGGTTGAGAGTCCGCCTGCCGATGCAGGGGATACGGGTTCGTGCCCCGGTCTGGGAGGATCCCATATGCCGCGGAGCGGCTGGGCCCGTGAGCCATGGCCGCTGAGCCTGCGCGTCCGGAGCCTGCGCGTCCGGAGCCTGTGCTCCGCAACGCGGGAGGCCACAACAGTGAGAGGCCCACATACCGCAAAAAAAAAAAAAAAAAAAAAAAAAAAAAAAACAGCAGGAAAATCATATATGTTATGAAGCTGCACTTTGTTTAGCTCTAGTGCTATGAGCCAGGAATCTCGTGCTATCTTTTTTACATATTCTCAGCCTGTTTCCTGAGAATTTCTTACTACCCTTAAGGAGAGAAAGGTATTTCTTTCTCATCTATTGGGAGATTCTGGGAGTCTTTCTCAAGGTCTCGTTTTGCACGGCTTGATGCCCCTGCCCACACTGATAACTCACCAAGGGCTCCAGATTTTATAATTCAGTCTGATTAGGCTGTAGTGTACCACATCATTACGTAAAATAGTGTTATAACAGTACACATTCAAGTAAAACACTAACACAATTAAGATTAAAGAACGGGTTAAGTAGAAATGGGGGAAAAACACATTTTTCTTCCCCTGCTCTGTAAATAGCAGGTTGACTTAGACATCTTCCTCATTTAGTAAGCTACCCAAAAACAATAGGCTATAATGAGGTAAGTTGTCAGCTTCACATTACAGCATAGCTTGGGGGGGGGGCGGTGTTCTTTAGGTAAAGGAGTGTATTTTTGTAGAAAAAAAAAAAAGTAAGTGTATCAGTGTATCAAGTTAAAATCTCAGTGACAAACCAGTGCTAACTAGCACATGTCTGCATGTCACCAGAGGTGGCTGTGCCTGACATTTCCTGGAGGACAGCCTATAGTTAAGTGGTATTGAAAGGCACCACAGGCATTATAGCAAATGTATAGGGGACAATGAACAACAATGGGGTAAAATCAAGCTATTTGAGCTAATGGCTGAAGCTGTGTTCAGTGTATTATACTGGTGCCATTCACTATGGCTAAGGTTATGTCAGGGTTTTCATAATAGAGCTACTATTTTAGAGGTTTATAACCTGGTAATAAAAATTGGCTTCTGGCAAAAACTTGACATACAAGACAAGACCTCAGCAAGAAAGTGATTTTTGAGAAATCATATTTTGTTGCGGGGAGAGGGTATGGAATATGTTTTGTTGTTTTAGATGTCCATTTGAGTTTCTGAAACTCAAAATACAGGTCAGATTTGGAAAATGGCATTTTGTAAGTTATTCAGCTACAAGGAGGAATCAAATTTGCGAAAGCCTGGTCAAACAATACTTATTGTTACAGGCTTGTCTGAAAACATTTTTATCTTTCAAAATGTTCTTTCCAGACTTTTCAAAGTGGGCGTATGTGTGATGACTTACAGTCTTTTATTTTGATATATAGAAAGGCATGGTTGTGTGAAGATCAAGCAGTTAAAAGCGGTTTTATTTTCAGAAGGTAATATATTATGATATGTTGCTTGTTTTTTGAAGTTAAACTCCTTAATGACACCTAATTCATTAATCCTATTATTAAATGTCATAGATTCATTGTATCTAAATATTGGGAAAAAATCCAACTTCCAAAAGAGCTGGAAGATATATCTCTGTTATCATTACGATTATCATCCACTATTCATTGTATCTTGAGTCTGTGCCCAGTAGTGTACTGGTGACTTGGATACACTGATGTAACATCCAGTATTTGACCTCATGGATCTTTGATTCACATGTTGTCATAGAGAGAGATATACACAAAGAAGGAATAAGGTAAAAAGGAACAAAGTGTACACATATATATGCTGTTGCACACTAAAAATATTAATGATAGTTTTCAGAATAGAAATTTTAAAACCTTTAAACATTTGCAGTAGGCATGGGGCTTATCGGGTTATAAGAACTGAGTTGCAGAGAAGGAGAGAAGAGAAAGTTGAGAGATTTGGAAAAGGAATAATGCCAAAAGGGTAGCGGGGAGGACATTAGCAGAGCAGCGATTCCTGGCTACAGAAGATGTAAATGGTGATTTTAATGTTGATATTATTAATAACTATTAATATATTGTTAACAATAAATAGTATTAATATTATTAGTAACTATTTTTGCTGATGACCAATTTGTATTAGGCATTAAGCTGCTTCACAAGCATGACAGGACAGCAGTTTTCTTACAAACAATATTATTTATATTTCTCCTTAGACAATGTCTGTCATGCTTCAGAGTACAGAATAACAATAGATCTTAAAAGCAATTAAGTTAAAGGTGCATATCCATGCTTTTGAACTACCTATGAATTTTCCAAAGGAAATGAAGAAACTGGAGTGGCCTTCAGAAAGCCAGACCCTCTGACTTTTTAGTTGACTAATGGATGTTGTCTTATAGTCCTCATAAAGCACATATTCTCTGTAGTATGGCAGGGTGTCATTGTCGACACCTTGGCTCAATTGGTTTAAATAATGGACATTTATTATTCCAGCTTATGTTAACATAAAATGGAAAAAAATAATAAAATCTTTCAAATGCAGGATTGAAGAATTGAGATAGAACTGAAAAAAAATTAATTTGACCCCCTTTCATATTTATCCAGAGTTGTAACAAAGACTTGACTAAATTAGAGAAAGCCCATTTATAAATTATTTTCATGAAAGAGACAGAATCATCTCTGAGGTTATAGAATTCTTTCTCTTAGTTAATGAGAGCCATGTCTTGCCTTACTTTAAACTTTTCTACTTGTATAAGTCTTTCAATGTGACTCTTTGTTTAACACTGAATCTCACATCAGAGACTTGACAAGTTGAGAGGTGAGTTATCTGGAGCAAAAATATTAAGCTTGTCAGAAGCAGTCCTCCCACACAGAATTAAGATAAGATCTCAAATTCTTAAGTTCTCAAGATAATAGTTCTAAGGAGATATTTTTATCCATACCACCAATACTAAGTAGATTGTAGGAAAAATAGTTTTTCTTTCCCATGTTTGAAAGTCACTGTTTCTACAGAGATTCTGGGTTTTTTTTTGTTGTTGAATTTGTCCCAAAGAGAGATATATACTGCTGAGATTCACAGTTACTGGAAAGTAGGAGGCTATGGAAAACACATATTTTTAAATTTTTTAACCATCACTTAGTAGTACCCAAGAAGTAAAATGATGTATATATTATAACAGGAATTGAGAGGAGCATAGGAGATTTATTTAAAATGTATTGAGTTGCACGTGGCAAGGTGCAATTCAAGAGGTAAGAAAAAACAGTGAAAGGTAATCTCCAAATGCCAGAAATGAGAAGGAAGCACAAACCCATAGTAGTAAACTAGAATTGAAGCTGAAAGAGCAAGAATCAGTCACTGATTTAAAAACTGGGTTCTCAATACCCACTTGGAAACCTGAGCAGAGAAAATAGTCAGTGTGCATAGCAAAAGCTGGAACGAGGCTTCCTGCATAAAGGCTGACGCCCTATAGGAGTTGTCCTTTCTGTGAAACAAGAAGTAAAAAAATTCCAGCACTAGCAGTGGGACTGGCCACAAAAGCAAGTCACCGATCCTGGGTCTTTGGTAGTGCTGAAATGGCCTGTGAGGTTTTAGTAAACCTCAAGCCTTCCAGTGTGAACATTAGAAATGAAAACTGACCATGTACTAGTAAAACCCTAGATAGCCCAACCATGGCAAAAATGAAACCACTCCAACAATCAAACATGAATCCAAACATGGATTGCCTCTACAATCCATGGCAAAGAAGGGAAATTGTTAGGGTGCATGGAAACCCAGTAACCATAGTGTATATTAAAAAATATATGAAAGACTCTCAAGTGAGCAATTAATCTGTATCATATATCCTTCTTTTCTCTTCCCAGAATTCAATTTTAAAGACCAAGAGTATAAATAGGAATAATGCCAACATCAACTCTGGTTATGAGGAAAAGCTGTCATGTATGTGCTGGCGATTTTGATGAAGAACTGCCATATAAAGGCAGTATAAGATTAAGTGAAATACTAACTTCTTTAAAAGTCATAAACTACCAAATATCACTAAACAAGAAAAAGATAACCTGAATAGTTCTACAACCATAAGTGTATTGAAGCTTTAGTTAAAAACATTAAGCCTGTATACACACAAATAAACAAACAAACAAATTTTAAAAATATATATTACAGGCCCAGATGGATTCACTGGTGCATTCTCCCAAACATTTAAAGGAGAAATAAACACACTCTAGCAAAACTCTTCCAAAAAAAATTAAAGAATAGGATATCTTCCCTAAATCATTCTGTAAGGCCTAAATTACACTGACACCAAACACAAACAAGAATATCACAGGAAAACTACAGAGAAGTTATCTGTACAAGCATAGATGCAAAAATCTAAACAAAATTTTACAAAATAATTCTAACAAAAAATGCAAAGGATAATACATCATGACCAAATCAAATATAGCAAATGAATGCAAAGCTGGTTTAACACTGGAAAAACAATCAATGTAATTCTGAATAAAAATGAAAAAAAGAAAAAATCTATGTGATCTCTATGTGATCTTCTGAGTATATGCAGAGAAAGCATTTGAAAAAAAATCAAATATTCTTAATTAAGAAAAGACTAATAAAAATTCTCAGCATACATGAAGGAAAAGGGAAATTAGTCAACCTGAAAAAAGAGCATCTAAGAAAAACCTACAGCTAAAATCATAATAATTGAAAACCAGACAGTTTCCCTCTAAAATCAGTAGCAAGGGAAAGATGTCTGTTCTCATCACTTCTATTCAACTTTACACATTCTGTCCAGTGAAATAAAGCAACAAAGGTCATTAAAGATAATAAGGCAACAGAGATCTACAAAAAATACCCAGATTAGAAAAGAAGAATAAACTTTTATTGAAGATGGCTTGACCATCTATGCCAGTAGATCCTACAGAATGTAGCAAAAAACTACTACCACTATTAAGTGAGTTTAATAAAGTTGTAGGATACAAGATCATTATTAAAAAAATCAGTTGAATTTCTATATACTAGACAAGAACAGTTGGAAATTAAAATTTTAAGTAGAATTAAATATATGAAATACTTACAGATAGTAATAAAAATGATGTGTAAAATCTGTACTCTTAAAACTATAAAACTGATGAAGAAATTAAACAAAAACTAAATAAAAAGAAAGATGCATTATAATTATGGATCAGAAGACTCACTATTATTGAGATGTCAACTCTCTCTCTAAATACATCTGTAGATTTACTCCCGGTCAAAATTTCCAAAGTTTTCTTTTTTTTTTTTTGGCAGAAATTGACAAGCTGATTCTGAAATGTTTATTGAAACACAAAAGACTTTCCCAGAACACTGAAAAAGAAAAATAGTGGAGGACTTAACCTCATTTTAAGTCTTATTATAGACCTACAGTAATCAAGATGGTGTACTATTGATATAAAGGTAGACAAATAGATGTTGAGAACAGAATAGATCCACACATATATGGTTAATGAATTTCAGCAGAAATACAAAGTAATTCAAGGGGAAAGAATAAGCTTTGTAATAAATGATGCTGAAAATTTAATATCCATATGTAAAAATAAAAAGAACAAAGAGAAACAAAAAAACTCAACTCATGCATATGCAGACTTAACTCCCAGTGGATCATATACCTGTGCATTAAACCAAACCTAATATACACCTAAATGTAGTATACACACAAAAAATATACATACATATGTAACTCCTATCTAATAATAAATAATGGAAATAATTGGAAAAATTATAAACTGAAATATAAATTTTACATATATTTCAAACAAATGTTTGATAATATAAAGTTTCTATTTTTTACTTTAGATAAAACAATACTACCAGTAGACTAAAGGACAAAGTCAATTATAAATGGCTAAGAAGTCAATGAAAACAAGTTCAGTCTCTTTTCAGCAATAGTTCACTCCTAGATATTTATTTTTTAAAAATAGGCATGTGCATAAAGATTCGTGAGAATGGACGTTATCATAACGTAATGGTGAAAAGTTAGATACAAATTAAACATCTAATCTTATAAGATTGGTTAAACAAATTATAGAGCTTCTATTCTCCAATGGTCTTGGGTTACTTTTTAAATAAAAAGTAAAAGAAAGGTAAATATGGGGAATAGAAACAAAAGACTTTAGAAGTTAACAAGTGCCAGCTTATGATATTTCTTTGATTCTGTAAGCAATGGAGAATAATAAAAATGAACAAAGAAGAAAATTGTTTTTTCATAACTCATTGTCTAATTCTATATGTGACCTTATATGCTGCATATATGTGACTCTTTTCAGGATAATAATGAGGTCTTTAAGCATTGAGGATTTCTCATATACCCACAGAAAGTTATATAGAGTCAATGGCCAGTATGTACAACAATTTCCATATTAAAAAATCAAGAATTTTGAGGAAAATGACCATATATCTGCATTTTGCAGGTATTGTCCAGTCTATTACTTGAAACAATTTGAAATTGACTTACCAGAAGGGTAAATTTGAAAGAATATTATGAAACTAATGAGGCTATAATTTTTGGTTATATTACATTGCGACGATTATAATATTTTTCTAATTAGTAAGGATTTTTTATCTATATTGGCAATTAAAAATGGATATATGATCATGAAGCATGTGGCAAGAGATGTGTAATACTGGGGTTAATTGGGTGGAAAGTTCAGTGACAAAACAAAATGAAATAAAACCTGAAAGGGCATGAGACCAAACTAAAAAAGGTACAGTAGATGACATCTAGGAAAACTGAAATTTTTCGTGACAGTAAGTTGAAAGCATTTGGATGAATGTAGAGGGTAGGAGGAGACAGAGAGGGATATACAATATACTAGAAAAGAATCTGTCTCTCTGAGTAGAATATTCTGAGAACTTTCTAGAGATTAATTTTCCCAAGGAAGTCAAATATTATAATCATGGACTTCCAACCAAGCATAGAATATTCTTGTGGTTTATCTCACCACATCATACGCATTAGGTTTAAAATGCACAATCTCAACAAATCATCAAGTCTTTCTCAGCACTCCTGTGTAGTCAGGTGACTGAAGTTAAATGTGTGTGAGATAACAAGAAGCTACAGTGTAGCATATTCATTAGTAACTTATAAGGATCTTCAGAGGAAGCAGAAAGTACTGAAGTTAATTTGCAAAAGTTATTTGTTTTATAGACAAAAATGTGGCAAATACGTGTAATTATCTTAAACATAGGAAAGGTGACTTATAAAAATATTGAGTTATTTACACATAAAGTACAAATAAAATGATTATTCATATGTAATCTTTTCTCAAATTTTGGTTTTACTCAAAATTAGAAATAAGTACCGTGAATACTAAGATATCACATGGTATTTAATAATATTAATAGATAGCATTCTCTACTCTTTTATAATACCTGATGTCTGTTCTTTAATTCAGCAGACATTTATTATGCAGTGATGGCATACTCAGCATTTTATTAGGTGCTGTGGAAAATGTAAATAGCAGACAATACAAGATTTGTCTTAGGTCAGGTTTCTGAGAAGCAAAGCCTAAAAGTGATTTGAGTGTGGGAGTGTTTCTTAGGGAAACCCTAGAAGCAGGGGAGTGAAACCAGATTGGGTAGGAAAGGGGAACTGAGCAAGGATGTGGTCTCAGGTAAAGTGTAGCTTTGGTCTGATCCATAGATGAAAACCATAGAACGTGCACTGTACTTCAGAATTGTTCCCTCCTGGAGGCAAAAGGGCTGGTTCTCTGTTTCCTGTATGAGAGTCAGTTACTGGCTATGAGGAGGCCTTGGGAGGGCTCACCTTCTGAGTGAGGTGATTCCATCTAACCTAGGGATAGTCTTCAAGGAGGAGGCAGTTGCGAGCCATGTGGAGCTGGGAGAGAGAGCACCCAGCCTGCCAGAGGGACAAGGCATGAAGTAACTAGTGCAAGACTTTTCCTTCTTCTTTCCCTTGGCTGTTTACTTCTTAGTCTCTTATTGCCCCGATAATCCCAACAGACACGTTTTTAAAAACCATGTCATCATTTCCATGTTTCTCACCTACATTTTAATATTGCTCCATGAACTCTAGTGGTACCTTTGACTTTCTTCACTGCATTTATGACACTTAGGCTAATGTGATTGTTGAATGGAGTCAGGGTCACTCAGAGTAGTTAACTTCACTAACCAAAACCTTTCAATGACCTCCCGGATCCTTGAGCATGGCCTATCGTACCCTAAAATTCTGGATCTCTAATACTTTACTGATACTCTTTCCTGTCACCCACTACTGTGCCCAATACACCCATTCAACTCCAGTCACCTTAGCCTCTTGCTGATTCTCAAACATGTTAAACACACTCCTGCTCAAGGTCATGGCAATTGCTGGTCACTCTACCTGGAACATTGTCCTTGTCCAGTAAGTTTACTCACTTACTGCCTGTAGGTCCCTGATCAAATGTCATTTTGCTGGTTGGACTTTTCTGATCACACAATCTAAAAGAGCTCTCCACTTAAACACATTTAGCACTACCTGAAATATTATATACTTTTTGATTGGCCGATTGGTTGCCTGTCTAATCAAACTAGAATATTAAGCATATGCATAAGAGTAAGAACACTGTTCCGTTCACCACTGGTTCCCTTACACCTAGAACAATGTCAAGACCATAGCAGATACTCAGTGAATATCTGGTTAATGAATAAATAGGTGTTCATAGCAGATACTCAGTGAATATCTGGTTAATGAATAAATAGGTGTTCAAGGAGCAAAAGAGAGAAAATACTCTGCAATTGTCACAGAAAGCCATGCTGAAATGACTTTTGTGCTGAGACTTTACAGGTAAGTACAAGATTTACAGGTAGGAAAGTAGATGAGAACTTTCCAAGCAGAGAAGGGAGCTAATGCCTCTGAAGCAAGAAAGCACAAATGTCTCTGCAATTCTTTGCTCATGCTCACCACTTTGGAGAGTCCATCAGAAATCTCAGCAGTGTTCTCCATGAGGATACCTCTCAGATCTATATTCTACTTTCCGTTACAAGGCAGCTTGCTGGATGTTTGCAGTTACATGGTCTTTTGTCATCTTAAAATAACACTTTCTAGATTTATTCCTGTCTTTGTGGCTAAGGTATTAAAATAATCAGAGACACCTCATTGTCCCTCGTCCTCTTGTCCTATCAGTTAATAACTTTTATTGATTTTTTTCCTTATAATATCCTTTATTCTCTTCACACCTACTGCCATATCCATATCCTAATATGTCATGCTATCGACTGGTTTCTCTGACTCTAGACTCTTCCTTTTTAATTCATCCTGCCCAATAGTGCAATATGAACAACTCTAAATTATACTTTCAGCCTGTCACACAATAAACTCCTGGGGTTATCTACAGTGTTTACTTCCAAAGTCATAGCCTAAAGTCAAGGCCATCTAGGACTTGGCACCGATCAACTTCCTACTTTGTCCTCTTTCTTCTTCTTTCTTTGACGTCTCAATTTTTTTCACATACACTTATGTACTGTTGTGCTTTCGCCCAGTTTCCCATCATCCTGGAATGCTATCCCATTCCTACAGTATAAATTTAACCTATTCTTTCTTTGAAACCTGGCTCAATCTTCCCCCTACACACAAGTGCCCTGACCAATCCATTGAAAAGGATCTTCTATGTATTTTGAACATCTAAAAATTTCATCTCCATAATTCATTTGGAAAGTAATCATGTATTTCCATGGAATATATTTCCTTTCTTTTATAGTAAAGCATTATTTAAGTTTATTATTTTCATTTGTCATTTTGCCTTTTAATTTCCTGTTTCTGCCAGAAGATTTTAAGTTCTCTTTGGGTTAGGGATTAAATCAAGGTGCAGGATGGAACCTACTGCCTAGTCTCAGCTGGTCCAGGTCATCTTGTACAATATTGTGAAATTAACCTCCCTAAATAGGTTTTACCACCCACAGGATCATAAGATTTAACTTCAGTAAATATTTATACATTACCCTTTCTGACTAAAAGTTTATTTACTACTGTTTTACATATAAAATTCCCACTTAGCCTTTAAAGATTCACTCAAGAGCAGAATCATTTCAAGTAAGGTGTAACTAACCTTTCTGTGTTAACCTCTGCTTCTACTTCTGTCGGCTCAGCACCAGGAGGTTACTTTTGTTACAGCTATGACTTTATGTATGAACAAAGATTTTGAATTGCAGGAATTAAGAACATAGGCTTCAGAGTTAGACCCGGATTCAAACTTGACTCTGCCTCTGTATTGCCTTTATGACCCAAAACAATTAGATGTGATCATGTGTTGTGCTCACTTCAGTTCCTAAAAATAACTTTGTGGGTTAATGAAACCAAAATGTCTTGTTTTTGTCATCCTGTAGCTTCACAAAAGCAAAGTGGATAGATCCTTCGGTGTTCTCTTTAAGTTTAAAGGGTGTATGTAACCATATACAAACTAAGAAGGAAATGGAGAGGGTGTTGCAGATTGGGATAGCTAATCTAATTCTTCAGGGAAAACACTCTCAGTTTTGTTTTACATAATTTTGGTCTGCTTAATTTGCATAGCTCTTCTCTTGTCTTTCACTTGCTTATCTGATAGCAGTGTGTGGTTGTTTTCTTTGCCTTTTGAGAGCTCTGGATGATATCTCCTTTCATTACAAAACTTTCTTAACAAAAATAGTATCAAAATACGTATTCATATTTAATGTTAGAAGAACAAAAACTGGAATAGTGTTACTCACCTGGCAGTTATCTTGCACTTACACATTTATTCTCCTAGAATATGTCAAGATAATGTTATTACATTTTATTTTTTGTCATATGATTTCTTTATCTTTTGAGGAATAAACTGCCAGCTTCTATTATCCTAGGTAATACCCGTTTCTTCTAACGGTGTACAGCTCTAAAAATATTTAACAATGCAATAAATATTATTAACTGAAAAAAGGAATACTTCATTCAGCAAATTTAGTTTGAAAGACTTTATTATATTTGTCATTTAGAATGCTTCTGCCTTTCAATAACAAAATCCCTGACTCAAAATGACAAATGACAAGAAAACAGTATTGCCACTGTAACAGGAAGTCTTGATTCATGATGAGTGTCAGGCTTGGTTGATTTTTTTTGACACAACAATATGATCAACTCTACCAGTTCTTTTTATATCTGGTCTCTGCCGTCATAAACATTTGCTTCCTTCAGTACGGATGCAACATTTCCAGCCATCAAATCCAGAAGGAATAACAAAAGGAATCAAAGAGATCATTTATTCCTTCATTCTCTCCTAAGAAATAGGAAAATTGCCAGAAACCACTGACCAAACTATTCCCCCCCCCCCCACCCCATGTCTCATTGGTGAGATTTTGGCCTCGTAACCATTGCTGGGCCAATCACGTTCAGTCCTTGGAATGCAACGGGCCAAATTTCCAAGGCCAATCTCGTAGTCATGCAGTCTATGCAGTAGCACAAGAACCTGGGCTTGGAAGAGTTCCATTCTTAGTTTAGTATACTGCTAGTATCATCTTGAAAGTCTTAATAATTTTTAAACAAGGGACCTGCGTTTTCATTTTACACTGGACCTCAAAACATTATATGGCTGATTGTCCATATTCCCCTGAGGTAATTAGCTATATGAGGCAGGGATGGCTAGTACTTGTAAGTCTCCAAGAAAAGAGAATGGGGGGTGTGGTTTGCTGGGTAGACAACCAGCAGGTTTTAACTCCACTCATTATTTGACTTTAGAATAGTTTTAGTCCATTCTAAATCACCAAGAGAAACAACAGTGAAATGACCAGTGCTACACATACTAGAAAATTAATTCCTCAGGTTAAAGAAGCCACTGAGTACAAACTAGAAATTGGTGTTGTAGTGGAGGATTTAAAGGGAAGTGATTAAGAGTTAAGCCATGTCTTCTTACATTGTTGCTCCTGATATCACCCCAAAATCGTAATTGACCCGATGAAATTGATTCTCCATCGATGCCTACTTCCCAAACTTAACACATTACCTTCTTTGTCCTCATGCACACACAAACACACACATTAAAAATTTTCAATGCCTCTTATTACAAAAGAAAAGCAGAAAATCCTTAACCAATATTACAAGGGCCCATATGATTTTGCTCTCTACCTCTCCTACATCATGTAGCACTTCTTGCTACTTCAGACTCTCAGCTCTGGCCAGCTGGGCTTTTCAATTTCCTTTGAGCTCCATGTTGTCTGCAACTTAGGAATCTTTGTCATGCTATTTTGCCTGCTTCCACTTCCCTCCTGTCCTGTTTATCACAACAAACTTTTATTCATACTTAAGATCAAATTTGGAGTCATTTCCTCAGAAAACTTTCACTGCACCCAATTCCAGATCCAGTTATTTTGTTATGGAGCCTATAGAATTATATTGCTTTCTTTCTAAACTGGTATCTCAGTTCATATGCACACTTTTTATCAGTATCTGCAATTTGTAGATTAATAGCAATAAAGCTTAAGCCCAGGAGATCAAGGATAGCAATAAAAAACAGTTTTATGAAGCTTTTTCAAAACTTGACTCAAATCCTCTGAGAACCACTAATGGGTAATATGCAAAGATAGAATTGTGTCACATGCCTAACTAGAGATTTTGTTTGTTGAGGATGTGAGTTTGTTAACTAAGCTTCATAATTACATTTAATTGGTGTGTCTGTTATTCACTCAAACATAGAGCTTTTAAGTCACTTATTTTTTTATTTGATCCTATAGAATTGCCTGTTTTGATTTAAACAGGAAAGCAACAAAAATATTTGAATACCCTGATTCAGTGACAGATCTATATTCTTTTGTTTAAATGATTTCTAAGGTACCTTGAGGATTCTTTTAAACTCTAACCTTTAACCTGACTCTTTGATTAAGTGCTTTCCAGTCATTTCATTGTTTTTTTGAATCTTCTTGCATTGCTTCCCAAACTTAAACACTGAAGTACTTATGAATCTGATGGTCTTGAGATGCTTCCTAATGAAGTCTGGAGGACAGATTTTTATTCCTCTCGTGACTTTTTGTCCTTCATTAAAGACAACTTTGAATTTATATTTTCATTAGGCCTCTTTTCAAGTGTTATCAATTGGTTGGTGATCTGATTACTAATTAAAGGTCTGGAGTTCAAAATAGAGCTGCAGATTTAAAAATGTAGTGTGTGTGTGAGTGTGTGTCTGTATCTGTGTCTATCTATATAATATATACATAAACACACACATTGGTGACTACATTGTTTTTTAGAACTCAATGTTTGTATCAAATCCATCCATCCATCCATTCATTCATTCATTCATTCACTAAATATTTATTGAGTATCTGCTGTGAGCCCAGGTACTCATTTAAACCAGCAGTCCCCAACCGTTTTTGGCACCAGGGACCAATTTCATGGAAGACAATTTTTCCACGGACTGGGATGGGGATGGTTCAGGCGGTAATGCGAGCGATGGGGAGTGGCAGATGAATCTTTACTCGCGCGCTCACTCGCCACTCACCTCCTACACAGTTGCAATCCCCTCTTTTCTTTGACGTTCCTCAGTCTTGAGGAGGAATGGGTGTGGAACAAGAAAGGGAATAAAGTTTAGATTGAGAGGTTAATCATAAACTTGACAGAGGAACTCAGTTTTAGTTCCGTTTCTGTTTCAGTAACACTGTCATTTAACTTACATTCTAGTAATGGAGACAGATAATGACAAGAAAATAAATAAAATATGTTCTCATACAGTATAAGTGTGTAACAGATAATGTATAAGATATGTATAACAGATAATGTATAAGTGTGATAGTTATACAACAGAGAATGATTGAGATAAGGAAGAGAGTTGCTGCTTTATGTAGGAGGTCAGGGAAAATCTATCAGAAAATGTGATATTTGAATCAGACAAAGACATTAAAGCAGTTATTATAACTATTTCCCATATGTTCAAAAGGTTGAATAAAGGCAGAGAAGATATAAAAAGACTCAAATTGAACTCTAGTATTAAACTACAATTTTTGAGGTGAAAAAATAATCAGATTAGGCAGCTTAGATTTTGCAGAAGGAAAGATTAGTTAACTTGAAGACATCACAATACAAACTATCTGAAATAAAACACATCAATAAAAAAGAAATTTAAAAAATAAGCAGGGCTTCCCTGGTGGTGCAGTGGTTGAGAGTCCACCTGCCAATGCAGGGGACACGGGTTCATGTCCCGGTCCGGGAGGATCCCATATGCTGCGGCTGAGCCTGTGCGTCCGGAGCCTGTGCTCCGCGACGGGAGAGGCCACAACAGTGAGAGGCCCGCATACCGCAAAAATAAAATTAAATAAATAAATAAATAAATAAAAAGCAAAGTTCATCAGTAAGCTGTGAGACAACTTCAAACAGCCTAATAGATGTGTAGTTGAAGGCACTCAATGGAGAAAGGGGAAAAATTTTTAAAAAAGAAAATATGGTATTTGAGCTGTGACCAAAATAATTAGAAGGAATGAGCAAGATGACAATTTCAGGAAAAAAAAATTAGCTCAAAGTAAACTTAATTTAGCCTTGAGGTAGGAATTGAATCCACCTTTATATAGATAGAAACTTTAATTGGTTGGGAAATATTTTCTAAATCCAAAAATCTTGGGCTTGTTCTATTTTTATTTCCTGCTTTCTGATTGCATGAAAGGGCAACACCTGGCTATTACTCATGAAGTCAAGGACTCTTCATACTTCTCAGATGAAATTTTTGTCCTGCTTGCCTCTGATTGACTATGCCATCTTGTTCAAATTACTTGACTTCTTGGATGCTGTTTTAAAAACTACTTAAAAGCTTTTTTTTTTTTTTTTTTTTTTTTTAAGAGAACAATCATTCTTGTCCTGTTATCTTGCCAGAGGGTAAATTTGTAAGGGAAACTGTGCAGAGTCATATTTCTGGAGAAGATTTGGGAACTGGATTTGCAAAACTGGATTTGCTTGTGAAAACTTAAGCAAATTACTTAGCATTTCTGAATCTCAGTTTCTGATCTGTAAATTATGGGATAATGGAATCCACATCAGAGCTATTGTGAGAATTAAAGGAGATAATTTATGGAAAGTCTCTGGCACATAGGAAGTACTCTCAATAAATCTTAGGTATTATTACTATTATTTTAGTCAGAAAAAGTAGTGACCATGAAAGTTCTTTGCAACTGAAAGAAACTATAAACAGAGGCTATAATTATGTGTTTGGTAAGTAGTCACACAGTAATTATTGGGTAGTGGCTTTAAGCATTTTGCTAAAGAATAGTCTTTATTTTTTTATTAATTTGTGACACATTTTGAGTAGCGAATTGGGCTGTTTTAGAACCATTATAATCTACCATAATTCACCACTGTTTTTCAAAATTTTCTGTCCAGAAATAGCTTTTTCACTTGAGATATTAGACATGTAATAAGTCACCATATTTTTTATCTCCAGGGAGGTAAGTATTCCTTATCCTCTTATGGAGGGCTGAATGTTTTCATCTGGCACTCTAGTCTTAAAGAGACAAAGAAGTATTCCCTTCCTTAAGCACTATGTACAAGGTGAATGAAGATAAATAGCAAGGCCACAGTGAATAATTATATACTAAATGAAATGTGCAATTATTAATGATACTGTCTTACTTTTAGCAATTTAATTGTCTACCAGAAGACCATCCAAAGATACAACATTATATTCTCTGGTTTTTTACTTCTTTGCCTACTGAAGCTTTTATAATAATTTACATTAGTAATGGCCTTTCTGCAGTTCACTTAATTTAATCATCCTCAGTTTATTCTTCCTTTGATGGAAAGCAATTAAAGAGAGTGTAGAGCTCCCCCAAATGAGAGCCGTCACCTCAGTAGACCCAGGTGTATGATAGTATATACTTCTCAGCTGTGCAGTTGCTCTAGAAGTTCTGTCCATAAGGTAGGAACCATAGATTATAGCCCTACCTTAAGGCAGGAAAACAATCTTGTTTTGCAACAATAAGAAAACTAATGCAATAACAGTAATAACAGACATTTCTCGGACACTCACTATGTGCCACATACTCTGCTAATCTATGTGGATTTCCTCACTTAATCCTTATTTCCAAACTATGAGAAAGGAATGTGTATGGTCCTTTTTATATAAATGGGGAAGCAGGCCCAGAGAGCTAAGGCAACTTGCCATGACCATGTAGCCAGGGTGTGTTGGCACATATCCAAACTCAGGAGTCTAGTCTGACCTTAGAAGCTGTGCTCTTAACCACCACTGATCAATATAAGCCAAATGATGTTATTCTCCCATGCACAACTCTCTGGAACTTTCTCTTCAGACTTCACAACTACTGGCCTCAATGTCTGAAACCCTCTTTTTCCGAGGTATTCATATATTTTACTTCCTCATTTCATTTGGGTCTGTGCTCAACATGCCATGTAAAAAAAGCAGCCCCTGCCACTCTGTCTTTCAGCCTGCCTTTTTTTTCCTTCGTAGGTCTTTTCATTACTCGACACCATATATTATCTGTTTAGTTAATATTCTTTCACTGCACCATAAGGATCTTGAAGACAGAGAATTTTTTGTGCTAAAACACTGTAGGAGCTCAGTAAATATTTGTTGAATGGAGAAATGTATGAACAGATATTAAATAATAAGCTGATGAGTAACAATATTAAGCACAGTGTCTGGCACAAAGAAAGCATTCGGTAGAGGTTGGTTCATTTTTTATAATTAAAAATACAGTAATAATTATCATTATCAAAAGTGATGAGATGAAATAGAGTATAAAGAAAAACCCACTATTTTGAAATCCTCTGAAGAGACCTAAACAGCTGAGGTAGAGCCAGTGATAAAGATAATTTTGCTAAAGAAAAGAAATACCTCCTTATTTTCCTGGAAAAGGGAGAAAAAATATTCCAAATTGAATCTATTTTTTTAAAAATTATCAATAATTAACAGTCACTTCCAAATTCACATCATAAACTCTAGGCACAGAAGGAAACTTAACACATATAACATGTTTTTCCCGGGAGTGGAATTTTAAAATTTGAAGTATATCAGCCCTAGTTAAAAAATATATTACACACTTTATTTTGAAGCAAGTATACATCCATGTCATATGGTTAGATAAGATAAAATAATGTAAACTAGGGCTTCCCTGGTGGCGCAGTGGTTGAGAGTCCGCCTGCCGATGCAGGGGACATGGGTTCGTGCCCTGGTCCAGGAGGATCCCACATGCCGCGGAGCGGCTGGGCCCGTGAGCCATGGCCGCTGGGCCTGCGCGTCCGGAGCCTGTATTCCACAATGGGAGAGGCCACAACAGTGAGAGGCCCGCGTACCGCAAAAAAAAAAAAAAAAAAAAATAATAATAATAGTAATAATAATAATGTAAACTAGAATTCGGCATTATTTATATGTATTTGTTATATATTTTCTTGAACAGAGAGCAGAATTATTCTCAATATTCCTATATTCTTGAAGAACGGGTTATTCAACTTATAATAAACACAGAGAAAGGCAGCTAACTTATTGAATTACTAAAAATGATGTTCACATTCTATAGTTTATGATAACCACACTAAGTTTACTTCATGCATTACTTTTTAAGGATCTTTTGCTAAACACAGTGCCAATTGGTT
Organism: Mesoplodon densirostris; assembly: GCF_025265405.1. NCBI lineage: Eukaryota > Metazoa > Chordata > Mammalia > Artiodactyla > Ziphiidae > Mesoplodon > Mesoplodon densirostris. The sequence goes on along the minus strand of NC_082663.1, from coordinate 168,962,721 downwards.
GTGCAGCATTATTTTCCATAGCTCTCCTAAAGTGAACCGTGGATATTAGGTTATCACAATTCTCTAAATGATTCATATAAAACTAGTAGATTTTCTTAATCACAGAAATGTCACTTTCTATTTCCTCAGTTTAGAAATAAAGATGCATTATCTAGAGAAGTTGACTGGAATGTCTCTGACAATACTGTAAATTGTGAGAAACAATTATATAACTAACTTCTAGACTCTTGAGATGTAGTGGTAAAAAATGCCAACATAGTCCTTCTAGTTGTGTAGTATTCATTATTTATAGTAGACATGAATGAATGTGGCTGCCTGGCTGATAATTCAATGGGAACAGAGAAAGTTTCCAGTTGCCAAATTTCTGCTATATTATTCTTAATTCTCTCATAACTGATACTTCTAGAAATGGATTCTGAGAGTCAATCCCTGTAATTTTTTATTATGTTTTTAAAAATCTGAGACTAAGTTAGAGTCCTCCCTCTGTCCTCGTTGATGGTAATAGCTAAGGCATGTGAAGCTTGTTAGCTGTTGACAGCTACATTTCCTTCTATACAGATAAAGCAAGGCCATAGTGTGAGAGAATAAAGTCAAGGTACCTACAAAATGAGCAGTGAAGGCAACCCAGACTTATGGATGCCCTGTGTCCAGTTAAACTTGAAGCCCAGATGAACTCTGTATTTCTAGTGGTTTAATTATATGAGATAATCTAGTATATTTTAAATCAATATCCTTCTTTCTGCCTAAACTAATTTGAGTTGTGTTTTTATCACTTACAACCAAATTAGTTGTAACTAATATTATTAGACCTACTATTTACCTGTTCACATCCAAATGCACAGTTATAAGCATCATCAAGAAAGGAATTTGAAGTGAAAAGAAAGAAAACCAGTTTTCCTCTGAATTTATCAAGAGAAAGCTTCTCATTTTATTCATGTTTTAAATCTTTATTGTCTAGTACATAGTAGGTATTTAAAATATTATTGCATGTGTGAATTAAATATGAGTGGGCAAAAATTAGTGAATACTAAATACAGTGAAATGAAATGAAAATGATTATTGACATTTTGGGCATGAGAACTGAGAGAATGGTTGGGGGTAGTAGATAATATAAATATCATGTTGGAAAATATTCAGTTTGAGGTGCAATAGGAAATCTAGCCTAGAAAATCTAGCCCAGAATCATTTGTCCTCTCTCCCCTGTGGTTCAGTTGCATCATGAAATAATTGGTCTCTGTAATTTTATTTGTGTGATTCATTCACCTGGAATAACCCTACTTTTTCATCTCTTTTTTTTCTTTTTTCCTCAAAGTCCTATTTGTCCTTCAAGACCCTATTCAGATTCCATATCCTTCCAAACCCAACCCCAGTTCCACCCAATGGCATGCATTTCTCCCTCATCTGGACCACTTTATATTTCAGATAGGTCTTTAACGTAGCACTTAACACAGTCTACCCTGTATTATGTTTACATATACATGTTCTATCTTCTTCAGTACGTTTTGAGTCCTTGAAAAGCAGGTATAGGTTTTTAATTCTATTTAAAATTTCTAGACTGTTTCAAACAAGGGATGTATGCCATATATGTATATGTATAGCATGCAATATACTATCCTAATGGTGGCTAGAAATTTAAGACTAGAGAGTACGTAAAAGCTCAGCAATGTAGGCACATTAAACACTATATTTATGTACCAGATATATTAGAATAATAGATACAGTAGATAAATATGTGTGGGGATATTCAGTTTTGGAAAGTGGCCTAAGTGTCCAAACAAAATTAGTAACTATGTTGGAAGGATCTAAACTGGTAATACAGGTAATATAACTTTTAAACTATATCCATTTAAAAATATATTTATTTATTTATTTATTTATTTTGGGCTGCGTTGGGTCTTCGTTGCTGCATGTGGGCTTTCTCTAGTTGTGGTGAACAGGGGCTGCTCTTCATTGTGGCGTGCGGGCTTCTCATTGCGGTGACTTCTCTTGTTGCGGAACATGGGCTCAGTAGTTGTGGAAGCGTGGGCTTCAGTAGTTGTGGCGCGTGGGCTCAGTAGCTCCGTGGCATGTGGGATCTTCCCGGACCAGGGCTCGAACCCGTGTCCCCTGCATTGGCAGGCAGATTCTTAACCACTGCACCACCAAGGAAGTCCTAAACTATATCCATTTTTAAGGTATACAGAGTCAAACTTATTTTCTTCTCTTTAGCTCAGGACTTAATTCTGTAGGTGTATGTGCTGCTGACCAGGATCTCCGAGAAATATAAGGTTTGAAAATGTCGTGCATTCATGTGGTTTGCATAAATTACTTTATAGTTTTTTGTTTTGGGCTTTTTGTTTTGTTTTTTTCCCAAATGGTTTATCAAGCTTGGGAGAAAATATTATGCATAATTACTACACCTTAGATTGTAATATACTATACCAAACTAATCATAGATATTTATAGCCTGCATAAACTCTGTTTGCCCATCCATGGCAAGCATTTAATAAAGCTAGTTCATCTGGAAAGGAAGTTAAATTAAATAATCCAAAATGAATGTGATGCATATTCACAAAAATGTGGTGTTTAGATTGAGCTAACAAAAAGGAAGTCAGGCCCCAGCAAAGACAAACAGGCTAGAATTCAGTCTTTCTCTCTATATGATACATAAAGCCTTCACCCTACCTTTTGTAACCAGTCATTTTAGACATTGTACCTTGGTCCATTTTTATTAAATCCTCTAAAATCCAATACATCTCTATTATATACTGCATAAATATAATTAAAAAATCATCCTCCAACTGCTGTATACAAATCCAAAAGCTATATAAGACTATTCAAATGAAATTTTCAAGGTAGATTTTACTTTCCTAACGTGAGGGGAAAATTAATTTAAGTGTAAATGTAAAGCTAAAGGAAAGATGGTGAAGTAAATTCTGGTATTTTCAATCTCGAGGAATGATCACACTGTTGAAATCATCTATAAAAAAGAAAAGCCCTGGGACATTTAACTGAAGATCATTTTCCACCACCATGCAAACTAAAGAAGCACCTAATAGCAGCAAATAGCAATGGTAGGCAAAGCTATTTTGTCTCATGAACAGGCTATCAGACCATGATGTAGTCTACAATCTCTTATGTGCAATTCTAAAATCCAAATAGCCCTAAATATTAAAAATATTTTTAAAAAATCATTTGGTATCAAAACCTCTCTTGATCTGATAGAAGTGATGCATAGTCTTTTTTTGTGTGTGTGAATAGTCATACATTAAAGACATATTAATGGTGGTGTTATATATGGTGCTTTTTTTCTAAATCAAAAACTTTTGAATTCTGAAACACTTATGCCCCACTGACTCCAGATAAGGTATTTTAATTAATTTATTTATTTTTGACTGCGTTGGGTCTTCGTTGCTGCATGCGGGCTTTCTCTAGTTGCAGTGAGCGGGGGCTGCTCTTCATTGCGATGCGCGGGCTTCTCATTGTGGTGGCTTCTCTTGTTGCAGAGCACTGGCTCTAGGTGTACGGACTCCAGTAGTTGTGGCACACGGGCTCAGTAGTTGTGGTGCATGGGCTTAGTTGCTCCATGGCATGTGGGATCTTCCTGGACCAGGGCTCAAACCTGTGTCCCCTGCATTAGCAGGTGGATTCTTAACCACTGCGCCACCAGGGAAGTCCCTGATAAGGGATTTTAGATGAGGTGCAATCAGTTTCCCCTCTCAAACCTGAAGCATCATCTCCCTCTTCACTCCAGACCACAAACATAGACTCAAGTTTCTATTTGCATATAATGATTTGAGAAGAGTTTTGTTTAGGGACAGGATTTTGAGAAGGAAAAGGAATTAGACATTCAAACCATATTTTTGCCTCTTTTTCTACTCTGCTCAAATGAGATTTGACCTTGTATGTTTGGAAGGGTATTAGCCAGAAGTTGAAAAAAAAATTTTTCTGAGTTATTGAGAATTTGGGCCAAAGCAGATCCCTTTCATGATCCCTGTGATATAGTGAGGTATAGATCTGAGGAGAAGGCAAATATCCTCATCACTTCTGACTGGCACCATGAAAGCTGCAGTAATGGAAGCATAAGGAAACAAGACTCCTGACACGACCACTGGTGTTTACTTCATAAGATCCATGAGCAGTTTTAGCCATTGATTTGGAAGTGATTTGCCTTCAAATGACTTAAAGGCATTAGAAGTTAATAAATGAATTCTAGAGCAGGCAAAGAATATCATGGGCATAAATTGGTGACTCTGACACTGAATTATGTGTCACGTGCAGATATGTCTTTGGAGAATCCAAGAAATAAGTGAGGAACATTTTTAGGGAGCTAAGTTCTTGAAAATGCATGGAATTCAGAGCCATTCTAATAGGGACATAAATGTAAAAGAGGCATTGATAAGGTTAGGTAACATTTGGGTTTGGTAGTTTGGGGTTTCGTTCATTTATTTTTACCATCAATAAGCAGCTGATAAAACTATGATATGGGCAACATGCTAAGATCACCAGTGCTCCTCAAAATACCACAAAACTCTCATTATCCTTATTAACATTATTTTCTACATTCTTCAATTAAAATTTCCAAACCTCAACATTAATTATTTGATTGTAAAAATTGGTATCTTTGCCTCTAAAGGAACACTGGTACTCGCTTCCAAATGCATTGGACATAACCCAGTAATGTCTTCTTGATTTGACTATCATGCCTACATTAATTTCCATTGCCATATTTCAGGCGTTTATTAGCGCATACCTAATCTATGGCAATAACCTCCTAACCAATGTCTGTATTTCCACTCTTTCATCCCTCCAACTCCTTCTTCTAATGTCCAAGTTTTGTTATTAAAGTCAGGTTTAATTAGCGAACTGCATTTTTTAAACTCTCTCACTGGTTTTCTTTGGGAGGAGAAATATCTCAAATTCTCATCCTAGAGACTGTGGTCCTCATAATCTGAATCCAATACATATTCCCAACTTTATTCTTCTTAAATCTTATCTTTCACCCTATGACACTAAACGGATTACTCCCACTCACCATTGCTTAGATTTGCTGTTTATTCCCCAGTGCCCATTGCTGTTTCCCCTGGAATGCATGTCCCAATTTCTAGCCTCCCAGTAGAACAAGCCCAGACCAACCAGTTCATCCAGGTTACATGGATTTATTTTCTCTTTTAGGATTTTTATAAAATCAAAAGGAACTATCCCAACATAAATTCCCTTAAACAAAATGGTCCTTTGTTCTTCTTAGTAAGAAGGAAGTCATTTCATTTTGTACTTATATTACAGATATCAGCAGAGATGGGTCTCAGTTTGACTATTAATCACCATTGTTCCACTCTTCTTCTTGACAAGTGCTGAATAAACTTTGATGGGTTCGGCATCTGGAATGCAGTTAAATTTTGGAACGCAGTCAGAAATAGGTGTTCAGAGCCTGGGGCTCTGATGGTTAGATGTTATATGGATATTACTCTGGTGACTCCAACACTTTCTTTTTGGTCAAATTTATAACTTCTGCAGAACTGGAAGGACATTACTCACAATGATACTGGGCCACTTATAAGTTGTGCAATTTAAACAAGTGAATCAATTGCCTCTTCATTTGCTAGCAAGCAAGGAGGGAGTGAGTTATTAAATGTATTTCAGGTAACAGTGAAGGTCTGGAATTGGATGTTCTCTTGAAAATATTGCTTGTTGACAGATGGAGGTATGAGGAGCATGGGGCTAAGGGTATCAAAAACATTGTTCGTTTGTTTTTATAAGAGGAGACATATATCCCAGATGTTTAACTTGTGGCAGATATGTCCAACACTATGTCTTGGATGTGAGAATGAGAGCCCATTTGCAGATTACAGAGGCAGTGTGTCCATGCCATTATAGGCATTCAGAGGCACTTAGAATGACAGATGCCAAGCTCTTCTTTTGTGGGGGGTGTGTGTGTGTGTGTGTGTGTGTGTGTGTTTGTAGCATTTCTGTGTAAATATTAAATATTTGAAATAGGTTTTATGAATAATTTTCAATAACCTTCTCATTTATCTACTTTCTATTAAGTCTGTAAATCACGCCATGTTCTATAGCCTTTTTCTACCAGTCATATGCCTCCTTCCTTTTTCCTTGGCATCTTTATGTAGCTCAGTATGGTATGTGTGTGGTGAGCAGGATCATGTTATTCTTCTCTCAGTTTGCCTTTCTCTTTACAGAGTTAAACTTTTACTCTTTCAAAAGTGTTGGGAAACTAGCTTCTGTTCTTATTTTTATGCTTTGCTATTCATTCCTTCCCCAGAGAAAAGAGGTAGACTTTAACTGGTGACTTTGGGGAAGGGACAAATATGCGTAACTTATCCATTCCCAAGCTCTTGCTTACCTGACAGTTTCTCTTCTTCTCTTCTATTTTCTGTGTGATAAGCAAATGTTGGTTAGAGCTAAGGGCCTGTCTTCTAGCTTAAAACCTGGGGGATCATATCTCTATCCCTGCTGTTGAGACTCCTGCAACTGGTTAACTACCTACTTTGAAAACCTATCTCAGCAAATGTGGATCCTGAGATCAAGAGGTAGGGGAAGAATTTGAATCAGCTGCTCTTGCAGTCCCGAACTGTTCTCCAAATCTTCTGTGCCAACAATAAAGTTAATTTTTATACTTAGATATATTATCATAGAGATCTAAAAAAGAGTGAACATTATATGTATTTTCTAAGTTCTTTTATTTCATTTCTAACTCCATTCAGTGTTTTTTTTTCACATCTAAGACTGTGAATATTTTCAAAAATGAAAAAAGTAAATTATTAAAATACTTTTTACCTAAGTTTATTGGTTCAATGCCTGATTCTTTGCCAGAATGTTTGGTTTATTGCTAGAAAGTACTAAACTGGTACCATTTTGAGTGACTTATTATCTCCTTAAACCTTCCCCTTTTAAAATAACTTGTGATATCATATTCATTAATACATTTGTAAATGTTTAATTATATGTAGTATATTATTTGCATTTACTAAATCAGAGGGACACTTATTTTGAATCCACACATAGCCATTTCAACTTCAGTAATTACCAAGACATGGACATGGTTTTTTTTTTTTTTTTTTTTTTTTTTTTTTCATCTACATCTGCTTCCTCTCTTCTCCTATTATTTTGAAGTAAATCCCAGAGAGCATATTTTTTTCATCCATAAATGAGTATGTGTAATTTAAAGTGCAATTATTTTTAAAAATTAACCATAGTACCATTCTTGTACTTTAAAAGGATAATTTTTCAAATACTGTGAAATATTTAGTAGTGTTGAAATTACCGATCCTCTCATAAATGTTATTTATCATTTTTTATATGTTATTTACTTGGTCAGTATCCCAAAAAGGTTCACATGTCATACTTCATTGATATATCACTTATGTTCCATTAGTCTATAGGAATCTTTCTCCCCCCACCTCTCCCCAGCCCTTTTATATCTGAGGAGATTCCCATAGTTTAAATTTCGCTGATTACATTCCTATGGTAACTTTTCATATTTTCTACTATCCTATTTTCCCCTAAATCACTCTCCGATATGGTAACCATTAGATACATGTGGCTATTTAAAATTAATTTAAACATTCCCATAACGATAAAAAGTTCTACTGAAGAGTGCTGATCTAGAGGATTTATCAGATTCAGCTTCGATTTTTTGACAGTATTTCTTCAGAGTGGAGCTGTGTTCTTTCACCAGGAGCAATTTAATGCTTCCTCTCTGTGATGTTAGCAGCCATCACAGATCAATGTCCAGTTCCATCATTCATTAGGGGTTGCAAAATGATTATATTCTAATTCTATCATTTCTCCAATTATGGACTGAATCTGTTATATAGAAAGAAACTCATGCATATCTACTCTATAACCAGTGATAACAGTTCATATAGAAACCGTGGAATCAATGCTTGATTTTTCTCTTCATTGGCTAGTTTCCAAAATCATGGATTGGTAACTAGCTTACTCCAGTTGCATATTTTTGAGGGGAGAGGGGAGAGGGGAATATTAATATCAATTTGTGAATTTTAAAATGTTTGACGTGATTCAATTTATTGAATTTTTTATTCATATTAATGTTCCAAATGTCCACTTTGGCAACTCTTCAACTTGGCACCTGAGCCTTTTTTTTTTTTTTTGCATGATCTTACAGTTCTTCATAGCTTCTTATTTTCTGGTGTGACAAAATGTTGCAGTTTATCAAGCACATTCCAGATCTAGACATGGGCCCAACTAATTTCTTCAAGGAGCTCTGGCTATTTTTATCCAGAAGTAGTTTTGTTAGACTTTAATCTCAGTAGTAGGTACTCATTGCTACCAGGTTTGACATTGTTTCTAGGCCTTTTCGGTGGACAGACTCAGGATTTTTTTTTTTAAGAGAAAATACATTATGTACTCTTTAAAGACAAAATACATAAGCCCATTCTTCCATTTCCAATTGAATTCAGAACTACAAGGATTTTATCAAACCTGTACTACCTTATATCTGTATTTCCTTTTCTCCAGGCTCAGAAACCTGGTTGGCAAAGTTGTCAATAACAGAAATTATAGAATACAGTTAGTTACTCAATTGCTTTGTCCTGTGATACAATAAAACAGCTTCAAAAATCCATCTTCAAAATTATGGCCAACATTATTACTACGAAAAAGGTTTTAAGATTTTTTTTTGTCCTTAGAGTATATACTTTAAAGGCTGCTACAATCTACAGTCAAATTATTGTGTTTTAAAGTCACTTGGAATAATGAGCAATAGAAAAGTAGAAGATAGTGGCCATTGTTCATCGAATGCTTACTACTAGCTACATACTTCTCTGATTGCTTTATAACACGGGTCCCCGGCCCCCGGGCCGTGGACTGGTACCTGTCCACGGCCTGTTAGGAACCGGGCCACATAGCAGGAGGTGAACGGCGGGTGAGCGAGCAAAGCTTCATCTGCTGCTCCCCATCACTCCCCTTACTGCCTGGACCATCCCTCACATTACCGTCTGAACCATCCCCCCACGCCTGTCCATGGAAAAATTGTCTTCCACGAAACCAGTCCCTGGTGCCAAAAAGGTTGGGGACCTCTGATTTATAAGGAATAATTCATGGTTTGGAAAATAAATCTGTGAGGTCAGTGCTATTTTAGATATGATGGAACTGAGGCAAAAATTGGTTTAATAACTTATTGAAGATTATAGGGACAGAAAGTGGCTGAATAGGAGTTTGAATTCCAGGAATCTAACTCTAGAGCTCATGCACTTAACCACTTGATACCATCTAGGATTTATTAGAGGTGGTGGAACATGAAGCCCTGTAGAGAAGGAGAAACTATTGAGTTCCTAGCAACAGTTATTTTAGATCCTGTAAGGTCTACATAAAATTTTGTTTCTGAGACTATGAGGGTTTTTGATGTTGTTTTTTTTGGTTTGCTTGTTTGTTTGTTTTTTTAATATAAGCTAACTATTTCCTTACAACCAAATGATCTTAAACTGAGGCAAGTTAATGGAATAATTTATATTGTGATTGAGAGAGGCCTAGATTGTATCCTAATCTTGATATAGCTAGAGTACAGCTAAGCACATTTTTTTCCCCAAAGAACTCCTGTTTAAAAATGAGACTCCTGTCCTGTCTGAAGTGAGCATTACAATATTTATATCTGTTTTTGATTTTCAAAAAAACTACAAATTTTGTAAATATGATCCAGTCAATTTTTACATATAAAACATGATACACTAATAACTATGTAGTGGTGAATATAAGTTTTGGGGCTACATGAAAACACAAGTCTCTCCTCTTTTGAAAGTCAAGAAAGGTTGTGTTTATTTGCTCTTTTGGGTAAACATCTAGAATGGGATGTCTTTGCCTAATATAATACATAGCATTATAGTTTACTTTCAAAATATGTAAAAGCATCTATACCAGTGATCAAGATAAATTTATTGAACTCCAGGTTGTACACTGATAATTTTAAAATCGAGGCTTTTTCAAAATTAGAATATATTCTCATAGCAAGTGAAGGCAAAGGAAAGGAGAAAAGAACTAAGATATAAAAAACAGAAAACAAAACAAAAAAATCCTTAATGTTTGAAAAAAGTAGCTTCCTGAAAAAAAATCAAATACTGCATGCTTATAGTATAACAACTATGTTCAGTTGTTTTGTAGGTTACTTTATATTAAGGTAGAGGCAAGAGAAACTTTGAAGAAGAATTTCAAAGAGAAAAATACACATGTAGCAGAATGGTCTAATGGAAAGACTAGGCTCTATTATACCTCTATTTTATCTAGCGTGGGAATGAAGCAAATGCTGTGTAGCTCCTCTTTCATTCCCCAGAGGCCTCTCAGAGTTGGGTTTTACTTGGTGTGATTTCTCAGCGACTGATAGCTCTGTGAGCAGTGAATTCTCCAAGGGGACTTACTTATACTCATTGCAATATAGTAATCAGAGCAGGGGCTCTCTTGCTTAAAGGAAACTGGGAGTTGGGGGAGGGGGTGTCTAAAGTCAAAATCCTATAAATCAAAGGCTTAAAAACAAACAAAAAAATATTCTCAACCTACATTTCTCCTTTCAGGAAGCTTTAAAAAGATAACCCACTGTGTATTACTTTACCCAAAGGCCAAAGGAAAAGTTTACTGGTTCAAAATCCCAACAAACTGTATTTCCTTCATATAAAATTTATGAAAAACACCTATAAAATTGCATAACTCCAAGTGGGGATAAGTATTCTTTTGTGAAAAGGGCAAATATTCCTTTAACAAATACTTCCATTGGCATATTGTTAATGGGGTTATCACGAAGGGCTTATGTGATGATCCAAGAGACAATTGAGAAATTTGGGATGCTTGTTCCTCTCTGTCAATCTGGTTTATGTTATTTCTGAGCCAAACTGTTGACCTTTTCTTACTTCTTTTGTTAAGCTGTGGCACCAAAAGGATTGCTTATCCAAACAATTTTAGAGAACCTTTACACTGTGAGAATAGTAAGGGGGTTACATTTATTGAATACTGCTGCATTTAACCTATTTAATTGGAACACATTAATTAGATCTAATTACAAAGTTGTTTTAATTGGAAAATCAAGCATTGCACTGATATTGGTGTGCATGATTAAACAAAGTAACTGAGGTCACCAGTAGATCGTGTAAGATTCATGCCTGTGATTGATTAAGTATGAAAGTTAATCAATTTAATTTATGTGATTGATGTTGACTCTTTCCTTTTGAAATTGCCTGTTCGTATCTTATTTTATCAAGATACTCTGCATGGAATGTCAACTAAACTACAGTAGCTCTTCAATTTGTTTATTTTGGTATAGTGATGTGTTTATTTCTGATCTAAGTAATTTTAACATGGCTTTTGTGTCACTAATTAAGATTTTCAAGTTACTTGAGATAAAATTAGATTTTCTATTAAGAAAATTTAATTTTCCTGGGGAAATAATTCAAGCAACATGGGAAACTTAACCTATTAGTTCCATTAGTAGTGGAGTTGATAGTTTATTGCCTTAAAACATATGCCACACAGCTCAGGAACAAAGATGTTCCTTTTTTAATCATCTCAGTGTCAATGTGCTTTGTGTTTCCCGATGACTATGACGATAATTGTAATAATAATGAGAAGATGAAGAACATTTATATAGTACTTATTATGTGCCAGGCATTGTTTTAATTTCATTAAATATAATAACCCATTTAATAGCACATTATGTAAATGCATTTCCTTCTGTGAATTTTCTTTTATCAAAGTCACAGTGGTAATATCTTCTTATATATTGGATGCTGTCTCCTGCACAGTGGCAAACATACATTGTTAAGTCATAACAAGGTAACATTATTGGCCTAGGTAACATAATTAGTAGTCACTTGATAAATTTTCATATATAACATTGCAAAAAATGAACCTATTCATGTGATTGAATCTATACCTCGAATTAGTCAGGGTTCTCTAGGGAAACAGAACCAAAAGGAGATATCTATATCTATATATCTTATCTTTCCATATCTCTATCAATCTGCCTATCTATCTATCTATCTATCTATAGAGAGAATTCTTTTAAGAATTAGCTCCTGAGATTGGGGTGGAGAGCTGGCAAGTCTGAAATTTGTAGGGCAGGCTGGCAGGCTGAACACTCGGGCAGGAGATGATGCTGTAGTTCTGAGTCTGAAATCGTGGGTTAGGCCACCAGGCTGGAAACTCAGGCAAGAGTTGATGCTGCAGTCTTGGAAAATTTCTTCTTCTCCAGGAAAACTTAAGTTTTGTTCTTAAGGACTTTAACTGATTAGTTGAGGCCCACCCACAATATTGAGAGTAATCTACTTTACTTAAAGGCAACTGTTTCTAGATGTTGACCACATCTACAAAATACCTTTACAGAAAGACCTAGATAAGTGTTTGATTAAATAACTGGGTACTATAGCCTAGCTGAGTTGATACATAAAGTTCACCATCACATACTTTAAATTTATATGAATGGTGTATAAAGATGAGCAGGAGTCTTGGGAATAAATATATAATTAAATATAGTGAAACATCAATGTACTATTGTTCCACAGCTAGATAACAGTACTAATAACTTGTGACAAACATTGAAGTTTGGTTCACTGAACAACTTTTCTAAACTATTTTCTTCCTTTCCTTTTAATTTCCCAAACTCCCTCGTAGACTGGGGGCCATTGAAATCAGTTTTGTTGCAAAAGACATAAGTACAGGTCTGCTAAGGGAGGGATATTGTCATGTGGAAATTTTATTTTATTTTTTCTAAATAAAACAAATACTGCTGCATAGATTTTCCTCTTCCCTTTCTTCTCACCCAAGCTACAGAAATAAAGCCTACTAGAGCAGCAATGACTGGCAGCCACGAGGACAAAAGCCAACACGCTAAAGATGACCAACCTTTGAGATAGGAAGAACCAGCTTCCTGGAGGATAGTGCTGAGTTCTTACTCTAGGCTAATAGTCTCTGTCACTGGATTTCTTGTTACATAGGAAAAAAAGAAAAAAAAGAAAGAAAGAAAGAAAGAAAACACTCCTCTTTAAGCTATTGCAAGATGTGTTCCTTGGAATTGTTTGCTTGTTTGTTCGTTTTTGTTTTTTGTTGGTCTCTGGACACAATCCTAACTGAAAGTTTTTCCTATTTTTATTAGTAAAGGGAGAATTAGTTTTTATCTATTGGTTATACAGAACGATCCATGACATAAAATTGAATAGTCATCTTTCACAACCACTGTCTCTTTATCAGGAGAGACAACTCTAAAAGAATCTTGAAGCGTTACAGACTTTATAAAACAAAATTAAGGGTTCCTACAAGAATATGCAACGTTGACTACAAGGGTTTATGAAATCATCTACATATTGTTCTTTTCTGAGCTGTGTTACTCTCCTTATTCCTTGGTCACTGATGTTACTTAATGTCTAATGTAAAGGATAATAGGGCTTATTTTTCTATGGATTCTTGGAGGGGAACACTCTAAGAAAGGAAAAGAAGGGAGATATAGGCAAATGTAAGTGTGAGAGTTATGTAAGAATCTTTAGAATTAATACTATACTTTTTTTCAACTGTGTATGAGATTAGCTTCTCCCCTCCCCAGGGATGAGAGGAAATGGTAGTGGTACCAAAAATATAGTTTTACCTCTGTTTTATTCTCATATAACATTTAGTATCTGGTACACATTCATGAAGAAATATATATTGGGTCAATGAATAAAGGACAAGCAAACTAATTAAATGTCCAACTACCAGAGATATTCATGTCAGAAGTACTTAAAGAAGAACAGACAAAAATAACAAGAGCTTAGGCTGAGAAGGAAATTTCAAGAGGATGACTTCTGTGAAATCTTGAAGTATATAAACAAGAAGAATATCAATTTACTTAGTAAAACCAAGACTATAAGAGTAAGGGACACTTGTAATTTTAAGTTAAAAGTATTTTATAGGGATATCTTTTGCAGTTTAAAAATTTTAATACATGCATGTGTGTGTGTTTGTATATATATGTGTGTGTATATATATATATGATGTAAAATAAGGAGTCTATTCCAAGGGTTTTAACAATCTTGAAGCATAAATACAGGCAGATCTTGGCGTTTCCATGTGTTACTTTCTGTTTGTTTACAGTAGCTTCCTCCCTTGTTCAGAAGACCATGACTTCAGTGTCAGGCAAGTGGCATGTAAACAGCCACTTCTATGTGTAGTGGAAAAGTTGCTTACAAACAGTAGTCAACACGTATAAATTTGGTGATTTTGCATAAGATTTCCTATTTCTCAGTTCTCTTGAATATTAGGGAAAACGTGACAGCACTGAATCTGCTTTTCAAGACGGCATCCAAGATGGCTGGTGACAACAAATGCATATCCTAATAGATTAAGGCATACAATCAGAATTCATGCCAGGTCCCAGTATTCCCTATTATCTCCCCAACAATGAGACATTTATTCAGGTATTATTAATCAAGAAACCTGAATTACTCTTTGGGTATAGAAAAATACAGAAATATATATTTATAACAATATATTTATCTAAAAGGGAAGACAAAATACAGGCCAGAAGGGCTTCTTGGTTCAAGGAAAATGTGATAATGCATATTTCAATTAGAGATTAAAGAATATTACACGTTTAATAGTAAATTTAGGGCTTCCCTAGTGGCGCAGTGGTTGAGAGTCCGCCTGCCGATGCAGGGGACACGGGTTTGTGCCCCGGTCCGGGAAGATCCCACATGCCGAGGAGCGGCTAGGCCTGTGAGCCATGGCCGCTGAGCCTGCGCGTCCGGAGCCTGTGCTCCGCAATGGGAGAGGCCACAAAGTGAGAGGCCCGCGTACCGCAAAGCAAAAAAAAAAAGTAAGTTGACAGTATATCTATAACTATACTGCCCATTGTGGTAGCAACTAGCCTTTTGCAGCTATTGAACTCTTCAAATGTAGCTAGTCCAAATCAAATATGAGGTATAAGTTGAAATATACACTGAGTTTTGGAAACTTAGTGAAAAAGAATTTATAACATTTCTTTAACAACTTTTTAATTGATTATATGTTGAAATAAAATATTTTGATATAATGAATTATATAAATTGTACTATTAAAATTAATTTCATTCATTTTGTTTTTATTTTATTAATATGATTACTATACAATTAAAAATTCTATGAATGGTTTGCAAATGCCACTTGACTTATAAAATAGTATACTTTTATTGGACTGTGCTATCCAGAGGATACATCTAGCCTATCTATCCAGCTTCACTCAGTTTTGTTACCTGTCTGGCACCTATAAACATATAAGATTTTAGCCCCTTGTATAGGATTAAAATTTGCAGCATTTCTATTTCATGTAAAATATTTCATATCCATATGGAAAGCAAATATTTCAGTTCTACATAAATGAGAATTTTTGAGATATTTAAAAGCACTGTAAATAAGTAAATCCAACAAACTGTTCCATTGTACTTCATTGTCATGATTTAGAAGACTGGTTTTACTCTTATAGAGTAAGGATGTCTTTGAGATAGTATTAAACAGTTATACACTACTTATAATATAAATCAGGATATCAATTTATGTACAAGTATTTTAAGCTGTGTAGACACAGTGTTAAGGTGATACATTACGGATTCACAAATCATTAAGTGCATTGGATTTCAGAAATTATGTATTTTTATAAAGGTTATTACATTTCTATACATTATTATATGTTATATCCACAGCAAAATCTAGAGTAGCACTCTGTAGTAAAAAACATGACTATATCTCCTGTGAAATGTATGAACAATCACAGTGAATGTGTTTAATGAAATTGATAAATCATATCTCATTGGTTCAAGTTTAGAATTTGTGAAAAGTTAAGTTCATGTCAGGACAGGTTTTGCCACCAAATGAGACATGAAAAAAACTTTTGTTGAGCACCACAAAAGTGCCCACTGGGATTATTTGGATTCATGATGCTATAAGACTAAGAATCAAAGAATACTTATATAACTAACAGGATTAGTACTTTAGGTACTTGAAGACTTACCTGTTAATTTTATTATTTCATCTTTTCTGTCACTCAAATAGACTTAGTTCTTCAAGGTCTTTAAATAGCATTGTTTCTGGAACTTAGAAAAGGTGGAAAGAAATAAAAGAGTGATAGAAGTCTGCAACTTACACTTAAGCAACAGAAAAGCTTTTCAGTAGGAATTATCCATTTTCATATTACGGTTTTAAAATGTCAGAAATTATATCTTTTGTTTCCTAAATTTAAGAACCAAACTTTTTTTTTAATCTCCTGAAAATCATTGAGTTGTTTTATTACGTGCAGAAAGTGATGCAGAAAAATAATGTTGAATTATCCTGTATCTCTTCTTTAGCATTTAAATACTTGCTTTGCATTTCCATCCCTCTTTTCATGGTCCTAATTCAATCTTCTGGCAAAATTATTGCTTTAGCCTCTTTTCAAATACCATACCTCCATATTTTTCCCATTTGGAACCTACTAGACTCTATACTGCCTTTAGGCTTATGCTTCTCACCAGACCCCTGGTTAGGCAGTTTAGATCTATTTTTTCTCATTGAATTCTTTTTTTTTTTTTTTCCTTTTTGCGTTATGTGGGCCTCTCACTGTTGTGGCCTCTCCCGTTGCAGAGCACAGGCTCCGGACGCGCAGGCCCAGCGGCCATGGCTCACGGGCCCAGCCGCTCCGCGGCACATGGGATCCCCCCAGACCGGGGCACGAACCCGTATCCCCTGCATCGGCAGGCGGACTCTCAACCACTGCACCACCAGGGAGGCCCTCATTGAATTCTTAAAACAAAATTTGGATTATAAAATGGCATTAGGTAGCTCAGATTTTAAGAAACTTGTCCAAATTGAGGAATCTGGTAAGAGTTACAGTTAGGATTATAATTGTAGCTTGAAGAAATAATTTTTGAATTTGTTTCCTCAATGTCATTCTCTTTCAGGGGAAATCATCACAGGTTAACTAAATCATTTTCTATATCTTCTAGAGAATGCTCTAGAGAATTCACCATGAATTCAAACATATTTCAATATAATAATTTATATAATCATGCTACAGGCTTTAAAACTACAAAAGCTATACAGGTGTTGTTGTTTTTTGTTGTTGGTTGTTTTTAATTATCAGCACTAATAAATTAGTATCCAATTTGCATGCCTTTTTTTTTTCTTGCTTAATTTATCTGGCTAGAACCCCCGGTTCAGGTTGAATGTTAAATAGAAGCCATGAAGTAGATATCTTTACCTTATTTCTTACCTGACAGGAAAAACTTACAGTGTTTTACCATTAGGTATGATGTCAGCTGTAGGTTTTCTATAGATGACCTTTATCAGGTTGAAAAAATTCCCTTCTGTTCCTGGTTTCTTGAGAATTTTTATCAGGAATGGACAGTGGATTTTCTCAAAGGCTTTTTCTATATTTATTGAAATGATCATATGTTTTCCTTTTTTCAGTTTGTTAATATGGTGATTTATATTACTTTTTGAATGTTTAAACCAGCCTTGCATTCCTAGGATAAACCCCATTTGGTCATCATTTGTATTCCTGTTTATATATTGCTAGACCTGCTAAAATTATGTTAAATTTTCTTTTTTGCACTTATGTTTAAGAGGAATATTGGTGCATAGTTTACTTTCTTTATATATTTTTTATCAGATTTTGTATTGAGATAATGCTAGCCTTAAAGAATGAGTTAGGAAGTATTCCCTTCCTTACAGTATTCAAGAAAAGTTTGTGTAGAAGTGGATTTTTTCCCTTTTAAATGCTTCATGGAAATCACCTGTGAAGACATTGAGACTTAGTGTTGTCTTTGCGGAAAGGTTATTAACTACAACTTGCATTTATTTAATAGATGTAGGATTATTCAGATTCTGTATTTCTTCTTGAGTGGACTTTGTATCTTTTAAAGATTTTTTCCTTTCCATCTAAGCATGGACTTTATTGGCATAACGTTTTTCATAGTACTCCTTGTTATGTTTTTAATTTCTTGTAAAATCTGTAGTAATGCCACTTCTCTCATTCTTGAGATTGCTAATTTGTGTCAGCTCACCCTTTTTTCCTGGTTGGTCTGGGGAAAGGGTGGATAATTTTATTAATCTTCTCATATAATCAGCTTTTGGTTTCTTTGTTTTTTTAGTTTTTCAGTATTTTATATAATCAATGTCTATTCTAAGTTGGGTTTCATTTCCTATTATTTTTCTAGTTTCTTATGGTGGACGCTGAGGTCATTGATTTGACTTTCTTTTCTAACATAGGTGTTTAACACTATAAATTTTCCCCTAAGTTTTGCTTTGTCAACATCCGACAAAGCAAAGTTTAATAAGTTATATTTATTTTAATAAATAATAAGTTTAATTTAATAAACTTGTTTAATAAGTTATATTTTTAATAAGTTATATTTTCATTTTTATTCATTATAAAATACTACTTTTCCTTTTGAATTATTTTTTGGTTCATGGATTATTTAAGGGTGTGTTACCTACTTTCCAAATGTTTGAACTTCTTTCCAGAGATCTTTCTGTTTTTAGTTTCTAATTTCACATCATTATGGTCAGAGAACAAACTCTGTATACCTAAAATCATTTTAAATTTAATGAGACTGGTTTTATGGCCCCAAATATGGTTATATTGGTAAATGTTTGGTGTGTACTTCAGAAGAATGTGTATTCTGCTGTTGTTGGGCAGAGTGTTCTATAATGTCAATTATAAAATGTTGGTTGATTTTGTTGTTTAGGTCTTCTACAACCTTACTGATTTTTCTGTCTACCTTTTGTATCAATTGTTGGAATATGGAAATCTTTCATTCTTATTATAAATGTATCCCTGAAGTTTTTATTAGCTTATGCTCCATGTATTTTGAAACTCTGGTATTAGGGGCATAAGAACTAAGGATTATTACATCCTCCTGATTAATCAATCATTTATCATTCTTATAAAGAACTTCTTTATATCCCTGGTAACATTACGTGATCTGAAATTGTCTTCTCGGATACTGCTATAGCAATTCCA
Source organism: Mesoplodon densirostris (assembly GCF_025265405.1). Lineage (NCBI taxonomy): Eukaryota > Metazoa > Chordata > Mammalia > Artiodactyla > Ziphiidae > Mesoplodon > Mesoplodon densirostris. The sequence continues at coordinate 168,943,779 of NC_082663.1, read as the reverse complement.
ACTTATTTTTGATTAGTATTGGCATGGTATGTTGTTTTCTTTTCTTTTACTTTTAACATACTTGTGTTTTTATATTTAAGGCATGTTACTTGTAGGTAGCATATAGGTGGATTTTGTTTTCTTTTCCAATTTGTTAATCAGTGCTTTTTAATTGGTGATATCTAGACTATTTTTAATGTAATTATTGACATGTTTAGGTTAAAATGTATCATCATACTATTTATTTTATGTTAGTACTACTGGTTCTTTGTTCCTTTTTCTCCTTTCAGCCTTTTGTGGATTAACTCAGTATTTTTTTATGATTCTATTTTGTCCGCCCTTTAAAAAAAATCCTTAGCTATAACTCTGTTTTATTATTTTAGTACAGTAAGAATATCTTTAAACATAAGGAAAAGTTGAGTGCCTGCTCTCAGCACTTGCATTCAACATTTTACTGAAGGTCCTAGCCAGACAGTAATTCATGAAATAAAATAAATTATAAAAGAATTAGAAAGGAAGAAAGAAAACTGGAATTGTCTTCAGATGACTGCTTATCTCAAGTGCCCAAAAGAATCAATAGATAATGCAGTCCTGCAAGTGATGGCAGTTGCAGTTGTGGGTCTTACTGCTCCTCCCTTACCCTAGAGTATCTTCTCTTTTTCTCCCTTTCTGCCATTCCAGCAAGCTGCAAAACTTCTGAAAAAAATGCCTCTGCACCTCTAGCTCTTGCGGAGGTTGGTGTCTTCACAGGAGTCTCCTATTGCAGGGAGACCTTCAAGATGGCAGAGGCATAAGACATAGAGATCACTTTCCTCTCCACAAATACATCAAAAATACATCTACATGTGGACCAACTCCTATAGAACACCTACTGAATGCTAGCAGAAGACCTCAGACTTACCAAAAGGCAAGAAAATACACACATACCTGGCCTTGTGGCTGACAGGGTCTTGGTGCTTCAGCCTGATGTCAGGCCTGAGCCTCTGAGGAGGGAGAGCAGAGTTCAGGACATTGGGCCACAAGAGACCTCCAGGTCCCATGTAATATCAATCAGCAATGGCTCTCCCAGAGATCTCTGTCTCAGTGCTAAGACCCAGCTCCACCCAATGCCAGGAAGCTCTGGTCCTGGACGCCCCATGCCAAACAACTAGCAAGGCAGTAACACAACACCACCAATTAGCAGAGAGGCTGCCTAAAATCATAATAAGTTCACAGACACCCCACAACACACCACCAGATGTGGCCCTGCCCACCAGAAAGACAAGATCCAGCCCTACCCACAAGAACACAGGCACCAGTCCCCTGCACCAGGAACCCTACACAACCCACTGAACCAACCTAACCCACTGGGGGCAGACACCAAAAACAATGGGAACTACAAACCTGCAGGCTGCGAAAAGGAGACCCAAAATACAGTATGTTAAGCAAAATGAGAAGACAGAGAAATATGCAGAAGTTGAAGGAGCAAGGCAAAAACCCACCAGACAAACAAATGAAGAGGAAATAGGCAGTCTACCTGAAAAAGAATTTGGAGTAATGATAGTAAAGATGATCCAAAATCTTGGAAATAGAATGAAGAAAATACAAGAAACTTTAACAAGGACCTAGAAGAACTAAAGAGCAAAAAACAATGATGAAAAGCACAATAAATGAAATTTAAAATTCTCCAGAAGGAATCAATAGCAGAAAAATTGAGACAGAGGAACAGATAAGTGACCTGGAAGATAAAAGAGTGGGAATAACGACCACAGACCAGAGTAAAGAAGAAAGAATGAAAAGAATTAAGGAACGTTTCAGAGACCTCTGGGACAACATTAAATGCACCAACATTCAACTTTATAGGCATCCCAGAAGATGAAGAGAAAAAGAAAAGGACTGAGAAAATAATTGAAGAGATTATAGTTGAAAACTTCCCTAACATGGGAAAGGAAATAGTCAAGTCCAGGAAGTGCAGAGAATCCCATACAGGATAAATCCAAAGAAAACACGCTAAGACACATATTAATCAAACTATCAAAAATTAAATACAAACAAAAAAAATTAAAAGCTGCAAGGGAAAACAACAAATAACATACAAGAGAATCCTCATAAGGTTAACAGCTGATCTTTCAACACAAACTCTGTAAGCCAGAAGGGAGTGGCAGGACATATTTAAAGTGATGAAAGGGAGAAACCTACAACCAAGATTACTCTACCCAGGAGGATCTCATTCGGATTCGATGGAGAAATTAAAAACTTTACAGACAAGCAAAAGTTAAGAGAATTCAGCACCACCAAACCAGCTTTACAACAAATGCTAAAGGAGCTTCTCTAGGCAGGAAACACAGGAGAAGGAAAAGGCCTACAATAACAAACCTGAAACAATTAAGAAAATGATAATAGGAACATACATATCGATGATTACCTTAAATGCAAATCGATTAAATGCCCCAACCTTCAGACATAGACTGGCTGAATGGATACAAAAACACCACCTGTATATATGCTGTCTACAAGAGACCCACTTCAGACCTAGGGACACATACAAACTGAAAGTGAGGGGATGGAAAAAGATATTCCATGCAAAAGGAAGACAAAAGAAAACTGGAGTAGCAATTCTCATATCAAACAAAATAGGCTTTAAAATAACGACTATTACAAGAGACAAAGAAGGACACTACATAATGATCAAGGGATCAATCCAAGAAGATATAACAACTGTAAATATTTATGCACCCAACATAGGAGCACCTCAATACATAAGGCAAATGCTAATAGCCATAAAGGGGAAATCGACAGTAAGACAATCATAATAGGGGACTTTAACACCCCACTTTCACCAATGGACAGATCATCCAAAATGAAAGTAAGTAAGGAAACACAAACTTAAATGACACATTAGACAAGATGGACTTAATTCATATTTATGGGACATTTCATCCAAAAACAACAGAATACACTTTCTTCTCAAGTGCTCATGGAACACTCGCCAGGATAGATCGTATCTTGGGTCACAAATCAAGCCTTGGTAAATTTAAGAAAATTGAAATCGTATCAAGTATCTTTTCCAACCACAATGCTATGAGACTAGATATCAATTACAGGAAAAATAAAATTGTAAAAATTACAAACACATGGAGCCTAAACAATACTCTACTAAATAACCAAGAGATCACTGAAGAAATCAAAGAGGAAATGAAAAAATACTTAGAAACAAATGACAATGAAAACATGATGACCCAAAACCTATGGGATGCAGCAAAAGCAGTTCTAAAATGGAAGTTTATAGCAATAAAATCCTACCTCAAGAAACAAGAAAAATCTCAAAATACCTAACCTTACAACTAAAGCAGTCAGAAAAAGAACAAAAACAACCCCAAAGTTAGCAGAAGGGAAGAAATTATAAAGATCAGATCAGAAATCAATGAAAAAGAAATAAAGGAAACAGTAGTAAAGATCAATAAAACTAAAAGCTGGTTCTTGGAGAAGACAGACAAAATTGATAAACCATTAGCCAGACTCATCAAGAAAAAAAGGGAGAAGACTCAAATCAACAGAATGAGAAATGAAAAAGGAAAACTAACCACTGACACTGAAGAAACACAAAGGATCATGAGAGATTACTGCAAGCAACTATATGCCAATAAAATGGGCAACCTGGAAGAAATGGACAAATTCTTAGAAAAGCACAGCCTTCCAAGACTGAACCAGGAAGAAATAGAAAATATAAACAGACCAATCACAAGCACTGAAATTGAAACTGTGATTAAAAATCTTCCAACAAACAAAAGCCCCAGACCAGATGGCTTCACAGGGGAATTCTATCAAATATTTAGAGAAAAGCTAAAACCTATCCTTCTCAAACTCTTCCAAAATATAGCAGAGGGAGGAACACACCCAAGCTCATTCTATGAGACCACCATCACCCTGATACCAAAACCAGACAAAGATGTCACTAAAAAAAGTACAGGCCAATATCACTAATGAACGTAGATGCAAAAATTGTCAACAAAATACTAGCAAACAGAAACCAACAGCACATTAAAAGGATCATACACCATGATGAAATGGGATTTATCCCAGGAATGCAAGGATTCTTCAATGTACGCATATCAGTGTGATACACCATATTAACAAATTGAAGAATAAAAACACATGATCATATGAATAGATGCAGAAAAAGGTTTTGACAGAATTTAACACCCATTTATGATAAAAACTCTCCAGAAAATAGGCAGAGAGGGAACCTACCTCAATATAATAAAGGCCATATATGACAAACCCACAGCCAACATCGTTCTCAATGGTGAAAAGCTGAATCCATTTCCAGTAAGAGTAGGAACAAGACAAGGATGCCACTCTCACCACTATTATTCAACATAGTTTGGGAAGTTTTAGCCACAGCAATCAGAGACGAAAAAGAAATAAAAGGAATCCAAATTGGAAAAGAAGTAAAACTGTCACTTTTTACAGATGACATGTTACGATACATAGAGAATCCTAAAGATGCTACCAGAAAACTACTAGAACTAATCAATGAATTTGGTAAAGTAGCATGATACAAAATTAATGCACAGAAATCTCTTGCATTCCTATACAGTAATGACTAAAAATCTGAAAGAGAAATTAAGGAAACATTCCCATTTACCACTGTTACAAAAAGAATAAAATACCTAGGAATAAACCCACCTAAGGAGACTAAAAACCTGTATGCAGACAACTATAAGACAGTGATAAAACAAATTAAAATGATACTGATGGAGAGATAAACCTTGTTCTTGGATTGGAAGAAACAACATTGTGAAAATCACTGTAATACCCAAAACAATCTACAGATTCAATGCAATCCCTATCAAACTACCACTGGCATTTTTTCACAGAACTAGAACAAAAAATTTCACTGTTGGTATGGAAACTCAAAAGACCCTAAATAGCCAAAGCAATCTTGAGAAAGAAAAATGGAGCTGGAGGAATCAGGCTCCCTGACTTCAGACTATACTACAAAGCTACAGTAATCAAGACAGTATGGTACTAGCACAGAAACAGAAATATAGATCAATGGAACAGGATAGAAAGCCCAGAGATAAACCCACTACCTATGGTCACTTAATCTATGACAAAGGAGGCAAGAATATGCAATGGAGAAAAGACAGCTTTTTCAATAAGTGGTGCTAGGAAAATTGGACAGCTATGTGTTAAAGAATGAAATTAGAATACTTCCTAATACCATATAGAAAAATAAACTCAGAATGGATTAAAGACCTAAATTTAAGGCCAGATACTGTAAAACTCCTAGAGGAAAACATAGGCAGAACACTCTATGACATAAATCACAGCAAGATCCTTTTGACCCACCTCCTTCAGAAATGAAATAAAAACAAAAATAAACAAATGGGACCTAATGAAAATGAAACGTAAAAGCTTTTGCACAGCAAGGGAAACTATAAACAAGTTGAAAAGATAACCCTCAGAATGGGAGAAAATATTTTCAAATGAAGCAACTGATAAAGGATTAATCTCCAACATATACAAGCAGCTTATGCAGCTCAATATCAAAAAAACAAACAACCCAATCCAAAAATGGGCAGAAGACCTAAATAGACATTTCTCCAAAGAAGACATACAGATTGCCAACAAACACATGAAAGGATGCTCAACATCACTAATCATGAGAGAAGTGCAAATCAAAACTACAATGAGGGCTTCTCTGGTGGCGCAGTGGTTGAGAGTCCGCTTGCCGATGCAGGGAACACGGGTTTGTGCCCCGGTCCAGGAGGATGCCACATGCCATGGAGCGGCTGGGCCCATGAGCCATGGCCGCTGAGCCTGCACGTCCAGAGCCTGTGCTCCACAATGGGAGAGGCTTACATACCAAAAAAAACAAAAAAAACAAAAAAACCCTACAATGAGCTATCACCTCACACCAGTCAGAATGGCCATCATCAAAACCCTACAAACAATAAATGCTGGAAAGGGTGTGGAGAAAAGGGAACGCTCTTGCACTGTTGGTGGGAATGTAAATTGATACAGTCACTCTGGAAAACAGTATGGAGGTTCCTTAAAAAACTAAAAATAGAACTACCATATGACCCAGCAATCCCACTGTGCATAGACCCTGAGAAAACCATCATTCAAAAAGAGACATGTACCACAATGTTCTTTGCAGCACTATTTACAATAGCCAGGACATGGAAGCAACCTAAGTGTCTATTGACAGATGAATGGATAAAGAAGATGTGGCACATATATACAATGGAATATTACTCAGCCATAAAAAGAAATGAAATTGAGTTATTTGTAGTGAGGTAGATGGACCTAGAATCTGTCATACAGAGTGAAGTCAGTCAGAAAGAGAAAAACAAATACCATATCCTAACACATATATATGGAATCTAAAAAAAAAAATGGTAATGAAGAACCTAGGGGCAGGACAGGAATAAAGACACAGACATAGAGAATGGACTTGAGGACACGGGGAGGGAGAAGGGTAAGCTGGGACGAAGTGAGAGAGTGGCATGGACATATATACACTACCAAATGTAAAATAGATAGCTAGTGGGAAGCAGCCGCATAGCACAGGGAAATCAGCTCGGTGCTTTGTCACCACCTAGACGGGTGGGATGGGGAAGGTGGGAGGGAGACGCAAGAGGGAGGGGATATGGGGATATATGTATACGTACAGATGATTCACTTTGTTATACAGCAGAAACTAACACAACATTGTAAAGCAATTATACTCCAATAAAGATGTTTAACAAAAAAGAATAGATAAATTATTTAATCAGGGTTACTAAATTTAAAGCCATTCTTAAATGATATTTTTATTCACCAGTAATCAGTACTTCAAAAAGTGTTCTTTTACATTGCATATTTATGTTGCACATGTAACTATTTATGGAGGGAGCATCTAAGATCGATGGTTGATTATTTCTAATAGGTTTACTTACTTTGTTCATTCCTAGTTTTGTCTGTAAATTTATGTGCCCTAAATTGCATACATATATAAGAACTAACTTGTGAGTTTAGTAAATACCGCAAGGCAAACTATCTGCTTACTTAGTTCTATGTTCCTGTCATCACTCAGTCCCTCACTTGTGTATACCTTACATTGTTGCCAATGAATCTTGTTACAGATTCACTTTATTAATTTAAGAATAATTTATTCAGTAATGTTAGTTGTTTTCAACAGGAGGATTTGTCCTATTTCCCTCTGCCATCTTGCCAGAAATGTTTAACCTGTATAATTTTCATAATTCATACTATGTAATTCTCTCAGTGATGCCATGAGGCTCTTTCTTTACTGTATTTCTGTACATTTATTGATATATACATTTAACTTAAGCTTTTGTTAGAATTGTCATTAGGTCAATTTTAACCTAATTCATAAACAAAAATCTATTGAGTACCTACCATGTGCTTGCCTCTGGTAAGTAGACAAGTTATTAAGACACAGTCTGTCTCTTGGGTTGTACGTGATGGAAAACTTAACTCACTCTGGCTTAAAAATAAAGGTAATTAATTGATGTCTGTAGCTGACAAGTGAAAAAGTGCAGTAAGCTAAGATCTGGCTTCTCTCTGCTCTGACCACACTGGTGTTGGCTTCTCCACCACACTCTACACTGTGCACCATCAGCCCTGCTTGTCTAGGCTTTCCCTCTCATAGAAGACTCCAGGTTTCACATTCTCACCTTGTATCTTGCATGAAAAAAGAAGAAATTTCTTCTGATAATAGAAAGTTACAAAAGAGAAAGTGAAAAGTTTTCCTCGTAGAAAACCTCAACAGATATATAGTCATGTCTCATTGCATCAGCCTATTTAGAATATTTGTCTGTACATGAACTAGTTACTGTCTAGATAACAGGGTATGCTGACTGGCATGAGCCTGGAACTGAGGGTGGTTTCAACTCTATCTAAACCATAGTAATGGTTGATAGTAATGGTTGAGGGAGGAGGGGTTTTGCAAAGATAAATCAAAAGACAACAATAAAGGAGGTGAATGGAGACTGGAGAAGTGCGGGGGTGTGGAATAACTACTTCTGGCCTCCATTCCATCTTCTAATAATTTATGAACCAGGAACTTTAAAATCCATCCTTAAAATTATTAAGTCATTGAGTATTGTCAAGTTAAATCGTAAACTGATGTTAGGCTAGACTTCTCTGACTGTACTTTCTTGTGATATATTTGTCTCTGCTTTTTAAACATAATCATAAGGTTTAGAGTTATTCCTATAAATTTTTATCCTATTGATTTTTCACCATCATTCTTACTTGTTGGGCTGTTTCAGCATCTTGATTCTGTCAACTGTCATATTAACTTACCCTTCCAGACTGAGGTCACCTGAAATTGTGATAAGCATAGTTCCTTTATCTCTATCCGCAGTGTAGATAAAAATGTTTCATGGCACAAGGCCAAATACAGTGGTTAAACTTTTTTATTTGTTTTTTGGATTGTGCATGAAAATTTGAATAAGTAGCCACTAGCACATAATAAAATTATGATAAAAATATTCAATCTTTTTATTAGTATCCATGACAGCTTTCATTAATAATGTCAATAGTAAGCATTCACAGTTATATATGATTATAGTCAGGGCTGGGTAAGGATAAGAAGATAAAGGTTAGGTTTATCTGTTGTACAGATTTCAGGGTTAAAAAAAAAAAGAAGATAATGATTTTACATTTTACTGCATCCATTTTGATCATGGCAAAACAGACAGAGGAATTCAGGATTACTGTGTTAAAATGTCCACATAAATGCTGTGTATCTATTGATTCTTATTTTGTAAAAGTACTTATAGTGAGAGTTACTGGCCATCTGTTAACAATTCACTCCACCTTCCCATCTGGCCTGGCACTGTGATAGTGTAGTTTCTGAGTTCAAACTCACCGATCTGACCTTTTATATGGCCTTTATTAGCCCTGCCTGTTCTCTTTTCTCCCTGTTTAATCATTCAGTATGCTATGTGATCCCTTATTTGGTGGGATATGTTGTGTGAATCATGTAGTTCATTTATAGATAGTGCATTCTCTAGATTAGAAAAAGCTACTAACTCAGAAAAAAAAAAAAGAAATGCAAGTGAAGAATTGTAACAGCAAACCTTGCCAGTAAAGGCTTAACAGAGAATTTGATGGGGAAATCCTTCTTTTTCCACCCAAAGCCAAGGTCAAGGCAGGAAATTTCCCTTAGTGCCTTCTTTGGCTAGCACAGTCGTTGTTGTTTTACTGTTTTTGTTTTTGTTGAAGACCACAACACGTCCTCACCTAGACCAAGACCCCTGTCTCTTGTCCTTGAATGACCATTAAAACTCAAGGCTCTAGGTTAGTTAGGTATTGCCGAATACATCAGGACAGCTGTAGCAGCAGCTCTCTACTCTGCTGTTCAGCTATCTTTCTTCATTTTGGCTTCTTTCACTGAAATACTCCCATTTCCTTTCAACATTCTTCATTTGTTTTCTTCACCATCTTTATTATCACAGCTGAGAACCTTCTAAGATTAAAATATGAAACTAAGACCTAATTAACTACTCTAAGTTTAGGTTGACTACATTAATATATATATCCTTCTTCTAAATTTTTATTATTTTTATTATGTATTTTTCTAAGTGTTCATATACATTATCTCAATTTTATCGTTCTGTTCTACTCAACATAAGATATTCTCCTTTTCAAAAGTCACCTAAAATTCATATTTGAGGTTTATATTTTGGGAGCAGAGCCCACTGTTAGTTCACCAAAAAAAAAAAAAAAGAATCTGCCTTTGTCCCTTTTGAATTCTCTCTTAACATTATATCATCATACATATTAATATGTTATATCTAAAAGAGTACACTTGTATATGTTAGGGCATTTTGGGACACAATTCATTATGCTTAGTATTCCTTGCTTAGATTTGGAATCTCTAAAACAGTATGGTTAAGTTTATTTATAATATTTATAATATATAATTAATATATTTATTAATTTCTGTGAATTTGTGTTTGTTATGTGTTTCCAGAGAGTATGAAGTATGTAGAATATTCACAGCCACATTCTTTTGCAAACATCTTTATATACTTCCATGGCTGACATCAGGAATTCAGAGACAAAAGATATAGTAAAGGAAATTAAGTTTATAGTCCCTGATTTTTAAAAATACTTTTTACTGGATGACTTGCTATACTCTTTTGTTTGGGCTATAACTCTTTAGACGAGAGACAGAGACAGAGACAGAGAGAGGGACAGAGAGAGAGAGAAGAGTATTTTGGTCTATATTCATCAAAATGGAAATCTCTTATTAAAGTGCTTTGTGACCACCTAGAGGGGTGGGATAGGGAGGGTGGGAGGGGACACAAGAGGGAGGGGATATGGGGATATATGTGTACATATAGCTGATTCACTTTGCTATACAGCAGAAACTAACACAACATTGTAAAGCAATTATACTCCAATAAAAATGTAAAAAAATAAAAGTGCACTTCTGATGATTTGCATGTCTTTATTTTTCCTTTTTGAAAATCTGATAATAGATTTAGAGCTCAAAAAAGAGTGACCCAAACTTTTTCTCAAAATAAGAACACTTTTGGCAGGCATTGGGACAATATCGACTTAACTCCTTCACACAATACTGTTTTCACAATTCAACTTGACCTTGAATGTGATTGCTTTTCTAGCTGCAAGTGCTGCTCTTAAATATATGATGCCTACCATGTTGTTAGATGAGTAGCAGATCTGAAATATGCAAAATTTGAATGAGAGGTACAGCCAGGTGCATGGAGTTTGTGAAGGCCAGATTCAGTCCTGATGCGATGCAGTGTTAACTTGAAAGGATTGTGAGCCATAAAAAAGTAGCCCACTATGTACTCAGCTACACCTGATTTCAGCTGGTTAATGCAGGCTCCATTTCTTTGCTTGAGGTGAAATTCACATGAACTATAAATGCTTGATCAAGAGTATTTCTCTGACTTTGCCTGGCCAGGGAGGCCCATGGAGAGAAAAGCCCTGGGCCAGGAGCATCCTGCTGGCCAATTGTTTCCAGTCTACCGCTCAGAAATGAGGAAAGAAATAGGGTATCATCAGGCTGCATGGAGAATTTAGGCTTTTTGACATTTCAGTTCCCAACCTCTCAATAATGTTGGTTATTGTCCATTCACTTCCTGCTCTAAAACAAAACAAAAAAACTTCCAACCTGGAGATAGAGATCTTCTTTTTCTGTTTTCCATTTGAAACCACTAATGTTAAGTCCCAGGAAATGCTGAAATTGGTCTGATTATTTGCAGTGCCAGGACCAAAGGCATCAGCCTCTTCTTATAAGAAGGGTTACAGTCTGGGTTCGAACTGGAACTGTAGAAGAATAATTAAGGATAGACTTAAGAAAGAGCTAGAGACCTGGGTCTGGATAAGTGGAAGTAGAAGAGGATGGTGTAGTTGTACAAAGACAGAACCAACCAGTGAAACTAAACATGGCATTTTGGAAAGACTTTAAAATTAGAGAAGTGGAGAATTTCCCTCAAGATCACATACCAAGGAGACATCACTAAATACAAAGGCTGATGGCTTTTTCTGCCTTTCTTCATAAAATGGGAGATAAAGCCTAAAAGATTACAGGTCAAGCAAAAGAGAAGGATGGTTCAGAACAAGACAAGTATGGTGTACTGGATGGGTAGCTTAGAATGTTTTATTCCTTCAACAAGTATTTATCGAACCACTATTTTTTGATCCAGGCACCATGAAATGAGCTTGGGGTAGTATAGTGTATAAAACCAGGCACAATCTCTAGAATCTTCACTGCAGTAGAAAAAGAATGACACACGTAAATTTAAAATTATGTTAAAACTGCGTTATTGCTGGAAAGGAGAGTGACGTGATGGAGATTATGATAAGAAAACCACACTAATGTACAGATTGTTCTTCCTTGAGAAAGTGAGTTTTGAACTGAGATAGGAGGAGAACAATAGCAGTTTGTCAAATGAAGAAGGGTGGGTGGGGAGGAAGGTCTGGGCAGAGAAAACTAAAGACCTGATGGCTGGAGTGTATTTGTTGTGAGTGATTAAAAATACAGAGCCAGAGAATGAAAACGAGCGTAGAAAATTGAGGACCCCAGATCTGATTATTCAGGGTCTTGTAAGCCATGTAAAGAAAACTTGTCTCTATCTTAAGAGAACTGGAAGCCAAACTTCAGTGTGAACAAGGGACTTGGAATCAGTAAGAGCAGATGTAGGCTGAGTGATAAGGAGGCTACTTTTAGGAATGGAGATGAGTGATGACAGATTGGTCCAGGGTGCTAATGGAAAGGATTAAGAGAAGGGAAAAATATGAGATATATTTGGGGGAAGAATTCAGTATGCAGTAACAACCAGCAAATGCAGGTAATACCCTCCATCCCCAAACAGCAACATTTGTCAGAGCCTGTGCACCGTGCTAGGGCCAGTACATCTGCAGGATGAATGCCACCCTCTGGGTCAGGTTCACAACTTTTAAATGGTTCCTATCGTGATAAGAATAAATCTTAGCATAGGAAGTGTTGGTGCAAACAGGTAATTGAAAGTACTTGAGTAAAGAAAAACATGTGCCTGTGGGCAGGGGAGAGCAAAAGCTTTAGAAGAAAATTATACTTCTTTCCTTAATATTTTTTCCTTAAGTGCATATAAGTAACATTCCCTGCCCAAGCTTTATGTGATATGGAGATCGAGAATGAAGGACCATGTAGAATGGAGGGGAAAAAATGTAGAAAACTAACACATCCTAGAATCCTGCCACTCATGTTGTCTCCTCTTTCAGGAGGCTTATAAGAAATGCAGAATCTCAGATTGAAACTCAATTCTACTAGATCAGAATCTGCATTTTAACAGATCGCTGGGTGATCTGGATGCACTCTCAAGTTTGAGAATCACTATTTTTAAAAAAATAATACAATAAGCATCTCAGAGACGGGGTGGGACACTGTGCCTAGTACACATTAGTTGCAAATTGCAGCCCTTTTGCTACTCAGCCTCCTTCAGCATACACAGTCACACAGCATGACGTGAAGTTTATTTTTGGATGTTGTACGTATGCTCAAACATTGCATTAGCCATAGGTCTATCTAATGCTATTCAGAACTGAAATAAAAGAAAAGCACACCAACTTTTGAAAATGACAATGAATGAAAGTAAAGTCGATAGCAACGACAGATGAGAAAGAAAAGCCTAAGTCAGATCTCACATTTAATAAAAAGCAAGTTCCACCTGAGAATTTGAGAAAGATTGTATTGCTAACAACAAAATTAAGTCAGAAGATCAAAGTTCTTTTTGCAAGCTGTCTGCCTATGGATTTCTTACCATTTTCCCTCTTTTCTTTCAAAAACAAACTGCCTACTGTTCTAGTTATCTACTGTTGCATAACAAATCACCCCAATATTTACTGGCTTAAGACAACAATGTATTATTACCTCTCATGGATCTGCAAATTGAGCAGGCTCATCTGAGTGGTTCTAGTTTCAGGTCTTTTTAGTCAAATGGAGTCTGAGTTTGGGGACATTTGAAGGCTTGATTGCATCCTGTGTCTAAGGTTGTTCATTATGTGACCAACAGCTAGGGCCAGCTGTCCCCTGGTAGCTGAGCTGGTATGTTTATTTGAATGGCTATACATGGTGTCTCCATGTCCTTGCCTTCTCATTGCAGAGAGAGACAGACAGAGGAGAAAAGAAGAGAGGAGAGGAAGAGGAAGAGGAAGAGGAGAGGAGAGGGGAAAAGAGAGGAGGGAGAGAGAGAGGAAAAGAAATATTTTTAAAGAACACTAGACAAACGAGCAGAATTTGCACAGGTAGGACAGAATATATAATCACTACAAATTAGATGCTGTTTTCACCCCTCCCTAAATATAGATTTCATTTGCATCATCATCTCATCTACTAAATGTCATTTTAAAATGTGAATTTTTAAATGTCAGCTAACAAGGAAGTTTGACTACTCAATCTCTCTTGTTATTCTGACTCCACCAGTCTATTATTAGGGACATTTTAGCAGTTGATTGCTGATATTCCTAATTAAGTATTGCTTGGTGTAAATTGATTGAAGGGGACATAATTTTAAAAAATCATGTGGTATAGAATCTGCTGGATAGTTATAGTTTAGTTGCATATCCCTTTCTTGGCCAAAATGCATCAAGTAGATTTGCACAAAGATATATAAAATTGTAATATAATTGTTCAAACTCCTACTGAGCCACAAATTACATGCTCTTAAAGTCCACTACTCAGGAGTTTCATTGAAGACATTTCTGCTTCAGATGGAAGAAGGGACAAGAAGCCTACACAAACTAGAAAACCTTTAAAATCTTTTTCACTTGATAACCCTATAATTCATGTGTCCCCTCTACAGTTAACTTGGGTACATCATAGTGGGCTTTCTCCTCAACTCAAGCCCCTTAGATGCTTTCTAAAAGAGACTCAATTAATTGCTGCTGCCATTGTCACAATGAAATTACCTATCCTGTGAAAAACCTGACTCTAATTAATGTTGTAGCATAGGTGCATTAATCCATCTGCTCCTCCAGTTCTCTAATGAGACACAAACTCACTACAAGATCTTTCTTAAAAAATAATAAACTGATTGACTTGGCATGACACCATCACCTAATTAATAAAATGGTGACAATTTTGAGATCCCTGTACTGTGATTTTCTTTAAAGAAAACTGTTTTGCAGATTTGTACAGGGACACAAGAAAGGATGTAAATTTAGCAGTTAACAACCTTTGACTAAAGAAACAAGGGCTTAGATGGAATCAATATTGCCAGAAAGAATTTCCCCCAAACAGTCCAAGAAACCTGGAAATGCAAGAAAATAAATCTGCATCAGAGAAAATGGTCTGTTTATAGTGACATCTAGTGGTATTCGTTTTCATGCTCGCCCATTCCTAAATGAATTCCCAAGTAAGATGACAAATACAGAAAACTTACTATTTATTTATTTTATCAGTACAAATATGTAATTGATGTAACATGTAATTGGAGTAACAAAAATTAGTGTTTCACAAAACTTCATGAATTAGTATCATCAGGTGATTTGAAGAAACTGTTTTTGAAAGTGGTGTGGGTAAATGGATTATGATGGGGATGATGACCACAAGAAGGGGAGTAATGTCTGCCTTTATGTGTAAATAGGTATATTTCTTGATTTTGAAACATGTGACCCATATTTTATTTTCATATCTTTATTTCGGGTGAATGAAACCAACCAATCAGGAGATTCATGGTGTAAATAACTTTGTGAAAAATGAATTATCTTGTGGCAAATCTATCTTAAACTAAGATTACTAAAAGGACTACATTTCCAAAGCATTTCTGATAATTTACACAAGTACAGTTTGACTCACTATACTAAAAATACCTGTGTGCTGGGGTTGGGCAGGGGGCAGAGTGAGATGTGGAAGCAGAACATAATCCTACATTTTCCTGACAATTATGTTAGACCTTTTGTTTAGAACACATTTTTTAAATGT
Source organism: Mesoplodon densirostris (assembly GCF_025265405.1). Taxonomy (NCBI): domain Eukaryota; kingdom Metazoa; phylum Chordata; class Mammalia; order Artiodactyla; family Ziphiidae; genus Mesoplodon; species Mesoplodon densirostris. Next base: position 168,928,364 of record NC_082663.1, on the reverse strand, counting down.
TGGAGATTAAAAGAAGAGTAAAGTGTTGAAATAAAACAAACGACAGTACTTCAAAATAGTAAGAAACAGCTATAAAAGTTGTAGGCTTCTTACAGTTAAGGGGCTTATGAAGTTGCTAAATTTGCTTCAGCTACTTCAGAAGAGAAGAAATTTTGACAAGCAACACTTTTTCAGAGGAAGTTTTTTCTTTGCACCAGTTCTGACACTTGTTCTTCTGGGAGAGCCCACAGAGAAATCCATCTTATGCATTACTGTTATCATACCTTCTGGATCATTTTAGGGCAGACCTTATCCATTATGGACAGATACCTTAACTCAGCACTTCATTCAACTAATATTAATGGCCACCCATGTGTCAAACTGTGAATGAGTCTGAACCAGTACAAGCTCTTAATCCTTGAAAGTCCATGTCTTCACTTTACTGAAAAGAAGCTTCCCTGGTGTGACACAATTTTTATCTCTAGCACTGTCCCATTTTCAGCAGTTTTCATCAATATTCTATGATATTAAAGTTTCAGAGTGTCCTTGAAGTTTATGTGTGTCCACTTGTACCCTCTGTACTTCAAGGCACATAGAAACTGCTTTGACCTTTGAGACCATCTTTTCTCTTCGCAAGATGAATCCCACACAGCTTGACACAGTAAGCATTACTTCAAAAGCATACCATTTTACTTTATTCTCCCATGTGATAACCATTTTGCCTGCAAGTGTCATGGGTGAATATTTTGAAAGACCAAATGTGACAATAATACCTCCAAGTTCTACTCAGAGCATTTTGTAAAACACCTTCTCCTTAGAATATATAATAAAGTTAAATAACTTGACTTTTTCATGAATTAAAATTTATCATTTAGGCATAAGTTAGTTATACAGTGGCATGATTTAAATACCATTTCTTACCCACAGAAGGGAATTACGGTAAACAGATTCATAGAATTTCTAGCCTAAAAATTTGTCTGGGTGTTCTAGGGCATAGCCACAGGCAGATTTCAGAAGCTTTTTAAATATGGGAATTGAAAATGCTTCATACATGTACCTAAGGATAAGGAGAAAAAATTTTACTTTCAACATCTATCCACAGGCTTGAATTTGACTGACCAAATCTTCCTAAAGGAACATATTAAGGTTCAGCAGAAATATTTAGTGATGCAACATGTCAAGCACTCAGTGTATGTTTGCAACTTTAAGAATATACAATACCTTTCCATCACCTTTGGTTTTACTATGTGCTGAAAAATGTAGCCACTGCCTGGCAAAGTGTCATCTGTCCTGGTGTAAGACAAAATATCAATGAAGTTTTGTTATTTTGACAGTGGCCAGAATCTCTGCAAAATTTGCAAAAGGCATTTTGATGGTAGCATACACTCAATAGCCCCTAGAGGTGTATACATGTACATATTGAAATTTATCAGTGATAATTTAAAATAAGTAATGCGATATTAATCTTAACTATCATGCCACCAGATGTGTTACATATTCTTCCATTAGCGATTTTAATAAATATCACAAGTGTTTTATTGCTTTACTCAGAGAATAATCAGCCATATGTAACTCTCCTATCTCTCCTTTTTCTGTCTTACTGTGCTTTTATTTCGTCTGGCTGGGTGCCTCACGACTCATAAGTTCAATCTAAACTTCAATTGGTTGATACTCATCTTTGTAGGGCTGACCCAGCTTTCAAGTTCAGAGTGAATTCCATCTTCTACAAGAATGAGTCTTTGGTTACTCTGGCCTGGCAACTCTCAGATCAGCTTACTTATTAGAATCACCAGGGAATGAAAAAAAAAATATATATATATATATACACACACACACACACACACATACATATACACGTAAAAATCAGACCCCCAACTCAGATATTCTGTACTATGGTTTAATAATGAGCATATATATATATATATATATGTAAAATCAGGCCCCAACCCGGATATTCTGTACTGTGGCTTACTGTCCTTGTGATTTTAATTGTATAGCCATGGTTGATAATTCTGGTATCTGGTTTCTGCTCCACCACTAATTCTCATTTTTATTTTTTTGGTGAGACGGGGAGAGAGGATGGGTGATATAAGCCAATGATACAAAATTCAAAAGATAAAAAACATATATTTTTTTAAAAAAAACCCTCCATTTACTCTAATTCTCAGCCACTCAGCTGTCTTCCCCAGAAGCAACTACTATTATATCTCATATCTCCTTTAGAAATAATATATTCACAAATAAACATGATTTTTCCTTCAACAACTTCTCTCTACTTCCCCCTTGCTATACAAAAGATAAGATACTACACTAACTTATATGAATATTGCTTTTTAAAATACTTGATAGTGCATATTAAAACCTTTCTGTATCAGAACATGTAATTTTGTTTCCTTCTCTTTAACAACAGCGCAATATTTCATTCTGTGAAGACGGCATACTTCATGTAACTGGTCCCCTTTGTAATGTTTCAGTCTATGTATTTGCCTGTTCACCACTATGTCCACATGTGTGAGAATATCTGTAGAGTAAATATTTGGAGTGGATGTGCTAAATCCAAGATATAGTACATCTCTCATTTTGATAGTTAATACCAGGTCACCCTCCAGAGTGAGGATGACTTGATACTCTCACGGACAATATGCAATTCCTTTTTTTCTCTCTTGCCAACACAGCATATTAGCAACATTTTAATAACTATCAATGTTGACAGGTGAAAAAAAAGTATTACATTGTGGTACTAAATGTCCATCTTTCCTGAGGGATGAGGTTGAATACCTTTTCTTATGCTTAAGAGCCATTTGTATTTCATCTGTTGTGTACTGTTTGCTCCTGTTCTTTACGCACTTCCCTATTGGGTTGTTAGTTTTAACCTATTGGTTTCAAAGTTTATTTTATATATTAACAAAATCATTCTTTCATTTTGAGTTCCATATGATGTTTTTTCCCTATGTAGAATTTTTTTATTCTTCTATGAGATAATTTCTTATTTTGCTTTTTTAAAAATAATTCTTTTCCATTATGGTTTATTACAGGATATTGGATATAGTTTCCTGTGCTATACAGTAGGACCTTATTGTTTATCCACTCTATTTATAATAGTTTGCATCTGCTAATCCCAAACTCCCAATCCAACCCTCCTGCATTCCCCTCCCCCTTGACAACCGTAAGTCTGTTCTCTATGTCTGTGAGTCTGTTTCTGTCTCATAGATAAGTTCATTTGTGACATATTTTAGATTCCACATATAAATGATATCATATGGTAATTGTCTTCCTCTTTCTGACTTACTTTGCTTACTATGATAATCTCTTGGTCCATGCATACTGCTGGAAATGGCATTATTTCATTATTTTTTAAGGCTGACAATATTCCATTGTATATATATACCGCATCTTCTTTATCCATTCATCTGTCAATGGACATTTAGGTTGTTTCTGTGTCTTGGCTATTGTGAATAGTGTACTATGAACATAAGGGTGCATGTATCTTTTCAAATTATAGTTTTGTCTGGATATATGCCCAAGAGTGGGATTGCTGGATCATATGGCAACTCTATTTTTAGTTTTTTGAGGGACCTCCATACTGTTCTCCATAGTGACTGTACCAATTTATATTCCCACCAACAGTATACTAGGGTTCCCTTTTCTCCACACCCTCTTCTGCATTTGTTATTTATAGACTTTTTAATGATGGCCCTTAATTTCCTTTTAATTTTTGTGACACAGTAGAAAGGATCTCTGTACTCTGAAAGTTTTTAAATATCATAAAAACTTCTTGTATTTTTATAGTTTCACTTTTATATCTAAATATTTGATCAATCTAAAATTTATTATAAATGTATAGTGTTCATTAGTATTTAATTTTTTATATTTTAATATTTATTAGATATAAGTTGACATACAAATACTAATATGATATAATACATGAAATAAGTTTAAAAATAATGAAAACAATGAAGAAAAAAATTGGTCCAAGTAAAGCAGGGATGTATGTGAGTTTAATATATAAATTACATGTAGTGAAGAAAAATATTCCATTTAATAATGGACCACAGGGCTTCCCTGGTGGCGCAGTGGTTGAGAGTCCGCCTGCCGATGCAGGAGACATGGGTTCATGCCCAGGTCCGGGAAGATCCCACATGCCGCGGAGCGGCTGGGCCCGTGAGCCATGGCCGCTGAGCCTGCGCGTCCGGAGCCTGTGCTCCTCAACGGGAGAAGCCACAACAGTGAGAGGCCCGCGTACTGCAAAAAAATAAATAAATAAAAACAATGGACCACAAATTTGGCCATAAGCTGTCTGACAGACAGTGTGAGAAGGAAATATGTGATAATATAATCAGTTGTTAACTTTATAAGATCATTAAAATTAACATACCCATGCACACACACACAAATACACACATACCCCTTATTTATCAAGACAATCAAAATATCTCCTAACACTAAAAATAAAAATAATTTTCTTCCCTGTATTTTCAGGAAAATATCCTTAAACAATGAGCAGACTCCATTAACCTGTTTATAGTACAAGGCTGGCAGCATCAAAGCAACCACAGTTTAGTAAACCAGTGCTAGATATATGGGTCCCCAGAATGATTTGATTGAGGCATAAGATATGTTTAATATGTGTCAAGGAAATTTTTTTTTAATTTAGAGAAATGATAGACAACATATCTTTCAGATATTCTCTAAAAAGTTAGTTTCTTCAACTGAGCTTTAAAAAGTACGTTGTAGACGCAGATTTCAAAAATATACTTTTTGAAAGTACACCTATTCTAATTTTCCAATTAAAAGTAGTACACAATCATTAATGTTTACTCTCTGACTTACCTTATAAGTGATTCTTTACATTATGAGATCTCAAAGGCAGAGGATATATTTATGATTATATTTATACTTATACATTTATACTTAAATCTGCATAATATATAACTTTAGGAAGTTGATTGGTTCTCAGTAAAATCTGATTGAGTCACATGAAAATGGTTCTGTTTTCATGAAAGTGTTTAGAGATAGGAAGGGATACAATTTTTTAAAAGCCAAAATAGCACAGGGAGTTCTACTCAAAACTCTGTAATGGCCTATATGGGAAAAGAAGCTAAAAAGAGTGTGTGTGTATATATATATATATATATATATATATCTCATTTGCTTTGCTGTATACCTGAAACTAACACAACATTGTAAATCAACTATATTCCAATAAAAAAATTTTAAAAATTAAAAAACCAAAATTGTAATATTTTGCTAATACACAATTATCTTAACCTTATGCTTAACCAAAAAGTAAGTTTTGGTTTATTTTAGTTTGATTTGTACAAGTGTGTTATCTGATAAGCAGACTAAGAGCAAATAATAAACTTTTGTTATTATAGATAATAATTGACATCAGATTTCATTTGTATCACCTTTGTAGGTTCTGTCAGTTGAAGGAGCTTGTCTGTCTTGTTCACCCTTGTATTTCCAGCATTGAGAACAGTGCCTACAATATTAAGCATTTCTCGAATTAATGAATGAAGAAGAACTTATGTTAGTTTTTGACATGAAGTAACTTAATAGGCCAGAGACACATGATTATACATCCCTCAAAAAGAATAAAGTATACATAAAGTATATACTTTAAAGTATAAAGTTCTAGTATGAATAACCGTGTGGTAGCTAGAGTTTTCTAGAAAGTGGCAGAATACTATTACTGTAAGCTAATTGCTAATCGTATTTTATAAAATTGCTTAGTCTCGCTGATTCTTTGGTAAATAGAAGTAAAAACTACTTGGTTGTGTTAGCATTATATTTCTGTGTGACAGAAAATACCATTCCTCTTAAATTTTTCATGTGGTCTTGTCCCAATATCTTATACTGATTGAATTCAGAACACTTACTTGACTGTCCGTTATTTAAACTTTAGCTGTTTATAAATGTATTGCCTCTTCTCCCAGATAAATTATAATACTAATATAATTACTATTTATAACTATAGTTTATTTTTCTATCTTATTGCATATTTCAGTACATGACACTTTCTGATTTTTTTCTTTTCTGCTTTTACTGGATTTGTCATCTGTTGATTTAGAAGTTACAGACACTGTGATTGTTCTCCCGATGGTTGTCCTGTACATCTATTTCCACATATATTTTCTTCTATCAATTTGTTAGATGTATCAAATCTATAAAGTGCTTTTCTCCAATACTTTAAAAATGTTTATTCCTTTTTTTTCTGTATCTAGTGCTAATAATGAAAATTCTAATGCCAATTAGATGGTCTTATCTTTCTGTATGAGGGTTTTTAGAGTTATTCTGTCTTTGATATTCTTTATTGTCACTAAAATGTGTCTATATATGGGTTTTATATTCTCTCTCCTAATTAGTTCTCTGTCAGTGGTTTATGTCTGAGATCTGTAATCATTCTATTATACTAGTGTATTAATCAGCTCGGGCTGCTCAAGCAAAATACCACAGACTGGGTGACTTAAAGAACAGACAATTTTTTTACTGTTCTGGAGGCTAGAAGTCTAAGATGAAGGTCTGGCTGACTCAGCTTCTGATGAGAGCTGTCTTGCAGGTCTGTTGAGGATCACTTTTCACTCTGCCCTCACATTGCCTTTTTTGCATTGTGTGATTCTGATACTGCAAGTCTAGAGATTACATATTGTGAATCATGGCCTTAAATATGTCATTTCACCCAGGCTCCAGTCTTCCCCATCTTCACCCAAAACACACACATTCTCTTTCACAATGGTTTTCTTTCCACCTAGTGATATTTATTTACTTTTGTTCATTTTAATTTTTAATTACTTTTATATTGTTTTGGTTATTAATTCCTATGATCCATGCTTTTCTCTTACTTTTGTAGATTTCTTAGGGTTGACTTTTGAGGAGGGGACCTGGTCCCCATCTTATTTGCACTCTTAATAAAAACAAGAAACCCCTTCATGGTTCCGTATTATAATTTTAAATGTTGTTATGCTTTTCTGAATATATATATTATAGAAAATATATATAATACAAAAATTCGAAAAACAAATTTATCTGTAATTCCTCAAAACTAAGATAACAGTCCTTAACTTTTTGGTCTAAATTCTTCTAGTCTCTTTTTTAAAAAAAATTATATAGATAAATCATTGGTGATTTATATTGTGGATTAGTTTTGGCCTGGTTGTACATAGGTGACTTTTTATTTCCTGTATCAAGTGTTAAAATTAAATGCTGAATGGAGATATTCTTTTTGGAGCTAAATGTTCCCTTCATATCTTTGACTGTTGTAATGTAAATTTTCACAGTCTCCACATCTTTTACTTGAACTTACCCTTTTAAATTATAGGAGCGCTCACATCTGCATTCCTTAAGTGGGAAAAAAATTATAAGATGTATGCTTGAAGAGTACTTGTTACTGTCATGATTATTGGTAGTAATAATAATGCCATACTCCTGAAATACTTATCAGAATCCACTCTGCTTATATTGCTAATAAGTGATCACTGAAAGCATAGAGATAGCATAACTACATAGAACATAACTACATAGCTACATAGCTTGAAGCAGTAGAAAGAATATTATTTAATGATTTTGTTTACCTTTCCCCTTTGCCATCTGTCTTTCATAGTGTAGCAACCTTTGGCATAAACACCACATGGAAGTTATAGCTAAGGCCAGGAACCCACCAATAGATTAACTCATGGCTTATGTCAAAAGACAGAGACTTACTTTAAAAAACACAAGATACACTGTTCTGGATGCTAAATAATAATGACAGTGTCAACTGGTAACACTTATGAAACAGTGCTCTATTAGGATCACTGCAGTGTGTGCTTTCTTTGGTTTATCTCGTTTAATTCTTACAACATAATAAGGTATGCCTGTTACTAAGGTGTAAAGGTCATGTGTTTGAGCCCATTATTTGTTTATTCAACAATTATTCATTTAGAGCCTATAGTTTGCTAGGCAATGTGTGTGGAGCTGAGGATCTAGGAGCCTATATACCAGAAAAAATACAGAACCAAACAAAAAACAAAAACAAAACCCCTGCTAATGCAAAGTACTTTGAAGAAAATAAATAGGGTGATATGAATATGATCGGATGACTAGGGAGGGGCGGTTAGGGAGGACTTCTTCTAAGAGATGATACTTGGTGAGACAGTCACATGCTCACCAGTGTTCCAGATAAGCCACCACGTTTAAAGGCCTTGAAATGAGAATGATCATTCTAACTGTCCATCTTTTTCCCTGGTAGTCTTCCTTGCTTTGAAGTCTACATTGTCTAATATTAGTATATAGTTACTCCAGCTGTCTTTTGATTAGTGGTCGCATAGCATTATTTTTGCAATCCCTTTACCTTTACCACATTTATATAATTACATATGAAATAGGATTGTTGTGGATACATAAATTTTTTTTAATCCATTCTGACAAATTCTGTCTTTTAATTGGTGAGTTTAAATCACTACATTTAATAAAATTATTGATATGTTTGGATTTAGGTCTGCTGTTTTACTATTTGTTTTCTGAATTTTCCCTCTAATTTTCATTCTTCTGTTTCCCCTTTCTTGCTTCCTTTTGAATTATTGAGTTTTTGATGGTATCTCTTTGTATAGTTTTTTAGTGGTTTTTTGGGGGGTGATTATGGCACATATACTTAATTTTTTTTTTCATTTTACAGAGACTTAGTATTTTACCATTTCAGATGGTAGGCAGAAACCTTACCACAGTGTAGGTCCTTTTCCTCTCCTTGTAGTTCTCAGATATTACAAGTACATATATTGAATAACCCATTAGAAAGTGTCATAATTTTTATTTTCAATCATCATGCATATTTTAAAGAACTGAAGAGGAAAATAGTCTGTTTTGGTTTTCCAGATGTTTACCATTTCTGTTACTCTTCCTTTATTCCTTATGTTATAGGTTTCTTACTAGTGATGAATCCTCTTAGTTTTGTTTCATCTGAGAATTATCTTTATTTCACCTTCATTTCTAAAGAATATTTTCACTGGTTATAGAATTCTAATATAGAATTTTTCTGCAGCACTTTAAAAATATTGTTTCACTTCCTTCTGACTGTCATGGTTTCTGATATCAAATATAGTCATTTGAGTTACTATCTCCATATGTAATGAGTCCTGGGCTGCAGTCAAGATTTTTGTATGTGTCTTTAATTTCAGAAGTTTGATTATGATGTCTCTGCATGTGAGTTTCTTGTGTTTATTGCGCTTGGAATTTCCTGAGCCTCCCTCTTGCATCTGTAAGTTTGTCACTTTCACCAAATTAGAGAAGTTTTCAGTTATTTTTCTTCAAACACGTTTTTCTCTATCACATACTCTTTTTCTCTTTCTGTGACTCAGATGACACCAGTGTTAGACCTTTTGATATTGTCCCACAGGATATTGAGGCCGTTTTTATTATTATTATTTTAATCTCTTTTCCTCTCTTTTTTTAAGAATGCTTCATTTCTCATGATCCACCTTGAAGTTATCTGCTTCTTTACCATTACCCTATTTAGGCCATCTAGTGAATTTTCTATTTTGATTATTAGATTAGTCAGCCAAACAATTCCATTTCATTTATCTTTGTATATTCTAACTCTTTGCTGAGACTTTGGATCTTTCTATTCATGACATGAGTGTTTGCATTTGCCTATTAAAACATGGTTATAATAGCTGTTCTACTGTCTTTATCTGATAAGTATAACAACTCTGTTATCTTGGTTTTGCTATCTGTTGATTGTTCTTTCTTTAAGTGTTAAGATTTCCTTGATTTTTCACATGCCAAGCAATTTTGGATTGTATCCTGAACATTTTGAGTATTGTGTTACGAGACTCTTGTTTAAATCATAAGAAGATGGTTCTTCTTTCAGGTTTAAGCTAAAAGCTCTGATCTACTTTTTTAGATTGTGGTTTCAATGTCTGTGCAGTTTTTAAAGTGTTTGCAGTGCTATTTGGATCACTTGGTGTGTTCACTTTCTAGCAGCCATTCTGTGCCTGGTCTATATTGTAGTCAGTTTTAAAGCCTTTGATATCCTATTTAGGGTCAGATTCCCACATGTTCAGTTCAGAGGTGAGCACAGGAGTTCATACACAATTTTATGGGATTGATCTCTCTCTCTTGAGCTCCCTCCTCTCTGAAAACTCCCTGATACTTCCCAGTCCCCTGCAGCTTCCTTTCCAGATCCTCTGGTTAGAGAGCTTGGGCTTTAGTTAACCTGCTTTTCCATGCACTTCCTACAACTGGGTCTGAATTTGGAAGAAAGTGGTAAAAATAGAACAAGAAAAAGAGGCAACAAGCAACAGATTCATCCCCATGCTCTTGAGATCATGGCTCCTCTGTTAAGAAAGTTTCCCTCCCTCAGAGTTTTAGGTGCCTGTTCAACCACCAGGGCTGCAGCTTCAGCTCTAGAGTTTCCCAGGGGCTAGAGAGTGCAAGAGACAATGGAAAAGAGAAAGAAAAATAACCACGGGGAATTCTCGCACTTTCTCTGCATTTCAGGAGTCCTCTTTACAGTACTTTGGAACTCCTGAAGCTCTTTCTGTCTTTAGTATGCAGTTTTGTGCTCCCTTTGAGTCGGGGCCAGCCCAAGCAATACAGGAAAGGGGGAGAAATAGTAAATTCACTACCTGTTTAGTGGTACGTTGAATTCTGCTCTCATTTCCCAGTCCACCTGCTACCATTTGTTTTTGAGTCCTCAGATATTTGTATTCCTTCCAAGATGTAAACTTGCATTCAGTGGGAGAGACCTCTGTAACTGGAACCTCCCTGTCTTGGCTGTTTATATATATAATCTGATTTACACTTCAAACAGAATACTTAGGTAGCTATATGGAAAATGAATTGTGGGAATTTAAGATATTTGTTAATACGTTAAACAATATCTGTTGCATAAGAAAAAAAACATTCTAAATTTAGGATCAAAATGATTTAGAAGATAGGGAAACGTGAAAACAAAGGGATAAGGATGTTGGTATTTTTGGCTTGAACAACTGGGTAAGTGACACTGACATTTACTGAGATTTGAAAGACTGTGGAAAACAAGGCTTGAGGCTAAATATTGATATAAAATATAAGAGGGTTTTTGTTTGTTTTTTCTCTCCTTTGGTCATGCCACATTTGGCATGTCTGTTAAATATCCAAGCAGAGTTGCAAACTACTGGATACACTCTAGTCCATTGTCACAGATCCTACTAATATATATGACATAGGTCCTTAAAAAAACTCCTTTAAGAGTACTCATAAAATACTCAAGAATATTTCTCATAAATACAATGTCCCAGTAATGCTATGTTACTGTATGCGAAACTCATTTTCTATTTACCTTAAAACTTTTCAGGAATGCATTTGGTGGCTTGATTGGAGGTCATTGTGTAATAAGCCCAAAGTGCTTATATTTCATTATATTTTTATCATATTACAAATGTAAACAAGTACTTGTTTCTTTGGTCTCTTTTATAATCAGAGTGCAATATATTGCACTACATTTCCCAATGTCTGAGTTATTCAATCTGGAATAACATCTTGCAAGGTCTTTATTTTATAGCTTACAGTGTTCTTTTCTCATTCCAAGTCACTTTGATGTCTCTCTGACTATATGTAATGTCATTTGCTCTTCTGGTCTCTAGTGAACAGCTAATGTTCAGAACACCCACTTAATGAAAACCATTCAGTGCCTTCTGGATCTTTTTATCATCTGAAATTTAAAACTTGAAGACAACCTGGGTTTCTACTTTCTAACAAATCATGATAGTCTTTCAACAACTCATTTCATCAGAATTTTTATCCTGAAAACAGACAGCACACATCAGGAATGATGAACACATACATACACACATATGCTGTTCACATACATACACTGTACATATACAAACAAATATTGTTCACATACATACACTGTAAACATACATATTTTTACATATACACAGACTGTATTCACACACACACATACACAGCAATGTTGGAGTGACCTATGTTTTCTACATCCTATCTGTAGCATTCTCTCCAGAGATGGAAAGTAACAGGAGCTGTGTTTCTCCAGAAAATAAGAGACAGAAGCAAAGTGGTATCTAATTAAAATGTTTACAACATTTCCCATGAGATATAAGCTACTGACATTTTCTGGACTGTAAGCCAAGAAACGCTTAGGATTATACAGATGTACTTTGCAAACTACAATTGCCATGCAGTGAAAACATAGCTTAGACACAGTTCAGGAAATATGGATTGGATAACCTTTCTTTAAAACTCAGAAATTAAAAGTTAGGTCCTATGAGAACTTATAGTAAGTTGAGCAGTTCATCTCTTCTCAAAGTAAATCAAAAATCCATTTCCTCTGCTTCATAGGCCTTCCTCCTCTAGAATGGTTTCCAACATCTGTATCTGAGTCTGCCAAAATCAGTGTTGCTTTGTTGTACCTTCTTCTCCTCCCAACTGCTTTTACCTCTACCGGAACACTATTCTTTCCCCTAGTTGTCACACTCTTGTCCTCCAGCATTATAATATTTCTAAGATGTGAATGATGATACTGACCTCAGCTCCTCTTAATTGCCCTGTTCCTTAATTCCTCATAGTATAACTTATTCATACATTCACATGACATATGTTTATTGAGCAACTACTTTGTTCAAGCACCCTTAGAGGGAAGAGGATGTATCAACAATCAGTGTAGACAGAACTCCTGTCCTCATAAAGCTCATATTTTAGTTCAGGGAGAGGACAAACAATGAACGAGAAATAAGCAAGCAATAGTTCTTTTTTTTTTTTTTTTTTTTTTTTTGTATAGTGATGAATACCTTAAAGAAAATAAAACAAACAAAAGGAAAAGGTAATGGTAATGGGGAGGGTCATTTGTGCTTTTGCATTCAATCCCTCAGAATGCAAATCTTCACTTCTTTCCTTCAAGGATTTGTATTGCCCTAGAGTTGTTTTTTTCACCCACACAGGCATTTATGAGGCCACCAAATATTCATTTTATTTCCTGTAGTTCATTTTTATTAGTCTAAAATAACTATTTTTAGGAGAATAATGCAAAGTGCACTTTTTCGCTTCAAGCTTAATTTCCTATTAGTGATAGATATAGGTCTTTGCATTATTATGTAGAACATCATCAGTTCCTCTTTTCTCACTCTCCTACCTCCAGACTATGCCCAGAGGTTCTTTTCTAATAGAAATATCTATCTAATTTTTTCTACTAATAATTTTTTCCAAAAAAAAAACCACGCAGAATCTTTGTGAGGAAAGGAAATATTCCTAAACGATTGAGCCAGAATTGATTCTTATGCAAACTTCTTTCTTTAAATAATCACTATGTGTGAAAAAGTGACAGCACACAAATATTCTTCCCTTGAACAAAGCAATGGATTACAGTGGAATGGGGGAGGGAGAAATTTAATTATTTCAATAACATCACTGAGGAGAGTATCTTAGTGCTTTGGAACTAAGGAAAGCATTCCAAATTAAGATTTCTACTAAACTAAATTTTACCTAGAAAACCTGCAGACACATTCAGGAGCTAAGCATGAAGTTGGGTAAAGAATGAGTATAACAAACCATTTTTACCTATTAATGAACCTGTATGAATTAACAACTATACCAAAAGCTATATGCTAACAATGACTCCTGAGTGACTACTACTTTTTGTTTTCTACTACTTTTATAAGGAATATTTTCTAGCACTTTTAAACTTTGTATTCTTACATCCTCTTCAAAACGATTCTTTGAGCAAAAGTTCCGTTTTCTTTACTTACTGATAATCACTACTTACCAAATGCACAGTATCCACTTTGGTGGACTTTCCACATGTCCTTTGCATAGCAATAAATATGCATAAAAAGCAGAATGTAACTGAAATCATCTTGACATGCATGCTTTTAATAGATCTAAGCAGAAAGTTGTATACAACATACTGCTTCTTAAGTATCAGTTATAGGGTGAATATATGGAGTTGCTTTTTTGGGGGGGGTGAGGAGGGCAGCATGATTGGTCTTATGTCTGTTACTAAAAAGTAGGTTCTTGTTCCATTGCAGAAAGAATTCAGAGACACAGAGACCGAAAGAGCAAAACTGTGATTTATTAAGCAACAGTACACTCTCGGGGGGGCGAGCAGGCAGGCTCAGGTGAGCAGCTGCCCTGAGTTTCTTTGGCAAGCTGGTGATATGGAGTGCGAAAATGATTGGGTAGGATATTCATTGCAGAGGGAGGGGTCTTGGGTTGTATTTCCTGATTTTTATACCATCTCCACCTTCCCAAGGGGAGGAGGGATTTTTATCCTTATTTAGTTAGTCTTGATCAGAAGTATCATGGCGTTGGTGCATGATGAGCACTTCTTATCAGCAAGACTAATTTTATTGTAATGAGGCCATAATGAGCAAAAGGTTACATTCAGAAGCTGGAGATTCCCACCTTTTCCTACCTTGCTTTGTCTGCCTCTAGGACCCCTGTCAGCCCAAGATGTATGGTTTCCTGCCACGTGATCCATGCCTTCCTTCTCTGCTTATATCTGGCTAACTGCCTGCTCTAACGTGTCCAATGGAATATATTAGCCAAATGGCAAAAAATGGTCACATATACAATCTGAATTCAAGAATACCAAAAGATAATAAGTTTGCAAACTATTTCAGAACAATGGAATTCCATTAATTTTATTTTTCTCTAAAAATTAACATGTTTATTGATATAAATTAGAAATTGTAAATAAATAATTTAAAAATACCTAGCACTGGGCTTCCCTGGTGGCGCAGTGGTTGAGAGTCCGCCTGCCAATGCAGGGGACACAGGTTCGTGCCCCAGTCCGGGAAGATCCCACATGCTGCGGAGCGGCTGGGCCCGTGAGCCATGGCCGTTGAGCCTGCGCGTCCGGAGCCTGTGCTCTGCAATGGGAGAGGCCACAACAGTGAGAGGCCCACATACCGCAAAAAAAAAAAAACTAGCACTGTTTAAACCTTAGGAAATTTTCTTTCAAAATTTTTAAAACAGAAAATGGGATATTTTATATTATCTTTGGTAATCTGATCCCTTTTCCTTTATACCAGGTACTGTGCTAGGTTTAATAGTGAGCACATCAGATAAAGTTTCTGCTCTCACAGTCTACTGCATAAAGTATCTTGCCATGTTGATAAATATTCACTATCATATAAATGCCTAAATCTGTATTCTATATATTATTTAACCTTGCTCTATAACGAGACATTTAGTTTGTTCTCTACCTTTTTCTGTTATTCACAGTAACTCACCACCTGTGGAAGCTCTGAGATCCCCCCCAGTTGAACTTGACCTCCCATCCTCTCTCGTCTAGTTCAGAGCAAGCTGTTGATCTGATTGGATTAAAGTCATTCACACTACTGTAAGGAATACTTTCCATGCAGAAAAGTTTAATCCAAAGTATTCAGTGGCTTTTGGCACTATTAAATGCAGCCAACATCAATTTTCTAAAAGCCCATTCAGTGAAAATCAGCTTGCCAATTATTGACTTTATGGAATGACTAATTTTAGATACCTAGCATTTCCTCATTTCTGAACATTTTCCAAGAATGAGTGAACTTTTTCGTGAACACAACTTTTCCTCTTTAGTTTTGAGAACACCCAGGCCACTTCACCTTTCTCTGCCCCTAACTCTGTCCTCCTATCCCTTTGCCCTTGCATTTACACTCACATGTCCTCCTGCCTCCTACCTGTCTTTGCCCCTGCTCATGCCCCTGGCAATAAACAGCTATAACACATTAACTTGGACTGGATTTAACATATTTTTTGATAGTTTTATGAGATTTGGTCATTTTTGACAATTTGGTAAACAGTCAAATTGTTTACCTTCCTCCACCTCAATGAACCATTGCTGAAAACATGGCTTTTACTTGGGGCTTTCAGAAGGTAATAATACTTGCTTATTGACAGTCAAACCACCTTCATTATCTATCCTATCCTTTCTCATCAGGTCAAGGGGTGTTATGATAGTTTGAAGAAAGTGAATGATACATATAAATATTTCTCATTTTATATACATGAATAAAGAGGATTTGCTAGGTTTGATTTATAAGTGATTATACCTGACATCTTTAGCCTATGTTATTTTTCAAAAAGATGAATTTTGCCTGCAAAGCATGGATACAACAAGCTGAGTCATCATCTCTAATTTTTCATAAAACCTTCATAGGCTGAATTCAAGCACAGATACTGGAAATCGGTTTTAGAAAGTTTTCCCTCATCCTAATATACTTGAAAATCCACAGTCACAGCTGGACTTCAGGTGGTTACAGACCCACACATCTGCTTGGTGAGCCTCATGACTCTGCCTTGGTAAATAGGAGTTCCTTGAAACTGAAAATCCAGAAATGAAATCCTCATTTCACATAATAGGAATATAAATCAGAATCTCTTGTGTGCATTGCATTTGAGTGAAGGTTGATGCTAAATTTTGGTCTTCTTCTATCATTTCATCCTTTTATCTATTCACTCTCCAGCACGTGGAAGCTACAGAGGTTGAGAGTAAGAGGAACAAAACAGAGTTCAAGGAAGTAAATACATTGCACTTTATAGAATTTAAAGTAAACCTTATATAAAGAGGACATGATTCATCCTTTGTTTTCATACTTGATAAGATAAATCATATAGCAAACCATAACATAAGATATAGTACTTAGCATACATTTAGTGTAATGGCTTAAGCACATTTTCTCTGTAGGAAGTATTCCTATGATAATAGGACAATATGAAAAATTACCTGTGATAAAAATAAAACATGACCACAAAAGATAGGTCAGCATCTATGATACCCCAAATACAATATCATAACAAATTTACATCTATTTATATATTTATACACACTGTGAAATCTTATTAAGTAAATATCAGTATGTAATTCCATATAGTTCCTAGGATAATTTTCTAAAATATTAAACGCAACATTCAGTAAATTCAAAAAGTTTTACCCCACTCTAGTAGTGTCTCAGGTTTTATATTGAAAAGACTTTACATTTTATAATGCCAACATACAAATAAGTACTAGCCTAGCCATTAAAACACATTAATCAAGTGTTTCTTTTATCTGAACTCATCTAGGTCATGCAGATGTTAACTCTTTTCTGACTATATGTGAAATTGTGGCAAAGGAAGTTTATATTAACCAAAATGTTCAGTTAAGAAACTATCTAGACTGTTTTGTGACTATACTTAATATGGCAGACACCACTATTTGCACACCCCAGATCTATTTGTTTTTTCTACCTTACTTAGAATACCTTGTTGTGGCTTACGGTGGATAATAGATGATGATTGATACTACTCACCTGTAAGAATTATGTTTCTTGCTTTGACATTGTACCTTGCAAGTAAAGGTGGTCTTGAGGGTCACTTAAAGTTAATGAGCCTAAAGGGGAAGTCTTTTGGGGGAAGTGGAATGTGTTTTTTTTTTTTTTTTTTTGGTAAATCAGTACAGACATAGGTGCCCCTCTATCCCATTGTCCACTTCCTGCTGTGAACATGGCCATGGTATTTGGATTTGCAGGAGGAGGCAATTATGAGAAAGAATGCAATCATGCAACAAACACAAATAAATAAAAAGTAAAATCCATTCCTAACCTACAGTTAGCTTGGTTTACTTGAAAGCGTAAGGGCTTTCTGACTGACAAGGACATTTCCTAGTACCTGTTCCCGAACTAAATTCGATGTCTTTAAACTACACAAGAGACTTCCTTAGCAAAACAAAATTTTTAGGGAAAAACTACTATGATTCAGACCTCCATATCTATATTTCAGGAATAAAAATGATAAACTCTTAATCTATCCCAAGTTTTCATTGTGTTAGAGCTGTGCATTTAGTTTTGTCACTCTTTTTATTTTTCTGTCCCAATTTTTTCTCTCTCTTATTCTCCCCCAAATAGAAGCTAAAAATACCAAAGTCTATGGCCCAGAGACCTTGAAAATATTAGAAGACTAAAGGGAAATCCAGTTTTCAGGATATTTTAGTAATACCAGCATAACTGATTCAATATCTGTAACAATTACTTTGCAGTTGTGGCAAAGTAGACATCGACACGATGTACTGTAACACGAGACAATAAACACAATAGTCCTTGTACTAATTAGAAATTACCTTCAAACATCTGATCGCTAATGCCACTCTTGTTAGCCAGCTGACCTACTGGACTGAAGTCCTTAGACGGTTCCCAGACTACGATATTGTACAGATATTGTAAGATGCTTTTGGCTAAAGATACTAGAATACACAACAGAAAGGGGCTAATGTAATGGGTTACTTTTAAGCTCACATAAGTCCAGAGACTACTGATTCCAGGGTTTGTGCAGTGGCTTATGCAAGTACCCAAGTTCATTCTACGTCTTACCACATGGTTACAAGACATCTGCAATACTCCACAGACAATTTCTGTAGCAGAAGGGAAGCAGGTGGAGAAAAACACATCTTTTCTTATTGTACCTGTCAGTCTGTTTTCTTAGGAGGAAAACACATTTCCAGAAGACTCTTAGCAGACTCCCCCTGTGAGTCATTGGCCAGAGTTGGATCACACTGGCTTTTTTAGATCAGTGAGGGGCAACTTAGAATAGGATTACCATGACTAGACTGAAAGAGAGACCCAACCTCTTTGTATCTAAAGTCATCCAAATTATATCTAAACAAAATTAAGTTGCAGCAAGTAATGACTGTCAGGTTCTCTAATTTTTAAGCTCTTTTATTTCTTTCTTGAAGATTTTGGAGTAACTGGCTATTTTAGTTTCCTAGGTCTGAGATAACAAAGTATCACAAACTGGGTGGCTTTAAAACAACAGAAACTTATTCTCTCTTATTTCTGGAGGCTAGACCTCTGAAATCTAGGTGTCTAAGTCTCTAGGGGAGAATCTATTCTAAGCCCCTTTCTTAGCTTCCGATGTTGCAGGCAGTTGTTGGCTTGTAGGCCCATCACTCCAATTTCTGCTTCTGTCATCATAAGGCTTATTGCCTGTGGATTTGTCTCTGTGTCTCTTCTCCTATTCTTATAATGACAATAGTCCTATTGGATTAAGGCCCACCTTAATGACCTCCATCTTAATATGATCACATCTGCAAAGATCCTTTTTCTGAATAAGGTCACATTCACAGGTACTGTGAATTAGGACTTCAACATATATTTTTGGAGCTCACAAGTCAACTGGTAACACTGACACAATTGATGGAGTACCTGGGGGTGTGGAGTAAGGGGAATGACCCTCAGGAAGTATGAAAACAGCTACACTTAAGAATGCAGATGATAAAAACTAATACATAATATTGTCAGTGTTGCCAGTGAGACAAACTGTTTAGTTACTTAATTATTTATTAATTTATTTTTAGCTTTTCTGTTTCTTTGCTCAAGATTCCAATTTCTAAGAGTGACAACTAGTTAGGTTATGTTTCAACAGCATGCCTACGCATTGGCAGGGCACTAGGAAAGTCGACAGAGCACTTTGATTGTAGCCCTACCTATCACCCAGTGTCAGAGGGGGAGTTCCCTAGATGAAAACTAGGTGTGTTTATTAGAAGAGAAGAAAGTGCTATGCAAGTAAAAGTAAAAAACATGTGCCACATGATTTAGTCAATCCTGCCCTGTCTGCCCTGGTGGTTGGCAACTGTCCCCTTGACTGCCCCACTGACCATGAGAAATAGAATAGTCTTGTTTCCCCTTGGACACCCTGATCAGGGGGCTCTGTATGAGACATGGGGGTGCTTGCTATAGAAAATGATATGGCACACACATTGGACAATAAGAATCGAAAGCATATATAAACAGTCTGTTCATTTCAGCATGCACTGGAAGAGCATCAGCTCTGAATATAGATACAAATAAAATGTAATATTGACTGCTATATTTGTGAGTATTTTATAAACAGATTATGTGACACCCTTAGCATTGGAAAGGAGTTATAGCAGGGAGAATTTGAAGCAGAAGAAAAGGAGAAGTAAGAAAAATATGAATATAAATGTCAGTTGTCACTAACAAGATGTATAACAAACTAATTTGACTCATTGTATAGTTTAACATTCTGGATTCAGCCCAGAGTTTTGGAAGACAAAAAAGGATAGAAATTAAAGAGACCAAGCTTCAGATAGATCTGGATTAAAATCTCTGTTCTGATCACTGTTGTGTTTATAAGCCTAGTGCAAGTAAGGCATATGGTGATTGTTTTATTTATGTGTGCTTAGCAATAGGTGTTTGTTAAGTGAATGAATAAATCAACTGTGAGTCATTTAACTTGATAGTAGCTCATGATGACTCCCAATATGTTTCTAAACAAAATATTGGGACAAGAAATACACATACACAATTAAAACTCCTTTTCACCTGTAAAGTAAGCAGCACTATACATAAAATATGAAACAAGAATCATCCTTGACTATAACTATGGTGATACACTGTGCGTAATCTCATATACTCATTCAGCTCCTCTCTGGGTAAGGTGCTGGGCTTGGTATTTGGAACTGAAGTCACAAAGCCTTTGCCCTTGAAAAATAAGACAGATAGAAATTAGTCAATAGAGGTTTGAATAGTCCAGTGAGAGAAAACAGAGAAACACTTGATTTATCTGACTGGTAAGGCCAAGAAAGTCTTTGCCATTAAGATAAAATTTGGAATTGTGTACTGAAACTATTAGCAAGATATGGTTGTTGTTGTTTTATTTATTTTTTTCTGGTAAAACGAGATATTAGGAGAATAAAATGCTATATGTTACTAGTCAATAGGAATTGGAAGTCAAACAGCTTTGGGTCCTTGCCTAAGTGATTTTATTTTTTCTTATGCATTGGACTTACCTCACCGTTGACTCACACACTCCCTAAAGCTGACTAAGATTCTTTTCACTTTTTAAAGAGTTGCTGCTTAACTATCTAAGAAGATATTATGAGGAATTAAAAAAAAAGTGAAGTCTAAAGCTGTTATAAAGCATCATGTAAATAAACAGCCTCAACTCAAATGTTGGCGAGGAAAGCATGGATATTGTTTGTGGTAGCTCCTGAGATAGGTTAGCTTTGCAAGGACAAGTAGGGGCAGTTTTGCTGTGGCTATCTATTGCATTGGATTCATTTGTACCTTTGCACCATGTCCCCTTACTTAGCTCTGATCCTCCGTCTTTCATTTAGATAAGGATGAGCAATCTGTATGTGGGGTTGGAGGGGATTAGTTTAGCATACTTAACCACTTACTTCCCTGAACCATTTGTCAACACGTATTCCAGAAAAATGGTAAAGTAAAAACTGAAGGGCAAGGAAAAATAACACTTTTAAAAAGCGTAACTGAGTTTGTGTTGAAGGGTACTTAGGCTGATATATGGCAGTTTTCTGAAAAATAAATAGATATGTTACTTCAGTACAATACCCACAGCCTTCTACTTACCAATTCCCTTGTGTTTAGTTAGGAGTTCAGATATTTTTGAAGGCATTCCAGTATAAATTAGAATAGTCTCCAGATGTTTTGGCACTGTAAATGGCCAGGCTAAAATTCACTTTTAATGAACCGTATTTTAATGTCAGTCTCTCCTGTCTTCATAAATGACAAAGAACTCATCTGACTTTGTAATGAATGCTCAACTGTTCCATTACCAATTCTGCCATTTATTGCAGGTATTTTCCTGTGAATTCATGGTGATTTTAAGTGTGTCTAGTAAGAGAAAGGTTAAGATTAAGGAAGAGAGTAAACCTAGACTCAGTAGGATATGGACTCTCTGGGTAGAATACAAAAACCTAGCTGTGACAATTTCCTTACTGAAAACTGAAGGTTTGGAGGCCAGAGAAAACATAAATAAATATAGAGGATGTTGAACAGAATAAGCAACCTGAGACTGCAAGCTCAGAATCTATGACTTTGAGTCAACTGTAATCCCTGTGTCACTTTCTTGATGTTTAAAACCTAAGGTTTGAGGAGAATTGTATCCAGAGATTTCATAGAACTCAGCTTCAGGATTATTTGGATCAGAGTATTTGGAATTGCTTTTCCTTTGTAAACTTACATACGTATGATGTTTTTCTCTATTGTTCTACAAATTACAACTCTTGACATTATGACTAGATGGAGTGGAAGGTTATATAACTTTCTATATAAGTTTCTCCTTTCACGCTTACATGGAACTTTAGTGCTAAAACTGGGAAAGTCTTAGGCAAATCATGGAGTTGGTCACTTTAAATGCCTGGAAGACCCCCTATCAAAGAAAGAAAGAAAACATTCCAAGATTGTTATTAATAAAATGGATGCATAAATAAAGTGTAATTTATTGCATATTTTCTTCCAGGTAATAAAAAGTGACGTGATTTTAGAAAAATCAATGTATAGAACTATATGTTGACATCATCAAATTTACAAATAAGTAAAATCATACATAGAGTGGTATGACTCACAGAGTTTTTCTGTTACTTATGGACTCTAGGCCCTGTGATGAATATTATAGGAATAATTTGTCAAACTAATTTGACAAGTATAATCATCAAGTAAGTAAATTCAAAAAAGAATGATTTTATTGAATCATATTATTTTTCCAGTTCCACAATAGGAAAGGAGATATTTTAGATTAAAAATGCATGTTAGAATTCAGAGTAGGGGAGACAGATGTACACTTTTATTTAAAAAATAAGTCTTTACTTATGATATGTTAAGCATTTAACGAACTTGACATATTTCCTCATGAACATACTTTTCAGCCCTGTTCCCTGAAGCTCACTGTTAAAGTGGGTAAAGCTGCCACTCTGTAGTCGTAAACTACCCAAGAATATTATGCTGAAAGATGATACCTTTAAGACAGCTTTTATTTCTTTCATTAATTCTATTATTTAATTTGAATTTATGAATATCAAAAGAAGGTTTGAAAACAGACTGGAAAAGCTTCAAATCAGTGGGCTCTTTGAAATACACTTGGTTTTACTGTATTGCTACTTCATTTGCTTCCTACATTATACCACTATTTTGTTAAATTTTGCATTTGAAATGTAATTGCCTATTCAGTAATTCCTAGCATTAGTCAGATTTCTTGGATGACATAAATATTGATTTACTTTGACTGATAAAAAGAATCACTATCACTGAAGCATGTAAAAAAAAAAAAAACCTCAGTTGAGAAGTCTATTCAAAATGCTTTCATTTGAGCAATCTGTGTTTATAATTTTTTAATATGTCAACTTTATTACAAAAGAAAAATCAACTTGAATCGCTTGAGTAAAATTTGGAAAGATTGTCTTTGTGTATCTTTGATTGTCAGTCCTAGAGGCACTATAAGGAGTGTGGCTATCAGTATCACCACCAAGAAGATAATAATAAGAGTCAGTTGGGGGACTTCTCTGGTGGCACAGTGGTTAAGAATCCAGCTGCCAGTGCAGGCGATGTGGGTTCGAGCCCTGGTCCTGGAAGATCCCACATGCCGAGGAGCAGCTAAGCCCGTGTGCTACAACTATTGAACCTGTGCTCTAGAGCCTACGAGCCACACAACTACTAAGCCTGCGTGCCACAACTACTGAAGCCCGCGCGCCTAGAGCCTGTGCTCCACAGCAAGAGTAGCCACCGCAATGAGAAACGTGCGCACCGCAATGAAGAGTAACCCCCGCTTGCCACAACTAGAGAAAGCCCGGGTGCAACAGCGGAGACCCAAAGCAGCCAAAAATAAAATAAATAAATTTTTAAAAAAATAGAACTTTATTAAAAAAAAAGTCAACTGGAGTCTTTTTATATTTGATTATAATGAGTACCTATTAAATTATGCCCTATGTTAGTTAGGAATTTGATTTAATATTCTAGTATATTCATTTTATGCATAAGGTTGCAAGATGCCAGGTCTCTAAAACCATAAGGGTGGAGCAGGATGTGACCAAATAATCTGCAGAGATTCTGTAATTCTATACGGTAGTCTAATTAGATCTCTCTCACATTCAAGGCAATGCATGTGAAGAGATGGATTCTCTTCAGTCCATTTATTTCCTGGGTATAAACCAGGGTTTCTCAACCTTGGCACTATTGACATTTTGGGCTGGATAATTCTTTGTTGGCGGGGGTGGGGATAGGGCCTGTCTTGTACAGTGTAGAATATTTAGCAGCATCCTTGGCCTCTACCCACTAGAAGCCAGTAGCACCTCCCTGGTTGTGACAATAAAAAATGTTTTCAGACATTGCCAACTGTCCTCTAGGGGTCAACATTTCCCCAGTTTTGAACTACTGGTGTCAACTGTAATGTCTTCCAACACTTAAGCATACCGTTTTTCAAATTCGGGTTACCTATGAAAATAAATTGTAGTTATATAACTGGTTTAGCTTCTGCAAGAGGAAGAAAGATATATAGGAAAAAATCAAAAAGAAACTTAAGGAAAGGTTAGGTCAGACACTTTGTCCTTTAACTCCGAGAATGGTAGGAGGTATGTCACCGTTATACATGACATCTGCCCGTTACTATCACCTACTGTACTTTATTTGCACGTATTCAGCCAACAGCTAAGGACTTCATGAACTCGGCTCACTGAAGGGTCAGACTATCATGCCTGTGAATTGTTCTTAAACAAATTCTCCATTGCATTAGTCACGAATAAGCTTTTCTTTAATGTCAGGTATGCCTATCATCTTATTCCTCTTCATTTTCTTCTCAAATATGTGTGGATACTGAAAAGGCAATTCTGCCTTATGGATTTGGTTCCTGTAATGCACCTTCTGTATACTAGATTCAATACCTCTTTCACATAGTTGGGTTTTGTTGGGTTTTTTTTAAGGTTAGAGTACCTGTGCAGTGTTTATATTAACTGATAAACAAAATGATCTTAAAACTAAATTTTACAACAGTGTTTAAAGCAGTGGTTCCTAAACTGTAGTCTGATTAGTAGCATCATCCTCACCTGGGAACTTGTTTAAAATGCAAATTGTCGAATGCCAGCCTAGACTTCCTGAGTCAGAAGCTTTGGGGGTGCTTTAACACACCCTCCAGATGATTCTAACATACACTAAAGTTTGGTATCCACTGGTTTATAGGTCTCATTTTGGGAGAAGTTACAGTTTATCCACAAACTGGTTTGTCAACACCAACTGGCCTTTAATATTTCTTCTTCAGCTGTCAGTGGGATAGCAGATCTTTATAAGGCAGAGCTTTAGAAAATTAACTAATGGCAAAGCAAAATACGCATACTGATAGCATCTCCTAAACTCATATTCACTCCACTTTTTTTCTTTCTTTTCTTTCTCTCTTCTAAGAGGCGATAAAGTTTATTCCCTTAGCCCTGTAAATTGTCAGTAATTGACAGCCTGACTGAGAGTTGGGCTATAATTCCAAGTTTGAAAGAGCCAAGGACACGAACTCTTGCTTCACCTCTTAAGATGGATGTTAGGTCAGGAGCAAGGAGCAATGGGGCAAAGGGTTCCCTAGGAGCCTGGACTCAAGGCTATTGCCTGCAGCCTTTGCTTTTAGTACCTTGAGTTCAGCATGAGGGTTGCCAACTGTATATACCTCTCACCAGCACTGCAGTCATTTTTCTTTTTAACCTACACCTACGTCTGAATGGCCTAGAAAGGGTTATATCCAATGACAAATTTATCCATGCTGGCTGAAAAACTCCAAGGGTTCCATCACCCTGAAAAAAACAGTGTAAGAGACTCTAAGCCGTGCTGGTGTTCCATTTAGCAAATGGCAAATAATAACATCATCCTGACAATTACAAGCTGTTTCATGCTACTGACATGTCAACAGCATCTATACATTGAATGTATAAAACTTCTAAAACTATCAGGTCTCAATCTACACTTCATTCTGTCAACAAATGCCTCTTGAGCATCTATTTTGTCCAGGAACAGTCTATGGAAAATTAACTATCATAATCCATGGCATCCAGGTGATCACAGTCTCATCAAGAAAATCATAAACTTATAGATATTTAAGAGCTAAATGCTATGATCAGGCATGTGCTAAGTGCTAAGTAAATTTATAACTGAGTTTTTAAAGACAGTATGATATCTCATGTTTAATCCTCATGACCTCTTGCTTAATGTTTTACTTCTCAAGTCATGTATATTTCCCAATTTTTGGCCCAGAGGATATGTAAAATAAAGTGTCTATGGATTTCATTTTAAGTCTGAATTTCCACCAATTCTTGTATAGTCTTTTCATAGCAAACTATTTGCTGAAATACATGAAGGAACATGGACATTTTTTGGTAAGCAGAAGAGAGTCATTTTGTTTACAAGTACAGGAGTAATCCAAGCACTTGCATGTTTTAGGACATCCAGCAAATTTTGTAGGAGTGGCCGAAGTGGTGAGAAATTACCCAGGAAAGAGGAAAAAGTTACCCTTAATGGTATTTGGGCAGGAATCTAACTGGAGGCTGAAGAATAGTGAAATTTAAAGCAAAGGGTATGAATCATTCCTTCATAGAGAAAAGTGTCATAGCTGTCTTTAATAGGGGCTATATTAAAACAATAGAACAATGGGTTGTTGCAGAAACATGCTATTTAGATCCCTAAAGATATTAATAATAAATTAGAGAGCAATGTCTATAAAATCATTTAAAGATACTTATCCAATAAAAAGAGTTCTTTTTTTAACATCTTTATTGGAGTATAATTGCTTTACAGTGTTGTGTTAGTTTCTGCTGTATAACAAAGTGAAGCAGTTATATGTATACATATATCCCCATATCCCCTCCCTCTTGCGTCTCCCTACCACCCTCCTTATCCCACCCCTCTAGGTGGACACAAAGCCCGGAGCTGATCTCCCTGTGCTATGTGGCTGCTTCCCACTAGCTATCTATTTTACATTTGGTAGTGTATCTATGTCAATGTAACTCTCTTACTTCGTCCCAGCTTACCCTTCTCCCTCCCCATGTCCTCAAGTCCATTCTCTACATCTGTGTCTTTATTCCTGTCCTTTCCCTAGGTTCATCAGAACCTTTTTTTTTTTTTTAGATTCCATATATACGTGTTAGCATACGGTATTTGTTTTTCCTTTCTGACTTACTTCACTCTGTATGACAGACTATAAATCCATCCACCTCACTACAAATAACTCAATTTCATTTCTTTTTATGGCTGAGTAATATTCCATTGTACATATGTGCCACATCTTCTTTATCCATTCATCTGTCAACGGACACTTAGGTTGCTTCCATGTCCTGGCTATTGTAAATAGTGCTGCAGTGAACATTGTGGTACATGACTCTTTTTGAATTATGGTTTTCTCAGGGTATGCGTCCAGTAGTGGGATTGCTGGGTCATATGGGAGTTCTATTTTCAGTTCTTTAAGGACCCTCCATACTGTTCTCCATAGTGGCTGTATCAATTTACATTCCCACCAACAGTGCAAGAGGGTTCCCTTTTCTCCACAGCCTCTCCAGCATTTATTGTTTGTAGATTTTTTGGTGATGGCCATTCTGACCGGTGTGAGGTGATACCTCATTGTAGTTTTGATTTGCATTTCTCTAATGATACGTGAAGTTGAGCATCCTTTCATGTGTTTGTTGGCAATCTGTATATCTTCTTTGGAGAAATGTCTATTAAGATCTTCTGCCCATTTTTGGATTGGGTTGTTTGTTTTTTTGATATTGAGCTGCATGAGCTGCTTGTATGTTTTGGAGATTAATCCTTTGTCAGTTGCTTCATTTGCAAATATTTTCTCCCATTCTGAGGGTTGTCTTTTCGTCTTGTTTATGGTTTCCTTTGTTGTGCAAAAGCTTTTCAGTTTCATTAGGTCCCATTTGTTTATTTTTGTTTTTATTTCCATTTCTCTAAGTCAGTTCTTTTTT
Source organism: Mesoplodon densirostris (assembly GCF_025265405.1). Classification (NCBI taxonomy): domain Eukaryota; kingdom Metazoa; phylum Chordata; class Mammalia; order Artiodactyla; family Ziphiidae; genus Mesoplodon; species Mesoplodon densirostris. Next base: position 168,900,697 of record NC_082663.1, on the reverse strand, counting down.
AAAAATATCTGAGCATTTATCAAAATGGCCCTCCCATAATATTCTAGGGTATTCCAGAATATTGGGGTATTCTGCTAGACTCTCAGACTTGAAAAGTATAGATATTCATAAAAATAAAGCAAAGAAATGAAATTCATGCTCCAGGGAACAATAGAAGGAAAGTCAAAAAGTTTGCTTTTGATTAACTCTCTTACCAACACTATCACCACTCCCAAAATATGTTCCCTTTCTGTATAGTTTTTTTTTCTGTTTGTGGAAACGTCATCTCCTCTATTGCTTAATCCAGAAACCTGAGAATCTTCCTTAACTTCTTTCTCATACTTTTCATTTACAACCAGGTTCTGTGAATTCTACCACTAAAATCATAACTCTACTGATACACCATCCTAGTCAGAGACACCACCACTCAGCCCCTGAAGGTGCTACAAACTGCAAATTTCTTTTCTCATCTCCACTTTTGCCTCAGAAGTCAGACAGTCCTTTAAAAGGGTAAGTAGAAATTCTCCTTCTTAAAACACTTTAGTGGTTTCCCATTGCTCTAAGAATGAAACTCAAACAACAGCGCTATAAGGCAGCTATTACTATTATGCCTAGGTTGCAGGTGAGGGAATCAAAGCTTTTAAAACTTAATTTTATTGAGAACACATGATTGGCAAGTGGCTCCACCCAGCCAGTCTAAATCCAAAGAACTGATCTGCTGCAAATTTGCTGTCCTCTGATGTGCTAGGTTTATAGTATTACTGAATAGACATGACAAGATGCATAAAGCAAATTGTGAGACAATCATGCCAAGAGCTGTCAGATTAAAGTACTAATAATGATAATCATAAAATCAACAACTAAATTTTTTAAGCACACTCCGAAAACCCATAAACTTGAGGCTCTGTGCAATGTTATATTTGTGCCTAACAACAAAGCTCATTAATTTATAAATTTAATAATAGTAAAATTCAATTAATTTACTCTGAACAGCAATGCAGCCTTTTGAACATAAATGAGCAGGATATGGAATTAAATATCTTGTATCCAAAGTGTCCTGTCATTTACTTGTTATGTGATTTGGAAGAAAATAAATGATTCTAAGCCTCAGTTTCCTCAATCTGTAAAATAACCTTACTAATAATAATTTCACATAATTGTGTTAAGCACAGGAAAGGAGATATTACTATGAAATATGTGCTATTAAAACAGTGACAGCATTATTAGAAATATATTTACATATGATTATATGTTTAGATATTTTTGCTAATCTGGCTTAAGTTAGTTCAAGTCACTGATAAATTCAATCATGCTTTTCAAATAAGTAGATCTGTATTGACAAAGTGAGACATTGTAGAGGTAGTGAAATGTAATCATGCTGGCCAAATAATACGTACTTTTGGTTTCTTTAATATTACCAGTTTCATAGGAATATTTCATGAGGGCACTTTAATTACAATTTATTTATAGTCTATTTGTATCAGTCAGAGTTCAATCAGAGAAGCAGAACCACTAGAGATAGATGGATGGATTGATAGATGATAGATAGATAGATAGGAACAGATAGATATATATAGGTATATGTATATATCTATTGCAAGGATTTGACCATATGCAGCTGTGGGAGTTGGTAAAGCAGTTTCTGCATAGCTGTGATCTTTGCTTCTAATGCTGGAACTAGAAGTCCACAGGGAAGACAGTTGGGACAGAAGATGGATACAGAGTGGGGGAGATTTAAAACAACCTAGACAACAAGCTAGAGCCCTAGGAGGAGGAACTGAAATGTATACCATTTCTTGTTTGCTCTGACCTTGGTGATGTGAAAGCCCAGCAGAAGGTGGGATCATTTACCACAGAGCTAAATAAAAGCACTTGGCCTAAGAGTGCATCCAACCAAAATTTGCAGATACATATAAAATAGTGTAGTATTTGCATTGTGAGTAGATTTCCTCAAACACTCTCGTATACTTTAAATCATCTCTAGATTACTTATAATACTTAATACAATGTAAATGCTGGATAAATAGCCACCAGTACATGGAAAATTCAAGCTATGCTTTTTTGGACTTTCTGGGAAAACTTTTTTCTTTATGAATATTTTTGGCTTGTGGTTGGTTGAATTTGTGGGTATGATGTGGAACCGGAGGATATAGAGGGCTGACTGTATACAGGAAAAGGGATTCTGGGAAATGTAGTTCAGCATAGTCAAGTCAACATGTTGTAGAGCCCATAATACATTCCTTATCAACTTGGCACCTGTAAACATCTTAAATCATACTTTGCCTCCAAGTAAAGATAATGACAACGTTAAACTTCCATCCAACATGATATATCTATCCTAAATATAACTGAAAATAAGCTCACTTCTTCCTCCTAAGAGGATAGAAGTCCTTCTTTTGTCTTTGGATGATTTTCATTCTTCTCCTAATTCATACTTCAAGTTGAATATCTTGTACTTTAAATACTCACTTATAAATTTAACTACTATTATCGTATCTTATATTTGATAAGGAGATGAGTGAGAGGAAGAAAAGAAAAATTGGGGGTTGATAAACAAACATGGTCATATCAAAATAATGAATAAATATTCCTAACTATCGCAGTCCTTCTTTTTACAACTGGCCGTACGGTCATAGCTGGTATTTATAGCTATTTCTTCTACTCATTTCCTACCGCCTTTTCCTCAGTTAGCATCTCAGCTGGTATTAGTTTCTTGCCCATGACACAGTCTTTCTTCCTGAAGGTTCTGGGTCCTTAGTAGTCCTGCCCGACTTGAGTCGTTTTAGTTTTCCGTCAACTTTAATCACAGAACATAGGAGTACTAAGGAACACCTGGAGGATCTTCTGCATTACAGACGTGTTCCTCTTACCTCATTGTGCAGTAGCAACCCAGCTTCTCCTTGATGGTCAAGATCAGTAATCCCAGTTAGTCCAGTAACTATCTTTTTTGGCTGTTGATTTAGATTACTTCAGTAATCCCAAAGTGGCCAGGTAGCAGGCTCAATTTATAGTTTAATGGAATCATTTTGTGTTTCCTGAAGTTAGTCTGCGGTTCAGCAACATTTGTGAGATACAAAAAGGTTGATGTTTCACTTCCTTTCTCTAAATCTCATAGAAGAACTTCCTTGTGGTCCACTCTAACCAGAAACATAGACGAAAGGGATTTCTGGAAAACGTAGTTCAAACTAGCCAATAAATAAGTAATCAAGCTACTTTAAAATTGTGAGAATTTTTAATTCCCTTGAGATTGAAATCTCCATATATTTTTGGTTTGGGGAACTTTGTTTATGTGGAAGCATTCTTCCTTTGGAACTAAGAGCTCTAGACCAGCAGAACCTAAAGTTATATAGACAGAAAGTAAACATTCTGGTCGTGGAATACTAGGAGTAATATTGTGAGGAGCTACTCTTATTTGTATCCTTTGATTCCTGGTTAGCAGATAACAGCATCATATACCAGATCATGCATATACTTTATGCTGGAGGATTGTGCAGCAGCCCTGCAAGCCCTTCAGCATATAGAGAACATGATAAGACTAGTATGGATAAGATATCCAGTAAATCTATGGACAATACTTTGGGAGATGCACTGCAAGCAGAGAGGGCAGATCTATATCCAGGATATTGTCTGTTCCAATAAGAACAAAGTACTGTGCCTACCATGTTGGAAGAGGTCCAATATAATCAACCTGGCACCAGCCAGCTGACTGATTTTTTCAGGAAATGGTGCCATAATGGGGGTACAGTGTTGGTTTCTGCTGTTGGCAAAAGGGGCATCCAGAAGTGGCTATAGCAAGATTGTCCTGGGTTAGTGTGGAAACCCAGGTTGCTGACCCTGTGAAAAACTTCCATCCACATTGCAATGGCCACTCTATTCATGAACCTATTGTATAATGACAGGAGTGGCTGGGAAGACAATTGCCAATGGAAGATAAAGTAAAAAGATTAAGCTAGAACCTCATGAGAACAAGATAAAAAACTGTGACAGTTCTTAATGCTTCTGAAATTTTTGGCATGGGAACTCTACAGAAACCAGAGTTTTTTTGGCATAACTAAACACACACACCTGGACTAGGAGTCAGAGAAGCTGAAGGAGGATCCAAGGAAGTGTAGTGCAGTTGCAGACCCAGTTATAGATTCACAGTAATGAGGTTAGCAAACCGATCAGTGACAATGTATGTGAACTACAAAACACTTGCCTTCTTACTTCCCTTCTCAAAGTCTCATAGAAGAATCTCCTTGTAGCCCACCCTAATCAGAAACACACAAGAAAGGAATTTTGAAAAATGTAGTTCAGTCTCACCAAGATGAATATTACAAAGCTGCTTTAAAATTGTAAGAAATTTTAGCTCCCTAGGTGATTCAAATCACCACATGTTTTGGTTTGGGGAACTTTATCATAGACATAGTAGGAAGAGTTCAGAATTGGGATTCTGGGGACTGGGAGTTTCTGTCATGGTTCCATCATTACCTGGACACGAAAACTTGGTTAGTCATGAAGGCCACCTGGCCTTCATTTCTTCAACTCTGAAATAAAGGGAATACACTACATGATCTTTTGGAGGCCTTTTTGCATAATGGATAAAATGATTTATTTTCAGGCTGCTGTGAATCAAATTCTAGTCAATTGTATGATATTGTGCAGGATCCTGGAATCCTGTAATTCAGTCTCTTTATCTGTAAATAAAGATAATACTGAATCAGGGGTGTTGTGAGAATTGAATGAGTTAAAATATCTAAAGCTCTTAAACCATGAGGGGCATGTAGTGAGCACACATTAAGTGTTAGCTAGTAGTAGCAATTTGCCTGTGAATTTTATGATTGCTTGTTTATTGTAGAGGTTTAAAAACCATATTGATTGCTTCAGAAATGTGTGCTGTGGCTTAGAGAATTAAAAGGAAATTACTACAGGTCTTTGTAAGTCTGTTTTACCATTTGTAAATCATGATTTTTTTTCCTCTTTGTTAATAACAAAACTATTAATAAGGATGCATTAAATATCTATAATGAGGTGGACATTGTATAAATATGCAAATGAAGCAGTTATTTAGTAGCCTTAATGAAGGGTGAGTATAATGGTTGGAGGGTTATTACTTGTATAAAAATGCTGACAAAGGAGCTTTTGCTCTTTAATGATAACAGTGACCAAAGAAGTGGGCTTAAAATTTAAATTCTGGTGTGCATTTTCCAGATTTGGAGAACTACAAACAAGTTTATTTTATAGACCCAAAGTCTGATTCTAGTAGAATTCTTGCTTTTATTTCTCACCAATCTCCTAATTTACTTCAGTAATTCCAAACATTATGTAAGTATGTGTTG